>NC_133541.1:98926911-99609411 GCF_048773025.1 Camelus bactrianus
GTTATATTGTTACATAAGAGAAAGCTAAGACTCAGAGGGGTAAAGTCATTTTTCCAAGGTCACAGAGCTATTCAGGGGCAAAGCAGAATTACAAAGCAAATCTGACTCCAAAGCCCAAGATCTTAACTATATCAAACCACCTGGCTCCCAAATGAATTGGGGGCCTTACTACTGTGACATAGAAAAGATCTTACAGAGACAAACCTACATATCTTTGGCTTGAGGCTCTAACTGCTAGGGAAGACTAGCAAAAATGCTTTTGAATCATCCAGGAAATTTCTTTCATTCCTCATTTCTCAGAAAGAATCATCTGGAAAATACAGTCAGTTCCAAGGACTCCTTGGGGGAATACAAATGAATCTAAAAATGAAAGGAAGTTTACCCCTTCTCCAGATGAACCAAAACCCCTGGATTTAGCAGTACCCGAAGCAAGCCCACTTCTGCTCCCTCTACCTGCCTAAATCTCAGCAGACTGTCACCAACAAGATCCTCATTCTACTACCAAGGAAATAACAGAGTCTCCAAGTCTTGGGAAGAAAACCAAAAATAATAATAATGCAAAAAGAGAATGAATAAGTAAGAAGAAAACAAAGCTCAAGCTCCTATTTATTATGTATCAAAAGATTCTGTTTTTTCAAGCTTCTTATTAAAATACTCTGGCTCCAAATTCATTTTCTTTGCTTAGTCCTAATTATTGCTTCAGCTTTCTTCAAACGGACCCCCAAAGATGTTGAAAATGTAACTGAAAGGTCTGCTCCTTCCATGGGAGCTGCAGGGAAACTCTGACTTCTTGCTATGAAACGCTATTTTGTAATTTCATAGATAATACCCCAGAATTAATCAAGATAAAGAGTTCTCCATTTCCCCTAGCAACAGAGCTCACTGGGGCTAGACAGGCAAGGCAAAAGAAAGATGGTACCAAAAGAGAAAAAAAAAACCCATTTCCTCATCTAGCAGCACATGCACAAAACAGGCTCCCAAATTCTACCCAAATCACTAGGCTAGTACTGATGACATCAAATTCCAAAGCTACATATCACATAAGAGGACACTGTCCATTCTAATGGGGTAGGGGTCAGGATGAGAAACTGAGGTAGCAAAGAAAGGGAATGGAGAAGAAATGTAAACCATAAATTAAGGCTCAAAGCCCTGCTGCTTCTCCTGCTAAGAGCTGGCAAGGAAGGACTGAATCAACCTTCTAGGTAAGACCATGAAAAGGGATGTTAAAAAAAAATTGAGAGAGAAAAAGGAAAAAGATCAGAAGAGAGGAGTCTTACTGCACCAGGTTTGCAATTTGTCTGCCTTCAGAGCTGAAGCTCTGAGTAGCAGGTTTTTTAAGGTCTATTTTAAGAGCTTTGAGGCCTTTGGGGAGGAGGGAGGAATAAACCTCACTAATTCTACCTTTTTCAAAGTCTCCTGAATTTTGCTGTAATGGAGGGCATTTGCATGAAACAAGATGGATTCCTCTCAGAGACGTGTTCATTCCTCAGAAAATGAACATGTTCATGTGTGTGCAAGCATGTGTAAGAGAAGAGAGACATTTGAGAGCTGTTTCTCATAGTCTATTAGTCTACCAGATGCACAGGTGAAGAAAATGGGGACAGGACTGGGAGGCCTGATCCTTCAAATCCTTTTGAACACAAAGACTGGCCAATGATTTTGAAGTTCTCACTCAGGATTTATAGAAAGAAAAGAAAATCAATGCAAATAAAAATAAAAAGAGATACATGTTGGTTTACTTTTTAACCAAAAAATAAACTGAAACAAACAAACAAAAAAAACCCAAATTAAAAAACATCTCAATCTAAATAAATAAATAAGTAGATAGATAGCCTAACAAGCTACCTGAAACTTAGGCCATCATCATCCCTGGTTTGGGGACTCCCTGGCTGATCCACCTCTAAATGACTCAGAATCATGGATTACAGTCAAAACGGGGTGGGAGAGTATAACAGTGCACTTTTCCCATCCCAAATTTCTACAATCACACACACAGAAAAACAGATTATATAGCCTGGGGGAAACGGAGATGGAGCCTAATAACATGTTACCCATAATCCTGTCCAGAAGAAAGCTGTGAAAATTCTGAAAGAAAACACTCCTTTGAACAAGAATTGCAGAAACAACAGAAGGGTCAGGAAATACAGCAAGTGAGAGAGATTAAAGGAGTAGAGATGATCATCACCTCAGGAAAAACTGGAAGAGAGGGGGTGAAAGAAGTGAGAAGTAATGCTTTTTGAGCCAAAAGAAAGCTGCTTCAGAGAGCCACTTGCTGTTCTACCAAAAAAGCCACCTTCTGGTACCAGAATCTCCAAATACTTGTCTTGCTGGCTTATAGCCGAAATTCTTACATAAAAAAACTGAGTTAGGGGGATTCACTACAAGTGGGCTTCTAGGTAACTTTAAACATAAATTAAAGATGGTCCCAGATAGATGGAGGACGGTCAATAATAATAGTATCAAGTTAAGACGCTGACTTAGTAGTAGCAAGAGTGACCAAATACCCTGAGTTAGCCACAGGGATAAGTCCTTCAAAGGAGGAAAATTAGCAAAGGAGACAACTGACAAGGAGTTGTCCAATGTCTTTCCTTTACTGAGCTTTATAGATAGTGAACACTCAACAATATCTAAGGTAGGTTAATATAACCATGTGGTTAGACAAGGAGACAGAAAAGGCAGCTGTGAGTGGGAGAAAGGGGGCCTTGGAAATGAATGAAGACCAGTATCTGCAGGGCTACAGTTCTCAATAAACACAGAACCTTTTTTAGGAATGTAAGCCCATGTCTGCTAGCTTACCCTGCTCCAGACACCCTCTCCTGCTCATATACATGCCTGGGATTTCATTCTCTAAATCCAGGACCAGGTCTTTGAGCACTAATAACATTTAGGATCCAAACACTTACAAAGGTGCCTGGAGTTCTGCACCTTCCTTAATCTAGGAGCTTGGAGCGCTTCCCTCACAAAGCAAAAAAGACTGCTTAGGACCTACCAGGTGGGCACACCAGCACTGAGCCTATACACAGCCTACAGCTCCCTAGGTTACAGGCCCTCTGCAAGGGGAACAGTCAACTGGACCAGAGTCTCACTCATAACACTAGTATTTCCCATGAGAAAAGCAGGGCACTGCCAGAAAAGAGAAGCACTATTCCCTCTGCCCGCTCCATGTCTCACCCTGCTACTCACTCACATTCTGTGAATTTGTATCTATCTGTCCATTGTCAATTTGTCAATTCTCGTCTAACGCCCTTGTCTAAGTACTTAGGTAATATTGTAAAAAGTGTCAGTAGAAAATCAGCGTGAGATAAATTTGCCATCCTGGTGAGCTTCTGTGTTTGTTTTATTCCAAGTAAATGCACTAAAGCTTGCTTCCGTATAACAGAAAACCTAAAAATCAATGCCCAAAGCCCAATAACCACAAACTCCCCTTTCCAATAACAAAAAGCCAGGAAGAAAGCAAGCTACATAAAATGAAGCCAGAGAAAAATAGCCTCTCCTTAGAAGGTTCCAATTAATAGTTGAGGGGAAGGGGGAGGACATTTAATAAGTAATATACAAGAAAGAAAATCATCCTGATTACATTTATTCAGGAAACAAAGCATTATGAATGTGAGAACCTATGTACCCAGCCTAAGTAATACCAAAAATCCATTCTCATTCACAAGCTCATTCGTTCAATAAATGTTCTCTGATCATCTGTTATATGCCAGACACTGTTCATACCTCTGGAAATATAGCTGTGAACATGACAGACATGGTCTCTGTTCTCATGTAACTTACATTGTGGTAGAGGAAAAACGGAGTCAACAAGAAGCAAACAAACAAGAAAAATTATCAGATGGCTGTTATGGTGACATAACTGGTTACTTTATACAGGAGACAAGGAAAGACCTTCCTCCTAAGTAACAGCAGAAATGAAATCTGAATGACAAGGGCCAATTAAGTGAAGATGAGTGAAGAGTATTCCAGGCAACAGTTGGAGCAAAGGACTTCTACATGATGAACAGAAAGGTCACTGTGGTCAAAACATAAAGGTGAGGGGAAGAGTGCAGGAAATGCGGCTGCCAAGGCAGGCAGGCAAGGATCTGCTCAGTAAAGGTCTGTAACCAGGGAAGGGAGTTTAGAACTTATTCTAAGTATGATGGTACGTCAGCAGACAGTGAAAGGCAGGAGAGCTGTGTGCTCCTTAAGAACTTACTGTGGAATGTTGATAACTAATTCCAGGATGTAGACTGACTTTTCAAAAAATTTATCTGGCTACAGAAGTTCAGAAGAGTTTCTTTTCCTAAGAGAAATTCTTCATCTGTAAGTTAATGAATACGTACTATGTGAAGGGCACTGTGCCAACTATTATACATACATTATTTTATTCAATCCTCACCCAATACTACAGGTAGATTTTTATTTTACAGATGAGGACACCAAAACTCAGAGAGGAGATGAAGTGACTTGCCCAAGACCACACAGCATGTACATGGTAGGGTCAGGGCTGGAACCCGGGTCATTGTGACTTAAAAGAGCCGGGGCCCCAGCCACTTTGCTCTAACAATTCCAACCCCTTTCCTGACGGGGAAGAAAGAGACAATAGTTCTTTTGGGTTACCACTGAAGCCTCCTGTCTATTGCTTTCCATCTATTCTCATGTTCCCCAGTGAGGAACATAGTTTGGGGCTTGACTCCAAACACCTTACCCAGGAATATTCCCTAACAACCCAATTCCAATCTCATAGTTCCATGCCCTTGGCCAGCCTTTCCCAGCACCTCTGGTCCCAACTGGCTTCTCTACCTGATGAGGTTTGAGTTCTTTGAAGGCATTAGAATCCTCATGATTCACTGAGCTCCTACCACATGCCAGGCACACGATTTACATTATCTCGTTTCATCCTAACTGCCCCAGCATCTTTTTCAGATGAGGAAAGTTCAGTCACAGAAGTTCCAGGATAGGGTCAAAAACTAATAATTAGCAGAAAAGGAATTCTATTTCTTCCTACAGAATGCACTGCACATAGCTTACTAAATGGTGAGTGAATGAAGAGACATACTAACTCATCAAGAGACATACAAACCCCTACCCCCCTGAATGAGGAAGAAAGCATGGGCACAGGTCAGGGCCTGCATATCCAGCTTGAGATACTCTACACCAACACATCATCTCATCTTCTCAGCGAATATAGGCTCCAGTTCAGAAAATGTGAAAGGCTCTGTCCTTCCCCCATCCTCACTTTCACCCACCCAGGAATCAAATAAATCAACTTTCCCCAAGACCTCCATCAAATACAATCCCATTACAAAGGTCATTTCCTTCCCCACCCTCAAGACTACCAGAGAGCATTTTATTTCACTAACTCAATACTGAACAAACCTTTACAGAAAACACAACCCAGCTTATTTTTCATGGTCTCTTTTATGTCAACTACCTTACACAATATTTTACAAAGGAAAAGTAGCAGCAACAGTAGAGTGTTTTAAGGAATAGGAGCCAGGAATGTTCACCACCAAAAATGGAGACTCATGCAGCAGCAAAAAGAGAAGGCTGCTCCAGATGGTGCAGTCCTATCAAAAAGCAGGGCTACCTTACCAAGAGCTGAGCACCCTCCACTCCCAAGAAGGGAGCAAACAGGAATCAAAGCATGTGGGAGGCTATGGGCCACAGAAGGAAGAAGAGGCCCGGAGGAAGACAAAGCATCACCAAGTGGATATCTGATCTGGACCCTCCCGAGGTGATTCCTTGTTTTACTGAAATGTGATCACGCAGAACCAGACAAATAGCAGAAAAAGTGACAAGAAAACTGAGCACCTCAAGACCAGGACTTCTTTATGCCATGCCTAGGATGGAGCCCAACACATACCAGACATGTAAGACAAACAAAAGTTAGCCAAATAAACTACCAACAATCATTACCACTTTTTACTCAGCATTTATCCTGTGAAGGAACCTAAGCACCTTTCATATATTCTAACTGATAATTCACAACAATTACCCTGCAAGGTAGATACTTATTATTATTTCCCCAGTTAGAGCTAAGAAAACTATCGGTCAAATTGTGCTGAACACTGGAATTTGACACAACATTGTAAAATGATTATAAATCAATAAAAAATGTAAAAAAAAAAAAAAAAAAAAGAAAGAAAACTATGGGTCAGGGAAGTGAAGTAACTTGTCCAAGATCACATAGCTTATAAGGAGTGGAACAAAGATTCCTAGTTAAGGTCTGCCCAATTCCAAGGATCATGTTCCTAACCACTATGTACCATGGCCTTCCAGCTGTGTAAGTGGAAGGAGACGTGGGCAAGGCCACAGTATAGCTGAGGAAGGGCTCTGGTCTGGGGTCTAGGACCGCCTTCCACACACCTAGCACTTGGTCTGACAGCGTGTGACACTGACCGAGGCTTTTTTATACCACAGGTCCCTCCTATACCTCAGTCTTCCTGGTTACACAGTGGGAAGAATAATTACAGCCCATTTCTGGCCCCTAGACATTGGCTGCTACCAAGAGAGAATGTGCACACCAACATCAACCAGAACTGAGTGTTAAGAACCTCAGGTGTTGGCTTTGCTAACTTGGCGTATCACATCTCAGGGAGGTGCCTGTGTCAGTGTCTTAAGTGGTCCAAGGTGAAAGGGGTAGCCCTCGCCCAGTAGTGACAACCAACAGAGGGATGGTAAGACACAGGTTACGAAGTGCTCTGTTGCTGTCATATGTTAATAAGTGACAGGTCTGAAACCTCCAGGCCTTTTTCTGGGAAGGTGTAAAGATGCCAAATGCCAGCACTCTGAGCCACCACATCTGCTGAGTGACCAGGTGGCCCCAACACCACACTGTCAGTGGGCACTGAGAGAGGACTTGACTCAGGAGGAGCAAGGCAACACTTCACAGGGTCCAATCTCAAGACTACCATTTAGTTGACTGAAGGAAAACAAGTAACCTATTACAGTAATTTTTCTTTTTTTGGTCTTCATTCTCAATCCCTCATCAAAATCCATCTAATGTACCATGACAGAATGATCTGTTCATACTGCAAATTCAATCATCTCACTACCACAACCACAACTAACAACCCTTCAAAGGATTTCCTGCTCTTCCAATCAAGGCAAGATACCTCGCCGTGGCTGACCAGGCCTGCCCTTGCCAATCCCTCCAACCTCACCTGTACCTATCTCCTCTCACTCTCTGTGCTCTGGCCACAATTTCTTTCAGTTCCTCATGGAAGTTATGCTTCTTTGCACCCCTCAACCCCTACCCCACTCAGGCGGCTTTGTAAAAGCTGAGCTCTCAGCCTGAAAAGCTCTTCAACCACATGTCACTTTGCTTAGTAAACACCTGTTTGTTCTTCACAATTTAACTCAAATGTCACTTCTTCAAGGAAGCATTACCTGATACCCTCTTAACCCCAGGACCAAGTCAAAAATTCTCATGGAACCACATTCCTTTCTTTCCACACATTGATTACAATTATAATTTTACATTTACGTGTATGATTATAATTTGATTATGTCTATATTCATCAATACTCTGAGCAGGAACTGTATCTGACTTGGTCACAAGTATATCTCAGGGCTGACCATAGTGTCTGGAATATAACAGACACTATATGTTTATTGACTGAAAGAAAATTTCAGAGAGAAAGAAAATGAAGACCTGTACAAATCAAATGGTTCTGCTTAGAGAAGCTGTTCACCTCTTATGACCTTAAGGCAAATTATTCTTCCCCTTCCCCCTTCCTCTTTCCCAAATTTCTTCCAGAAGTTACTTTCTATGTCCTGCCATTCTCTAGACTGGTGGTAGCCATAGTGATAACCTGGCTTACAGCCAAAAACAGTCTAAATAGATATCACCTTTTCTGCGTGCTCCAAGCTTCCAAAATAAAAGTCCACAGCAAAGTCCCAGTCGTACAGAAACACAAAAACCTTTACCCAGTAAAGAGACTGAGCCAAACAACTAGCAGACTCTGCAAGAAACAAGTATTCCTCAGAGCAGTACCCCCAAGTGACCCACCCAAAGGAAAAAACGGGAAAGGAGGAGGGCTGCAGGAGGCTGAGATAGAAGCAGGTACACCATTCCCTGAAGGGATTTTAAACCCCATCTTTTACTCCTTGGATGAAGCAAAGATGTGCACAAACATTAAATATCAAAAATCCCCCGATGAGGCAGCTTCGGAAGAGCTCTACAGATTGTAGCTCAGAGAAGCAACACCCATGCCTGAAGAAATTCACACCAAGCTCTAATTGAGACCAAAATTCACTTTACAAGCAGAAGGGTCTTGTCTATGCCCTTCTACTCTTTAGGATAGGCAGGTAGGGTAAGGTGGAGGAAGCAGAAGCATTTACTGAGTTCTATTCAATGGCAGGCACAGTGATAGGTAATTCAGACAGGGCTGCTAGGGAGAAACAAATAAGGCACAGATGAGCACACATAAAGAAGGGTAGCTGAGCTTCAACGAGGTTTAACAACTTGTCCAACAGCTAGTGAATGACAAGGTCAGGAACAAACCCAGGTCTGCATGAATCCACACACTCTTTTCTCCCACCCCAGGGCTGCCTTTGTGGGTCATCTATGCACCCAGTTCTGCTCCTCACCCCTTCACCACCACCTTCCTAACCAGAGTGAGAACGTAGCTACATCAAGGAGAGGCTGCCTTCTGCGAGCACAGCCCACCACAATTAGTATGTATATAACTGAGGTACAACCCCACATCCTAGGTATGGAGACAGTTCACTATAAGGAGCAGAGCTCATCACCTATAGCTATGAGGATGAGGCTAGATTTTCTAAAAATCCCAAATGGGCCCATAGGGATGAAGTCTCTGCCTTTCCCAGAAGCCACTGCTGCTGGGTGCTAGGACTGTAATCCTGCAACCCAGAGAACCTTAAATCAAAGGATGGTGTGTGCTCCATCACACCATAAGGCAGTACCTGCAGGGCAGACAACCCCAGCTGAAGTCTCCATAGCTCCTCTACCTATGCAGTGGCGGTAAACTCTATACCTGAATCATCCACATCCACACGGCATCTCTTACAAGGTTAAGCATCCATTCATTGTACTGTAGTTCAAGGTTAACCCCTACCTTGCACTCATTTCAGGATCTGCTTCTTATCAAATGCTATGCCAGCTGATTATTATAACTATTATGCCATTATAATAACATTACTGCACTTTTTCTCTGCACTTGACATCTGTTGGCTGATAGGTTTAACTGGTACATAAGCAATAATTACACAGTGCTCTCTCCTTTCCAATGAAGCCTCTAGTGTGACACTTAAAGCTAAAACCAACTGCAGCAAATGCCCAGCCCCAGCAGCAGTGGGAAACATGGCTTATTTGGGCTCAACCACCATACTTCCAGTGGTCACAGTGACTGAAACAGAAGTTCCACTAGGTCCCTAATTGTTGACACACTCCTCCGTTTCTGGGAAGGTGATGGAATTTGGGGGAAACACCAAGCAGCAAGCAATTTATTGTTGAAAACCCCTACAGGGCCAGAGGAGTCATGTACAGGACTCAGTATTACAGACGTACAAGCAGTGCCAAATCACAATGCTACACACCACCACAAGAGAAAAAGGAGAGGAAAACACACTTCTCTGCTGGAAGTTCTCAAATAAATGGCGTCCAGAGAGCCATTCTGCCTGCTTCCCTATACACGCTTCTTGGCAACTGCTGGTAAAATTGGCAACAGGGAGAGGAAAGGGGAGCAGAGGACTATCTTCAGGCCCCTATTTTGAAACTGAGAAACCCATCAACCTGGCTGCTAGGCCTTCTTTAAGTAGGGTCCCTAGGGGCCAGGATGCAGTCTGGAGTCCAAAGTGAAGAAGCAAGTTCCACTTCTTGTCAGACTATTTAATCCACCTGTCACACTACTTATGACAAAATCAAGAAAGATGTGAGATTCTGTGACTGCAGAATATCAATATGCCTAAATCACACATTAGCCTTATTAAAGGAAAGGCAACCCATACCGAGGCTGCATAAAAAACACACATGATAAAACAAACCCCACCAGGAGACCAGGGCTGCCCCACTTTGTTCTCCACCCTGTAATACACAGGGCTCTTTTTTTTTTTTTTTTTTAAGGCAGAGAAGGGGCGGAAGGTTATCTGAATTTAAATTACCAGTGAACACTATAATCTGTGTGCAAGGAGAAAAGGAACATTCAAGAGTGCCAAGTGCAGGCCTTTAGGACATGTGTGGCTGAGGCAGTAGTAGCCCACGGGGCTTTTTCCTTCAACCTCAGCCCTCTATTCTCACCACTTGGGAACAGGCAAGCCAGCAGGCAAGGCCCAGGCAGTACAAAGGGGCACTGTCTCCTAGGTCTAGAGAGAAGACTGCACTCAGAAGAAAATTAGTATGAAGCAAAAAAGAATGAGTAAGATCATCATCCACAGAAGTAACCCATATGAGGAGGGGGTTTTGAAAGGTGTTTCTGAGGGCAGAGATCATATCTGTCTCACTTACCACTATACCCCCATGGCCAAGCAGTACCTGACACACAGTGGGTGCTCAGCAAAGAACTGCAGACTGAAGGGTAACCACAAAGATTCCTTAGGTTGGAACAGATTGAAGAGAGCCAGAATCTAGTTGTGCCTACTGTAACCTGTGGTAAAAGAAGGGCTGCGGTCTGCAAAGGATACATAAAGAGGAACCTAGAGAATAAGAATGAATTACTCTCCAATACATTCCTGGTGGCCTGAGAGACTGACGAGTGTATTTTGGTCAGAATACAGACACAGCCCTAGAAGGACAATGCTGGGAGGAGAGAAGAGAAGATGGAAGGAGAGAGGGGAATAAAGAGGACAAGATATTTACCGAGTGCTTACTATGTACATCTCTGAAAACCCCCAGGGGGGGGAGGTTTACAAAAGAAGAAATAGGAGCAGAGCGGTTAAGTAACTCATCTGAAGTCTCGCAGCTAGTACATGGTTTAAATATGGGTATATCTGACCTATGGCTAAGAGCTTTCCACGATACTTAACCTTGACTTCCTCCAGGGCTGAATTGGCTCCTGGTTCACCTTTCCTATGGTGGAAACAGTGTTCCTACCTGTCCATACAAATAAACTTGGTAGTCATGTTTCTTAGAGTTAATAAATTAAATGGAACAGTGGCTTGATGGTCTCACGAATTTCATATGCTTGAGATAGCCCACTGAAACTTAAACCTGGATGAACTGAGTTTCCAGACCTACAAAGCTGCCAACTAGTGAGGCCTTGACTAAGCCATCAGCTGGTACGTACCTCTAGGACAACTCTAGCATAGCAAAGGTTAGGGCTGGATGAGGAAAAGATAACCTGAACGTGATCTCTGCATGTCCCCAACAAGTTCTCTTCACAGACTGCAAAGGAGGTACCAGGAGCCTCTGAGTACTCTGAGTTGTGTCAGTAATGCCCATAATTCTCTTTGAAGGCAACCTAATTCTGATTTAAGTAAGAATAGAAAAGGTAAAAAGTCAAGGATTTCTATTTGGTTCTTTTTTTTTTTTCTACTTAAACAATGATTTTATTGCTTGAGTACACACAAATTTATGCAACCAGGGCAGAAGCTGTGGATGACTCATATTTCCAACTGGGGGGGAGGACTCGTTTGGTCTTGTAATAGCGAGCCAACCTATGAATACGGCTCTCAATCAGAATCAGACGGAATTTAGCATCTTTATCCTTCCTGTTCCTCTCAAGATGCTTCCGAACAGCAACAGCCTTCTTAATTAAATGATAAAGATCCTCAGGAAGATCAGGAGCAAGTCCTCTGGACTTAAGAATCCTCAAGATTTTATTGCCCGTCACAAAACGTACTTGTGCAACACCATGTGAATCTCTCAGGATCACACCAATTTGTGAGGGAGTCAGGCCTTTCTTGGCCAGTTTGTAGATCTGCTCCTTCACGTCATCAGACGTCAATTTCAGCCAGGTCGGTACGCTGCGGCGGTAGGGCAGAGCTGACTGGGACAGGCCCTTCCCGGGAGCGTGCATGCGACCCATGATGGCGACGGTCCGGCAGCGAAAAGTCTATTTGGTTCTTAGAAGCAATTGAGCCTTCCCTCCATAGTGCTCACAGCCTTTCTGAAGCTTCCAGAGACATTCCACATCCGTGACACCAGGGGCAGTAGAGCAGAAAGGGCAAGACGATTTTCAACATTACATTCTGAAGAGACCAGCCAGTGTTTCTAATGGATGTGAATACCCTGAACAAACCCAGGGGAAGCTAAGAAGTACTAAAATACACGGTCTTTCAGGGTTGTCTGTTTATTTTGCCTCCCATATGAGGGCTTTCATTAGTTAAAATTGTCTTTTTCAACACGTAAGGAAGCTGATGATTCACCCAGGTGCACAACAGCTGCTGGGAAGACCTGTGGGAAGAGGTCACTCGGCAAAGGTGGGCTGTGTATGGTGAGAAGGGTCTCCCAGGAGTGCCCTACATGCCAAGCCATATGCTGTCAGGATATTAATCCAAATCCATCTTGTGCACTTTACTCTCTCTGGGATGTGGAACATTAAATTATATCCAAGGACTATACGAGTCCTTTCAATTCTATTCCACACTTACTTCTTTGCTAAAAGATTTGTAACCTGGAAACAAAGCCCTCTGACTAATAGCAGCATGAATACTCAGCAAAGAAAAGGAAATCAGACTGTCAATTTAGGCTTCCCTAAAAGGTATCACCCCACTGGAGCCTTAATTTACCTTATCTAGAAAATGGAGAAACCTACTACTCACCCTTTTTCCCCCAAAGACGACAGATTAAGGTAATTGAGAGTCCTAAAGAGGAAAAGGCTAGAGCTAAGAGGAAACACCAAAGCTCCACTACTGCCCCAATTGAATAGCTCTGGAAACCTGTAAGAGAGTTCCAAAAAGAGAAGACTACCTCACTGCCATAAGAACTTACAGCAAGAAGCATGAATACAAAAAGTAAGGCAAGCTGGATTAGTCATGGCTCTACCCTGACTAGCAGTATGACCTCAAGTAAGTCATTTAGACTCTCCAAACCTCAATGTTCCACCTCTATAAAATGGGGATGTTGTAAGGATCAAATAAAATAATGTATCTGAAAGCCATTTAAAAACAGTAAAATGTTGAACATACTTTAAGCCTATTTATCATTCCAAAGATCTCTAGGTGAGAAACCCTGAAACACTTCTGGGGGCAAAGAGGCAAGGCTGTCACCTTTAAAAGGCAGTCTACAGTGACTGGGTCCAGGTGTTTGCAGAGAAACCCATGTTTTAGGAATAAAGTAAGAACAGAGCAGAATTTGAAGAGATGATCACACTTGGGTCTGCTTAGGTACTTTAAAAAAAATGTAACAATATATGTACATAGGTCAAATTAGAAAAAGCACACAAGATATACAGTGAAAATTAAGTCTCCCTCCTTTCCCATTCTCCAGCCACCCAGGAGCCCTCACCAAAGACACTCTTTTCAGTTTCTCATGTATTCTTCTAGATATTTCAATCAGCTAGTTTCTACCTCAGATGGGGATACCATTAGTGGTGACACTTTCAGAACCAGAAAGTAATGCCAAGCAGTAAGCACTGTCAGGGGCCCTTAGAGACTACAAAAAGAACAGGACAGCCAGAGGATGAGATACTGTCCTGCAGGAGGTTCCATGGAGGTGCAGATTCCATTCTGACTATTATACTGCATTGCCCCTTGGCCGACCACACTTAGGCAATGATTTTGTACAATCTATTTCCCTTTCTGTTGTGCTTGTTCATCCAGAACTCCTTCTCAGAGAAGCCATTAACAGGAACAGTCTCTGGGACTTTGTGCTGGAACAGCCTGACCACCAGGCCCTTAGAAGTTGACAGAAGCAAGAACAACCATCAAACCTGCCTCAGCAGAGGCTGGGCAAAAAGGGCAAAAATTACTTAAGTCCCTAGGTCACCATCTTTCTGGGAATTGAAAACAAGGAAAGATGAAACCCAGTCCATACATGGTCTCTGTAGGACTCAGCCCAAGAGACTAAGTCACTACCCATAGAAAATTACAGGATACTCTTAACCAAAGCTAGGCCTTCACAAAAACTTCCTAAAATACTTTCAGGTTATACCTTCCCTTCCCTTTCTTCTTCCACAAGGAACTTAAATGTGTGAAATTCCAGCCTCTACCCAAAGGTCACAAATGGATACCTACAGGTCAAATCTAGTCCACAGATGTGCTTTGGTAGTTCCTGGAGATTTCACAGTAAAATCTGGATTTCTGGCTTCTCTTGCAGTATGAGATGCAAAGACCACTAGAGCCGCACTCACCCATGGCAATAATAGGCTGAGCAGCAGATGTCCCCCATGAAGCACATAAGCACTCCAGTTTGGCACAGTCTAATGTTCCCTGCTGTCTCACACTGTTTCCTACCTGAAAACATCTTTGAGTTGGAGACCCCTAGCCAGTGAGTGACAGAGAAGGCTGATCAACTGGTAGGCACAGCAGGTGACCAAATAGTTGGACTCCTGGATTCAAAAGCATTTATTAAACACACTCTGTGTGCCAGGAATTGTGCTGGGGGCTGGGTACACAAAGAAAAATAAAGGATGCATTTTTGCCCTCCTGGAATTTCTAATCAAGTCGGAAAGGTAAGACTTACTTTAAAGAATCAGACTGTTTCAGACACAAAGGACTCTGAGAGTTGAACATGCCAAACTCACTGTGATTAGGGATCAAGGAATATCTCAGGGAAGAAATGGGATTTGAACAGGACTATTACCATTTCTCAGGCATTCACATATTCATCCATTCAACAAGCACTTATGGTATCCATGTTATACTCAGCATTATGCTAGAAACACAAAATAAAGCATGTCTATGTCCCTGAGAAGGTCATATAATAAAAAACACAAACACTAACCAGGATAAAGTATGCTGAATTCTGTAATCAAAGTGTTGCTATGGGGATACAGATGCGGAGGTATCAGGCAAGGCTCACTAAAGAAGGCAGATCTGCAGCATAAAGTAGAAGACTAAGGAGAGAGTACTCCGGACAAAAGAAATGGCAAATTTGCAAACATGAGGCATGCTTAGAGGAGCACCTGGATCAGTTTATCAGGAGCAAAGGGTACCCGTGAGTAATGGGAGATGATATAATTAAAGTGGACAGAGATACGCAGCAATAGGCATGGAACACGAGAACAACTGACACATTTGGAATTTATTCAGCAGCCAGTGGGTGCCACTGAAAGCTTCTAAACATGAGTGTTCTCCAATCAGCACTGTATTTTGGAAGACCCTAAGGGGCAGAAATACACAGTGTCCTGGAGGAAGCCAAAGGAGGAAATAGGACGAAGCTCCTATAATAACTCAGGTGCAGTTCCAGGAAACAGAGGAAGCACTAAGACTAGAAGACAAAGATAATGCAGAGGCTTGCCCCAAAATCTAAGACAATGGCATTTCCTTGAAAACACATTTTAATTTCTTTCTTTTTTTTTTTTTTTTTTTTTTTACCTATTCCGACTGGTCTTTCCCCCAAATAATGAAATAATGAGGTTTTACCCTATTTGTTTCATTCAAAGAAGTAAGGCACAGGCTATAGTCATGATGCTCAGGATTTTTAAAAACTCAGCTTGAGATCAGAATAATGGGGGGTTGTAGCTTCAGGGGCTTTTCCCCTACTTCCACCTCCATTGCTACACTGAACGACCTGCAAATCTCAAAAGCAGAGAGCCAAGTTGAGCACAAAATCTGGATCACATAATTGACTGTGGCTCCCTGACCTTGCACAAGGCCAGAAATGGGCATATAAATCAGAAAAAAGCCATGACAAAGAAGTCAGAGTTCCCTTAATGAGCTAATTGCTTCATGTCTGGCTGAAGAGCAGAAGGCAAGAGACAAGGAGAGGGCCCAGGAAGGCTCAGGACCAACCAGACCTGCTCCATTGAAATCCCTGTGTCAGACACTGAACAAGAAACAGAAGCCCCTGGCTAGGACAGCCAGTTAGAGCCTCAGAAAGGTGAGAACTAAGTTAAGTAAGGAAGGAAATGGCAGATAGGTTGTGAAATTCCTTGCTGTTCCCAACTTTTACTTATTCAGCATGAGCTACCTGTGATCACTGTAACTGATAAGAATAATAAGCCAACCAACGAAGAAGTCAGACAATGATGCGTCTGTTAAGGTAATACTTACACAGTCTGCATAACTTACCCTCTAACCAAGTCTCGGGTCAGGAATTGGAAACTGCGGCTGTTGTCATTATTGATAGTATACACAGCACTTACACTGTACCAGAAGCAGCACTTTTCTGTATATATTCTCTCAATTTAAGACAGCTACTAAAGTAGCTATTACTATTCCCATTTTACAGGTCATGAAATCAAGACTTACAGAAAATAAGTAACCTGTTAACGATCTGATAACTAGTAAGTAAATAGCAAAATATAAAACCAAGTGACCTGACCCCTGAGTAGTTTTAAACCACTCTGGCATACCATTCATTCGTTTACTCTCTTCTTTCAGAAATGTATTAAAGGTTTGCTTGGGTCATGAGGTAACGTCCAGTGGTTCACTGACTCCATTCTTCACACTCACAGCAGTCTGGCCTGGGCACTATTTTCATTGTTTCTAAAACAGGTGGAAACTTCAAATCTATTTCCTTTGGGGTAAGAGCAAAAGGAAACACACTTCAACATGAACATGAGAAAAATCAGCATGACAGCCAAAAACTTCACCAGTGAGAGTTTTAAGTTAATAAACAAGTCAGTCAGTGGAGGCAGGACCTTCTTAGTCCCTAGAGACTTTTAACTGCAACAGCATCTTGCATCTTTACAAGGCTCTAATTTTAACAACTTCTAAGGCCACCCTCTGCAGGCCCTCTGGCTTGAGTTTCAGCTCTGCCACTAACACATTGGTGGCCCTAAAAAAGATATATGGCCTATTTCACTTCTCTGGGGCTCAGTTTTATAGTCAGTAAAATAGGAACCCATCGAAAGCAAAACTGAAGCACTAGGTGATGACAGAACTAGAAGGGTATCTCCCGACTCTTCACTCACCAAGGTACTACAAACAGCAGTCCCTTGGATATGAAGCCGACTCAGTGTTGATGTTTGCAATGAAATTAAGACTTTCTGGAGGGGACAGTATAGTTCAGTGGTAGAGTGCGTGCTTAGCATGCATGAGGTCCTTGGTTCAATCCCCAGTACCTCCATTAAAATGAATAAATAAATAAACCTAATAACCTCCCTGCCTCAAAAAATTGAAAGGAAAAAAAAAAAGACCCCCTTGGATGATCTCTTCCAGCACAGAAACACCATAATCTTAGACTTCAGCAGCTGGGCCCAAGGATGGAGACTTTGCTTCAAGAATATAATCAAATCCAATCCTCATGAGTATGAGATGGGGAAGGTCATAAAATCAACCTCAAAACCTTGCATAGGAGCTGGCCTCTTATGACTCCAATGCCTACTACTCTCTGGATTCAAAGCATGACCGATCAATGTTGTCTGTATTGATTGTCCTACTTTATGTTACTGCCACTGAACTGAAGCCTGACAGTTTTCTAGAGTTTGGTCAGAAAGATGCTACCTCCTTGGGAGCCTCACAGAAATGAGAAGCATAAGCATGAAACTATTCCAAAATGCAAAGAAATGTCCGTTTAAAAGTCCACTGGCATTAAGCCTTCCTCACCAGAACTTTGGGATGCATCTCTCATTCTACTTCCATCTTCTAGAACCCCTCCTTCTCACAAGACAGAAGGGGCAGGTGACTTGCAGAAAGGGAAGTGGCTAGACGTGGATCAGTTCATTTGACTGCTGTGTTCCTCTGTCTGTGATACTAATAAATGGTAATTAAAAGGCAGGATCAAGAATTTCTTTAGTCAAGATATAGCCAACAAGCAGACCTCAGAAACATACTCCTTTCCATTTCTCTGTGGATGTGACATGTTACACAGGTTAAACATGAAACACTACGCTAAGACTCCAACTTCCAGTCCAGAACACCTGGACTCAGCTGTGAGAAAGAAGGACCAAAGAAACACCAGAGCAGCAGATGGTAAATGCAACACCTCAAAAATCCAACATTTGGAAGAAAATAAAAACAATAAAAAATAAACTCACAGAATGGCCATCATTAAAAAGTCCAAAATGATAAATGCTGGAGAAGGTGTGGAGAAAAGGGGATCCTGCTATACTGTTGATGGGAATAGTTTGGTGCAGCCATTATGGAGAACAGTGTGGAGACTCCTCAAAAAACTAAAAACAGTCCTACCATATGATCCAGCAATCCCACTCCTGAGCATTTATCTGGAGGAAACTAATTCAAAAAGACACATAAACCCCAGTGTTCACAGCAGTACTATTTACAACAGCCAAGACATAGAAACAACCTAAACGTCCATCACCAGATGAATGGATAAAGAAGTTGTGGTGTATTTATACAATGGAACACTACTCAGCCGTAAAAAGAATAAAATAATGCCATTTGCAGCAACATGGATGGACCTGGAGATTGTTATACTAATCGAAGACAGAAAGAGAAAGAAAAACACCATCTGATATCACTTATATGTGGAATCTAAAAAAAATGACACAAATGAACTTATTTACAAAACAGAAACAAGACTCACAGACATAGAAAACAAACATGGTTACCAGTGGAGGAGGTATAAATTGTGAGTTTGGGATTTGCAGAAACTACTATACATAAAATAGATAAACAAGGTTCTACTGTACAGTACAGGGAACTTTAGTCAATATCTTGTAATAACTTATAATAAAAAAGAATATGAAAAGGAATATATGTATATAAATGAAACACTATGTTCAACACTAGAAATTAACATGACATTGTAAACCAACCATACGTCAATTAAATATATATACACACACACACACACACAATTTTTAAAAAAGAAGAAAAAACTCAATTCCAGCCTCTTTGGAGAAATCCAGGTAAAAAATATCCCTCCCACCACCTCTGCCCAAATTCCATTTCTTCTCCAACTCTCTTAACATTATTAGGCTTTGAGGCAGGCAAAATGGAATAACTTCAGAAAGGGACAAATAACTTCTGCTCTGAATTACTAGGACTATCAATAAGCAAAGCAGATGTCATTCTTACAAATCATCATGCTCACAAACATCTAATGGTCAAATAGTTTACTAGGCCTGCTGCACCCTCTTGGTTATACTCTGTACACGACATGCTCAGTGATTACGAACAGCTCTGCTGATTGGAAAACGGAAGTAGTAAGGACAAATCCAGAGCTTTCACCTTCCTTAAGGCCAACTAGCTCAAATCTTTCCATGACAGCCATTAGCTAAAGCCAGCCATCTAGTAAGAGGTCCAAACAGGAGAGGGTAACAAAGGCACTATCTCTAAGGTATCTTCAACCTGGAAAAATTCAGTTATCCCTTTAACAGCAGGAACTCTCACTTCAGTGTCCCCAACATTTTCAATTGGGCATGGCACCTAATAGGGCTTTGAGAAAATAAGCTGAATGACCAAATAACCTGTTGATGACTGCAGACTCTTGAGGGGTGGGAGTGGGCAGCACAGTGCAACAGAAATAGCTTTGGAGTCAGAACTGGATTTAAAGACTGGCTATATCAAACTTTTTTATCTTAATCAGATCACAGCCTCAGTTACCTCATCTGTAAAATACCAACCACCTTACAAGGTTGATGCGAGGACTGGATGAGATAACGTTCTCCTGATTTACCAGTTTGGTATTGGAGGCATTGAAAATGCTTATGGTGATAGTGGGAACTTCTAGATAGGAAACAAGCCTTGATGACTATATATTAGTGACAGAATACAGGGTAACACCATGCATTCTCAATGAAGGCAAAGTCTCCCCCAAAGGGGTGAAAAATTATTCCTGAGGAAGAAAAATCTTAGATATTATAGCAGTCTGTGACCCTCCAAAGGGCCACAGTACATAAACGGACACAGTCAACCTGTGGTATTAAAATTCCATGGTGGGGTAGGGTGGGGGAGGGAGGCAATTGGGGGGGAAAAGTCTCAAAAGGTAATAATGAACAAAAGGATGAGAAACACTCGATTAGACGTCCAAAGGGCCGATCCACTTTCCACAAGAATCTAATCATACTAGCACCCTGATCTTGCACTTCTACCCCCTAGGACTGTGGGAAATAAATGTAATTTAAACCAGCCAGTCTGTAGTATTTTGTCATAGCAGCCCATAACTGAACTAAGACAATCCTCCATGCCTCAAATAGTGACTAGGGCACTATTAGGAGAATGCGGGCAGACAGTCAGCCAACACAACCACACCTTTGTCTATGAGCTGCCTGGTGGAAACTGAAAGAACTACAAGTCAATGCTAAACATAGTCAGTTGCTCCTGGATTCTGTCTCCTAGGTAGAAAATTGCATCAAGTGAGGATGCCAGGTGTAAACCCTCCACAAATTAAGAAAATTCTGGCAGGTTCTTCACATGTGTTCTGAGTAGCTTGAATCTTTTAAGAGGTTGTTATCCCAAAGACAAACTCAATTACTGAAGCTAGGAATCAGGAGTTACCCAAAGCCCCACCTGAATGACAACAGGCAATTCTCCCCCACTTAGCAGTAAAACCCTTGGTGAAAGTAAATGAAGCAAAGAAAAAGGCAGGATATTCCTTCTTTAGACCACATATAATTAAAGTAAGAAGCTCTATGCTGCAGACGACTAAGGCTCACAGCTTAAGGCCGACTCAGAGAAGAATGAAGTATTCGTTCTTGCTCAGAAAGAGAAAAGATTAGCTCCATAAGGACAGGTCTCCAAATTGACACCAAATCCAGGAGTTAGAGATGCCTGCACTACAGAGCATGATCTAAGCACCAGCTGCAGCCCCAGAGAAAAATCCCCAGGAATCCATGACCAAGGGGTTGGCATTGTAAGTATGTTCAGATTAGCTCTCCTGAAAAGAGGCTTACTCCAAGAGACTGGCAGACAGCCTCTGCAGCACAGCTTCACTTAAGAAAGGATAGATAATGAAGAAAAAGATAGAAGGCAGGATGAGAAGGTCAGCATGAGGCCACAAACATAATGAAATGACAATTAGAAGTCATCCATCCTTGCCTTTAGAGACTATCATGTCTTTCTGAATATTCTCATTAATAGCAAACCTTCATCCTTTGAGGGTGAAAACAGTTACTGCATCCCCACGTCCCAAGGACTTTCATATGTATTACTACATTTAACTACTCTTCAAAGTATTATTCCCATTTTTATGCAGTAAAAACCAAGCCCAAGAGGTGAAATAACTTGTCCAAGGTCATATGGCTAATAAGTGATAAGACTCAGAATCAAAACTCATACTCAACACACACCAAAAACCAACTACGCCTACTTAAAACGAACTGTTAATTCATCTGAAGACAAGTCAGCTGACAAGGCTGCTTAACTATGCCATTTAGGGTTAAAAAAAAACCAGTATGGTACCATGTATTAATGAAACTGATCTCTCAAATGGTTCAAAAATGTTTCTGAAGACAATTTCAGAGGTGGATTTTCAAAACTGCTTTGGACACAAGAGGCCCTGGGTTCAATCCCCAGTACCTCCTCTAAAAATAAACAAATCTAATTATCTCCTCCCCCCCAAAAAAAAATTAAAAAAAAAAAAAACTACTTTGGACAAAGTCCACATCTCTTAAGTGATGCTACCCTTAACCCCCACCACTTACACCTACACATACCATTCTAAAGGAGAACAGCATTCATTGAGAATTAAGTTCTGGAATGTCTATTTGAAACCTATTTTGTTATTTTTCAGTTTCACTTAGTCTCTTTTTTTTTTAGGGGAGTACCATTTGAAAGGGG
Source organism: Camelus bactrianus (assembly GCF_048773025.1). Classification (NCBI taxonomy): domain Eukaryota; kingdom Metazoa; phylum Chordata; class Mammalia; order Artiodactyla; family Camelidae; genus Camelus; species Camelus bactrianus. Next base: position 98,948,644 of record NC_133541.1, read on the forward strand.
AAGAAAATGGTGTGTTACATGCCTTTCCACTCTGCATCTACAATCTATAAATTCTAAAAGTGATATAATGATAATAGTGTTTAATGCACATCAGGTAATGAGCTATGTGGTTTTCAATTTATCTCATTTAATCTTCACAATAACCCTACCAAGTGGCCACTGTTACTTACTACTATTTCGCAGACAAGGAAACGGAGGCACCTGGAAGGGATGCCCCTTGACCTGAAACCAAAAGCTAGCAGAGCCAAAACTTGAACAAGCAGCCAGCTCCAGGAGCCTCTGTTATGCAGACACCAGAAGCTTCTTCAGCTCTCCCCTGCCAGGTTCTATCACACTCTCAGAGGCTTTTCCCTCAATCCATTTAACAACCTACCCGTAAACACTGAACTATCACTGATGGCTTCCAACTTCTGGCGCTACTTGCCAGCTTCTGCTGCCATGCTCCACCCCTAAGATTTAGAAAGGCAAAGAGAATAGCGGATAAAAGTTGCTAAGGGAGGAGAAGGAAATTACCTCATGCCAGCAGAACACACAGGAATGCAAGTCGGCCTCACCTCCAACCCGAGACTGAAATGCAAGTGGGCGCACAAACGTTCCCATGGCTGGTAAATTTGGACTATGTCTCCTCTGGCTACAAGGCAGAAAAGAACAGAAGAGGTACTAACATTTACTGAGTGCCAGCCACATGGGCCCTAGAAGACAGAACCAGGCCAATGGAGATCAGGTTGGGGGAGGCAAGGGCACTCAAGAGTTCTGGGAAAAGGAGAAATCAAAATAATGGGATTCACACGATTAAAAGGGTGAAATGAAGGAGGTGGAGGCCTCTCCCCGGCAGCTTGAAAGAAGAAAGAAGGGTAGGAGCCACTCAAGAGAAAAGGCAGCCCTCAGCGTCAGGAGCTAGGCCAGAGTGAGGGGCAATTAGCCTTTTCTCCTGCCAATGAAACACACCTGGACTCAAAGTCGGCCTCTGCAGAGAATAGGAGGCATTCAAAGACACCAGGGAAGGAGAAGAAAGCAAGAATCAGAAGACAAGGCAACTTCTCATTCCTGGGCTACCACATCCCTACTAACATATTCCCCATTCCCACCATCTGTATAATGGGGCAATAAGTCTTTCCTGTTGCCAATTTCATCAGAACCACACATGCATTAACTAGCAGATTAAATTCACTACACATCCAAAAGAAAGGTTAAAACAAATCTGGTGTAGCAAGATCTTAAAAACCTAAAGGCCATGCTCTCAATTGAAGCTCCAAACCAAGTCCTGATCCATGTTATACAGATATCAATCCTGATATCCTCATGCCCTGGTTCCCATCAAAATCCTATCCAATCTCCAAATCTGGCTATTACCAGAAAAGAAAACAGCTTAATTGGGTTGAGAGCTAAACAGACAGATACAAAACAACGCATTTTTCACACTGTCAAAGCAAGTGTTTATAAACATCAGTTTCTTCTCTTAGCCAACATGTAAGATTCATTCTTTTCCTGCCTACCTAGACTCGGTTTAATCTAACTTCCTCAAGCCCCCAAAGTAGTTTGTCAATTTTGTTTTATTTAGGTCAGAAAGCCAGCTGGACTTGAATGGAGGTCAAGCATTTTTAAATATCTATTAGAAAACTAATCTTACATATAAGTCATATTTTTTAAATTATTATTAACTTTTTTAAGCCCTCTGGCTGCTATAGTGCAAAGAAGCCCCCACTGGCCTCTTAGATATTGAGCATTTACTGACTCCTTGTCTTTCCCATCTGGAGCCCCTGAAATAGGGTTCCAATTTCATTTTCTCCTGCCTTCTGAAGCAGAGAATTTCAGAGGGAGGATTTCAGGACCACCTGAATCAGAACCACCTGAGGAGGACGCCAGGTGCCCATGCCCCCGTTTATCCAAAATTCCTGTGAATAGAACCCAGAGCTATGCAAAACCTCCTGGGTGATTTCAAACACACCAAAGTCTGTAACCCTACTTTAAAGTCAAGTATTTCATCTCCTAACGCAAAGGAAAACACACAATAGGAATGGAAATACGACGCGGGTAGGGTGCAATTCCCTATAGTGAAGAGTCGCCAGCAAGGTTCTGGAGCGGTTACACAAACGCAGAAACTGTGGCCGGGAAAAGGGAACAGGGAAGAAAACTGAAACAGCTGCGGAGCCAAAGCCAGTCTCGGAAACCCACTGCCTCATCTCCTAGCACTTATCAGGGTTACTGGAGACGTTTACAGTGGGAAAGGCAGGGAAGGCGACCCCTGGGCTGAGAGGCCAGGTCTGCAGAAAACACTGAGGGCCTAGTTGTACGGCCCACTTCGGAGACACTAGGGGACCTAGGAATAGCGCTGGGAAGGCCCCGGGGACGCTGGCAGGAGGAGGCCTGGGCAGCGCCCTGAGCCCCCCGCCCAGGCCCAGGGCCGAGCGGCCCACACTGGCCCCTACCTTCGGCTTCCCGCCTGGCAGCCGAGGGGCAAACACAACCCCCACAATTCCAGGCGGCCGCAGCGACAACCAGCTCCCGATACGCAGAAAAGGCGGCCTCCGTCACTCGCCATGAGCGCGTAGCTATTACGACACTCGCCTCTTCGCCCAATTGCCGTCTTCTAGAACAGCCGGCAGCCGCCTCACTCCCTTTCTCGCGCTCAGAGTTACCAGCCCCGCCCCTCTCCGGCTTCCGTTAAGCCCCGCCGCTCAGCGTCCACCAGGACAAACCTCCTTCGCTCCGGTATCCTTCCGCCGGCGTGAGAGACGCCTGGAACAGATGGCTGTAGGCCTGGTTTTGCTTCTAAACTAGAGGAAAATAGAACTTTGAAATTTGTCTTTGATTTCCCAATAGCTTAATTTCTTTGTAGGGGAAGGATCATCAGAAAGAATTTAGAGGTGGTAGGGCGTAAAAATAAATCAAACTGGTGTCACTGAGTACAAAGCCTAGTCTCAAGCAATAAATAGTCCTTAGAAAATTCATGCAGAATAGACCACCTACAAGTCACCTACTTATATACTTATGTATTGTGTGAATTGACAACGACCAATTATTTTGAAAGTAAGTCATCTGCAGCTCTAATTCTGCTCTACCACTGAATACCTCATTTATATCTGCCAGGTGCTGTATATACATTATATTTACTTATAACTTTTTAAGGTTATAACTGTCACCCCCCTCCCCTTTTTATAGATAGGGAAGCTGAGACTCAAAGATGTTGAAGGACTTAAGCAAGGTCATACGGTACAAAAGTAGTAGAACTGGGAATTTAAGCCTGATATGGGTGCCTGCAAAAATCCTATTCTCTTTCCAGGATATCATCTCTTAGACCTTCCCCTTGCATAGAGTTGCTTACCCTGCCCAGTCAAATGGGAAGGGGGGCTCCCTTAGAGTCCAGACACAGTGATTTCTGGTCATTTCCGAGTGGAGAAAAGGATAATCTAAATAAGAACAAATAATCAACTTATCTCTGGAGATCCTTTCCCTCTTCTATGTATTATGTGAGCTTCTAGCAGTTAATCTGTTTTCTTGATTATGTTTACTTCAAGCAAATGGGAAATTGACTTTGCAACCGTGAGCAAACAGTGGTTAGTAGCCCAGGGAGGGAGAACAACCCCTGGGCAATAGTGCAGTAGGTAGTGCCAGTTTATTAGAAAGGCCTACATAAGACACTTCCCTGGGACTGGGTGGGAAAGGACAGGGAACAGCTCACTTTTCCCATAGAACACCCAGGAGCCCAGTGTGAGTAGCTGGGCCTAGGAATAATTCTAGTTTGTGTCACTGCCTAGTACCATGAGGACAGATAGTAAATGTTCAACGGATATCTATTGCATCAGTGATATGTTGCAGAATGAACATATAAATTACAATTGAGCCTGACACAAGTTATAAAAAGATATTAATAAAGTACTCCAAGATTAAGATGCTTAAAAATAGAATAAGCTCAAGTCTTAAAATGAATAAAGAAATGCATGAGCCAAGAGTCCAGCTGGACACAGAGCTGCCAGCACTCACAGGAGCCTGGCTTCCTTCTTGAGACAGGTCTAACCAGCACAAGTGTGTGGGGAAGGGAAATCCTGTGTCCCCCAGTCCCCAAACCTTGAAAAGCCCTAACTGAGAACCACGTTCCCAGGAGAACTAGCTCTGTGCTCAAGCCTGCTGAGCTGCTAGAATCAGTGTGCAGGGCCGGGCCTACGCAGACTACCTCCATTCTCATGGCCCCCAAACAAGGAAGGTGACTATAATGGAGAGAAGTTTGAAGTCCAGGGATCAGAATGGGTGGTGGAATCACAGTAGTCTCTCTCTTTGTTTCCCTGTATTATTCTTGGAACTGAGCAGAAATGTTTTAGATTTTCCTTTAAATAGGTAAACAACAACTAAAAAGCTTTCTCTCCCTTGCAGCTCTGTTGGAGAGCTTCCAAGTTCCCTCTTCCAATCCCCAGTAAAGCAAAACTTTGGAAGGGTACAGAGCCTGAGGAACCATCTTCAACCTTGCCACCACCAATCAAAGGAAACCATAGTCCCCACCCCCAGAGCCCTGGTTAGGCAGAGATTTATATGATTAATCTGGCCTTCCTCAACAAGCAAAATGTGTTGGGTAGATCATTTCTCCTCTGATCAGTCTTCCTCAACCTCCCACAAGCCTGATACCTAGTTGTGTGAAAGCATTCCTGGCATCAGGAATTGGCTCCTTGCTCTCTCTGAATAAAGCTAAAATGTTTAGTGTGGGGAACAGAAGCCCTTGCTCTCTGCGTCACCACCCTATTGTCCTGCCTCCTCTTCTCTGAACCTCCCCCACTCCAGCTTTCACCATACACTTTAAATTCTGCTTCCAGGATTCACTCCTGGACTCCAGACATTTTCTTTACTGGAACGTGAGTACCAAGCTACATGCCAGCCACTGGCTGTGAGGATACAGCTATGAAACAGTCCCTCAAAGATCTCAGGCTCAGATGAGAGAGACAGAAATGTAAACAGACCAAATCAAAACAGTCCAACGAGGGCCGTAAAACAGAAATATTAACAGAGAGCTAAAAGAATAGCCCATTAGTTCACACTGCTGTCTTTCTTTCCAGATCCCTTATGGGAATAACAAAACTCTTTCATAGTCATCATCTTGTTTGCTCCAGACAGCCTTCTGAGGCAGATGGGGCAGATTTTATCCCCATTTTACAGATAAAAGAAAAACTCTTCTCCCTGAACTCTTCAGAGTTCTGCTGTCTAATACAGTAGCCAGTAGCCATGTGTACTATTTAGATTTAAATTAAATAAAGTTAAATAAAATTTAAAACTCTATTCCTTAGTCACACTGGCCACATTTCAAGTGCTCAAGAGCCACATGTGGCTAATATCTACCATATTGGACAGTGCAGATTATAGAACATTTCCATGATCACTAAAAGCTCTATTGGACAGCAGTGCTTTAGAGGTCCTGAGAGGCAGTGCAAGGGCAGGAGTGTGAAGCCAGAGAAAGCTCTGAGCATTCCCAGAAAAGCTAAGTCAAGCTGCCAACATGGAAGAAGCAAAAACCTGAGCAGCACTGCCAAGGAGACCAAGAGTAACTGGACATCTGAACCAGGGTCCTCTACTTCCTGGGATACACTCAGATGGAGTGGGTGACTGCAGCCAAGGCAGGGCAGAGACCTGGGCAGATGACCTCTACGCTGGGACCTGGGCACACCTGAGCCCATATAAGCAGCTTCCTTGGTGGCAATCAAGAATTCTAGTTCTCTGGGGAGGGTATATCTCAGTGGTAAGAGTGCATGCTTCACATACCCAAGGTCCTGGGTTCAATCCCAATGCCTCCATTTAAAAAAATTAATAAAGAACTGTAGCTCTCTCTATCTCAGGAGACGTCAAGGACCCCAGTGTCTGTGTTTTGCTCTGTCTCTGGTGCATTTCTGAAGGCCTCAGTAACAGAAAATGAAAATTTTAAAAACAGTGTTTTCAGACCCTGTGAAAGGGATGTGAGGCCTCTGAATGGCAGCCTCCTACCTGCTAGCAGGCTTTGGCATCTCCAGGGGTTTTGGCCAGAAAAAGGTCAATAAATTTAAGCTGCATTTGCTCTCAGCAAAACAGGCCTCCTTGGTTCAAAGAGAAGACACGCAAAAGAAGAGACTTAGAAGACAGACAAGATTTCAAAGGGTTCTTACCAAACAGCTCCCACTGAGGCCAAAGCTAAACTGCAAAAACCATGATTCTACCTCCAAAAACAACTTCAACCACACACCTACTCAAGTACACAGACATCAGACACAAACGTACTGCCTGCAGGCACCCACAAAGGCACTGAATCACAGGAACACACACATAGTTAGGGCAGACAGCTATAGCCACATAACAAAGCATTCACAATCATTTATTTAGCAATTTGGGCAAGGCTTGGCAAGGAGGAATCGACTCGGCTCCCCACACTGTCAGCTGGCATGGCTCAGCTAAGGCAAGGTGCTCACTCACATGGCTGGCAGTTGACACTGGCTGTTGGTTGGGACCTCAGCTGGCACTGTTGGCCAGGATGCTGACAAGTGGCCTCTCCCAGTAGCTGTTTGGCCTCCTCACAACTTGGTGGCTGATTTCCAAGAAAGAGCATCTCAAGAGAACCAAGCATTAACGCACATCATATTTTTATGATCTAGCCTCAGAAGTCATGTAGCACCATCTCTGCCATACTCTATTGGTTGAGGGAGTCACAAATGTCTCTCCACATTTCAGGAGAGGGAAAGAGAGCCCACTGCTCGATGGGAGGAGTGTCACCATCATCTTGTAAAGAGAATGTGTGGGATGGGATATATCATGCCAGCCACCTCTGGAAAATACAGTTGGCCACAAACCCCACATCCGGGCACAAGCACCGACACTCATGCACAGAGCTTACACATCCAGATTCGTAATACTCACATCACACAGTCATGTTTACATGGGTAGATAAATGAAAACATCCTGCATTTACATATAACCCTGAAAACCAGAGATCCTAGGGAAACCAGACTGGTGACAGACGGAGTATACCTAGATATCAGCTATCCCCTCATTCTGCTCCATTTCTCCAGCAAGAATCCAGACTGCAAAAGCATTAGGGTGAAATGCAGAATTTAGTGAAGTTATCACAGGGGTGATGCAGGAGAACTTTAATATCACACATCGTGCAGCAGACAACTTAACAACCTACCTGAGCAGTTCTTTCCCCTCAAGGCCCTGTATCAACAATGTCACCTCCATGGATCATTTTTTATCTTTTCTTTTCCTTGCACAGTACCCAGTCAGACAGTTCATATCTCCATTTCCTGGATTTCCCCTCAAGCTTCCAGATTCCTAACCCCTTAATCATACAGACTGTTTCAGGTTTGCTCAGACCCATGGTAAAGGACTGATGTAAAGTCAGACAAGCAGGGACTGGAACCAGAACCGAGGTGGTCTAAAAACAGGCTATTCTCTCAACTCTCCTTCTCACGAACCACTTATTCTCCCACTCTTGATGTCTGCATCACACCAAGATGTGTGACTGGCCAGGACAATTTAATTGTACATTCTAAATTTGGGGTGAGCCAGGTTAACTGGAATAGTACATTACAGCCTCTACCTCTGTACACACCTGGAAGAGCCCAAAGAATCAGGCCACTGCAAGGCTGTTGGAGGATAGGTAGCCTATGTGGGCCCTCTCCTGGTCCAGTCTGTGCCTATCCCCTACACAAGGGCCAGGGCCACTTCAAGCAGAGGGCTGCAGAAGGAAGGGTGTCATTACAAAGGAATCCTGGGCATGGTGGGTACCACAACTGACCATGCCCGCACAATCCTGAGTCAGAAAGCTGATATTGAGAGAACCCTTCCCTCCTCTGACATTGTCCCTAATAAAGGTTCCCATGCACCAAAGCTTTGGGAGATTACACGTAGAGCATAAGGTTTCCCATGTGGCATGTCACAGAACATTAGATCATCAGATCCAGTATCTTTGTCAGCAGAGAACCTAGATTTGGGGTTGTGGAGCAGTGTAGGAAGGGGTTTTGAAATTAGACAGAGGTTTCAAGTCCTGACTGCCCCTCACTAGCAGCTAAGCAAGTTACTTTAACCTTAATCAACCTTAGAGGTGCCTTTCCTTATCTGTTAAAAGGAGATAATATTAGTACTCAACTCAGTAATTGTTATGGAGGTTAAATGGAATAGTATAAAACATTCAGCCTGGTGCCTGGCACAGTAAGAGCTGAATAGTTCTTAGCTATTAGTATTATTCTTTTCTATGGCTGTTGGCTACACAGACATTGTGCTAGAGGCTGGGCAAAGTTAAATTACACACATATACACTTGTGGGTTCTTATAGACTCGCACAGGGGATCCCGCTTTATATCCCTACTTACATTCTAAGTAATTATCCCACTCCCAGACCTACACGTACCACACACATGATGCGTCACGCCCAGACTGTATATGAGCTTTCGTGGAAAAGTTGGAAGAAGTATTACTCAGGCAGACAAACCCACCCTCCAGTCAAAAATGAGATGAACAAAAAATGAAAGGTATGGGACTGTGCCTGGGACAGAGAGTTTCAAGGGGGCTCTTCTGAGGAAAAGAATACTTCATTTTCTGAGCTGGGTGAGGGTGACAAGTTGAACATGGATTTTCTCAGCAGTGTCTTTATTATTCCATGTATTAGAGCACACAGTAGGCCGCTCAGGTCACAAGGGGCTGGTCACATGCAACTTACCACTCTTATTTGTTTAGCTAGTGTGGCTTCCCGTTTCCCCACAGCCTCTGCAGAGACACCTGGGATGGAAGGCATTGGTACCAAAATCATTATGGAAATATGAGACCCATTGAACCATCATTAGAGCCACTGTGGAGAAATAAATCTTCCTTGGCTAGAACTGAATTGCATAGCCATAGGAACCCTGCTAACACCTGTTCCTCAGGAATTGGCAGTGGTAAGAGCTGAAGAGTGGAGCGGTTGAGGGGTCCTTCTCCGGGGCTGGGGATCTAGGGGCTGTGGCCTTTTCCACTCCTCACCCTGGGGAACAATGACAATAATAACAACCTAACGTTAAACAGAATTTTTGTGTATAACTCTTTCTCACATTCATTAGAACATTTAATTCTCACAGGAATCCTGTGAGATGCAGGTTACATTGTCCCTCATTAACCTAAAAGGAAACTGAAGTTCAAATACACTGAGAAATGCAGCACAGCAGAGATGACCCATGGTAGCCCAAAAATGGAACATGCGGAATGGAGTGCTTCTGAGAGTCCAATTAGACCTCATATTTCATCTAGTTGCAAATCTAATATATTTGTATTACAAATAGGTCAGATTCTATCTACCAGAGGGTATCCCTTAATCAAGAAATTTATTGCATTCATATAATCACTAGCAATATAATAGTGAGTGAGCTGACTTGGTCCTCACGTAAATTAAACAATGCAACTTCTTTGCATTCCTGTCATTGAGAGGTGGGGTATATTTCCCTTCCCTTTGAATCTAGGTTGGCCTGTGACCGCTTTGACCAACAGATTACAGAAGAAATGATGCTCTCCAGTTATAAGCCTAGTCTCTGAGAGTTCCCATTTCAGTCTTTTGGATCCCTGAGCCACTCTTTAATAAGTCCAACCACCCTGAGGAAGAGACAGTGTGGGAAGGGAGAAGGGCCCAACGGAGCCCAGCCTTCCAGCTGTCTTAGTACCAGACATGGGAGTGAAGCCTTCTTGGATGCTCCAGACTAGACCAGCTTCCAGCTGAGTGCCACTGAGAGCTCCCAGTCAATATCATATAGAGTAAAAGAATCATCCAATCAAACCCTTCCTGAAGTCCTGATGCACAAAACCATGAGATATAACAAAATGGTTGTTTTGGCAAACCTTTTCTATAAAGGGCCAGACAGTAAATATTTTAGGCTTTGCAGGCCATGTACCATCTCTGTCACGTATTGTTCTTATTTGGGGGTTTTCTTTTAAAACCCCTCAAAAATCTGAAAAAAAATCTCAGTTTTTCAGTTATACAGGTTGTAGACTGGATCTGGTACATGGGTCCTACTATGCTAACCTCTGTTTTAAGCCACTAAGGTTTGGGGTAGTTTGTTATCTATAAATAGCTAACCAGAACAGTCCCTCCTTCACAAAGCTAAACACTGCAAGATGACATATAACAAAACAATAATTAATAATTAAACTGCTACACACGCTCCAGGTGCCAGGGGATTTAATATCACTGACAGCTTCAGGATAGGACTTTCCTGAAAAGTAACATTTAAGCTAATACTTGAAAGATGACTATAAGTTTACAGGTGAAAAGAAGCAGGGAAGACTATAATGGCCCAGCCATTTTGGCTCAGTATGGGACCTTCTAAAGGGCACTGCTAGTTCCAGAACTCTCTCTTGGACTGGCCAAGGGCCTACATCATATTTTGAGTTCTTCCTCCACCCAGTCTTCTGCTTCCTTCGTTTCATAGGTATTGTCCCCTAATAAACAACTGGAACCCTAAACTCAGATTCGGTGCCTGCCTCTGGAAAACCCAGCTCATGACACTTGCTAAAACTAAAAGGGAATTTATATAATTTGGAAGTCTACATACGGTCCTGAATTTCAAGCAGAGATAGATTTAGAGATCCAACTAGGGTGACCAACATGGAACACAGGACTATCAGTGCTAAAACCAGGCAAGTCCCAGACAAACTCCAGTGTGTAACCAGGTCTTGATATCTCTCCATGCCTTGGCTCTACTATCACCTGGGTTGGATAATTCAATCTCAGGCTCTACATGTAGCAAGATAGATCAGCATGTTCAGACTCTATATTCTTTCAAGTTGAAGTCCTGTAAGAGGAGAACTAGTTTGCTCCCCTCATAGCTCTAAAGGATTTGATTGAGTCTTATTGGCTCTCATTGGCCTGCTTGGGTCATGTGCCCTTTTTTTTTTTTTTAGTTTTTTTTTAATGGAGACATAATTCACATACTAAAAATTCATCCTTTTGAAGTATGCAATTAAGGAGTTTTTAGTATATTTACAATGTTGTACAATTATCACCCTTATCTAATTCCAAAATATTTTCACCACCTCAAAGAGAAACCCCAAGCCCATTAGCAGTCACTCTCCATACTTCCTCCCTCTCATCCCTGGCAACCTCTAATGCACTTTCTGCCTCTATAGATTTGCCTATTCTGGAATTTCATATAAATGGAATCATATAACATATGGCCTGTCTTCTTTCACTTGGCACAATTTTCATTCATGTTTTCAAATTTCATCCATGTTGTAGCATGAATTAGTATTTCATTCCTTTTTATGGCTGAATAATATTCCCATTGTATGACTATACCAACATTTTGTTTATCCATTCATCAGATGATGGACACTTGGGTTGTTTCCATTCTTTTATTGTTATGAATAATACTACTTTGAACATTCATGTACAGGTTTTTATTTGAACACCTATTTCAATTCCCTTGGTTATATATGTAAGAGAAAATTGCTGGGTCATATGATAACTCTATGTATGTCTCCATTTTTTAATCAATCACTATGGCCTGGAGGATGGAATGGTCTGATTGGTTTAAATCTAAGTCATAGGCTCTTCTCCTGGTGCTAAGAGTAGAATCAGTTTCACTAGAACCACACAGACTGAGGAAAGAATGATGTTTCACCAGAAGGAAATGTTGAACAGCTATCAGATGATAGGTGACTGGACTCTAGGAAGCAAATCCACAGATGACCACTGCAAATAACTTCTTTTATTGAATGCTTACTGTGAGCCAGACACTATGCTAAACACAGGCATTACCTCATTTAACCCTCATAGAAACCTCATGAGGTTTCTACTATTATTCCTATTTTACAGATGAGGAAACTGAACCTCAGAAAACTTGAGTAAGTTGCCCAAGTTTGTATACTCAGGAGGTGGGAATTTGAACCCAGGTCTGATTGCAAAGCAAGATGTCAAGAGAAAAAACAGATTTTGAGTTACATTAAAATATATCTGCTAGAGACTATTGCATTTCATTTGCCCAACATTTTCATAATCATTGTAGAAGAGTCTGTGTAACCAAAAATTTCCTTTTACTTCAAGAACAAGTTTGTATAATGAAAAATATCACAGTTGACATTTTTCCTGTTAGATTTCCAAGTAAGCTTCCAATTTAGTCAGATACTACATCATTGGCATTGAAATTAAGCAGCTATATTTCTCAGAAAGCCCCCATGCTTCTTGTAACTAATCATCTTTTTCAAATAGGTCTAGCAGAAATTCAGTTAAATTATTCTTGTCATGAGATTAGGAAATGCAGAACTCCACATCATGCTCTTGACCTCCTTCAGACATGATTTACAAGAGCTCTTATCATAGACTCTTCTATGGTCCTATGGTGAGGACCTGGCCCAGGGATCTCTGACTCCCTACTTTCTGCTCCAGTAGATCAGAGCTTGGATGGTGTGAGGAGGGTGGGACAGAAGATGTGAGGTAGCCAAAGAGTTGAAGAGGTACAAGGAGTTGCATTTCATTGTCCCTGATCCTCCACCAAATCCAAAAGGCCAGACTTTGGAATATCATGGCAGAATAATGTCATATTAAGCTGTAAACTGTATTAAGTTTCATACTAAGCTGCAGGCTTACAGCAGCACACTGACATCTTGAGAGACCCCTTCCCAGAGGCTCTTAAGAGACCTCTTCCTCCCTAGGACACACACATTCCCCAAGAAAGCAATTTGCATTCTAAGCCTTTGAAAGATTTACTGCCAGTACCACAGACAAATTAGTGAATGCCCCTGCAGTTGATTCCAAAGACAGGATGTTCATTTGCATGAGGAGTTGCATGTCACTTGAATTATATTTGCAGGTAATTTGCATATCACGTCTGCCCTGTCAAAATGTACATAAATCCTTTATACTTTTGCTTTTTTATTTTCTAAAAAGGACTATGCCTCCACATCCTGCCCAGACTGTCTGGTAAAATTACTAGTCCAGCATTTCTAGCTTGATTGTGAAGATTCTCACATGCCATGCTAAGGAGATTTCAAAGTGTAGCAAATCCCCAAGGATATCAGAAACCAGTTTAAGACACTTCGTTCATTCATTTATTCAACAAAGCTTTATTGAATACCTACAATGTGCCAGACACTGTACTAGGTGCTGAGGATATATATATCTATGAACAATGAGATAAAAATAATTACAGCATTAAAAGTTAAATGCTGTCATTTCAGAAGATCACTTGGCACCAACTCAGTCAATAAACACAAGTGTAAACCAACACTAAAATCTCCTCAGAGTGCTTAGTTATAAGGTGGTCATCCGGGTATAACAGATTATGCTAATTTTTTTGTAAGAATAAAATTGTTTGCATATCAGAAGCCATTTATTCTAAAGCAACTGCCAAGTAATATTTCTAGAAATGCATTGGAGAAAGTATAAGAACATACATGGATGGTACACACCAACTTCAGGACAATGATTTCCTGCCAACTTTGCAGAAACCCTTACTCGGGCACTGACAGTGACTGCCGCCCACTCAGGTCCCCAGTTCCAACTACACTGGTAATCAGCCATGTGCCATGGTGGGAACCTTTGGGACTAAATGTCACCTTACCAGTGGAGATGACCACGGAGAGCCTCTGAGACCCAGTGGGTCTCAGATGAATGCCAGTTCAAGGTGGTAGAGGCTATGCTCACTTTTTAAAACTTAATCCTGAAATTAAATAGTACATTTCTTAGAGGGTAGAAAAGACCCATGAGAATGCATCCCCAATGACCCATGAACCCCAGGTTGAGAAGTACTGATTGAGGAGTCATTAAAAGATTTAAGCAAGGAAATTAACTTGGATTTCTGTTGTAGAAAGATCATTTGGGCAGCTTACAGTCAGGGTGGGCGGGAAGCAGTTTGAGGCCAGAGGTTGAGGGATCAGAGAGACGCTTCAATAGTCTGGGGCTATCCACACTGCCAGCCTCATAAACCTTGCCCCTTCCCTGGCGTCAGTGTGAAATCGAGTCACACTACTTACATGGTGGCTTCAGAAGTTTTACATAAAAGTTTGTACAGTCAAGAGGAGGGGTCACAACACATATCGTTTCACTTGAAAAGTAGTTCTAGATATGTCTACCCAAATTCTCTTATGTAGCCATGATTGGTAGGTCCTTCTCAACTCTCCCATCACTCAGCTCTCAACTGACACTAGTCACTCTCCTTGATCTTTTAAACTCTGGGACTCCAAATTCATCATACCTTTATTTTGTGGAGCAATTCAGCTTCTATCCAAAACCCCAGGGAATGTTTGAAAACAAAGGGCCTTTCAGTTCCAGGACCTACAGTACGGGAGGTTGTAATCAACTTTTAAAAAAATTCTGTCCTGAAGAAAAAGTTGGTAAGGACCTTATCAAAAGAAATAGCTCTGTAATGGAGAGAAGAGAGAGACAGCAAAGGGAGAATCAGAACTATAGCAGGGAAAGGCAGCCCATGGCCATATACAAAGTTTCAAGGGGTAGACCACAAACAGCTCTCATTAGGTCTTGGTCACATGGTTATGGTGGATTGCTTCGTTTAGTTGCTCACAGGTGCCCAGACAGGGTCTGGTTAAAAACCCAGGGTAATGCCAACCATATAAAGAGGAGAAAGGTGGTGGAGGAGAGCCCAAGGAGATGTGATCAGAGAGGTAGAGAAAATGTATGGCAGAAAACAAGAGAACAGTTTCAGGAAAGAAAGATCCAAAAATGTAAAACGTCATGAGGAAAACATCCACAGGAAAACTGGAGAGAAGTCACTAGATCTAGCAACTAAATTGACCTCGTAAGAGCCGTTTTAGTGATGTCTTGTGGAAGACACTGTTTTTTACTTATCCCAAAGCTATTTTTCTACCCTTCTTCCCGACTGGCAAGGACTATCTCCCACTACAGGGGCTCAAAAATGCCAAGGATAAAGAACTAAAATCTTGCATAAACTAAAAATAAATAAATCAGACAAAAAGAAGCGCCAGATACTTTCTCAATACTCCTTCCCCAACTCCTTTAAACCTAAAGGTAGACAAGTGACTTAGTTCTGGACAATGGGACTTGAGAATAAGACTGGAAGATTTTGGAAAATATTTTCCTTTTCAATATAATAGGTATCTTCAACCCCTTCCTTTCCTGCCTTGGAAGTTGTATGTGAGCTCATGCTGTTCAAAGCTGTGGCAGCCACTTTAGGACTATGAGGGGATAAGCCCAAGAATGGAACAAATACCCTGAGGATGGCAAATGAGAAAAGCCTGGACCCTTAATGACATTACTGAGTGGCTAAATTGCCCAAACCTGAAGCTACTTAGCTCTGGATTTTCTTGTTACGTGAGAAAAATAAATGTCCATACTGTTTAAATCACTATTAGTCAACTATTTATTTACAACCATGATACATGATGAACATGGAAGCCAGAATTACATTTACTGAGGAGGGAATGGAAAACAAGAAAGTAAAGAGTCTCAGTGTTGTCCAGTGGTTTCCAAATGCCAATTAATGAATTAGCTGCATTAAAATTACAGAAGGAGATTCCTAAAAATACAGCTTTCCAGCCTTTATTCCTGGAATATTCTGACTCAGTGAGTCCAGCACAGAGCCCAGGGATCTTTCTTTCTAATAAGGGCCCCAACTGGTACACCATTTTGGAAAGTTGTTGGCACTTATAAAGTTGAGTATACATATGTACACCTACCCTTTAACCTGCAATTCCACTCCTAGATATTTACCCAAGAAAAAGAAAATTCTATGTCCACAAAAAGACATGTATGAGACTATCCATGGCAACCTTATTAACAATAGCTGAAACTGGAAACAAGCCCAAATGTCAATAGCGGGAGAATAAAAGAGTTTAAGGACTGGGGATGATTATAAAGATTACCAAGTGGCACTGGAGGCCTGATCACGACTGGAAATCAGATATTGGAGCCAGTAAGCATGGTTCTGTGGTTTTCTCTAGCAGCCTGGAGGCAGGAGCAGAGAAAATGAATCTTGTCTGAGCTATGTATGGGAGAGTGTGAGGGATGAAATGACACATAGCAAAGGAACTACAGGCAGTGGTGAGAATGGAGACAAAGTGACTATCTTTGTCTGAGAGTACTTTTGAATCACCCCTGTCCGGGCTTCCCTTATTCTGCCCCCTTTAGCTCTGCCCTCTGTGTTTCTTGCCTCCTCTTCTTTGTATTCAAAAGTAGGAAAACCAGTCCACCCATTTTGCATACTGAAACTGAGGCTTAAAGGACAGAAAGTAGGAAAGTTCGAAGTCGATGTTGAGAGAAGCTCAGCAAAAGCTTAGGGCAAGGCAGAAGTGTCCCTGAAACATTCAGCCTATCTGGGGACCCCAGAAAGAGCAGAGGCAAATTCCGATTTTATGTGGCTGCCAAAGAGGTCGACCCTGCTCTCATCGAGGGTCTGAGGAGCTGTCATCTATGGCATAACCGGTAGCCTGAAAAATTAATTGGCCTGCTCCAGATAGGAGATAAAAGGAAAATTCTGTCCAAGCAGGTGTCACACTAATTTGGCAGGCGGCTGGATGTTGATTTGCATATGTCAACATCCTCTTCCCTTCCCTCTCCCTTGTCCCTCAGTCAGGCTCGTTTCAAGCTGGTCCCTGAGGAGAAGCATCAGAGAAATGCAGCCTTGAAGGAATGAAAAGGAGGCTTTCTAAGGAGAGAAGTCCAGGAAAGAAAGGGGGAACCAGCTATAAACTTACAGCTCTAACTTCCCCTTCCTCTCTGTCCCTGCAGGCTCAGTGGAAGGAAAGGAAAATAAAGTAATGCTATCAAAGGTCTATTTTGTGTACAGGTCTATGCTGAAGGCATTTAAACTAATTTCCCCAACAATCCTGCAAGTCCAAGATCATACCCAAATAAGGAAAATAGAGTTTTGGGGAGGAGGAGTGTCATACAGGTAGTGAGGGGCTGTGTCAGGACACCAGGGCAGGTCAGTCTGACTCAGACTCTAAACTGTTTCTACTGTAATGAGCTGATTGCTTAATGTGTGTGTCAAAGATTAATCAACCCTATAGCCAGTGTAGACACTTAACTGTAGAGCACTGATTTACAGGAGAGGATTCAATTTCCCTAATTCCCAGGGCACCTAGTGACACAAAGGGAAATGACTAATACTGTCACCCACCAACAATAATAACAAAACACAATAGGAGCCACCACTTATCGAGGTCTCAGTGCTAAGCATTGTTTTAAGTGCTTTATAGGTATTATCTAATATTTATCTTCACAATAAATCTATAAGGCAGCCAACAATTATCCTTTCAAGCACCCATGGAACATCTAAAAAACTGATCACATACTAGAACAGACAGCACATCTCATCAGATATTATAAAAAAAAATCAATAGACCACTTTCTTCAATCAAAATAGAACTTAACAACAAAAATATAGTAAGGGTCCCATGCATTTGGAAATGCTTCTATACTTATGAGACAAAAAATAAATCAAAATTGAGATATTTAGAAATTAAAGTTAACTGTGGGAAGCAGATAAAGTGATATTTAAAAGGAGATGTGTGGATTTAAATGCTTATATAAGAAAGGCAAAAACTAGAAAAAAGCATTTAACTCAAGAAATTTAAAAAGAACAGACTAATCCAAAAGAGAGTAGGAAGAAGAAATCTTAAGACAAAGTCAAAATCTAATGAACTAGAAAATAGAGATACTACAGAGGATCAAGAAAACTTTTTGATAAGCTCAATCAAGAAAAAAAGAAGGACTAAATTAAAAATATCAAAACATTTTAAAGGGAATATACCTGCAGATAAAGTAGAAAATTTAAAGTAATAAGGAAATACTGTAAAGAACTTCAGGTCAATAAATTTAAATTTTTTGGTGAAATGGATACCTTCCCTTAAAATGGATAAACAATCCTATAATGGCAATATTATTATTATTATTATTGTTGTTGTTGTTGTTGTTGTTGTTATTATTATTTTCACAGATGAGGAAACTGAGGAACAGAAAGGAACTTGTTCAGATTTGCATAACTAGTAAGAAATAGAGTCTGGATTTGAAGGCCAAGTCAGTGGACTGCTAATTCACCTTTCCTCCCTCCCACACTTCCTGAGCACCTTCCATTGTGTGAGGAATTATAGGAATTGAAGACAAAGTTCTTACTCTCAGGAAACTCCCAATCTAGGAGAAGAGACTAGGACTGGAAAAAGGGTGACTCCAGTGAGGTACCTAGGTCACAAAATTTAAAGATGAATTTACTGTCACTTGCAGAATTCTCCTTAAATTTTGCACTCTGGTCTTGATTCTGCTAATAAGCATAATCACCATGGCAAAGTTACATGCCTTCCACATCTTGAAACAGGTAAGAATTTTGAGCTATGGATGTAAGGAAAGGGCATTCCAGGCAGGGGGGACTAGTATGAGCAAAGGACAGAGCAGGGAAGCAGCATGATCCCTGGTGGGAACTACAAGCAGTTTGATATTTCAGAGGCATACAAATCAGTGCAAGGTAGAGAACTGCAGCAGAGAGGCTAGAAAGAGATGTCATGTTATCATAGGTCCTAAGGACCTAACGATTTAAGCAGAGGAGTGATACACAGGCAAAGTCAAATTTTAGAATGACCCCTCTGGCTGGAATGAGGATGGTGATGGGGCAGGAACAATGCTGAAGGCAGAGATGACTTTGGAGGCCATAGCAGCATCCAGGCAAGAAATGAAGAGAGCCTGCACTAGGGCATTAGCAGTTGAAATGGAAAATAGGAAGTGGATTTAAGAAGTATTTGAGATGTAAAGTTGTCAAGACTTAGTGGTTGAGTGAATGTGGGAGAAGAAAGTGTGAATGGAATCAAGAATGAGGCCTCTCACCACCCAGTTTCTATCACAAATAACAGGAATGCATAGTGGCAATACTAACTTCCATCTCTTTCTTGATTCATACGTACATCCAATAATCTATCCATTTTTTATTCACTCATTCATTCATTTTTTGATTCATACATGCATATGTCCATCCAACTATATCTATCCTTCCATCAAATTCTTGTGATTGTCAAAGCACATGAAGAATATGTATATAAAAAGATATACTACTTGGCCTTACTCATTTATTCATTCAATCACTAAACATTTATTGATCTCCTCCTGTGTGCCAGATATTATTCAGGGTAATGGAGAGATAGCAGTGAAGAAGCAAAAAAGGTCCTGTTTAGGGATCTAATGTGCTACTGGGAGATACAAATAAAATGCTATGAAATAATATAATTTCAGGTAGTGAAACTTCTTTGTAACAAATGAAACCAGAGATCCTTAGAGAAATGGCCGATTCTAGGGATGGGGCAGGAAATATATAAGCCTGGAGCATCTTGCAGTGCCAGAAAGAAAGGAAGGACTCAAACAAAAACACAACAATGGAAGTGATCAAAGGGACATAAGAGCTAACTTGAAAGAGCTCCCAATAACCAAAATTGGAACAATCTGAGCAATAAAATTAAGTATTATCCAAAGTATAAAATAAGTATTCATGAGTCCATACTGACTTAAATGAATTGACTAAATAAACAAACAGGGAAGAAGAGACAAATCTCCCTTGCAGAATTTCAAATAATTTACATACATACTCCACATTCAAGGAGGTGGAGTACAACTCCCCCTCCTTAAGTGTGGGCCGTACATAATGACTTCATTCCAAAGAAAACAATGTGGAAAGAGGTGAGGAGTAACTTAACAGTGGAGAAATGTGGCAAACTTAAACTCAGCCAGGTGATCAACAATAACATCAACAGTAATAAGTCATGCTGATTGATATGATGTAATGAGAATTGCACTTTTCTTCTGTAGTTCCCTCCCCTAAAGCCATAACCCTAATCTAATCATGAGAAATCTCAGACAAATCCCAATTGAGGAACATTCTGCAAAAAACCTCACAAATATTCGTCAAAAGTGTCAAGGTCATCAAGAACAAGGAAAGTCTGAGAATCTATGTCACAGTCAAGAGGAGTCTAAGGCGATACGATGACTAAATGGAACGTAGCATCCTGGAAATGAAAAAAAAATTAGGTAAAAATTAAGGAAATCTGAAAAAAATATAGACTTCAATTAATAATAATATACCAATATTGGCTCAATAGTTAGTGACAAGTGCACCATACTTAAGCAAGATATTGTTAACAAGGAGGGAAACTGGGTGTGCACTGTATGGAAACTCTGTACTGTCTTTGAAACTTTTCTGTAAATCTAAAACTATTTTAAGGTTAAAAATTTATTTTTAAAAAATACTTTGAAGGAAAATAAAACAAGGTAGAGGATAGCAAATGATAGAATGGTGTATATTTTAAATATCGTGGTCCAGGACTGCAGGTTTCTCCTTGCAGTGGTGGTGGGAGAGCAGAGTATGCACGGTGGCAGCCGGAGTCATGGCAGAACAGGCATTTAGAAAGTGTCTTCCCCTCTTTGACTGTGTATGAGTTGAAAGGACTGCAGCCAAAACTGAAACCAAAGGAGGCATTATGCTTCCAGAAAAATCTCAAGGAAAAGTATTGCAGGCAACAGTAATAGCTGCTGGATGGGGTTCTAAAGGAAATGGTGGAGAGATTCAACCAGTTAGCATGAAAGTTGGAGACAAAGTTCTTCTTCCAGAGTATGGAGGCACCAAAGTAGTTGTAGACGACAAGGATTATTTCTTATTTAGAGATGGTGACATTCTTGGAAAATACGTAGACTGAAATGTCACTCTTAAAATGGCATCACATGAAGCTGCCCATTCCACTGAAGTTCTGAAATCTTTTCATCATGTAAATAATTTCCAAGTCATGTCTCTCTTTTATAACAAACTAATAATATCCAAACTAAAAAAAAAAATAGATGTCCAGGAAGTCCTCCTTAAAGTGGTATTAAAACAGAGCCTGAATGAAGTGAAGGGAGATCAATGCAGAGATATTAAAGGAAAGAACTTATCAGGCAGAGGGATCAGCAAATGTGAAGATCTTGAGATTAGGGCACATTTGATATGCTCAAAGTCATGAACCTGTAGTGACGTAAATGACAAGACTACTTGGAGAGGTAGGCAGGGGTGAGATTACGTGGAGCCTTTTTAATTTAACTTAATTTTTATTTTATTTTAGCCTATGATTTTTTAAAAATTGTGGTAAAATGTGCATAACATAAAATTTACCACCTTAACCATTTTTAAATATACAATTATTATTACATACATTCACATTGTTGTGCAACCAATCTCCAGAACTCTTCATTTTATAAAACTGAAACTCTATACCTATCATATGAAGCCTTTTAAATCATAATAAATATATTAGTTTCCTCTGACTGCCATAACAAATTTATACACCTTGGTGACTTAAAGGGACAGAAATTTATTTTTTCTGTCAAAAGTTCAACATCAGCTTATATATATTCATAGTTCTTTTTTTTTCACTGCTGTGAAGTGTTTCATTGAATGAATATACCACAATTTATTTAGCCTTTCTCCTATTGATGCACATTTGGGTTGTTTCCAGTTTAGGGCTATTATGAATAAATTTGCTATGAACATTCTTGCACATGTTTTATTGTCCATGTGTGCACTCATTTATCTTGGGTATATACCTAGGAGTGGAATTGTTGGATAATAGGGAAGGTATATGTTAATTTTAGTAGAGACTGACAGTTTACCTAAGGCCTTTTCCCAGTGACATTGCCACCACCATATCCTTGCCCACATTTGGTGTTGTCAGAATTTTAGCATTCTGGTACGTACATAATAGTATCTCAGTGTGATTTTAATTTGCATTTTTCTGATGAACAATATTACTGAGCATCTTTTCACTGGACAACTTCTAGCAGAAGGGAGACATACTTGATTTAATATTCTTAAGATTACTCTGACACCTGAGTTTAAAGGTAAGGAGCAGGGATGGAAGTAGGAAGACCAGTTAGGAAGTCATTACATTAGTCTAGGTCAAAGAGGATGATGGCTCGAACCAGGATGGTAATGATAAAGTAGACGTGAGGTGGTCAGATGCAGAATATAGTCTGAAAACATAGCTTACAGAGCTAACTGATAGATTGGATATGGAGACTGAGGGAAAGAGGACTCAGGACTGACCCCTAAGTATCTGACTTGACCATCCAGGTAAATGGAGATGCCTCTTGGAAAGAACTGGACTGTAGAATTGTGCAGGGAATGGTGAACAAGGAGGCTCAGGGAATCAAGAATTCTCTTTTGGACTCAGCAAGTTTGAGATTCCTGTTAAAGATACAAGTGGAGATTTCAGGTAGGCATTAGATACCTGAGTCTGGAGCTCAGAAGAGAGGTCCTAACTAGAGATATATTCATCAGTATGTGAAAGCAGCATTTTTGTTCCTTTCCTGTTTGCCCATTTGTTCCCCTCTAACCTTGAGAGAACCTAATTACAGGAATGAGATCACTAGGCAATTTAAACTAACTCCTGACCTATGCTCTCCTGAATGCACACCATGCCTTGCCTAACCTATTGATTCTTTTCTTAAATAAAAAGAAGAAAGAAGAATTAAGTAGTTAAAAAAATGACTATACACCTTAGCAATCCTGCAGGCAGATCGCCCAGGCAAGATAACATCTGAGGAGAAAAGTGCAGCCAGTTTGCACACAATGGAGAATGATGCAGAACCCAACCACCTGCCTCAATGATTCACGGAGATTCCTCCCCACTCTCTTTCCCCTTTAAGAACTGTCATGGCTGAGTAGACTCTTTGGAGTTGGTCTCAGGACATAGGTCCACCTTCTTGTCAGATTGTCAGCTTTTCTAATTAAAGCATCTTTCCTTTCTACTGACTCTTATCTCTTGATGAATGGCTTTGAGCAGCAAGCAGCTGAACCTGAGTTCAGTAACATATAGGAAGTATTTAAAGACTGATGCTAGAGAAAATTATTTAGAAATGAATTGGGTAAAAGATGGATCCCTGGGGGCCTTGAACATGTAGAAGGTATAAAGATAGGGGAAGAAGCTGCCAGGAAAACAGGAGGAAAACCATGAGCTTGTTAGTGCTCAGGAAGCCAGGTGAAGGAAGTATTTCCAAAAGAAGGTGTCATCAACTAGGTCAAATGCTGCTGAGACACAGACTAAATGACAACTGAAAATTGACAAATGAATTTGGCGAGTAGCTTTAAGTTACTTCTTATCCAAGGGAGAAGCTAAGAAAAGTGAGGAAGTAAAGGAACCACTTGTGTTGCTCTGAAAAAAAAGCCATCCTTAACCAAGATGTCTAGGGGTAGGGGTGGGGACGTCCCAGAGAGAAAGATGAAATGTTCCAGATTGTTAACATCGAATACTTGTGTCTCATCACCAGCCCAAATGGGGTAATTACTAACTTTTCAGGCTAGAAGGATCATCACTAAACACAAACATCTCTCCTTGTCTTCCAGGGAACTACACCTAAACTTGCAAACAGAAGAGCTTGCTGGCTAAACGGACCATGCTGGGACTCTATTCTTTCATTCATAAAGTATTTATGGAGCCCCTACTATGTGCCAGGTAGTCTTTAGGCTCTATAGAAATAGTAGAGAAAAAAACAGACTAAACTCTCTGCCTTCAGGAAATGATAGCATCTTGTGCCCCTGTATTTTCCTCTAGTCTCATCCTCTTTTGTCCCTGCCCAGAGGCCCTGAGGCTACAGGGCAGAACTAGGCGGATCTAGCCATCACACGCTGAAGGCTGGTAGGACAAAAAACTCTCCCTTTCAGAACAAAGTACAGAGATTAGGCCCCTTGGCATAGGGTAAATTTCCCCCAGAGCCAAACCCAAGCTGGGAGCAGAGGCCCCACATCTGGAGTGCCATTAGTTTGCATGTCACTACAATTATCATGTTGGCTCCAGACAAAGCTGAATCACAATTGAGAACAGGATTTTAAATCACGACTTTCCACAGTCTCATTAGGTAATTGATGCTGATCACATTGCTTAATGGGGACCCATAAAATGCTTGCTATTTATATTACGATGGGCAGAGAAAAGGCTCAACTAACCAGATAATTGACTGATGATATGAGGGAATAGGCTGAAGGGGTGGGAAGAAGCAGGGAAACCTGATGAAGTTTCCCTGCCTCTGACTTTTAGTGTCTTATTGGTGATGATTATTTAACCGGATTCATAGAGACCATGCCCTGGTCTTCACAAAAGCCCAGAGTTGCTCTTCCCAGGAGCCAGGGACTAACATAAGAATTGTCATTTAATAGGATTTTCTGCAGCAGGCTAAATCATTTGCTAAATGAGCAATTTCAATCATCCTTTCCCATCCACTAGGAGGGAGTTAAGCTCACTTCTCCTCCAGCCTATACCCCCAACTCTCACATCCTCATTCCCTCACCAGCTCTTAGCAAGAAAGATGGTCTGGCTGAAGTACAGAAGGTACAGACTGTAGCAAGATGCTGTGGGCCCAACTGAATCCACCTAGGATCATGGGGCTGTAAGAGAGCTGCAGCTCCATTCCCCACACCTGCACACCCCAGAGCACCTTGGAGACCCATGTACAATATCCATATGCTGATCTCCCTAGAACAGAGTTCCCAGGGCAGGACAACTTCCCTGAAACTCACCAAGAAGGGGCTATAACAATTCCTACTGCAGAAAGGGGGGTGGAAGTAATGAGATTCATTTCATTTCATTTCATTATTGAGATATGGGCCTTTTCAGCAGGGTCTCATTAGGTAATTGATGTTTAAATCCCACAAATCAAGGCATATAAGGCATTCTCATAACCTTCAGGTATTTGGAAGAGATCCTAGGGAAAAAGAAAGAATCATCTCGGGAAGGAAGGAGCCATAGCAACTTCAATCTATGGGCTGAAATCAGGTTAATGAAGATGTGTCTGGCAAGGAAGAATTCAGCGTTCCCATGATTCTGCCTCTTGTTTGGCCTGGGATCTCACTACATCTGGATTCACTTCTACTTGCTTCATATGGATGACCCCTTCACTCTCTGTCTCTGTCCCTCTGTCTCTGTCTCTCTGTCTCTCTGTCTCCCTCCCTCCCTCCCTCCCTCTCTCTCTTTCTCTCCCTCCTCTTTTATGCTCCTGCTGTCTCCTTTTGTACTGGGATTGATAGATGGCATGATGACCTAGTTAAGAAGGAGGACTTTCTCCCCAAATTGATCTACAGTTTCAATACAACCCTTATCAAAATCCCAGCTGGCTTCTCTGCAGAAAATGACATGTTGATCTTAAAAATCATGTGGAAGTGCAAGGGACCCAGAAGAGCACAGGAATTTTTAAAAAGAAGAATAAAGTTGGAGTATTAACACTTTCTGATTTCAAAACTTATTACAAATCTATGATAATCAAGACAATTTGGTACTAGCATAAGAATAGACATGTAGATCAATGGAACACACTGGAGACTCCAGAATAAACTCTCACATTTATAATCAGTTGACTTTCAAAAAAAGATGTGAAGACAATTCAATAATGAAAGAATAGTCTTTTAACAAATGTTGCAGGGACAACTGGATATCCACAAGTGGAAAAATGAACATGGACTTTCTCATTGTACTATATATAAAAGTTATTTCAACATGGGTAATAGACTTAAATGTAAGAGCTAAAATTATAAAACTCAGAACAAAATGTAAATCTTCATGACTTTGGGTTAGGCAAAGCCTTCTTAGATATGACAACAAAAGCACAAGCAACAGGAAAAAAAAACTAAGTGGATTTCATCAAAATTAAAAATTTTTTGTGCTTCAAAAGATGCCATCAAGAAAGTGAAAAGACAACCCACAGAATAGGAGAGAATGCTTGCAAATCATAAATCTGATAAGGGACTTGAATCTAGAATATATAAAGAACTCTCACAATTCAATAATAAAAAGAAAAATAACCCAATTTAAAAACGGGCAAAGGATCTGAATAGACATTTCACTAAAGAAGATATGCAAATGGCCAATAAGCATATAAAAAGATGTTCAACATCATTAGTCACCAGAGAAGTGAAACGTAAAACCACTAGGATGGCTATAATAGAAAAGATAGGTAATAACAAGTACTGAACAGAATGTGGGGAAATTGGAACCCTTACACACTGCTGGTAAGATTGTAAAGTGGTGCAGCTGCTTTGGAAAACAGTCTGGCATTGCTCAAAAGGTTGAACACAGAGTTACCATATGGCCCAGCAATTCCACTCTTAGATATACATATACCCAAGGGAATTGAAAACAGGTGTTCATACAAAAATTTGTACATGAATGTTCATGGTAACATTATTCATAACAGCCATAAAGTGGAAGCAATCCAAATTTTCATCAACTGATAAATGGATAAATATAATATTATATTTTATGGTATATCCATACAATGGGAGATTATTGTTTGATTCCATTCATATTATTGAGCAATGGAAAGAAATGAAGTACTGATACATGCTACAACATGGATAAACCTTGAGAACATTATGCTAAGTGAAAGAAGCTACTCACAAAAGACCACATAATGTGTGATTACATTTACATGAAATGTCCAGATTAGGCAAATCTATAGAGGCAGGGGTGAGGGTTTTGGGAGATGTGGAATGGGAAGTGACTTCAAATGGGTATAAAGTTTCTTTTGTGGAGTGACAAAAATGTTCTAGGATTGACTATGGTGATGGTTGCACAACTCTGTAAATATACTAAACACCATTGAATTGTGCACTTTAAGTGAATTGTATAGTATGTAAATTACACCTCAGTAAAGATTATATATATATATATATGTGAAGAAAAGCAGCAGGCAAGTCAAAAGTTAACTAAAAATTCTGTAGATATTGTTACAACTAAGATGTTTGTTTTGCTGGCAAACCTCAGTTCTGGCACCTGCTGACTTTATGACCTTGGACCAGTTACTTAACCTCACTGAACTCAGTTTTCTTATCTGTAAAATAAGCATTCGGTCAGTATAAGAATTAAATAAATTAACATGTAAAGACACCTGGCACATAGGAAGTGTTCAGTTAATGGAAACTATAAAGCATAATCAGGAAATAGCAGTAACTAGAGGAGAGAGTAAAAAATAGTATTTATGGGTCAAGGCTACATTCATACATTTATGCCTAACATCTGGATGGGCACTAGGGACATAAAGAAGTCCCTGACTTTGAAGAGCTAGACAGCTGAGGGATCAGGCATTCCTGAAAAAAAAATACCAACAAAATGAAAGAAGTGGTACAACAGAGTCTTGGACAGTTTGCTCAGGAGCAGAGGAAAAGGCTTCTAAAGAGGAGGAGACTTTAAGATTTGGCCCATTGGAAAAGGGATGTCCCCTCCCTCACTGTGGGTGCCCTAACCAATGGGAAGTACTGCCCCCTCCCACCCTGGCGGAGAAGACTGGATAGAGCCAAACCAACACAGGCAGAGGCAGAAGTTAAAAGAGCAATTATGGATTGATTATTTGTGGCCAGGATGGGCAGTGAAGCTGGCACAAGAGATGGAGGATGGCGCCTACCTCCCTGGACTTGCAAGAGATAAGGTGAGCCTCGGGAGCTCCTCCTCTCTCCCCTTGTTCCTTCCCAGCTCCTCTCGGCCCCTAAGCCTCTGGATCACATTATCCCTCCCACTAGTCCTCTTTTGGGGAACAGCCAATACTCTGTGGGCAGAGCATGATGCCTCCATCACTCCTCCCTCTAGTGACTCATCACCAAGACTGGGGGTGGCAGGAAGTGCCAGAGCCCTAGAGCTGCAGCCCCATCCGGATGCTGGCAGCTTAGAGACATCCTATCTTCTTCCCTCCTCCCCCTACCCCCGCCACCTCCTCTACTTCTAGCTCTGACTCTTGACATTTCTATGTAAGAGACATCCACCATCCCCCAAACTCTTGTTGCCTTTCCATTGCCTCCAGACCCTCAACTCTGGCCCCCAGGGGCTGCTGGGTTGAAACAGCCTGATCTCTAGGGAAGTAGGCACAACCCAGACCTGGGGTCTTTTCCTGGGGGAGGTATCCAGGTAAGGTCTGTATCCCCGTGGCCAGGCCTTTTAGAAGCATTGCCCATGATGTAGAAAGCATTCTGAGCAATGTGTAAAACAACAAAATTATTTTATTACATGCTAAGGGCTTCACAAGTTTTCTCATTTATTCCCCACAATAGTTCTATGAGGGAGATACTAATATCACTGCCATTTTGGAAATGAGAAAAGAAAAGGGGAATCAATTTGGAAAGTAGCAGACCGGGGCTCAACCCCAAGACTCAGATCTTGGGCTCTTAACCACCAGGCTTTTCTGCCTATTTTGGGGACAGAGGACAGCTGACCTCCTCCTCAAGCACAGCCTCTGAGTAATGCAGAACAGTATATGCAATCCTGAGGCCCTCAGTACAACTGCCCTGAAGTCTGCCTGGGGCTGAGAACTTTGACCCTAGCCTCCCTCCTATCCCCCTTGCCTCTGTGGACCTGCTCCTTCTCCATTCCTGAGGGGTGGGAACATGGAAGGCTACTCCAAGGATTCTTATCCCCCTCAAGAGCCTATCTTCCTATTAAATTTCTAGAACAAACAAACATTAATGTGCTTCTGGGGTGCCCAGGAAAAGAAGAAACATTGCTTATAGGTGCAGGCCAGCAAAAAGAGGTGACAGACACCCAACATAACCCAGGCTTGCAGACAGAGCAGACACCTGCAACCCTGAAGAGGCACAGAGGTGACCCACATCACAACAGAAATAATAATACTCTTGAATTATGTCACACTTTATAATTTCTCAGGCACTTTACAAACATTTGATTCTCCAGATGACCTCCAAGGACCCAAAGAGGCAGAAAGCATCTTTTATAAGCTGTCACCACCTGTCATAAAGTTTTCCCCCCAGAGGAGGAAAAGCAGGAGGCAGGCAAGGCAGTGAGTGAGTTAACCAAATCCAAGCCCCAGTAGGTAATTGATAGTTTTTATGGTGACTTTGTTCTCAGGCTCCTCAAATATCATATTTCCACTAGCTCACCACATTTACATAACAGTGCAGGGTGAGAGACCCTGATAAATCTTCTCTGCATGAGTCTGAATACAGTGAAAATGTACTTTGTTGACAGCAATTTGTTTTACTACACTATTGCCCTTTAGTTTAGGGAGGAAAAAGTAAGGCTATTGCTTTATGAAGGGAGGCAGGAAAGGAGGGGAAAGGAGGGGAAAGGAGGGAAAAGGGGAAAGGGAGGGAAGAAAGTCAGAGATCTGGAAAGAGGAATGAATGAGAGGGAAAGAGACAGAGAGAAAGGGAAAGCTTTAGGAAGAAAGAGGAGGCAAGGAAGGAAAGAAGGACAGCCATCTCAGCAGTCAAGGGTTTAGTGGAGAAAGGGATGGAATGATTCTGCGCCAAGTGTGGCTGGCTGCTGAGGAGCAGCCCACAGAAGCGGGAGTGAGAAAGAGTCAAAGGTGTTTTGGGTGAGTGCCAGGCCCTCACCTCCATAGCTGGGCAGGAGAGGCTGGGAGACTAAGGAGAGTCACAAGGCACAGGGCCCCTTTTATCCACCTAAGGTGTTACCAAAGACCTCTCTGGATCTTTTCCCATCACGTCCCACCACTCTCCATCTGCCCATATCCAGAAAACAGGTGGGCTCAAGGGGCATCAGCACTGAGCTCTAAGAATCCTTGGGCTTGAAGTTTTTCCGATCTAGAGGCTTGGATTTCGGTTCCTCCTCTGCTACTAATTTAGCTGGATAATTTTAATCCCCTAAACTCTCAGGTTTGGTTTCTCCATTGGTAAAATGGGAATTTATTCTTCTATCCAACAAGTATATTCTGACTGTACGCCAGGCATTGTGCTCTGGCATTGTCCATACAACAGAAAACAAGAGAGATTCATAGCCCTTTCCTTCAAAGAGAGCACAATCCAATAAAGGTAACAAAATCTCCTCTGAGAAACAGACCCTGCCCACAATAGGATAAGATGGACGAGAGCGCACTCTGTGCCAGGCTCTGTGCTAAGTGCTTTCATGTGTAATTCCTATAATCCTCACAACAACCCAGCGAGAACGGTCCTGTTATTATCCCCATTGTACCGATGACAACACCCTCCTCAACACACCCCATCCTGTAACCTGGTTTCATTTTCTTCACAGCATTGACCACTATCTACGATGAAATTATTAACTCACTTGTGTGCTTATTGCCTTGTTCACAGCTATAGTCCAAGCATCTTGAGCAGTTTCCGACCCAGAGTAGGTTCTTATCGACTATTTGTTGAAGGAATGAAGGAACAAAGGGATAAGACCCTGAGGAGTGAACGCCACCCTGTCTCCCACGCAGGATGATGACGAGGGGGAATCTGAGGGCAGGTGCTGGAGCTGCTCTGTCACTGCAGACACAGGGGACTGTTACCAGCTGACGTTTCTTTAGTGAGGAAGAAGTGTGTGATCTCCTCCCTACTCTCCAGCTTGTTTCTTTTTTTTTTAACTTCCCTCGGATGTTCTGCCCCTTCCTGTCCCATTACTAATTCTGCATCCTCTAATTGTATCCTCCTCAGTTTCTCTGTCTCACCCTCATTCTTGTTCCTTATGCTTCCCTGCTTCTTTGATTCTCTTTAAGAGAAAGTTCAATACTGAGTTGCTATTGGTGATTTCAGAGGCCAAGTGGAAGTTTTCTTGTGTCAATGCCTTCTCCCTACAGCGGGTGCTTTTCTCCACCTATGAAAGGACAGAGTTTTTTGCAGGGGATTTTGAACCAGTGCTGGTGGTCTGTAGGGGAGGGGTCTCAGGACCACAACACTGACCTTCCCACACCCTCATCCAGAGTAACCTCACCAAAGCCTTTACCACAGGGGCCCCATAACCAACAGAGAGTTACTTCCTCTCCCACTCTATGTGTTATTTGTATGCTATTTGCAGTAAATATAAATCAGAGGATAATAAGCCTGGCTTTTCCCTCTCTCTTTAGGGTTATGAAAACTCTCAGTCCATTGCATAGCAGGGTCTGCTGAGGATATAACTGGCAAGGCCATGGGTTAAGTATAGGAAAACCATGTCACCAAACATGGCTGGCAGTATATCAGGGCGGTTGGGAGTGTGGGCCTCGAGATTCAGACAGCCCTGATAGAGTAGACTGTAGGTGACAAAGGCAGAAGTTGTGTGTCAGAAGAGTCCTTTGGTACTTTCCCCAAATCAAGCATTCTTCCCAGGACAACCAGAGCCCCCTGTGCCAAGTCAATTGTAATACTCGAATAGTTGAGTTGGGATTATTTCTTGCAGGAATGTCCAACTCACAGAACTCTGAGCTCCTCAAAGTTAAGAACTCTGTTTTTTCTTCTTTGCATCCCTAGAGACAGCCTATATGCTGGGCATAAAAGAATGACATTGTTTGGAACCATAGATACTCATTTACTTCTTCTAGACGCTGCTATTCCTTGAGACTTTGTTGAGCTTAGCACCTACTGTGTGCTAAGTACCCTAAATTTGTTACCTGATTTAAACCTCATAATGACCCTTGACTTAGGGATTAAATGAGATAATAAGCATTATCTCTCACCTGGACTATGGAAAGTGCCTCCTTCTGGAAGAGCACTGAGTTCTTCCTCATTTGACACCCACCTTCTGCCTTTGCCACTAACAGTCTATTCACATAGCTGCCAGGGTAAGTGTTTTAAAATCATGTTTACTCTTCTCAGAAACCCTTCAATGGCTCCCCATTTCATTCAGCATAAAGTTCAAAATCCTTACTATGCTCTACAAGGTCCTATATCATATATCACCTCCATAATCCCCAGGCCACAAATTTTACTACCTCATGCCCTACCACTCTCCTGTTTGCTCTCTCTGGTAAGCCATACCGGCTTCCTGACATTCCTCAAACATTGCTGCACATACTTCTGCCTCAGACTCTTTGCACTGGCTATCCCCTGTGTCCACAGGCTTTATCCTAATATCTCCATGGCTTGCTCCCTTGCTTATTTCAAGTCTTTACTCAGGTATAACTTTATCAGGGAAGGGAGGCCTTCCCTGACTGTGCTGTGGTAATTTTAAAATATGCCTACAAATTCTTCCACATTCTTCCCTTCAAGAAGTAGAACTCAATTCTCCTCCCCTTGAATGTTGGCCTGACTATTTTCTAAATAATTCAGTATGGCTTAAAAACAGTGTGTAACTGCCAAGACAAGGTCATAAAAGGCACTGTGATTACCCTAGTTTGATCAGGAGAAAACATCAGACAAACTCAAATTGAGGGACATTCCACAAACCACTTAAGTACTCTACAAAATTGTCAAAGTCATGAAAAACAAAGAAAGACTGAGAGACTGTCACTGATCAAAGGAGACTAAGGAAACATGATGACTAAATGAAACATGTCATCCTGGATTGGATCCTCGAACAAAAAAAGGACATTGACAGAAAAACTGGTGAAATCTGAATAAAGTCTATAGTTTAGATAATAGTAGTGTACCAGTTTTGACAAATGTACCGTGGTTATGTAAGATGTTAACATTAGAGGAAGCTGGATAAAGTGTATATGGGAACTCTCTGCACTATCTTCGCAACTTTTCTGTACATGTAAAATTATTGCTCTCTTTCGTGGATCACACACTGCCATATCATGGGGCTACTCAAACAGTAAGAGTGACATACTGAGTAACTGAGGCCTCCAGCAAATAGCCATGTGAGCAAGCCATCTTGGAAGATCCTTCAGCCCTAGTGAAGGCTTCAGATAACTGCAGCCCTGACATCTTGACTGCAACTTCAAGAGAGACCCTGAGCCAAAACCACCCGACTAAGCCACTCCCAAATTCTGGACCCTCCTAAACTGTGAGAGAGAATACATGTTTATTGTTTTTTTAGGCCTCTAAGTTTTAGGGCAATTCGTTATGCAATAACAGATAATTAACACATGCCCATATCTAAAATAGACTCCTTATAGTCATACTCAACCCACTTTCCAACATCAATTTTCTTCATAGCACTTACCACCTTTACCACCTGACACAATACAAGTTTGTTTATTTAACTTGTCTCCACACTAGAAGGTAAACTGCATGGAAGTAGAAACTTTGTTTTATTCATGTCCCCAAAACCTAGAACTGTGCCTGACACACAGCAAATGGTGAATAAAGGATAGTTGTTGTGGTTATTTTTATTGGACAACAGAGGTTTAGGTAAAAATTTCCTTCCCTGCCCTCACCTGGAACAACAACAACAACAAAAAAACCCAGCCCTTGGGGTTGGGGGTGGAAGACGGGGGCAATGTGGCATGGGGAAATGTGAGCAGAGGTGAATCTGAAACCCTGAGTTCTGAGTCCAAGTTCCTCATCCACTGAGATCCCTTAGACAAGGTCTTCCTCCCTCTGGGTCTTTGTTTCCTCAACTATAAAATTCAAAAGAATGGGATTACCTACAAGTCACCAAGATTTCTTTTAGCTCTAATAACTAATGATTCTAAGGGTGGGCTGGGAGAAGGAGGCACAAGAGCTCAATTCTGGATGGAGGAAAGGAGAGGGGTGAAGAATACATTCCACATTCAGAGGGACCAGGCAGGTCCTGCCTCCCTTCATCTTGTGCTCACTGCCTGGAAACTTTCTTGCATTTGATAATCTATTCCTTTGCCTGGAGGCTTAGCTCCCTTCCTCTTCGAATCCTTCCTAAGGTCCCAGGCTGGGTTAGCTACTTGTGCCTCTAGATTCCCATAGCCCTTTGCACAGTCTTTATAAGGCACTTTCCACATTGAATAGTAATGGGACCTTTGTGTCCTAGAGCCTTAGCTCCTAACAGAAACAAGTCCCAGGGAACACTCTCAGGCTTGCAATTCCCTCCCAGGGAACTTGGACCCTAAAAGAAGGAAAAAGAAAAAAGGGAGAGTGGGGACAACCAGGTACATGCTGGGACTCCCCTAAACCTTTCCTTTTTCCCTCTTCTCTTCCAGTTTTAGCCTCACTACCTAGAGAAGCATGCGTACTGGCCTGCCTGCCTCTCTGTCTCATATAAATATTCTATCAAATGCCATTTATTTGAGCCATACCATCTTTCCCCTGCTTCTCCCTCCTTTAGTCCTCCATACCTCTCCCACAGTAGACTCACCCTAAGTCCCTTCCCAACATCTATTCCAGGTTTCTGAACGCTTCCTTATATTTGGTATGAAGACAAGTTTGAGGACCCATTTTCTCTCCAAAATTGTAGCTCATGTAAAGGCTTGAAGAAATTGGTATGTGCTGGGAATCACAGGTGGTGTGTGTTATGTTTAATCTGTAAAGTGAGTTTGGGAGCAGTGGATGAGGCAGAACAGGTAGGTAGGAACCAGCACTGATGGAGAATTTTGTCTCATAGGCCGTGGATGCACAGGTTGGAACTCATTCTCCTTCTGCTCAGCCCTCCTCACTTACATCCATTTGTATCTCTTTCTGTCCCCCTCTTTGATCCTCACCCTACTCCCCCACTCCATTTGGCTCATATCAAAATCTTAGTAACACCAAAAATTTATTGAGAACCTTCACTATGTAAGCTTTCTGTTCACATTACAACCTTTCAGCACTGATGAAGTAGGTATTATTATTGTCCCTACTTCACAGGTGAGGAAAATGACTCCAGTAAGTGATTTGCCCTAAGTTGCAAAACAAGGAAAAAGCAGAGCCCAATTTCTTAAGCATTACGGCAATTAGCCCATGCTCTCTGCCCTTTTCCAAATCTCTTCTTTGGGGAAAAAATGGAGATGCTTTGAGGTCTAGAGACAGAACAGGAAAAATCCAGGGACTGGGCAATTCTGGAAGAGAGATTTCCAGGTTCTTACGGGACCTATCATACCCAGCCTTGCTCATCCTGCTGTGCTTGGCAGGAAGTCTCTTTCCATTCTTCTGACTCCCTGTGTTGGTCCACTTTCTTCCTCCAGTTCCTACATCTTCCTTCACCTCTTTGGATACTGCTTATCCTTGTCTTTCAAGGTTCTGGGTGATGTGTTTGTTCTAAAAATGCCTGAATGGACCAAGACCTAAGGAAGTCTTCCAGATAATTCAAGTATCTGGAGGCCATACCTTCCCTCTTCTCCCTCAACTCTAACAAAATGGGGTCTGTTCTCACCCTGGGCTTCGAAGGTTTTCCAGCAAAAGTTAATTCCTCTCTACCTCAATTCCTTACGCCTAGGCCCTCTCAAAGCTAAAAATACAGGGGGGAGGGTATAGTTCAGTGGTAGACTGCATGCCTAGCATGCATAAGGTCCTAGGTTCAAGCCCCAGTACCTCCATAAAATAAATAGATGAATAAACCTGATTACCTCTTCCCTAGAAAATTAACTTAAAAAATAAATAAGTTTTTAAAAAGCTAAAACTACATAACCACACAAACTTCTCAGAACATGCCAAGTTCCTGAAATTTTTACACATGAATTTTCTTTCTATGGAATGCCAGAATCCCCTCTACCCCAAGTTTTTCACCAGGAAGACTCTTAATTGTCCTGTCTTGACTCCAACATGACCTTTATTCCCACTGATATCATCATCATGTAGGTCATCATTTCTTGCCTGGACTAGTCCCTCACTGGTCTCTAGGATGCTACTCTGGCCCTACAAGATCCATTTCCCACCCTGCACCCAGAGCAATCTTTCTAAAATTCAAACTTGATCTTATCACCTCCCTTCTTAAGGTTTCTCCTGCCCTCAAGGTAAAGCCATAACTCCTTCACCTGGCTTTAAGCTCTTCCACCCCACTCCCATCCACTTCTTTTGAACTGTGTCTTTCAGGCATGCCAACCACCATACTAGTGCTCCAGCCAGATTTCCTGACATATTTACTGAGTTCCTTGAAATGTGTCTGTTGTATTTTGACCCTACATGATGTTCCCTTGGCCCAAGACTCTCTTTTCCCTCCTCCTTCCCCAGCTGACTTCTACTAGCCCTTCAGGCAGGTCTCAGCTCAAACTCCCTTTACCACTGAGCCCTCCAGAATACCATAGACTAGATAAGCTGCCTCTGATTTCTGCCCCCAGTATCCATTGTTTCCCCCAGGACGGCACTTATCCTGTTTGTTACTATTTATTTATTCATATGTTTCCCACACCCAACTGGGAGCCTACCTTATTCCCTGCTATAACTCATACCCCAGTACTGGTAGGCTCTACATGAACAACTGTTGGAGTAGTGAGTGAACAAAGCCTTCTCTGTCTTCACATTACAGACTCAGACACCCACTGCTGCTTCTACCACCACCATCCTCATAGTTACTATTCTGGATTATTTCTTCTCTGTGTGTTCCTCTCTTTATGGACTGGGATGGTATCTTCAATGTCTGTACTCCAGTGCCTAATACAGAGCTCAGCATTCATCCTTTCATCCATCTTCTCATTATTTTAAAAAATAGTTATTATCTACTATGTACTAAATACTGTAGATACAGCAGCAGTGAACAAGGTAGACAGGGCCCTGCCCTCAAGTTCACATTCTAGTGGCATATTTGGGTGACTAGTGAACAGGAAGTTCAGTGGATCTCAGTCTAATGGGAAGCCCCCGAGGGTTTTCCTGTTCAGAGCTACAAAGCAAGGAACACAGGCTTTAAGGGAGCAGAGTATATTTTCTTGGTGACCTCTGGACCTTGCTTTGTCCGGGTTTCCTTGGGACTAGTCATCAAACAGCAGCAGAAAGGCGGGGGGGGGGGGGGCAAGTGGAGAGGGTCCAAGCCTCCAAATACAGGAAATGGTGTTGCAGCCCAGAGCCCACAAGCACTTTGCCAGGATATCTGTCTTAGAGCAGAGAAAGAAAGCAATCCACAGAAGGAAAGACATAAATGCACAGAGGTGACAGAGGAAAAAGGAAGGAGAGAAAAAGTGGAACAGAGAGAAGGGAGAGGAGGAGTCAGAATTACAGGGAGAGGGAAGGAAACTGAGGCACAAATAGAAGGCCTGCAGGATTGAGCCCTGCTGGTTTGTTTCTGGGAGGAAGCTCCGGGGTATAGCTCTTCATCTGGGTCACTGGAGAGAAAAAAATTCAATTTTGAGCCTTTGGGATTCCCTAGATGCTTTCCAGAGCCCTCTGATCCCTCAAATTTTCTTTAGCCCCATCTGGCCATCCCAGCAGGCTTCTGCCAGGGACCTGCCAGCCCCTAAACCGGGATATACTCCACTCAGACTCTCACAAGCAAGGAATAGGCAGCGATGGAAAAACACAGTTGCTCTGGGCATAGCTATGTCTGATTTTCATCTTTCTCAGAAAAGATCATAGAAAAGACCCATCAGTTTCCTAATGGGGGGCTCCAAGCTCTGCTCTCTGAAGTACAAGCCTGACCATATCCTAAACTGCAGGCAGAGAGCAGAAATTTCCCTGAGCTGGGAGCTGGGGAGTTGGAGGCCCCACCCCAAAAGCTCCCAGATGCCAAGCTGGAGTCTTGAGTTCTCAATAGCTCTGCTGCTCTTGTCAGCAGCCTAGGCTGCTCGCTCCTGAGGCTGCGATGCCATCTGCTGCTCAACTTGTGAAACTGTCTGACTCCGGCTGCATAGTTAAGGCAGAACCTAGCAGGAGTTGGCAGGGGACCTGCCTGAGTCTCAGGAGAGCCATGTCTTTGTCTCTGAACAGACCCAATACTGGGCCTCAGGGACAGAACAAATGCTCTCTTCCCTGTCATCATTCTTTTTACATTAGGCAGGATGCCTTCACAAGAAGGTGCATTAAGGGTACGGAGGGGTGGGTGGGTTGGCTTTGCCCTTCATAAAAGTCCAGTGTCATTTCAAGGTTAAATTGCCCAGAGAGGTCCTAGCCTGCCGTTGAAGTTCTATAGCTTTCCTGAGAACATTTTTTTTCTTTACAAGTTTAACTAGGATTATTGCACAGTTTGTTAATTGGGTGAATGAAATAATGAGGTCAGGCCTAGAGGAAGTGGGGCTTTGAAAAAAGCACTCTCCTCCAGAATTGAAGATCCTCAGTGGGTTTCTGAAGCTCCTGCTCTCTGTGTTGTCCCTGTTCAGGCCTCAACCTAGATACAGTTGTGAGCTCCAGTGTTTTAGAGGCCATATGCTAATACCTGGCACATATTGGTTGATATTTATTGAAGTAATGGTTACTTTGAGAAAGTTTTCATCCTCAAACCAGCTACAGTAACCTGCCTCTGAGGGGATCCTCAATGACCCCCATCTCTTGATATTCACAAACTTGTAGTCCTCTGTCACATAGTACCAAGGTTTATCTGTGTGACCAACAGAATATAACAGAAGTAATGATATGTAACTTACAAAATTAGATTATAAAAGATATGGTAGCTTCCTTCTTGGTCACTTTCTCTCAGAGGGAAGGCAGTTGCTATGTAGTGAACAGCCCTATGAGGAGGCTCACGTGAAGGAACTGAGGCCTTCTGTCAACAGCCACATGACTGAACTTGGAAGCAGATCCTCCAACCTCAGATAAGCCTTCAGATGACTGAAGTCCTAGTGGACAGCCTGACTGCAGCCTCATGAGTGACTCTGTGTCAGCTCAGCTGAACTGCTCCCAGTTCCTAACCCTCAGAAACTATGTGAGATAAATTTCTGCTGTTTTATACTCTTAAAGTTTGGGGGTAATTTGTTATGTAGCAACATAACAGACCTGTCATATGGTACATTATTATTACATCATGGCATATCATCCGCATTACATCACTTCATTTCCTTATAAGATCTGACATCTGGACCCCACCCTCTCAGTGTCTCTAACCTCATCTCCGAACACCCTACCCTCTCCCCAGTTCACCCCCACCCTAGGCTCACTCTTGCCTC
Source organism: Camelus bactrianus (assembly GCF_048773025.1). Classification (NCBI taxonomy): domain Eukaryota; kingdom Metazoa; phylum Chordata; class Mammalia; order Artiodactyla; family Camelidae; genus Camelus; species Camelus bactrianus. The sequence continues at coordinate 98,987,171 of NC_133541.1, forward strand.
AGGCCCTTTGAACTTACTTTTCTCTCTGCTGGAGCCCCCTCCCAGGCAACCTAAATCTCTGCATGGTCATTCCCTTATCTCCTTAAGGTCTTAATTCAAATGTAGCCTTTTCAGTGTAGACTTCCTTGACCACCTGCACTCTTTATCTGCAACTCCCACATCTGCCTATCCTCTTCTTTATTTTTATTCCTAGCCTTTATGATTGGTCACTGCTCTGTCCACAGAACCTGGAATAGTGATAAACACAGAACAGATGTACAATACATATTTAGTTGAGTGGGAAAACATGAATGTCATAATTCTCCAATTATAGTATTATGTCTTCTAGATCCTGTATCATATATCATATGTCATATTATGATGTCACATATATATTATATTTAAATGTAGTACAAGACAGTGCAGAGAAAATAAGGCAAAAATAAGAAGACATAGCTTTGTTGCTTGCTGGCTAGCTATGTTACTATGAGCCAGGCACGTAACCTCTCCGAGCCTCAGTTTTACTCATCTATAAAGTGAGGCTATTATAACTTTCCTGTTCTATCATAAAGTGGTCATAGAAATTAAGTGATGATGAATGTTACAGCATTAAAAAAAAAAAAGCTCTAACACATAAGTGTTTCTGAAATGTGTTCCAAAGATCACAGGTCCCAGGATATGCTCTGTGAGGGAAAAAAAAGATCAGGAAGTTAGAGAAATTTAGATTCCAATACTCTAACCCCTCGTGGACATTCAAAATTAATTAGCATATGAGAGGCTCTGAAAATCCTGGATGAAAGATCGTCTCCCAATGTACTTGCCTACACTTGGGGAAACCTTGCTTTCTAAATATACACAGCATTGCCTTTGTTATCAGTGTAATATCGTTACTTTAGATCAAGAAGGAATTCTAAAGTTTTTGAAACAGAAATCCCAGTGGGGTGGGCGATGAGATCTAACAGCAGGTATGAAGATTCACAGGAGGGAGGAGGAAAAAAAGAAAAGGAGGAGATACAAGGGTGGAGAGAAGGAAGAAAAAGAAAAATGATGGTAAAGGGAAAAAAGGACAGCTAAAATAATGTCCTTTGAAAGGAACTCAGCAGAACAAAGGCAACCTGAAATTTCCTGTGGGTGGGGGCGAGGGAGGAAATCCAGGAATCCTAGTGCCGGCCTGCTGAGCCCGGCTTATTCCTTTGAGTGTTGCCTCTGCCAATTTCCACAGTTGGAGCTCAGGCTTCCTTTTACAGTTTCAAAGAACCTCTGATTGAAGAGATTTTTTTTCTTTATCAGGGAGGAGGCATCAGGTAAACCAAATCAGCAGCTTCTCAATTTAGTGTACTTACTAAGTGGCTGAAAAGGCAGCTGCCATTTTTCCTTTCCTTGTGAGCAATAAGCCTTCTTGGCAGTAATCGGCTCCCCAGAGCATGCCTGGCTTAGAAAAGGAAAAGGTATAGCAATTCCCCCTGGAAAAGATTCCCCAGGCTAAATGGGACATGAAGAGGTTGGCAGGTTTATTCTCACCCTCCAAGTAGGCCTGCCCCAGCCCAGTCTAAACAGATACTCTTAGCAAAAAAGATTCTGTAGCTCTCTCCGGCATTTGCTCACATTTCTAGCCCTCATAGCGAGGAAGTCCTTTGTTATATCTTATTTCAGTCTTTTTGTATAATTTTATTTTTTTAAAGTGCCTTTCCTTTACCCCAGAATAAGAGAGTAATCTGTCATAAATTCTATGTGTAGTACAACTGATGGGAACTAATATAGTAACAACCTGTTTCTCAGGACACATAATTGGTAAATACCAAATGAAGAAGCTCATTTCCCACCAACTGAGAGACTGAACCTTTTTTTTTTTTTTTTTTGTAATTGTGGAATTCAAAGGTGGGATAATGAGGTACTAGAAAAGGAAGCAACATATGTCGGGCACCTGTCTGGTCCCTTATGTATATGCTATCTCATTTAATCATCACAACAACCTAAAATGTGGAGATTATGATTCCCATTTTATAGGTGAGGAAACTGAAGTCCCGAGGTCACTTATCTGAAGTCAAACAGCTATTATGTAAGTGGTGGAGTCAGAATCAGATCCACCTCTGACTCTCAAATTCATGTTCTCTTTATCCTGGAGGCTTGTATATATCACACAGAAATCTGGGTCTTTGGTTTACTTGCATTCCTTATGATATATTTAGTTTATTCTTTAACCCCACAAACATGCCAGAATTTTGGCTACTTTCACCTGCCCATTTACTGCAGGTTAAACTTAGCATCCGAAAGGTGCTGGTGACTTCCCTCAAGGCTTTCCTGTGACTACAACTGAACTCAGTCTACCTGATGTCCACCTGCCTCATCAGACTGTAATCTCCATAATGGTAAGTGCCATGTCTGTCTTATTCACCACTGTAAGGCAGACAGAAGACTCTTGAAAGCAAAATTAGAGAACCCAAAACAAAGATTAAAAAGGCCAACATTTATTTTAAAGAAGAAGCAAAGAAGAGGAGAGAGATAGCCAGGAAGAGAATGAGAGACAGCAAGATAAGAAAACTCAGCACAAACAAGCAAGATAAAAATAGCCTCTTGCCACTGTCCTTTTAAAATTACTTTCTATACTTGAGCCTAAGTGACAAGTGAAATCTCCTCTGTAATTTCCCATGTGTTCAGCTTAATGAATTTCCGGCAAATGGTTTCAGTATTGGAGGGCCAATTTCGACACTGTGGAGGAGGGGTTGGTGAGAAAATGAGGGGTATGAAAATAGACTAACTAATTGAGTCTAGAAGCCAAATGAAGGGGTGATTGGAGGTATGTGAGAAGGAAGCCAAGTCTTGGAACTTGCTCGACATCAATAAGAACTGAGAATTAGTCTTGCTCTAGGTGATGTGACCATGTTTCCCTACATGCTATAGAAGGAGCCCAGAATACCAGAATGCCTTGCAATTATTCTTTGTACCACATTGACTGCCTTTTAAAGAACTTCATCTGTTATACAGAGGGCATTATATTAATAATTTAATTTCAAGCATTGGAAAGAATAAAGAGACTCTAGCTCTTTCAGGTCCATATACCTTCTACACAGTAGGTATACATAAATGTTGAACCAAATCATTATGAGGGAGTCAAGTTAGAGAGAAGTATGAGAATGTACAGTCTATCTCTCTGCATCTTTTTGTGCTGCCCACCAAAATGCATTGTTTCTCTGTATACTGAGGAAGGAACTCTGAAAGGCCACAAGACCAAGAATAAAAAGTGCTTTCTAGAATTTAAAATTGGCAATGATCATGCAGCCCACAATTTTAATCAGTATTGCAGATCTTTAAGGTCCCCAAGTATGCCTTTCATTGTTGGTTGCTTTAACACCTTTATTGAGATATAATTCACATATATACAATCTACCCATTTAAAGTACAATTTACTTTACAATTAGTGGCTTTTATTATAGTCACAGATGTGTGCAACCAACACCACAATTTTAGGACATTTTCATCACCTCAAAAAGAAACCCCATAACCTTTAGCTATCCCCTTGTCCCCTCCTTGACCTAAGCAACCACTCCGCTCCTTTACTTTCTGTCTTTATAGATTTTCCTGTCCTGGACTTTCATTTGAATGGAAGTGATCAGTATATGATCTCGCTTCTTTAACTTAATGTAATGTTTTCAAGGTTCATTTAGATTGTAGCATGAATCAGTACTTCATTTCTTTTTATGGCCAAACAATATTCCACAGTATAGATACACCATATTTTATTTTGTCTATTTGTCAGTTAATAAACATTTGGGTTGTTTCAAATTTTTAGCTCTAATGAATAATGCTACAATGAATATTTGTGTACAAATTTTTATGTAGACATACATTTTCATTTTCTTGGGTATATACCTAGAAGCGGAATTGCTGAGTCATAAAGTAAGTCTATGTATAATAGTATGAGGAACTGCCAATAATGTTTTCCAATGTGGCTGCACCATTTTACATTCCCACCAGCAGTGTATGAGAATTCCAATTTCTCTATATCCTTGCCAATCCAACTATGCTTTTGAGGAATAAGGACCACTGCAGGGCCCTAGTAGAACTTTGGTATTACAGAGCAGCAGCAAGAATATTACAGGGATGCAAGAGAACTCCTTCTTCTACTGTAAGCCTTTGGGATCAGCTAGAGGGTATACTGCCATCTCTAGGACTCCCCAGGCTAAGTTAGCTGCCCCTGATATATGTCCAAGAATACCTACAGTGCTTATCTTTCTCCTCACCTAGACTACAAGCTTTAGGTAGGCAGGAATCTCTATTGCTCTGAGTTTATCTGCAGCACCTGAACAGGGTCTAGTAAATGGTAGATGTTCAGTAAATGTTGGATGACTGATTGACTAACTGAACAAATGATTAAATATATCTCTATTGATAATTCCTGTCCAGAGAGGAGAGGAAAAGAGCAGTCTCAGGTGCAAAAGTCTTCAAGTAAGGAAGCAAAAAGGAGAGGACAGATGAAGGAGAAAGGGAAAGGCAGGCAAGAAGATTAGGGACCTTTCATCTGGCTGCATTTATTTCCTAGAAATTTTCCCTTTTCTTTTTTGTTATTATTCCTGATAATTTTGTCTTTGCAAGTATTAAGAAACAAAAAGGTAGAAAAGTGGTTGATGTTGTAAGTAAAAGACCACATAAGTCAAATTACCAAAATAATTCAGAATTTAAAAGATGGGGATTAAGAAAGTTGACTCTAAAGGATTTTTTAACAAGGAAATGAAGAAATCATAATATTGGTTTTCCTCCAAAGGACACTGAATGGCCTATACCTATAAAAGTTGACCACACTTCCAGTATGACATGAGAACATGGCCCACCTCTCAGCTTTATTTATAATGGCTGGCCTTCCCTCCACACAAATCCTGCCTTCTCCCTGGAAGGATCTGTGAGTCCAGTTCTCTCCAGGTCATTTGGCCCCTCTCTCACCAAAGGCCCTAGTATCTCTCAATTACTTCCTATCTCTTCTCTGAAAGCACACATTCAAACTTCATCCTTCCTTTTCATGAATCCTTAGAGTAGCTCTGCCTTCTCCATTTTGTGTGTTTGGAAGAAAAGAAAGCAAAATATATGAGATGCCAATTCAATTTCTCCTTTAGCAGAGCTCTGCAGGACAATTACCCACCTAATCTGCCCAGTTTTATAGCTCTCATAACCCTCCTTTATGAACACACAGTGACAGCTGGATGTGGGCATTGATTATGGCAGCAGTCTTCAGCCACATTCCTATTTAACTGCAAAGCAGAGCTCCTGCCTACCAGCCCAGCATTGATCATGTGACATTTTTAATTACTGTATTTATGTAAGCCTTTTTCCTACCAGAGCCCATGTCCAACTTCATGAAGACTGGGAAGGATTTGTGCTTGCCACTTTTGAGGCTCTCTGGCCTTAAAGCCTAGGGTCTCTTGCTGGAATCAATGTAGGACTTTGGGCTTTCTCAGTGGAGTTCTGCGAGGGTTGGGGTGCACAGGAAGCACGTATTTTCCATCACAAAATAGCTGAGGAAATAGCATGATGACAAGGGCATTGGCTGATTCCCAGGGGCTCCCCAGACAAAGATGCCAGGAGCAAAAGATCAGCAGAGCCGGTAGGCTGGAGGGAGGGTAGGAGGAACGAAGTGGGTACAGACTTTGGAGAATTACAGAATGGATTTAGGAATTAGTGCTGCTGGGCCTTGCCCCTCTGGGCCTCAGCTTCATCAACTGTTCAGCAGGACAGAATCGTATTGACTCCAATTAGTGTGGGAAGGTTTAGTGTTCAAAAGAAATGCTGATAACCTGGAGGGCAGGCAATCTGTGTAGACCAAGGATGTGGCTTATTTGGCTGTGCCACAGTGAAAGGCAAGTCTGGCAGAGAAAGCCAGTATTCTTTAGCTCCTGCAGTTCAGCTAAGGATTCCACTGCAGGGCCCCACGGATGTGGTCCCGCAGATTAGGCTGTGACAGGCATAATCTACCCGAAAACCTCCTGGAGAGATCCTGAAAACCGAGGTGACCTGTGTGGGTGGGAGATCCATTGGCTGGATGACAGAACTTCTGAAGAAAGTCAGAAAGAGAACCTGCGTGGGAGGTGGAAAAACCGTGGGCTGAGCTTACAGGAACTGAAAGGCGCCACACGAGTGACAGGAACGAGCGGCGCTCGGTGTGACGTTCCTCCAGGACACCTCAGGTTTTCTCTTCAGCAGCTCCAAACCAGCGCCCTTTCCAGGCGTAGGTAACAAATAGGAAGGGTGTCAAAGAAACGTAGACCTTGTTCAAATTCCCACTCTTTGTCTTCCGGGGTCTGGAGCTCCTACAAAGAGTTTACTCACCACAGCCGCAGCTTTCGCGCTTTTCTAAACCGGCCTTTCCTGGGCGGGGTTTATGAGCCCCGCCCACTGATGGCCCGCCCAGTAGCCGCCCCGGGGAGGAGCTCCCCTCGGCTCCCGGCTGCCCTTTCCCCTGCGGCCTCTATCTGAGCTGCAGTGTCCCCGCCGAGCTCCGGACACGTGCGGGTGAGTAAGGGCCAAGTGGGGAGAGGTCTTGGAGGTTTACGAGCCAGGGGCGAGAGGCAGCTGTGAGGAAGCGTGTTCCGAGGCACAGGACGAAACTGGAGTTCGCTCCATCGTGACTCCAGTTTTGCAGGGCATCTTGAAGAGATGCTGGGGGATCATACCCCAAGAGCCGCCCCCTGTTTTCTGCCATCCCTATTGTCCCTGAAGAGTCACCTAGAGCCGGTCTCGGAGAGCCTCTCTCCCCAGGCGCCGGGACCAGGGACTTGGGGAAGGTTTGCGAGGAACACGTGTTCAGGCGGAGTTCTGTCAGTCCCCTTCAACCCCAGCCCCAAAAAGCGACAGGCCATTTTTAGATTCGTTTTTAGGCCTAGGTCATGATCCCCGTCTATTTTCCTTTTCCTCTTAAATTGTTTGGAGGCATTTAGGAGTGAAATTAGAGGATGGCTGGGGAAAAAAGTATGGTTTTATATACCCTCACCTTATATAAATAAGGGTGACTGGGTACGAATGTTTATTATCATTTTTGTAAACATTGCTTTTAACCAGTAGTTGAGGTCGTTAACAGGAATGGCAACCTAACTGCCTCCAGTTGCTTTTGCACCCATTACTACGTCCAATTATTTTTCTAAAGTGCTGCTTTTATTGTTCTTCAAGAGGTACTATAACTGAGGCCCTCCTGATCTAGTTTTAACCTGCCTTTCCACTTTTTACTGCCCATTGCTCTCCCAGGATATCTTCCCCTCTTTTCTCACTAGTATTCATATCTCCTTGCCTGGAATACAGCTCCTGATAATAGCAAGAGTTTACAGAGTACACAGTCTGTATCAGATATTATCCTATGAGCTTAATTATATTCCATTTAAATCTCCCAACCACCCTGTGTACAAAGTACTGTTAATACCTTCATTCTATAAATGAAGAGACTGAAGTTACAGAGAGGTTAAGTTTCTTGCCCGCTATCACTTGGCTGTTAGGTGACAGAGCCAAACTTCCTGATATTTTTTGATGAGGTTATTAATTTGCTGCTATTGAACTGTATGCAAGTAAAAATGACATATGAAAATAAAGCTAACCAAGGTAAAGCTATTTGTTTTATTGTCTGCTATTGGTTTTGTGGCTTAGGCCTCACTGTTTTGGCGGGGGGGGGGGGCGGTCTTGAATTCCACACAGGTGTTCACTAACTGTTGGCTGACTCTAACCTAGAGTGTTTTGATTGCAGAGGTGCCAGCTGTGTACTTTGGGCAGATGCAGCCCCAGGTGAGTGGGAGACTCCTTTACCTACATTTGGCCCCAGCTGTAGGCAGCTGCCTAGGTTGCCGTGTACCTAGGCATGTGTTACACTGCTGGGAGAACAGCAGCCAATAGCTGGTTGGCATTCTGGGCCTAGTTCATGCCAACTCTGTTGTTAACTATACCAGAGTGCCAGCATAGTTGCTTATTCATTAAGTTAAATCTGTAACAGCATGACTTTACAGGGAGAAACCTAAACATCCAGACCTTTCTGAATGGTTCTGGTCTGACAGGTTTGACTAGTATGAAGTTCCTTGAATCATAACTTGGAAACAGAACAAAGGTAATCAGGCCATGGAGGGATATGTAAGTAGAGAGGAAAAGTTGGGCTTTTATTTTTTGAGTCCCTACCAAGTGCTCAAAAGGCCTTATATAGGGTGGAAGTCAATGGAATTTATGCTAATTTCACTGAAATCAAAGTTCATTTCTCCAGCTCTCCCACAATACAAAGCTAGCTACAATCCCTTTGTAGAGGGACTTCATAGCTATAGTTACCTGTCAGAATGTCATGTCTTACAAGGAAATGTTACTGTAAATTTGTTTTTAAAATTATAGGCATTCTTCTTTAGCTCATTAATAAAATGTAAAAACAGCAATTGATTGAGGGGCTCTAGATACTAGGCCTAAATACTAATTTCTGCTTTAGGTTAACAGAATATTCTTGTTAGTTTCTTACTGATTTTCAGGAGTGAACAGAGTTGTTGCCACTTTTTGGAGCAGTAAATATTGAGTCCCCTTTGTAGTGACTTTGTTTTGGAATGCTAATGTTCTGAGAAGAGATGCTTCTCAGTTCTAGGCAAATATTTATCACTCAGGGTGATGTTGGAGATTGTCGAGTAGGTTTGACTTAATTGCTGCTTATGTGACATCCTAGTTTCTACAGGAGGAACTGGTGAGGATGTTGGGAGGCAGAGGAGTTATTTATCAAAGTTAGTTTTGTTCTATTAATTGACTTTCCCTTTAAAGAATTCTCTTAGCTAAATGTTGAGTGCTTTGTGTGAATCCCTCAGATGTTCATTGTGAATAGCCTTTTACATATGGGTTTTTAATATGAGTAATAATCTAGAGGGCTTGGGGGATGTTTAGCTTTAATGGTAACAGACAAGAAAAACGTAAGTAATGGGAAATAAAATAATGGCTAAGGATATAAAAAATATGGTAAATCATAAATGGCCGGCAGCATTCTGTTTCCATCCCTACAGAAAAGCAATCTTAGGAACTAGAGTGTTGAATGCTGACATCTTTTTCTTTTTAGGATGACTTGAAAGTAGGGCATCCTTGGCCCTCCTGAAGAGAGATTAGTGACAGGTGGACAGTTGTGCATGGAGCTACCAGGTAATTGTCCCTACTCATTCCAACATTGACTGTGTGCCAGATTTGTTAGTTGGAATTCATCAGGAAACAACTGGGAGGCAAAATCAACTATATTTGCCCCTTACAAATTTGGCCTCTGGGCAGTAAAATGCTGAGTAGAATTTTGGTGATTATGGTCTGAAGGCATGTGGGATCTTTGGGATTATCTGTATCATTCCATCTGAGGAAATTATGAGATTATAAATTCCATGAGAAAAAGGATAGTATCTCTTGCCTTGTTCACTGCTACATCCCAAGCACAGTGTCCAGCACATGCTAGAACTCCCTGAATGTTGGATAAGATGACTGAAGGCATGGGAAGGGAGTTCCTGTTTCCAGTTTTGTTTAAAGGATTTGACAGCAGGGTCTGCAATCAGTGCTTCCAGGCCTCTGTTCTGTAGTCAACATTCAATTCATGGGGATACCTATATCCATGTCTTCTACATGGGGTAGCTGGATATCTGAAACCAAATAGGAAAACTGTTTCAGGAATCATCCAGCGGTTGTCAGCTATCCAGGCTAGTGTGATGCCTTGGATGGTGTTACACTGTTGGAAGAGCAAATGCTGCCTTTGTTAAGGTCTGGCTCCGGCTCTGTTTTGGTGTTGTGGCTCAGTACCTTTGGGCAGTATTTTGTACCTCTGAGAGTGGAGTAACTCCTTCTATGGAGTTGGTCCTAGTCTGGGTGCAAACAGTTTTTTCCATTAGAAAAGCACCCTGTCTTAAGGATAGCCTGTCATTCCTTTCCTCTTTGAATCCTAGACGCCTTCACCTGAGTGAGAAATCTTCAATCCATTGGGACCTCAGATGTCTAGACTGCCCTTTGTGACACCAAGATAAGTAATGTATGTAGTCTGTTTGCCACGTAGGTCCTAAGTAACTCTCTTCAGCTCAGATAGATGGTGTGGAATAATAGAAAAATACATACATACATTTTATAAATATATATACACACATACATTTTATATATATACATGTATGTGTATGTGTGTATATATATATATATGCCCTGGTTCCTGGCACATAGCTCCTAAAACCCTTGTATTTCCTAAGTGATCAGAACACCAGGAGCATCTTTAGTTATAATATTTGGACTTTGAATCTGGTTCCTGATAATGAGCTCTTAAACTCTTAAGATTTCTAGGAATGTCTTCTGTTTTCATCAGTCTAGTCCCCAGAAAGACCAGGCAATGACCAGAAGCTTGGAATTTTCATCATCACCGCCTCCCCTGCTCCCCCACCACCACCACATAAGACACATACCCATTCTCCAGAGAGGGGAGAGGGGTTAGAAATGGAGTTAATGATCACACATACAGGATGAAGCCTCCATAAAATTTCAATAGTATGAAGTTCAAAGAACTTCCAGGTTGGTGAACATGTGGAGGTTCTGGAAGAGTGATACCCCTTCCCTTGTAACTTGTCCTACACATCTCTTCCATCTGGATGTTCATCTGTATCTTTATCATATCCTTTTATAATAAACTGGTAAACAGTAAGCTGTTTTCCTGAGCTCTTTGAGCCACTCTAGCAAAAAGTAGTCATCTCACAGTCAGAGTTTGTGAGAATCTCTGAATTAAAGACTATCTGTCAGAAGCATAGGTTAACAACCTGGACTTGTGATTGGCATCTGAAGTGGAGAAGGGGCAGTCTTGTAGGATGGTGCCCTTATCCTGTGGGATCTGAAGTTATCTCTAGGTGTCGATAGTCAGAATTGAGTTAGATTATAGTACACCTCGATAGTCAGAATTGAGTTAGATTATAGTACACCCAGCTGGTGACAAGATTTACCTTGTGGGAAACCACCCCCGCCACCTCCAAATCTGTCAGAAGTATGGAGAGTATGGTAGTAGTATGAGAATAAAGGAGAAAGACAGCAAGAATGAGATTTTCTTTATAGGTAGAAAACTTAAAATTTGAAAAAATTATGGGGTGTACTAGAATTTAGAGAAGAATGCTTAAAGCCCAAGACTTAAACTAAGCCCTCATTTTATAGAGCTCTGCTGAGCAATACATGTTTCTTTAAACTGAGAAATAAAATACACATCTTCATCTCAGTATCTAGTACCTATTGGCCAGCTCAGAGAACATTCCCACCAATGCAGAAAGTTTTATACACCGTTGTTCTAGAGCAGGGGTTGGCAAACTTCCTGTAAAAGGCCAGATACTAATTTAGGTCTGTGCACCATAGTCTCTTTTGCAGCTAAACTCTGCAGTTGTGGTGTGCAAGCAGCCATAGTTAAAATGTCACCAAATGAGAATTAATGTGTTCCAATAAAACTATGGATACTGACATTAGAATTTCATAAAATTTTCAGGGTCACAACAAAAAATTTTCCCCAACCATTCTAAGCTTGGGGGCCTTTCAAAACCAGATGGTAGGCAAGAATTACCCCTATTCTAGGGAATGAAATTCAGGCTTTGAGTGTTGACAACTCATTAGTGATACACTGAGGGCCAGTACCAACATGTGTTCCTAAAAAATTACATATTATCAATACCTTTGCCTTATAGCAGGCCTTTACCATATAGTGTTAAACTCTTCACCTTTTAGAGGACTGAGGTGAGATTAGTAAATTAGTGGTAGGATAGTCCTTATTTCTTGTGTTTGGAATTTTTGTGATACTTTTTCCTTGGCTTTTTTTTTTTTTTTTTAAATGGAGGTACTGAGGATTGAATCCAGGACCTACCACTGAGCTATTTCCCTCTCCGTGCTGTGTGTGTGTGTGTGTGTGTGTGTGTGTGTGTGTGTGTGTGTGTGTGTGTGCTTAAACCGGCAATGAACCAAAGAATGGGTTATTTATATCACAATAGTTCTCTCATCTTCTAACGTACATCTAAGGAAGAGGTCCTAAGAAAGAACAGCAGTCTTCAGTTTTCAGCAGAGCCTAATCACAACCTCACAACCTAGGTAGTGAAATAGAAATGGCCTCTCAGGAAAGAGGAAAATTTTATACATGATGAACAGCCAGAGTTTAAAATCTGGTATCTCAAGTTCCTTTGAGCATACAGATTGCTTTCCTGAGCATGGTAAAGCTACCCAGGTGCAGGGAGGGGCCCCTATGTTGTCACTTACTTGAAAAGGGAAAATTCATTTGGTGTTTGCATGTGTTCAATACCCCAAGAGGTTTCAGTGGCTTAATCATGCACATTAAAATAATTTAATGGGATTTCCTACTTGATAAGTGAAGTTAATTAGTCACCTACTACTCCCTGTTGATTTAATTTTTTTAATTTCCTGGTGAGTCTAAGAAGATGAAGTAACACATTTCAAAGTAGCTTTTTATCCATCTTTTTCTTCATCACCCTTTTCCCATGCTTCAATGAAAACTGAAATTGTACTGGCAGGGTTATTGGTCTGTAAATTTCCAAGCTGCCATCTCCTGCCATAGATAGCAGTTAGTAAACAAAAGTGCTCCTTTTTGTTGCTCTGTTCAAGTTTCAGGTCCTGTACCATATTAACAGGGAAAATTAACGCATGATGACTAGGGGGCCCTGAGTATTAAGTGCTATCCATGGTTCCTGTCAATAATTTATTTCCCTTTCAGGGATGAAAGAAACTACTGTTGTGGAACTTTTGCACTGAAATTTTGGATCATGTCTCAGATTTTCATCAGGAAAACAAAATTCCAGAGATAAATTCTGCAGGCCCCAAAAGGACACAAAAAAGTGGCTCAGTGTCTAGGAACCCATGCAAAAGAGAAAACAACCTGGTAAGAAACAAATTAAGAACCTGAAAGAGTGACAATGACGCCTGTGAATCTTGTTGCTTAATTAGGGCTTTATGAACAGCTCCATTAATGGACCTGGTCAGTATTCTTTTGGTAAACAATTTCACTGAATTAACAAATCAACTGTAATACTTAAAATGTCTGCTTAGCAACACCTTTCTCTACTGCTATTTAGGAACACTTCTAATGAGTCAACTTGCTAGGTTGTATGTTTTTCAATTTAGGATCCTCAATCCTGGGTCAAAGGAGCCCCTGTTATTTTGGCTCTCCCAGTTCTCCATTAAAGGCCCTTTGGGGTGTAAGAACATTCTATACTGCTTTTTAAGGTTAACTTCTACCTGGGAAAGGGGTGATAAAGTGAACCTTGAAATTTATTTTATTTTAGAATAGTTGTAGATATACAGAAATGTTGTAAAGACAATACAAAGAATTCCCCTGTACCCTGCACCCAGTTTCTCCTAATATTAACACCATATATTAGTATAGTACACTTGTCACAATGTGCTAATATTAATACATTATTATTAATAAAGTCCATACTTTATTCAGATTTCCTTAGTTTTCACCCTTATCTATTACAAGATCCCACTGAGGGTATCTGTCATTATGTCTCCTTAGGCTCCTCTTGGCAGTGCCAGCTTCTTAGACTTATCTTGTTTCTGATGAGCTTTGAGTCATGTATTTTGTAGAATGCCCTTCAATTAGGATTGAGTTTTTCCATAATTAGGCTGGACTTAAGGGATTTTGAAAGGAAGACCACAGAGGTAAAATGTCATTCTCATCACTTATCGAGAGTACGTAATAGCAACATGACTTATTACTGTTCATGTTATCCTTGATCACCTGGCTGAGATCTTATTTGCCAGGTTTTGCCTCTGTACAGTTACCCCCTCTACCCAGTACAGTGCTCTTTGGAATGAAGTCACTGTGCAGCCCACACTTAAGAAGAAGGATGTTGTGCTGTTCTTGAGGATAGAATGGCTACATCAGTTAACTGGAATTCTATAGAAAGAAATTGGTCTCTTCCCACATTTATTATATTTATTTATACCACTATGGACTCTTCAATATTTTATACTTATGGAAATAATCCAGTAATACTTAATTTTGCTCAAAGTGTTCCATCTTTGGCCACTGGGAGCTTTTTCAGTTGGTTCCTATATCCCTTTGATATGCCCCCATCATTGTGGCGTTGTTGATGTTTTTAAACACCTGTCACTTTATGGCACTAAATGATGCTCCAGGTTCATCTTATATCTTTACTGTCCCAGAGCCAGCCATCTATCCAAGGAGTCCTGGTTCCTTTATTGGAGAATGGTATTAGGGAACCAAGATCTGGGCACTAGATGTGCTCTAAATATTGAGGTGGTGTTGGCTTCTAGGCCCTGTCAGCTGATAGAACAATACATGTATGCTAACCAGGATCCTTGTCATCCTATATTCTATAAACATAATGTTTTTAATATTCAACATGTCTTGTTCTATGGTCTTTGTTTATTCTGTTTCGTACAGAATAGTGGTTGAACCTGTTGTCTTTTATAGTGGGTGCTGTAGTCTCCAAAGGACTGATGATTTTTACCCTGAGTTCACAGTACAGATGGGAATTTTGTATCAGCTACTGGTAGAAGGGAGGAGCCAAGACCAGGCCCTAGTGTACTAATGAGTGGAAGGACAGGGTAGATGTCCTCAAGTCACAGAGCCTCAGAGTTAGAATCTAGGCTTCACCAGAATGGCAGACAGTAGATCTAACTCTCCTTCTCCTCACTTGTAATTCTCTAGAGGAGAAATCCAGGAGCTAATGGTTACAATATGCTGGGCACCCCAAGAAAGTTCTTTGTCAGCGTATGCTGACCCTACTTCCATGGTACTCTACCCTTTTCTGAGCTGGGCTTCCATTTCTTGCCCTTGTATAGTAGGGCCCAATCATGATCTGTTCCTCCAGGGGACTCTTTATATATAGTTTCTCAGATCCCTAACCTCCCTCTGATTGGTGTACATAATATCCCCAGGGCTGGGTTAATAACCTATGCAATTTACTCGTCTTGTCAGAAGACTGGTCGTTTAACTCATAGCCTTTTTACGGGCTTACAGCTTTTATTAAATTTGGTTGTTTTTAACTTATTTATTTTGAGGGGGAGAGGTAATTAAGTTTATTTATTTATTAATGGAAGTACTGAGGATTGAACCCTGGACCTCTTGCATGCTAGGCATGCACTCTACCACTGAGCTATACCCTCCCCCCTACAGCTTTTATTAACTGAACTCCATGCTAGATATTGGGGATAAGTGATAAATAAGATGCAGTCTAGCCCTCTGTTTACTATGCTCAGATTCCTTTCTGGCCACATTGGTTTTTTAAAGGTTTACCTCACTCCTACGTAGGCAAGCAGCCTCAATTCTACTGACAGCCAACTAAAGAGCCTCAACTGGTAAATATTAGTATGTCATAATGTATCTAGTATAGATAAGGCCAAAGGCATATCCTAATTTTTAACAATAACCCAGTAAGGACGATGAGAGTGCTGATTTTGTTTTGTTTAATTAAAAAAAAAAAGGTTTCCAAATCATTTTCTAGTGGACTGTAAAGATACAACAGTGAGTAATTATTTGAAAGTAAAGTTAGCTTCAAAAAATATGATATGAAAATAATGGAACTGCAGAGATTTGTTCAAATTTGAAACATCTGTTAATTAAAACAGATGTGTGGCCTTTTAAACTTTTTGATAATCTGTAAACGTTTTTATGGTTAAGAAAATCTGTGAAACATATTTGCAAATTCTAACTTGCAGAACCTTTCTTGCTAGCATTCTCCTACTGACAAGTAGGTGCCAGGATAAAACTTATAACCAGATTCAAATTTTAACATGTTTACACTGGAGCTCTATAAAAATAATCTTTGAATCTATGGTTTTGTCATTTTAGGATATTTATGTAAAAACACTCCAGGACATGTGGCACCATAGAATATTGGCATTTACTACATGTTGACTGTGTACCAGAACTGCTAAATTCATTCTACACATTTCTTAATCCTCTCAACAGTCCTACAGGGTACCTGCCGTTATTTGCCCAAGGTCACCCAGTTGGTGCAGGACCTACTGAGGTGGTCACTGAATCTGACTTCAAAGCTAGTGATTGGTTTGAGGCTTTCATGTATAGTTCCTTTCCAACTAATTTTCATCAATAGCTTCAATCATCAACCTCATTCACTCTAACATCTTCCAGGGACTACTGAAATGCCTGTCTTCTTCCAGTCTCTTAACACATTTAACAAATGCCACATACTTTGTTTCAGGCCATCAGTATCTTGGCCACTATTACTGTAGCTTGAGGAGGCTTCCTTTCGCTTTTAACATATGTAGAACATATACAGACATAGCCTTTAGCCTTTTTTTTAAATTGCCTTTAGCCTTGCTTTAAAAGGAGTTTCCATGTATCTCATTCTTTTCATAACACTCATGAGTCTCAGGTTTTTTTAAATGTCCCTCTGGAAGGCCTTAATGGGTCACACATCCCCACCCCTAGTCTTGGGGATGCTCAGAGGAACTTGGGATCCCAGATTCTAAACTCTGGCTATTCATCATATATACAATTTTCCTCTTTCCTTAGGGGCCATTTCTATTTCGCTACCTAAATAGTCTGTTATATGTCAGTGCATGTGCTACTAAACTATGGCCTCAATGAGAGGGTCAGAATAGGAATCTCAAAGACATTTAAAAATTTCTCAAGGATTTACATTTTTAGAGGATGGGATTGATGTTGGATTCTCTTTTGTTTGCATATATGGTGTATATCTGCTAAATTAGAAGCATAAAGACTTTAGTAGAACAACACTGTAGATCAACTATACCTCAATAAAAAAAAAGAACCTAAATTTTAAAATAAAAAAAAGGCTTTAGTAGATACACATTATAAACAAATCATTATATAATAATACAACATAGAAGTCATGCCTAGATTATTTGAAGAATACATCAAAAATATTTCCAATTAATTGATCTCAGTAAAAGTTACATGATGTCCCTACATGCTAAAAGGACATTTATTAAAATTGCTGAGAATCAAAATTCCAAACCTGATAAAATACATCTTACTCTGGAAGCCTTTGTGATGCTTAAAAGGGAAACCCTAGAAGTATTCTCATCAAAAGAGAAAACTTTATTCAAAGATACTAAGGTACTATCAAAGGCAATTAGGTAGAAGAAAATAAATGTATAAATGGGGAAAGAGGTAAAAATTAGTTATAGATGGTAAATTGACGTAAGTACTATGTGAGTCAACTGAAAATTCATTGAAGTAGCAAGTAATCAGTTTGAGGATACAATGGAAGGAAAATAAAGTTAGGAATAATTATAGGGACATAAGTTATCTATGAAGAAAATATTAAAAGAATGACAGACACAAAAGAGATCTTAAATGGTTGTCATACAATGTCTAATAAATCTCAACATAAAGATAATTGTAAAGAAAACTAAATTTATTAAAATCCTTAAAAAAATAACCTTGTTATTTTTGGAAATAGGCAAGTTGATTCTAACATTGTTATTATTAAAACCATAATATGAATCATTATGAATAATATAACATTATAAGTGTCATAGAGGAAAACTAATCCTACTTGATGTTAAAACATTATAAAAAGAATAAAACGGTACTGGCATCTGAATCGATTACTCTATGAATGGAACAAATAAGAGTACAGAAATATACCCTGAGACACAAATTTAAAATGTACAAGAAGACAACAATGTATCTATATTTTAAAAAAATTGTGTAGTGGCTTTGCCTTCTAAGTGAAAAAACAAAATAAAGATTTAAAAAGAATAGATGATGTTTCTAGATTTTAAAAAATTCTGTATGGAAAAACTTGAACAAAACCAGTAAGAAATGTTTGCAAAGCGTTACTTTTTTAAAAATACATTTCCTATAAATCAAGAGGTAAAGGTTTAACAATGGGCAAAAAATATGAACAGTTAAAATATGCTGCTTAACCCTAGGTTATGCAAGTACAATCTATAGTTAGAATTCCATTTTCCAGCAATCAGATTTCCAAATAGATTTTGATAAATTATCAAAGGAATAGGAGAACTGGCATTCTCATTCTCAGAGTAAATCGGCATAATATTTAAAGGAGGCACTCTAATTTTTAAACTTAAAAATGACTACACTCTGACTAAGCAATTCCAATGAAATCAAAAGAATATTTTGTGACATGTGAAAATTAAATGAAATTCTAATGTTTATACCTATTACAACATAATCATGTTCATTTATTGACCAGTTGTGGCTGCTTTTGCACCACAATTGCAGATTATCTCTGACAGACTCTTTGGCCCCCGAAGCCTAAAATATCTTTTGGTCCTCTACAGAAATACTCCCTGACCACTGCTCTAGAGCAGCACTGTATGATAAATATTTCTGCAATGACAGAAATGACAGCCAAGCTGTCCACTAGCTAAATGTAGATAGTAAGATTCAGAAAATAGGTGTGACTTACGGCTACTGGACATCAGACAGTATAGGTCTAGGAACTGAGGGGTTTATTTTAAGCTGCACATAGACTTACATGTATGGAGTAGTGTGTACAGGAATTTAATATTACTGCTTTAAATAGAAAATAGGAAAATACCTAAATTGTCCATTGGAAGACCATTGATTAAATAAATTTTTTTACCATCAATATAGTGGGATACTAGGCATTCTTACTGAAAGATAGTCAAGAAAGTAAGTAAAATAAGAAAAATGTCTTTAATGTAAAGCTTTGCTTAGTGTATCACTGCATAATAAACCTCTTTAAAACTTTGTATTTAAAAGCAGTATTAAAATTCTGTGGGTTGATTGGGCTTACCTGGTTGGTTGTGTTGTTCCACACAGGCTTGGCTAGGCCTATAGCCATCTGGAGGCTTCACTTTGGTTGGCAGATGCCACTGGCTGTCACCTGGGAGCTCAGCTGGGGCTGCTGACTGAAGCACCTTGGTTCTTTTGATATGGCCTTTTCACATTGGGTGGGATTCTCACAGCATGTCAGTTGGGTTCCAAGAAGATACAAGCAGATCTTAGAAGTTACTTCTGTGTTCCATTGGTAAAAGCCAATTACAGGGCCCTTCCAGATGGCAGGTAAAGTGGAAACTGGTTCCACTATTCCATAAATATGGGAAAGAATTTGTGACAATCTTTAATTCACAATCACGTATGTACAAAATGTTTATATATTTATAGGAAATCCTTAAAGTACACAAGAAATGGTTGATAGTGGTTGCCTTTATGTAAGGGAATAGTGGTTGGGAAGTAATTTTTGTTCTTTGAATTTGATTATATGTATTCCTATTCAAAACCTCCTTTTTAAGCCCACTTCTGCTCTCTTGCCACTGTTAGAAGAGCCACTGGTTGATAGTTTTCTGTATTTTAGTACTGTGAAGTATTGAAATGACCTGGTTCTGGGACTTAAATCTATTAAAATAGTAGATGGGTAGACTACCAGGGGATTCTGAGACCACAGCTTTGCTGAAGGCAGGCCAATATAATGCACAAAAGCTCTGGATTTGGATTTATATAGAACTGAATTCAAATCCTGCCATTGTCACTAATTACATGACCTTAGGCAAGCTGCTTAATCTCTTATGTAAAACAAGAATAATAGTACTTTATTCTCAATTATAATGCAGCTGATAAGCTGCTTGGTGATTATGGTGTATCAAAATATATGTCCTCAATCAATATAACTCTGCTCTAAAAAGTATTCATTATCAGCTCAAATCTAGACTCTATCCTGTTGTCTTACACCAAACTTGTCATTTAGACCTTTCAAAGTCTCAGCACAAGTTTTGCTTTGTAGCCTCATTACCATCCCTGGTGTACCACACCCACTCCCAAGAAACCGAAATGTGAATAGAGCTATTGATCCATCTCTGCTCATAGCCAGGTCCAACTTGAGGCCAAACTCCTTGTCTGTTTATCAGACCGGGATCCTCAAGAGCTGGCAATTTGTCTTACCCATTATTGTATCCCCTCCCTTGTATTGTGTCCTTCGTGAAATAGGCATTTGATGACTGAAATCTTGCATAAAAACTTCTGTTTCCAGTGTGTCTTTTTGCTGTTGAGCCACTAAGCAGATCTTTAATAAATAATTACTTAATTGAAAAAGTTTGCCTTTTCTTCATACCATCACCAGATGGCATTACAGCCTTATACAAAAGCATGGTAAGTGCATATCTGAACTAAGACATACTCATGTTTCTGTCTCCAGAAGAGCAGACTTCAGTCTAAGAGCTGGGGGCAACATAAACAGAAGTCTTGACCAAAATCAATTGAAATAGAAGATTTACAGAGTAGAAAGCAGATCTGGTTTCAAGTGAAGGAGGACCCAAGTTTCACTGAACATTTAGGATCCCCCAAATTTCATTCTGAAGTTAACTATTTAGTGGGTTTAACCCTCTCATTCAGGGGAGCCCCAGTTCTGGATGCTTCTCAGACAAAGCCTGTAGATGATAACATACATGGATATGTGAGATTACAGTTTCACTCTAAACAATGGCTATTTTTAAATTTTCCCTCCTGCAACTCTAGTCCTACCAACAGATGGCTTAGTCACGAAACTGAAGTCACCTGATTGTAGTTCCTAATGAAAACTCAGCACCATCCTCTCAAATCGTCCTGTTACAGTAAAGGCATGTCTCCTTCAGATCCCACTAGTGTCCATTATGAATTAACCTTTCTCTCACCTGTTTTTTCACCTAATTCTTTCCTGATTTTAGTTGTGCTGAAAGTTTTCCCATACTAAAGCAAAAACCTTCCCCAGCCCTGCTTTCTCATCTCTTCATAGCCAACACTTCTCTGCATTGAGTAGTTTCCATCGCACCACTTTCCATACACTTAAGTACCTCCAGTCTGATTTCCTCTCCCACTTAACTAGAATTAAGTGTCCACATTGCTAAATCTTTTATAGATGTTTTCAGTCTTACTTTTGACACCTTGGTAGTATTTGGCCCTGTTGATCATTTCGTCCTTTAAGTACTTTGGCTGTCTAGGGAGTACAATTTCTGTGCCTCTCCCCTCTTCTCACATTTTTTTTTTCTCCTCCGTCCCTGCATTTCTATCACTTTGTCTCTTTTGCCACTCAGCTCTACCTTCTCAGTTTCTCAAGGCTTGGTCCTAAGGCCTCTTTACCCCTCCATCCCCCGCTTTGAACTCCCATTCATTTATGTTATTAACTCAAAATTTGCCACTAACCCACACCCTTTTCCCCTGAGCTCAAGACCCATAAATGCAGCTCCTTTAAAATCGATGCCAAACTCAACTAGCCTTATCTCCCCAACTATTCCTTTTCCAGTGCTGCTCAATAGCGCTGCTAACCAATGAGCTGTCATTCATCCATACTTCCATATCCAATCAAGTTAATGCCTTGCCTTTTGTCCTAAATGATGTTTAGTTTTCTAACGGTCTCTTTTCTCCATCTTTCTCCCCTCCACTATCCTCACAGTGGACCCAGAATTATTTTTCAAAGACGCGAATCTGATTCAGCACACTCAAGATTTTTAAAATTTGAGGGCTATTAGTCTGACTTGTAGTCACTAATTTACCCCAGGTGTCAGATGACTGCCTGCCGCTCTGCATTTAAATTTGAAACCCCAGGGAAATGGCCTTTCCTCCAGCCTTATCTATACAATTTTTCAAAGTCAGCCTCAGGGTTTTCACACGTGCTATTCCTTTGCTCAGAGGGGACTTGTCTCAATACTTTACGTTTAAATTCTCCAAATGGCGGCGGCGGCCTTTTCGACGGGATGGGTTTTCACCATCTTCCGCCTCAATGACCCTCCACAGAATTCTAAGATTAAAAACCAGTCAAAATGTTATCGGTCCCCACTTCCTGCCCCCAACACTCGTTGGCAAATAATCGAAGAACACCAGAGAGGATAGAAATCGGGTCTAAGCCAGGGACCCCCGCGACTCGCTTCTAATGCATACACTTATTTAAATTTTGCAGTACGCAATTGAGGGGAGAGGTGGGAAAAATCCTTTGTGGGTAATGGGACTCGACTGTAACTCTAAATCTCCGTTTCCCGCCACAGGCGGACTTCAGAATTAGAGAACAACGACCGCTGCTAACTGAGCGAGCGACGTGCGCGCGCTGAGTAGGGGGAGGGGCCTGGCGCGCGCAGAAACGGGACCCGAGGTGGGTGGGGGCGAGCTCTCTCGCGAGACTGGGTTTGTTCTTGGGCGGCCGCCGCTGCTGCCACCTCTTACCAGCGCCGTTGCTGCGGGGGATTGTGGGAGCCTCCGCGTCCCGCTTGCTAGGAGAGAGGTACCTCTCCTTTTCCCTCTCCTTTCCTTAAGGTAGGCGTGAAGCGGGTAAGAATCGGGGTGGGGTGGCCTGGGGCTCTCTGCATCTGCCGGGAGGAGGCAGCGACGGCGACAGGGGCCGCGGGGAGCCGGCGGCGCGCCTTTCTTGCTCGCTCCCGCTCCCCCTCTCTGCCTCCCTCCGCGCTGCGTATGTGAGCCGCCTGATCGGCGGCCGCCATGTTAGGAGCTCAGTGGCGGCGCAACCAGCCTCCTCGGGCGGCGGAGGTGAGCGGTCCCGGAGGGAGACACGCGTTCAGCCAAGGGGCCAGGGTGCGGCGGGAGAGTCGGGGGGCGCCGGTGGCAGCCGATCGTCAGGGCTTCCTGCGTCCTGGGCTTGCTGTGGGCGGGGGCGGGACGACGAGCCCGTTACACGCGGGCTTGCAGCGCCGAGGGGGAGGGAGGAGCGAGCGCTTGAGGCCTGAGGGACCGACTGTCCATAGGGGGCCTGCCGTTTGGGGAGGATAGTTAAGATAGCGAAGACCTTGGATAGCGCCAGCCCCACGTATGCTTGCCCCCCCCCCCCTTTGTGGATGAAAATGTGCCCTAAAATGGAGGATTTCACGGACTGAGAAGCTTAGCCGTTCGAGCAACGTTTCTTGGTGTCGCGGCCTTCGCTCCTCTCCTCACCCATCGCTTTATAGCGCCCCCTAAGAATCGTCTGTCCTCCGCCCACCAATACATGCGCGCGCGTTTTAGTCGGACCTCAGAAACAATCCCTCTCCACCCGCCATCGCGTAAAAATGGCCGAAAAATGAAACGTTAACGCTTGTTTTTCGTATTGCGTCGTATATAAATCCTTCTGCAGATGCTGCGAGGCAGATTTGTTCTTGTTTAGAGAGTCCCCTCACATTCCTTTTCCTCTTTATTAAAATACTATCAGTCTCCGTTCCTCTAGAGAGGATGATGTCGTGTGGGACCTTCCGGTTTCCAGACAAAGGGTTTAGAGTACGGCGGTGTAGTCGCCGCATCGTTGTTCTTTTCACTGCCGGCTCTGTGCCGTATAATATGTTCAACAGGGACTTTTTCCGTTTACTGTGAAGGAATATCTCGTAGATGTTTATCCTGTTCTGCGACCCTATCTTGTGGAATGGTCCTATTGGACCAATTACAGTTTTCCAACCAGATATTTCTAGAACGGTTATGGCGACTCCGAAATTCTAGTCTCTGAAGCGCTCTGGAATAGAGTGCGAGTCGTTGATTTCCCAAGCTGTAGTCATGAGATTTTGCGTTGATGCTGCGTGTTGAGCGGAGCTTGATAAAAGATTTTTAAATAGATGAGAAAACAGTTTTCTCCCAGGTGAAGTTAAACAGTTGTATTCGGGCAGAAATTATATTTTAGGCTGTTTTCACACATTTTCGAAGTAAAATTTCTTTTAGAAACTAAATGGCTCAGTCATCTACCGAGTCTTATCGATATAATTGTTTAATGTTAGTATTGTTTTGGAAATCAAGAAGCCGGGGGAGACAGTTCTTTGTTGCAAAAACTCTGCGTGTGACTTTTCCACTTAACTAAACGCAATTGAAGTACCATGTGAAGATTCTTCTGGATGGTTATGTAAGATTCGGAAAAGAGATCGTTGGCCAGAAGCGTTTGTGTTGAATGTGCTTTAAATTTACAAATCTTACCTTGCGTTTTATATGCTGGTAACATTAATGTATACTTTACCCAAGGGGTTGTTTTTACATATCTCCCTTCTCAGCTATGTGAAGTTGCTTTTACATAGCATTTTGAACTAAATTTGGGAGGATTGAACCACCCTTAATTTGAACATTGTGTATGTGGAGAGTCTTTAAACATACTGATTTTACTAATGCTTTTAGGGAAGTGTAAACACTAAATCAAATTAAAGTCAATTTATTTAAACAAATTTTAACAACCGAGGAATGCAAGGAAAATGTCTTATGTAATAATAGAAATAACAAGTACTTCAAATCCCTCATTTTATAGAGGAGAGAATTAAAGCCCAAGGAAGCGGTGTGTTCTTGGAACGCTTGAATTTTGATTGGATACTTGATTCAGGTTCTGTGTGTTATAATAAATAGGTTTAAAAATGGAAGAACTGCGCTTACAGGAATTTATTCTCGGGGACTAGTGTGTCAAAGATTTGTGTACCTAAATGTTAATGTTGGTTTTTAAGCATATTGAAAATCGAAAAAATTCAGCATTTGGAGATCTGCTAATTATAGTGTAGCCATCGAGTGGAAATCTATATGGCTATTTAAAACAATGCTTTAAGGAGAGTAACGATGGGAAAATTATAGTGGAATATAGTATTGAGAAGAAAATGTAATAAACTAAATTTGATACAAAATTTGATTTTTTGTTCTTTGAAAGCACATGTAAATAAGCGTAAAATTGAGATAACCATAAAGTTTTAGCTCTGGATGTTGGCATTATGGGTCATTTGTATTTTCTTCCTCTTTTTCTGAAATTTCTACGAGAAGGTACATTTACTTTTGTAATGAGGAAAAGTGAAACTTTTCCCTAAATACTAGAACTGCTTGAAAGATCAGAATCTCATGTTTTGTTTTTTAGGATCTCACGTATTTTTGAGGGAAATTGAGATAGAAATGAGCCAGCTTCCTGAAATCTGAAGTGCAGACTGTTCAGAAGTGACAAAAAGAAGTACTTGTGTAAGATACTCTGGTTATTATATTTAAAGAAAGGAATCTGAAGACATTCTTATGTAAAGGAATTACGTAATTATTACGGCCAATTATTAGGAGTAATGCTAATTAGATTACGTATGAACTAGCGATTTTTAAATGATCAAGACCGAAGAATTGTTTAATGCCTTGTTAGATAATGGCTCTTAGTACGTCTTTTAGGTAAAAGTCTGTGTTCTGTGTTTGTATGTCTCTTTTAGTTAGAATTACATTAAAACTGTCCATTCCTGTGGCAGCAGGTTCTAGGTATACTTGACTGACTTGAGATTTGGGATGGGACAGTACTAAGTTTATTGGGGGTGGGGTGGCAGGGATATGTAGACAGTGTAATTTCAGTGTTTTATATATGTTATTCCAAGGTTAACACCGTCCAGGAAATAGCTAAGAATTTTAAATGATAGCGATGGAGTGGCTTTCTTGAGGGTTGGTAATTAGGATGGATGGATGGATGGATTGATTGATTGATATGGAGGTACTGGGGAAGTGAACCCAGGACTTCCTGCATGCTAAGCACATGCTCTACCACTGAGCTATACTGTTTCCCCTATAGTGGTCTCTTTTATATCATTGGGATTAAGGGTTCTGAAATGCTTGATAAAGAGGTTTATAGTTAGAAAAGCTATTTAGTGGATAAAGATAGAGCATAGAGAAAAGCCAGTGAATTGAAAGAACTGTAGATATATAGCCTTTAAAAGTATTTTAGCTTTTGACTTACTGCAGATCATATCTACTAAGGTATGTATCTTAAGTATAAACTGTAATACAATAGAGGTTTTATGTTAAGATCCTGTGTTATCTTTCCTCACCTGAATATAATTTATTACTGTGGCAGATCTGAATGGATGGAATATCTTTGATGTATTGCAGCCCCCATGTGATTTTTGAGTTGTAAATCAAGCCCTGCCTAATGTTCTCTATAAATAATGCTCAGAAGTCTTTGAAATTAAAATTTACATGAGGTAGCAGTGTAATCTTAGGTGTAATTTTTTTAATTTTTAAAAACTTTAAAATTTTAATTTAGTTATTTAAAGACTTAAAAAACTATTCTGAAGTTTAATTGATATGCTTGCTTTTTTTCCTAGGGAGTTTTTAAATGGCATATCTCTTGAGTTTCTTTTGTCTTGAGTACCAATAGCCTGTGGTGGTTGATACCTGTCTGAAGGCAGAAAACAAAGGTTAGTAGGTTAGTAGGAAAAGCAAAGTAGTAGGAAGACAAAGAAGGGGGTTCCCATGGTGAGGGATGGAAGGATAGTTCTTCCCAGCTATTGCTGTTGGATGTCCTGGTGGACAAGAGGAGCAAAGAGCTGGGGAGATGCCTATAGTAGATGTCATAGTGGGTAGGCAGTAAATGCAAGTATGGAAAGTTGGGATCTTTGATTTGCAATATCATAGGTTGTTAATGAAGGTAGATAACTTTCTAGTCTTTCAAGGTGATTTGTGTGGTTTTTTTCTTTCTCTGTGGGAATCACTAGGATATTAAACATCTTCCTTTGGTATAGTGAATGATGGGAGAAGAGCCTATAATCTGTGAAAGTTTAAAGGCAAGTGTTTGAGCACCTGACTCATACAGTAGTTGGGAAAGGAACAGTAATAGCAAAGCAGTACACACATTTGTACTTAAAATTTTCTTGCTGTGAGAAGATGTGAAACAACTGAAAAATTTTAATATTCACCTATTTATCCTGATATGGGCTATGATATTTTGAAAAAGAACAATAGTTGAGGGAATTTTATACATAAGCATTAGAAGACACCAAGAAATACTCATAACAGCATTCTTGATAATAATAAATTTGAAACAGTCTAAATAATCATCATTTGGAGAATGAGTAAGTTTATGTGCCATAATGGCATCTGTATTGCAGTGAAAGTGTAGGTTTAATTGATAAATAAATCTGTTTTAGGAAGCAAGTAAGAACAATACATATTAAGCTGATTTGTATAAAATTAAGAAATGCAAAATTAACCCTTTTTTAAAGGATATACGTCTATTAAGTGGTAAGACTTTAAAACAGGAGACTGCAGAAGGGGAGGAGGAATCATTGGAAATTGATAGGCAGAAGGTATCTAAGGTTTTGTTAATATTGTTTCTAAACTTGGGTGTTTGTATGCACTGTGATTTGTATACTGCTTAATATAAAGGGGAGATGTTGGGCCTTTAAAGAATTACTAGTATTAAAAGAAAAGAGGAGGTAGGATATAGTTCAGTGGTAGTGTGTGCTTAGTATGCATGAGGCCCTGAGTTCAATCCCCAGTCCCTCCATTAATTAATAAGTAAATAAATAAATAAACCTAATTACCCCCCAATGGAGAAAGGAGAGACACATTTCAGCGAATAGTTAAAATTGCACAAGTATTAGGCAGACTGTGTAACTGCTCATAAAATGAACTTTGTATTAAGGTATTGGCACATGGTGGAAAATAGGTTCAGAGAAGTATGATGTAACCAGTATATATGAAAGGTGTTGAAAACCATAGTGTGGATTTCATGTGGTAAATAATAGGGAGTAGTGTGTTTTTGAGTAGGAGAGTACAAAATAATGAGTGATGTTTTAGGAGGTTTATATTGGAAGCTGAACATGGATACAAGGAGGCCATCTGAAAGGCAGGAAGATTGAAGGAGTAATCCTCTGGAGAGTAAGGTTATGGTTAAGGAAATAGGTAAGGACTGCATTTCTGAAGGATGAGAAGGTAATTTAAAGGTAGATTGGTAATAGAGAATGAAGGGGGAAGAGGTTTAATTTGTTAACTTTCACTAGAATCTGCTTCTTCATTCTTACTTGTCCAGGTTACTAACATTCTTTAAATCTGGTCTTTTAAAGTTGACTTCTGGTTGAGTAAAAGAGTTCAAATTTTAATTCTGGCTTTGAATAGAAACAGATGAGATGTTAAAAGTTGCTATGCGAAATAGGGAATACAGTACAAGTGGAAAGTTTATATGTCTCTGAATTAGTTCTTATACCTCTGAAGTTTGTTTTCTCATTTGTTTTGAGGATTAGATTACATAAAATAGATGATCATTATGGTGCTTGCCATGTTCCAGGCACCATTCTAAGTGTTTTATGTGGACTAATTTGTTAAATCTTTACAGCCTTATGAATTGCGTGTTATTTTTATTCTCATTTTACTTGTAAGGGGACAAACACAGGAATGTTAAGTAATTTGCCCAAGGTCACACAGTTATTTTCATCCAGGCACTTGCACTCCCCAAAAATCTCAGTTTATATCAAATCAAGGTTGTACAAATGTTTCTGGGAACCAAGAGTAGATCAAAGTGGAGTGGAGTGAAAAATTTTGAGGAAAACCACAAATTTTGCTTTTAAGTAGAGAGTTAGCCAAGTTAGTGTTGTATATCAAATTGAGTCAAAATTGTCAGTTAATTGGAATAACGTTCTATCCTGTAGTATGGGTTTACTTAACAAGTTTTCTGTGTTGCTTTAATATGAAACTGTTTAATGTCTAATTGATAAAGTCACTAGGCAAAAAGTTTAAACCTAGGAAGAAGAAAAGAATTCCAAGTTTGAATAGGAATTCTTTCTACGGATTATCATGAAGATTTCTGTTTTAGCAGCTGGAGGCACTGTTAGCCTAAGGATCAAGAAATAAGCTAGAAGTTGAATCCAAGGTCTGTAATACGGATTAAGAGTGATTGTCTTAAAGCACTTAAAAATATTAGTACTTCTTTTTCAGTCTACCTGGGTGCCACACTTTATAATGGTTTATCTTTGCTTATTGTGTGATGAGAGGCATGCTGCTTTATACAAAATTGAAATTACTAGAGCTAGATAAGCAACAAGGGTATGTTGTACAGCACAAGGAATTACAGGTATTATCTTGTAATAATTTATAATGGAGTATAATCTGCAAAAATACTGAATTACTATGCTATACACCTGAAACTAATATAATATTATAAATCAACCATACTTCAATTAAAAAAAAATACAGCTGGGACTTTATTTCCTGAGGGATTTACCATTTAAATTTTTTTTGAAAGATTTTTTCAGTCACTCAAAGGCATGTCCTACTGAGATGAGATTATGGCACTGAAGAACACAGACTCAGTCAAGTATAAGGTTTTAAAGTGGCTCAAGCTCTCTATATAAAACTGAATCATTTCTCAGATAACATTTTTAAAAAGTCAAACCCTTAAATGAAATACAAGTTATAAAATATATTGACAAGATGAAATGATGTAAGCTACTATTAAAAGGAAAATTTAACACTGTAAAGTGGAAACTATGTTGATAAGTTATTTATAAAGCCATTATAAAATTAATACTTGAGAAATTTAAAAATAAGCAATAATTAACCTTAGCCTATACTTTAAATTCTTTTAATTTAATTTTTACTTTTTGTTGAGATGTGGTCGATTGGTGTTTCAGGTGTACAGCAAAGCATCAGTTATACATATACATACATACATATTTTCAAATTGTTTTCCATTATAGTACAAGAAGTTGAATGTAGTTTGTTCTCTGTGCTATATAGTAGGTCCTTGTTGTTTGCTTTATATACAGTAATGTATATCTGTATTTTCTTAATGGACGTGCTGGGGATTGATCCCAGGACCTCGTGCATGCTAAGCATGCCCTCTACCACTGAGCTATAACCACCTACTCCCAACCCTGTGCTTTAATTGGAAACTAGGCAGGTGCTTGGTTGAAAAGTTCTTACCACAAGAATCAGTGCTTTTGTGTGATTGATGACAAAACTTAAGCAGTTACCTTTCCAAATGATGCTTCTTTAAATTACTAATAGTGAACTATCTCTGTCATCTGTCAGTGACATTTTTACTGTATTGGTATTGTTGGTTACTACATATATTTGGTATATTTGCACATGAATAAGCTAACAAATAACAAGAGTGTTTCACTTTGATAGAAAATGTGGAAAATCTGAAAGTTGTACCTTTTTGTTTTTAATTCAGAAAGGGAACATACTATAAGAAATTATCATTTTCTAACTGTTGATAAATTTTTATGTGGAATTAAAGGGTTAGAATAATGTCAACATGTAGTTTTTTCACTGAGTATCTCTACAAGCCTTTATGATTATACTATCTTAAAATTAGTTGTTTTTAAGAAGTGATTATTTTGCACAATTGCTAAAGATCCATATGGTAGTATTAGATACCTTTAAAACAGCATTTTTAGATTTACAAGCCGAAATTCTTTTCTTTTCTATAATTTTTTTTAAAGAACTGAAGACTGCTTAACGCTCATTTTACTTTCTGCTAAATAACTCTCAGAAAGAGTGCATAATATAACTAATAAGTATCTTTATTTTACAAAAGAAGTCTAGATATGAAATAACTCTCTGTTCTCAGTGAATTTTCTGAGTGTGTTAAGCTTTGTTTCACATTAATGGAATGTGGGTTTTAATATGATTAACTGAAACATTTCTTTTTTAATATTTTATTTATTTTATTTTTTGTTTGTTTTTCTTTTGCGGGGGGTGGGGGATTAGGTTTATTTATTTACTTTAACTTATTTTAGTGGAGGTACTGGGGATTGAACCCAGGACCTCTTGCATGCTAAGCATGTGCTCTTCCACTGAGCTATACCCTCCCCCCCAAAACATTTCTTAACCATACAGATAATTTATTCAAATGTTGAACACAAAGCTAACATTTTTAGTAGCACTTGCAGTTATGTCATGAACTAGGTTTAAGTTCTAGGTTAGTTATTCAGAATTGTCTATAAAAATGAGCTTTAAACTTGTTCAATAAGAATTTGAATATCAGATTGTAGTTATAATGGCATTTGTGAAGCCTAATTATGGATAATATTAATGTTTACTGTTGGGAGGGATAGGAAGGATGTACTTTCTTTTTTGGAGGTGAAAGATTCTGCATTGATGAGCATTTAGAATTTATTGTATAATGAATTTAAATGGGTAAATTGGATTTTGACAGTAACATTTTAGATCAGTTATCTCAAAGGAACTATTCTCAAATTTTCGTAACCTCTAGTATAATGTACTATAGAAAGGCAATTTTAAAAGAAGCTAATCGTTAAAAAAAATTTTCAGTAACTTAGTTAATGTCTCGGCATTGTGGTAAGTTTTTATTTGTTGTAAACGAAAGTCTGACTTAGGTTACTTTTCAGTAATACCGCTCTCATGTCCTTGTGTGGGACTGCATTTTAAGGTGAAACAGTCACAGAAATTCTAAGGTTATTCTTAATATTACAATTACAAGTTGTCATGGGATTTACATGGTTTGTCTTGCCATTTTTCTGAGTTTTTCTGACATCCATTTTCTGTTTTGTCCTAAGGTTACCATCTTTTACTTCTCTTAACCTTTCCTTTTTGCAGATCCACCATTTTCATATATGCTGCAAAACAAAGTAATTGAGATCTCCAGTACAACAACCTTTTCTTTAAAATATGATCAATTTTAAAAAATATAAATGATCATAATGCCACTGTATAATTTCCATGAGGGAAAAGAATACTGCTTTCAAAAGATGAGCTTTTTAATAATATAAAAAACTGGCTGTCACATCAAAGGCAAAGCTGCAATTCATAGTAACCTTGATACTTTAAAATTTTGATTTCAAAAACCCTCTTAACCGTTTTGATTTTTTTTTTAGTAAAGTATACATGAAAATTTAGAGGGTCCTACCAATGTTGATGCAGTATTTCAACTGCCATTCCATATGACATTTATGAGACATATCAAAGAAACCTTCATCCAAAGAAGTCCACTTATTCTTGTCTTTATTTTATTAATCCTAAAGCACTAAGTAGTTTACATAGTGGATCTCATCTAGAACTAGTTTCTTTGGTGTCTTTTCTCAAATTCATCTCTCTTGGTGTGCAAAAACATCTGTAATTCCAGTCACTTCTGATGGCATTTCTTTGTCTTTTTAACTTTGTTACATCTTTTTGTAAAATCTAACTAAGTCTGGCCTGCAACTTTTTTTTATACTTCCTTTACCACTGTTTTCGTCCAGTGTTACCTTACTTTAATCTGTCATTGGTGGAATTGGTCCCATAATAGACTTGTAACTATTGAATATTGCCTGGTTTTTACGTTAATGAAGTTTAATATTTTAAACTAACAGTGCTTAGGTGTATGGGTGATCAAAACAACTAAGCAATGCCTCCTAATAGAATTCTGTAGCAAACAATTTAAGACTTAATCTCTGTATGTAGTTGTGATTATAAAATTGTTTCATAAAGGACATTTGTATGTACATCATTAACAGTTTATGAGATAACATAAATGCTTTGCAAATTCTTACTTAACAATTTTTGAGGTAAAATAACAAAGAAAATGAAAATAATTTCATCCAGAAACACATCTTGGTGGATTGTATTCAGAATTTAAAATTTCTAGATGATGGGGTTGTTCTTGTGAAAAGTTTACAGAAGTCTGTAAGCAAGATCTCGTTTTCATTTTCACCTGTTTTGAGTTCTAGAGGTGCTGTGTTGTAGCCCTGAGCATTAAATGAGCTCATTGATGGCTGCAACCTGGGGGAATTTCACTTCTTTAAGTCACCTATACTTCCTGTATCTGGGTTTTTTCTTGGGAGGTCTCCTTTTTCTGTACTGGCCATACTTAGTTCTCCTTACCTGATAATGAAATAAGCACTGCCCAATATAGGATGAACAGTAAGAAGGCAGTTAGTTTTTTGGCTTAAATTTGTGTAGAAATCCTTAAACTGTAGGAAGTCACTTATTTTTCTTCACATCTGTCTTTACCTCAAGTTGATTTTGCTGCATAAAAGTCTCAACTATTATGTTTGGTCTTAGATCTTATACTAGGTACTTGACACCTAAGCTTCATTTACCTGTGATTTTACTTGGTTCTTTCTGTTAGTGCTAAGAGGTCTCGTTTTTCTAAAGTAGAATACAACTGATTCATCTTGCTGACTTGCTGACTTGATTTTTTTGTTTGTTTTTAGTCTTCTGGAACTTAAGCATCATACTATAGGGTGTATTTTTATTCTTCCAAACAAAAAGACCCATCTATATTTTTATTGAAATTTTGATGTGTTCAGACATCTAGCCCTTCAATTGATATGTTTTTAAATTCAATATGAAATTCCCTTTAATAGTTAAACTTTAGCATGAAAGACTACTTTTTAAATATCTATATGCAGGCTCTGCATACATCTGGAATCTGTTTAAGATATGTAATTCCTTGTAAGTTTGAGATCTTAAATGTTTTTTTTTTAAATCAACGTGATGCGTAAGTTTTTTTTTCTAAAAAAAACGGCATCTACTTAAAGGGATTTATGACTAAAATTGCTTATTTTTCTACAGAGTTGTCTGCTGGTTCTCAGCTTGAAGAAGATTCTACAGTCCTTATTGATCCTTTTTCTTGGCGTTACCATTTTTTGAAGCAAAGTTAACCTAGTTTTCTAGTTTGAGCTTTCTTTTTGGCCATCTTTTAAAAAAAAGGTTTTTTTGATCTATAAACTAGACAAGAGATAGTTCTACAATGTCCAAGTCATTCCAGCAGTCATCTCTCGGTAGGGACTCGCAGGGTCATGGGCGTGACCTGTCTGCAGCAGGAATAGGCCTTCTTGCTGCTGCTACCCAGTCTTTAAGTATGCCAGCATCTCTTGGAAGGATGAACCAGGGTACTGCACGCCTTGCTAGTTTAATGAATCTTGGAATGAGTTCTTCATTGAATCAACAAGGAGCTCATAGTGCACTGTCTTCTGCTAGTACTTCTTCCCATAATTTGCAGTCTATATTTAACATTGGAAGTAGAGGTCCACTCCCTTTGTCTTCTCAACACCGTGGAGATGCAGACCAGGCCAGTAACATTTTGGCCAGCTTTGGTCTGTCTGCTAGAGACTTAGATGAACTGAGTCGTTATCCAGAGGACAAGATTACTCCTGAGAATTTGCCCCAAATCCTTCTGCAGCTTAAAAGGAGGAGAACTGAAGAAGGCCCTACATTGAGTTATGGTAGAGATGGCAGATCTGCTACACGGGAGCCACCATACAGAGTACCTAGGGACGATTGGGAAGAAAAAAGGCACTTTAGAAGAGATAGTTTTGATGATCGTGGTCCTAGTCTCAACCCAGTGCTTGATTATGACCATGGAAGTCGTTCTCAAGAATCTGGTTATTATGACAGAATGGATTATGAAGATGACAGATTAAGAGATGGAGAAAGGTGTAGGGATGATTCTTTTTTTGGTGAGACCTCGCATAACTATCATAAATTTGACAGTGAGTATGAGAGAATGGGACGTGGTCCTGGCCCCTTACAAGAGAGATCTCTCTTTGAGAAAAAGAGGGGCGCTCCTCCAAGTAGCAATATTGAAGACTTCCATGGACTCTTACCGAAGGGTTATCCCCATCTGTGCTCTATATGTGATTTGCCAGTTCATTCTAATAAGGTGAGTTAATGCAACAGATACTTCTAATTTCTTTTACATTGTAGTGCCTATTCTGTGTTTACCTATATCTTTTACTCTAATTCTGTGGTCTGATGACAGAGTTGATCAAGAATTTTTATACTTTTGAGAACACTTAATTTGGAAGGTAATTGTTTTGAGCATTTTAAACCAGGGCTTTACATTAATATAATCTGCCTAGATTACTTCTGGCCACAAAGCTGTCATCCACTGGGATTATCTTGTTGGTTTTTGGCATCAATATGTTCTTCTTAATCGTATATTTAAGCAGGTTTTTTTGTCTGCTTTGTTGAATTGTTTTAAGTATTTTTCCTTTTTTTTTGCAGTCAATGTGCTCTGCCATTCAGGATGCTAGATTTCAGCTCTCCATCTGTCTTAATTACTGATTTGTATGTAGTAAAGATGTATTCTTGAACAATTCTCTTTTTTTCCTTATCTGTGGCTACAGGGAAAGAGTTAATGTAGAGCCCTGGTGTTTGTTTCAGTATATTTCATATTTTAGATTAGTTCATTCTTCCTTTTTTTAATTTCCCTTTAACACAAATTCTCATGCTGTAACTGAAATTTTTCATCATTTTTTTCTCCTTTTCCACAACTTTCTTAAACATACTTCAAAACTCACTTTTTATTGTCCCATATTGCATCTGTCCCTTTAGAGACTTGGAAAAATCAGCTACTGCAGTATCCTGCTCTGTGTTCCTCCTAAGCACATTCTTTTTCTGACTTAGGCTTAGACTTCTGGTACAGTCATTTGAGGGAAAAAAAATCTAAATCTCCTTTGCTTTAATTATCACATCTGGCAAAATGGGAACTTTTTCAAAATGCCCTTTTAAGTACATTATCCTTTCTCTTTCAGTGTTTTCAGTATTAATCATTTGCACTGATTTTTCCCCACAATATACAGTGCAGTTGACTTAAAGTCGACATTATAGCACTCCACTAGCTTGATCTGTAATCTGACCATCCATTTTTCCTGATGTGCTATACTTAACTAGAACATGTTGCTGCCATGAAACTGATTTGATGGTTACTGTTACAGGGTTTTTTCTTTACAGTAACATCTGGAAGGGTCATTTTCTTTTCATATCTATCCCCCTTAAATGCATTTTTTAGTGAGTATTGATTTTTGAGTAAGCAAAATCATATAGGTCATTAGAGATTGTGTGTTTAATCTTTTAAAAAGTATTACCCATCAGTCCCTTTTCTGTGTTTGGATCTCATTATTTTTGTCTCATAATTAAGAAAAGAGACTTACTTGAATTTACAGAGTACTTTGAAAAAAACTTTAAAAAGTAATTGCTAGCTAAATATATATATTTCTATAATACAAAAATCTTTGGAATTAATGCATAGTTTAAGTACACAAGGAATATTTTAATCTTTAATCCACATCAAATTAAATTAATGGTAAATTTATGTTCATAGATTAATTTTCATTTAAGACAGAACCACAAACTCATGAAAGTTAGGAAATTGTATTTAGTAGGTGTTTTGGACTTTTCACATTTGTTGGATACACTAAGTATATCATGGAATTTAGTTTTTGTTCAGTACTTAATTTCAAGTTTTAGGTGTGGTATGAATTGATTTAATGAAAAGGTCCATTTAACTTGGTGACTTCAAAATAATTTCGTTACTTCTTGCCTATTTGCAGAAATGGCAATATGACTAATATTTTCAGATAGGTTCTCTAAATTCCAAGGAAAATAGCTAGTTACAGTGTCTCAAATGCAAGTGATTGTGAGGGACTTAAAATCTTTGCTACTGGAGTCATAAATCAAAAACTATTGTTGAAAGTCTCCTTATCCTGACTTTGAGCAGTAACTTAACCTTGCTGCTTGCTCATTTAAAAAAAAAAAAAAAACAGTGAAGGAACACAAAAGAAAACCA
Organism: Camelus bactrianus; assembly: GCF_048773025.1. Taxonomy (NCBI): domain Eukaryota; kingdom Metazoa; phylum Chordata; class Mammalia; order Artiodactyla; family Camelidae; genus Camelus; species Camelus bactrianus. The sequence continues at coordinate 99,023,302 of NC_133541.1, forward strand.
AGAAAGACTTTAATCAGGAAAAAAAATTCTATTTTTATGCGTAGTTATACTTTTCTCTCCAAATGTTGCTACCATCTAGTTCCTGAACATTGATATAAATGATTAATGATAGTAAATGGATCTAAATTGACAAAAGAACAGTTTTTAAATATTTGTTGAAACTTTGGATTTAAGAGTAAGACACTCTACTTAATGCAAGAGGTACTTGTAGCCTGTAAAAATGCATGTGCCCTAGCTAGTTTTGGTATTTTGACAAAATATTAGAAACGTTTAAGAATTATTTTAGAGGCCCTCTGATTGATACACAATTTATTTGTGTAAATTGGACCAATTTTAAGTTGTTCAAGCAGCCAAATTCTTTCAGTGTATCTTCTAGCATAGCTGATGTTTCTGGGTATCTGCATTATTGAAAAAAATAATACTTTTAGTAGTGATCTTTCTCATTTATAGCTGATATCAAATCAATGAGTTTTAGAGAAAAATTCTGTGTGAAAATAGATAATGAAAAAAATTTTTTTAACATTTAATCCTGCTCTCTGGTATTGCTGCATAACTTGGAAAATCTGTTCTTTTCACTTATATTAAATAGCCTACATGATCAAAACTTCTACTTACTATGAAATAAACTTTTAAGTGAAAAAAACATCTAATTTTCATCATTATTTTAAGTGACTTTCAGTGATGATGTTGCTTTTGTTTCTTTCTAGATCATTTTAGAACATCATGTTGCTTTTCTGCACAACCTTAAACTTGCCTCAAAATTCCTTTCACTTAAAACTGCCCACTACAGCCCTTTTACTGTCTCATCACTTGAGTTCATAGTTTTCCTTTTAGTGTTATTCTAGAAACTGTTAGGTTTTTCTTTATTCTGCCATTCCAGTTGTGCTTCTCCAAATTATCCTTCCTTTATATAATTTAGGTATCTCAGTGACGTTAAAGTGAATGTAGTTTTTCCTACAGAGCTTCTGAATTCAAAAAGTGAATTCTTCTTTGTTAATCTGATCTGAGAGTTACCTCAATGTAGAATCCAAAGATAAAGGTATTTTTAAAATCCTTTTGACTCTTACTCCTTACCTTAGACCAAATAGTAGTAAAAGGCCAGGTGTGGTAGTGGAGATTAGTAATGGGTGGGCTTGGGAGGTACCTAACTGATTCTTTGATCTTGGCCTTCCTTCTAGTACTTTGAAAGACCAGCCACACTTTTCACAGGTTTGAACCTTTAGAGCATGGGGCATTGGATATAAATTACTTCTGTTTAACTAGATACCCTTTCTATCTCCTATTAACTAGAAGCATGCCTAATAGGGTGACTTTTACTCCTCTCCCAACACACTCAAGGATATTCTCAAGGATATTTTAAATTAAGTATTTTTAGTTCAAAATTCTATGTTAAGGTATTTGTTTAATCCCGCTTCTGAATTTTGTGAACTTTATCTATGGTGCCTCTTGGTTATAGCCATTTTTAAAGTGGCCTCCAACAGGTCAGTGGGTCTTTGCAAGTACAAACTTTTAATATCCCAGATATCTGGTTGTAGAGCCAGCTGAAGAGGTCTCTGAGTTCCTCAGCTATTAGCCATTATTTTTAAAAGGCAATCTAGCTTTGAGAATAAGCTCCTCCCCAAGTTCTGAGAAGTGCCATTCTGTTTGAATGTGTTCCATTTTACCTCTTTGACAGGAATTTAGTTAATTTTAAAGGACATAGAAGTGTGTATAAACTCGTAAAATGTAAGTTAGTTTATAAAAAATAACTTTTGAAAAGCTTCAGAATGGTATCTCTTGTAATTTTGTTCTTATTTCAGTTGAGCTCTAAATGAGACTCCCTTTTTAAAACGTTGCCTAACCATGCTTTATATTCCAAGTGTTAGATAGCGTGGATGTTGGAAAAGTTGTCTTATTTTGTGAGGGTTTGTGAAACAGTAATACTTGTAAAGCAGGAATTAAGAAACAAGATAGCTTTATAAGCAGTGTAGTAATAGTTGCTTTTCTTTTTAATTAAAAAAAAATTTTATTATTAATGCTTCCTATGTTCCTGGCAGTGTTCTGTTAAGCAGGTTACCTTCATTAATTCACCTGTTTTCCACAAAGCCCTAGGAGAATATTGAATTATAGTGAATTTAAATAACTTAGACCAAGAATTCATATTTAGTAAGTGGCACCTTGGGAACTGAACTCAGGCAGTCTGGCAGCAAAGCCTACTTTCCCTAACTCCTTTTTCTTACATTGCCTAAAATGTTAATCACTTACATGTTGATTTTTAACTAAAGAAAGGAAAGTTTATTGAATAAAATAGGAAAAATTAATCATGTCAAATTTAAAATAATCACAAAGGAGCAAATAATGAAGGAATATGATGTTTTCCTTCCTAGAATTTAGAAATGAACACTCCTGAAATTTGCTTTTGTATTTTTGGGAAACATAATGGGAGCTTAGTTTTTTGATAAATGGGGAGCCACTCCTTTTCTAGAAAAGTCATTCCTGTTTAATCATCTTAGTAGCTTTTTATGGCTATAGTACACTTGGAACATCCTCAAAGACTGGATGAAGTTAAAGATACTATTTTTACCTAATCACGTTATAACATACTTTTCTAGAAAAGTAGATAGAAGCATGGACATTTTATCACATTTAAGAGTTGTATAAAACAGCAGTTCTCATAATATGACATGAATAATAATTCAGTTTGGTCCACAGCAGAAATTAATATGTCTCCTGATCTTGAGGTCAGTTATTACTCTTGATCTTTATTAACTCTGTATCTTTTTCCTGTCAGGTCTGTTAGTAAGTTAACCAAGTTATCCAGTTTTTCCAAGAATGTGCATGGCGTATTTGAGGGCAGGATCAAGTTATAAGGATTAAAAGAAGTGCTTTTAAACTAATTAAGGGCAATTGGTGAATGAGCAGGTGTTATTACAGCCTATGATATTGCATATAGATTAACATCCTAGAGTTTGAATGGTTCAAATGAAAATATCTTGGCTTTATTTTTGTTAATTCTACGAATTTACTTTGCTGCAGGAGTGGAGTCAACATATCAATGGAGCAAGTCACAGTCGTCGATGCCAGCTTCTTCTTGAAATGTAGGAGTTTGAAATACCTTTAAAGCATCCCTATGGTGAATCAGAAACAGCCATTGATTGGTTTGGGGGAGTTTATCGTATACTTGTAATATCCACTTTGTTATTACTGCATAGTTGATACTGTCCAGGCAATACCAATAACAAACAAAATATTTAAATCTGGAGTTGTGTATGGAATTTTAGATGCCATGAGAGTGGTATTTTGTTACTTAATATTATTTCTAGGGTAACTAAACATTGGCTCTTTTTATACGATTGAAAGAATTTTTAATAAACTTAAAGATGGCCTTTGATACACAGAACAAATTCATAAGAGCATTTTCAGTAACAGTAGTAATACATACTCTAAAAATATAGAAGACATGGAAAAGAGAGGAAGTTATTCAAAGTTACAAGTAAGTTGTCAAGCAGAACTGTTCAGAATGTATTTTTTGCTTTTAGAGGTAGCTGTGATTATGAGTTTAAGCTGCTGGAATGAATTTGAATTCCTAAAGAATCTCCCTGCCTAAATATCACATGATACCCATTGTTCACTGAAGTGGCAGTTATTACATATACCGTGCCCTGTTGGGGCTGTCCTTTCTGTCTTGTGCCACAACTCAGCTCTGCTCGTAGTATTTAATGCTGGAGAAAGAAAATCTGTGGTTGGCCTATGTTTCCCTGTACAACCCACATTTCCAGTCCCTCATGCAGTGCTTTTCCTCTGTATGAATTAACAAGTACAGGAAAATTTTAATTGCAACATACATTACCTACATTTTCAAACAATACTGAAAAACTTTATTTTCATTCATTTGGATTAATTTGAAGTTCTGAAATTTTCCTTTTGAAGTTTTTGTATTACATGTTTTAAACTATAGTATTTCTAACACTTAGACTCTTATATAACTTTGTTAATAAATAATCTCTATTTTAAAGGCCAAACAAGGCTACTTTGTGAAAAGGACAGTTTTATTTTAAAGTTAATTTTCTGGTCTTTTTAAAGCTATCCAGAATGGAATCCTGACAATGATACAGGACACACAATGTAAGTTAAAATTTTTAAGCTATTGTTTATTAAGGAGATCAATGTAAGGAATTCAGGTTAAATTTTCAACATTTCATAAAATATTTTCTTAATTTCTTCATTGAGTATGAGAGTTGGATAAAAGTTACTGTGAGTGAAAAAATTTTTAGAAACTATTTTGTGTAGTAATTTTTTAATAATTACAGATTTTACTCTAGTTAACAACTTCATACATAAATGCCCCGAAAGATTGAAATCATAGTCATAGTAGGGATGTTTTAACAATAAATCCTAATTATTTCTGGTGGACCTACTTATCATGCTTTATTTCCTTATGTCTTCACGTTACTAGGGGTGATCCATTCATGTTGCAGCAATCTACAAACCCAGCACCAGGAATTCTGGGACCTCCACCCCCCTCATTTCATCTTGGGGGACCAGCAGTTGGACCAAGAGGAAATCTGGGTGATTATAAAATTCGTATTACTTTTCCTTAAGAGCTTTTCCCATAAAAATTAAATGCAGTAATTGTAGGCAAAAGATGTGTTATTGAAATTTAACTCAAAAATAGCATTGCATAGACAACATGAATGATATCTGTAATATCCTTTCATTTGTGTTTGAAAGTTGTCCATTTTCCAGTTAAAATAGCCTGTTGGGAGGAGGCTATAGTTCAAGTGGTAAGAGTGCATGCTTAGCATGCATGAGGTCCTGGGTTCAATCCCCAGTCTTTCCTTGAAGAATAAATAAATAAGCAAGCCTAGTCACCCCCCCCCCCAAAACCTACAGGAAAAAATAGCCTGTTAAAGCAGGTATATTTATTAAAAGACTGAAAAACATGTTTTTCCCCATACAGGTGCCGGAAATGGAAACCTGCAAGGACCAAGACACATGCAAAAAGGCAGAGTGGTCAGTAATAACAGCTCTTGCTTTTAGTGTATTTGCTATTTGGCAGAATGGTGTTTGACCTAAATCCTGGCTAATTTGAGTATGTGTCATAGTCCTCAATATAGGAAGATGGTTTGAAAACTGTTAGGCTTTTGTATATGATTTGGATTAGAATTAAAATGTATTTTTACATGCTCTTGGTCTAGAGATCTCACCTTGTTTCAGAGTCTTAAGAACTTTGCTATCCAGTTGTGTACACAGTTTTAAATATCAGTACAGACTGTTCTCTGAAAGTTTGAGATTTACTCCAGTGATAATTCCTTCCCTGTGTGGTTTTTTAAATTCTCTAGAATGATATGAGATACTATTTTAAATGTTTACTCTGTTCTGGTTAACTGTAGACTGTAATAGTTTTAATGCATAACCTGTTTCATACTGCTTCTAAAGAGACCTACCTACTGACTTGATTTTTTCTTAATGGGTAGGAAACTAGCCGAGTTGTTCACATCATGGATTTTCAACGAGGGAAGAATTTGAGATATCAACTGTTACAGCTGGTGGAACCATTTGGAGTTATTTCAAATCATCTGATTCTAAATAAAATTAATGAGGTATGAGTTAAGTGTATTTATTCATCACTGAAATACATTCTAAAGGGATTACATAATTCTGTATTAGAAAGGGATTACATAATTTTGTATTAGAAAAAGAACTCAGTGCGATCTTAAGTCATCAATATGGAATGTGATAGAGGAGAAGGCCAATAGCTGAACTAATAAATTGTAGGACTAATGGTTTATTAATAACTTTATAAATTGTGATTCTTGAGCAGTAACATTGCCATTATTATTACTATACTACTATTGTGAGGGTTATATAAGGATAATTATTTAGAAAGCCATTTCAAACTTTTACCTTATTGGTGCCAAATTATTATTTCAAACTCAGTATGCATAATAAATGATAGTTTTCGTATCATGAAGGTAATAAAATCTGAGATGATCTTTAGTAAAATAGTAAGTTAGCAATGTTGGTTTTTTTGTTCTGCCTTTAGATTTTTGAAAATGCTTTCTATTTAATGATTATGTATCTGGAAAGACTTTGAGCAATGTGGGATTTATTTGGTTGTTTCTTGGAAATAATTTTTTTGCAATTTCAGGCGTTTATTGAAATGGCAACCACAGAAGATGCTCAGGCTGCAGTGGATTATTACACAACCACACCAGCATTAGTATTTGGCAAGCCAGTGAGAGTTCATTTATCCCAGAAGTACAAAAGAATAAAGGTAATACCTATCTTTCCAGAGTTGTGTCACTTACCATTTAATACATCATTTTAATATTTATTAACTGAATAGCTATTTAGAATTGTCACTAATTACTAGGATAATCTTAACTATTAACTAATAATTGCGGCATACCTACCAACATTTGACTTACCCTCCCCCTCCTTGTTTATTAAATTAAAGAAACCTGAAGGGAAGCCAGACCAGAAGTTTGATCAAAAGCAAGAGCTTGGACGTGTGATACATCTCAGCAATTTACCTCATTCTGGCTATTCTGACAGTGCTGTCCTCAAGCTTGCTGAGCCTTATGGGAAAATAAAGAATTATATACTGATGAGGATGAAAAGTCAGGTAATATACATAAAGAAGTTTTTAAAGAGATGTCTGGAAGTGCTTTAAGATTTTTGTTATTTCCTCATTTTTAGTGAAGAAAACAAGTGAAATAATTTGGGTGTTCGGGGAGTAGGGGGGGGTCCTTTATCTCCTCATAGATAAATTTTCTAGCCAAATGGTGAGTTTTTGGGTTTTTTTTGAAAATCATAGTAGAAGCTTAAGAGCATTGAATAAATAATGGAAAAGTATAAAGTTGAAAAGTAAAGATCTGATCTCTTGCATGGCTGTTTATTTCCATAGTTTGCTTCCAAAGATCTTCCTATGTGTACATAGGTATACTTTCCCCCTTACTTCAGATGGGATTATATTGTTGCTTTCCACTTTATGCATGATTCCCCTGAATGTACTGTAATGAGTTTAATTTCCTTAGTTGATAGATATTGAGAGTTAGTTTTTTGGCTGTGCCATTAATGCTGTTATGTACTTTGCAGTATGTGAATTAATGCATATTTGTATGCATATAATTGAAGGATACAATTTCAGAATTGGAATTTTGCATCCTGACATTGGCTTTCTTTACTTTGATTTTGTCAGATTGCTTGCTCTTCAAACAGTACCCAGTTATAGTCATAGCAGCATTGTCTGAGAGAGTGCTTCGCAAGCACTGGATGTTACAGACTTTTCAAAATTAAATGAATTTAATGGATAGATTAAGTTATTTCATACTTGTATTTCATTTTTAAAATTCACAGTAAGGAGAGCATCTTTTCTTTCTTTTTGTTAACCCTTTTGTAGCAGCATGAGTTTGTATCCTTCCAGACTTTTTTATTAGTTTTTTTGTTCTTAATATATTTTGAGTAATATTTTCTAAGCATAGTACTTTATGTGTTGGTTTTGGACTTTTTTTTTTAAATACAGAAAGACTGCATGTAGGTGGCTTAACATTTGGACAAACTACTTTATAAATCTGATAAGTTGTCCTTATTTCACTGGATGATTTTTAGCTCTTAACACTCTATGCTAAAGATTAAATTCTCCTAACACGTAGATGGAAAAAAATAGTAAACACTGAAGTTTTATACAATTTGCTGAAAATAGTGTCTGTCCGTTTTTTTGGGTTTTTGTTTGTTTGTTTGTTTGTTTTAGGCCTTTATTGAGATGGAGACCAGAGAAGATGCAATGGCAATGGTTGACCACTGTTTGAAAAAGGCTCTTTGGTTTCAGGGGAGATGTGTGAAAGTTGACCTGTCTGAAAAATACAAAAAATTGGTACTGAGGGTATGTAGCGTGTGATTCACTGTCATTATAAATTTTGTTTTCATGCTTTTCAAGCCACACATTCTTACAAATATTTTTGCTAAGAATATAGGATTTGGTTATTAAAAGGGAGTAACTTTTTCTCTTTTTCTGGTCTTCTTTAGGGCAGAAGTTCTTAAACTAATATTCTGTATAAAGCACCTGTATTACTTTTATCTATTTTATGTAAGATTTATTTCAACAGAGTTTTGTTACCAGAATGTTTATTGCTCTTTATTGAAATGTTGATTGTAATGAACTGTTAATTGTAGGCAGCTTCAATTCTTAGGTATGGTTACAGAGGTTGAACTTAGTTGGTATATGAAAGATGGTCATTAATTACTAGTTTATTGGATAATTACATATTCTACAAATGAATATATTCTAATACATTTATTTAACTTTGCAAAATTTTGTGTTTTAGATTCCCAACAGAGGAATTGACTTACTGAAGAAAGATAAATCCCGGTAATTTCATTGTGTGTGTTTGTGCGTATGTGTCTACACATATATACTAGTGTATTTAACTTTTGTTTTCTAACTAAGGAGAAATCATTGAGGTGTATCTTTTGATTTTTAGAAAGAGATCTTACTCTCCAGATGGCAAGGAATCTCCAAGTGATAAGAAATCCAAAACTGATGGTTCCCAGAAGACTGAAAGTACAACCGAAGGTAAAGAACAAGAAGAGAAGTCAGGTGACGATGGTGAAAAAGATACAAAGGATGACCCAACAGAACAAGAACCTAACATGCTTCTTGAATCTGAAGATGAGCTGCTTGTAGATGAAGAAGAGGCAGCAGCACTGCTAGAAAGTGGCAGTTCAGTGGGAGATGAGACAGATCTTGCTAACTTAGGGGATGTGGCTTCTGATGGGAAAAAGGAACCTTCAGACAAAGCTGTGAAAAAAGATGCAAATGCAAGTGCTTCAGCAGCTGCGAAGAAGAAGCTTAAAAAGGTAAAGGAAGATTGTATATTGACCTGTTTTAGTAGAAAACGAAGATAAATGTTTTAAATTATTTGTTAGTAGGGTCACATTAAAGAGAATCAGTCATTTATTTATATTAGAAAAAAATGGATGTGGACCATAATACAAACATATAAATCTAAACTCTGCAAAAAATAGATAAAATGGAACTAAATTGTAGAACTGGGAGTCAATTCACAAAGGAAACTTAGTAATAAAGGAGAAGGACTTAAAACTATCTGTACCTGTTTTGTAGTCATAGTGTGTAAGTACTGGTAGACAGCGTTTATAGTTGAGTTTATTTTTAAAAAGATGGGCGGTGAATAAGTTAACTGACCCAGGATGCTTATGACAAAAATTATTGAGCCTGAAGAATTTTTCTGTTTGAGAATTGTGAGCTTAGGTACTTCAGTAGCTTTTAAAACATAAGATCGTATGAAGAGAATGTCAATATAAAAATACATACATGGTAAAAGAACAGTAACACAAAAGACTCATAGTGTACTGACTAAAATGCCTTTGTAGTCCCTTATGATAAATGGGTCTTGAAAAGAGATTTTTGTAATCGTATTCCACTGGTTCCTTCTAAGCAATATTTAGCTACTATAATGCTAATATTTACCTCCAGATTTTGATGGCATACTCAAATAATTCAGTCTTAAAATCCTTTTTCTGGCTGAAGTGGGTGATTGTTGCATAATATATTTGCACTCTTAAGAGCTGATAATCATTGAGCATTTATTACATGCTGTAAATTTTCCTAAGGTCTTTGTGTGTAATAATCATATGCAATAGATACTTTGTTATCCCCATTTCAAGAATGAGGAGATTGGGGCATGGAGAAGTTCAGTAAATTGTGGTTATACTGCTTTAAATCACAGAGCCAAAATTTAAACCTAAGCAGTCGTGCTCCAGAGCTTAATGTTTAACCACAATGCTACTTTAGATTGAATGTTTCCTAAACAAGAGTTACATCGTAAGATACTTCCAAAGGCATTCAGCTGCTTTAATCAAATCAGTTCTTTGATACATTCCCTGGCAGCATAGTGGTCTCAGAAATGTAGAGTATGAATGTCCCCATGTTTATTTTCGGCTTTTTGTGTGAGGCAAGTCTTCAGTTATTTAGTTCTAAAACAAGCTTAAGTTTTTTGTTTATTTGGTTTTTTTTTTTAAGATTAGTAATTTTGGGGGAGAAAGGAAAAAATTAGGCTTTATTTTGTTTTTTTGAGAAAATGAATAAAGACAAAGACGCTATCCCTTTCCCTTCAAGTAAAGCATATGGAAGGGATGCTGCAGGATAATTGTTGCAGAGTAAATTTGTCTTTCTTAACAGCGTCGTTTTCCAGGGAGTATGGAAGGTTTTGTCACTCTAGATGAGGTTGGTGATGAGGAAGATTCGGAACTTCAGAAACTTCGTAAATCGGGCATGACATTTAAATCTGGTGACAAAAATGATGATGGTTTGGTTGAAATTAAGGTGGACAAGATCGAGGAACTTGATCAAGAAAATGAAGCAGCGTTGGAAAATGGAATTAAAAATGAGGAAAATACAGAACCAGGCGCTGAATCTGCTGAGAATGCTGATGATCCCAACAAAGATACAAGTGAAAATGCAGATGGCCAAAGTGATGAAAACAAGGAGGACTATGCAATCCCAGATGAGTATAGAATTGGACCATATCAACCCAATGTTCCTGTTGGTGAGATTTAAGGCTTTGTTATTCCCCTCTGACCCTCACCCAGATCTTATTAAATAAGATTTTTTACATTGGTCTTACATAAGCTCTGATAATATTTTTAATTTATTTCTATGCAGAACAATTTGTAAATCTTAACTGATATATTCTCTTTTCCTCTTACCCGTGTCTCCTGATTTTGTATTATCTTTTGTTACCATTCCATAATATGTTCTCTTTTCTCCTCATGAAGGTTTCTGAGAATTTCACATTGCTTTTTGTTTTGTTTATCTGTTATATTTCAACCTTTTTAAGAGAACAGTTAGGTGTGGGACCTTAAACATCAATTAAGTGCAAACTATTAACAATGTCATGGTTTTTGTTTTGTTTAGCTTAGGCCATATTGTATTTGTCGCAAATCTTATCTCGTTCAGATTATATTGACAGGAGAAAAAGATTTGAGAACACTATTAAAATCTTCAGTTTATTGAATTTGTAAGAATGTATGTTTGTGTTCTAGGTATAGACTATGTGATACCTAAAACAGGGTTTTACTGTAAGCTGTGTTCACTCTTTTATACAAATGAAGAAGTTGCAAAGAATACTCATTGCAGCAGCCTTCCTCATTATCAGAAATTAAAGGTAAGGCTGAATCTAAAAGAGGAGAGTTCTTTTGTGAAAACAAACAAGTTGCGTAAATTTATTGAGAGTGAAATGTTTATAGTACCATTTATGGACTGAGCACAATGCTTTATCCTAGAGATAACATTCCTCTTTATTGATGGGCCTTGAGCAGTTTAATGAATTCTAGAAAGATCTATTCAGTCTCTTTCTATAATACACTCCAAATAAATGATAAATTTGATAAATCCTAAATTTGTAATTCTAAATGTTATAAATTCATTGATGTGATTAAAGTTATTTAAGAATTTCACATGGGTTTTAGATGGTAATTTCTTGAATTTGGAAGATACTGGAGGCCTGAAAGCCAAGTGGAATAATGTAAAGCTTTTTCAACTTTATAAAATGCCATATTCCTTCATACTTACTGATTTTTACTTTGACTTCAAATTATTATTTATTAATAATGACATTCTTCAGAAAGTTTTGTGACAAAGATAAAAAGATAAATTAATAAAGCACAACATAGTTAAGAATAAATTTCTATTTGGATGTTTTGAAATTTGGTGTTTCAGTGGCTAAAGAACTAAGTATTAAAATAGAAAATGGGGGAAAACTTATAAGTAGGAATTAAAGAACTGCTTGTAGGGTAATTCCTTGTTATCCTTGAGATAACACATTTATAATATAAAGCTACTAGAATATTAAGAACAGTGGTTCTTTTCAATAGTAGCAGCAATTTAATATAAATATTTTCTATGTTTGGCTTAATGGAGTGGACATTGAATAAATACATGTCATTTTAACTAAGTCATTGGGGCAGCCGCAGTTCTTCTATGTGACTATGGTCTTTGTTTTCTCATCTTGTAAGTTAGTCTTAATTACACATTGAAATAACCGTTTTTCACATTTTACCATTTTTTTCCCATGCCTTACTGTGGTGTCCAATTTAGTTTTGTACGCTGCCTACTAAGAATAACTGAATCTTTAAAATTGATGAAGTTATAGTTAGACTCAAGTCCCTAAGCTTGGATAGAGCATTTTATTTGAGTTAATCCATTTGTTACATTTCTCTTAGGTGACATAATTCTTGCAATTTTATTTTCTCTTTTCAGAAATTTCTGAATAAATTGGCAGAAGAACGCAGGCAGAAGAAGGAAGCTTAAGTGCAAGAAGCTTAATGATTTCAGAGAAAATAATGGTTTTGTTTTTAAATGTTAACCTTTTTTAAATACAATACTGATAGTTAGAAGAAACCTATTGTACTCTTTTGTTTTAGTGGAAAAATAATAGATGTCTGTTCATGTGTTAAGTGTTATAGCAAAAATACATATGCGGTTAAGTTAATGAAGAATTGTTTTTGTTTTATCAGAATGTTAACAGACAGAAGTTCTTTGTAGAGACTGACTTCGTAAGCTACTTAAGACAACTCGCACCACTAAGAAAAATACATAGAACCATTCAGAGAAATGAAATTTAGTAGTTCCAAGCTTCAAAGAAATGTCAAAATTTTGATTCCATTCAATAAAGAACAAAACCAGTTGTATTTTTATTACTTTCATCTGAAACATTCCACATTTTACTCTGAGCCTTGGAGACTTCATTTGGAGTTTGAAGCTTTTTTGGTTTCATTTCATTTTTGGAGACCTTCGTTAATGTGATATGAGTAATTAAAATGCAGGTGCGGTTTTCTTTTAATGTTATGCAGTTGTTTAGGTAATAAGAAATATTGAGTAATTGGCTTTAGATTTTGTAATTTTTTCCCTAAGTTCCTGCTAGATTTCGTATTCTAGTAGTCAGTGTATTTCAGTGAAATGTAAAAATATTCACATTCTCTTTGACCAGTATTAATTTCTTGAAATCTTATTGTCACTTGAATCCTGTAGCTGTCCTACATCTGGTATAAGCAACATCTGATTTTTGAAGTGTGTAGACTCTTATTTTCAAGATGTAATTTTACATTTCTGCATTTTAAAAAGTTTGGCCATAATCTTAGACGCACGCTTCTAATTCATATACTTGCACATGTGACCTTTGTGAACAGGAATTTGCATGTATAATCTGTGTTTACTTGTAACTTTCTGGTTATATACTGCTTATATCTGTGGATTCAAGTTTCTGAAGTGAATACCAATAAAAAAAGAAACCTAGGCCATGTTCATTGGTTATACATGTTTGAAATGTTAGCCAAAATATTTGTCAGTTGTGGTTTTTATTCACTGTTACACTTTTTTGCATGCTTTAACAAATTATTACATTTTTAATCTGGAGTGTTCTAAAGATTGCTACTAAAGATCTGCATTTTAAAGCTTTTGGTGCTGGTGGATTTCTTGTTCCTGTTACACAAATGAAACTGGGACTAGTCATGGTTTTTTAAAACCTTGGGAGTTTAGAATGCTAAGGGTGAAGAAATGGCAAAAGCTCATGTTTAGACATGTCCAAGTATTTAACAGTAAAGTTGGAAATAACATGGAGTAGCAGGAATTAGTTCTACCAGCCTTTCAAAATACATTGGGATTGTTGGTATAAGAGATTATTGTCAAATGAGTTTTTAATTAAAAAAAATAAGAACTTCTGGGATTCTCTTGGAATTCTTAGGTCTGAGTGTATTAAAGGATATATTAAATTGGTGGGTATAATTTTATGCTCTATCTCTGAAGGGTGTATGACTTTTTTTTAATGTAACATGCACAAAAAATCCTTGCCAGTTTATTTCTGCAATTTAAGTTTGGCCTTTACTAATTTACCCACTTTTAACTCCCAACTTTTAACTAACAGCAGTTACACAAAGCATTACGTATACAATGGAATCCCTGATTGTTTTCTGTCAATGATAGCTTTTTCCCATAGGTCTTAACTTTGTTGGCTTTACCAAGTTATAGAAAAGAATGTTTAGTATCTTCATTTGATAGCGTCTAGAAAGAAGAAATTTTCATAAACTGCTAGTGATAAATCTGTAACAGCTGTTTCCCAGATTATGCCAAACCTTTGTTTATTAGGAATGTTTCCACTTAAACCAGCTACAAAGTTTTAGATATTTTTCCTCCCACGACCTGTGTTTAGTTTAATCTGATGTTAATCCTGGGTGAAGGGAACTTTGTAGAAACATCTTAGTGTTGATTTTACAGCTTTTTTTTTTTTTTTTAAACCCATTGCTGATAAATTCATCATCGAAGGTGACCCTGCTAAGGCTTGAGTTGCCTAGCTGTAGTACTGACTATCCTAAAAATAATTTTACTTAAAATTTTGTTAATGGTGAAAGTGAATTCCTGGCTATAGAGTACACCAGTATCTCCTCTAGAGATTTTAAATGGTATGATTCTAAGGAACTTTTTTATTATTCCATCCACTCTGAATTCCTTCATCCTCTTAGGGTAATAGGGACAAGAAAAGGAAATACATGCTATTAAATGTGGCTGCATTCAGTTTGTAAAAGGAGAATTGCCTAGCTTTGTTCACAGTGTATTTTTGATGGCTTTGAACTGTAAAATAACATTGGCACTACATACCATGAGCCTCTTTTGTCACAGCGTTTACTCATGGTAATCTGTAGGAACACTGCAGATTATATATATTTTTGCAGGTTATATTTTTAAATCAGAATAGAAACAAGACTGGTGTAGACAGCGTAGTTAAGACAATGTGCACCAGGGCTAGAAGTGAGCTGCTCTTGTTTACTCTCCTGTGTTCTCCATCATAGAATATGGCCCAGTACAGCTGAAAGCTCAAGTATTGAGTGATAATACATTTGCAGTTGTACTCCCTGATAAGGACCCTGAGTTGTTTGTTGGGCTGGAGTTAAAATGCCTCTCCATTCTGTTGCTGGTCCTTTCACTGTAAGGTGTAAAGTTGAGATTCTTAATCAAACATGATGTACAAACAATGGTTCTCTGAATTCTTTCTGTTGAGACTAATGGTTTTCAAATGTTAGCTGTATCAGTATCACCTGGAGGCTTCATTTAAACTGCTGTGCCCTGTGCCTAGAATTTCTAATTTGCTAGGTGTAGGATTGGTGTTAATAATTTGCGTTTTCGGAAAGTTACTGATGATGTCAAGGATAGAGGCCAGACTTTGAGAATGATTGGTTTACCTAAAGCTTAAGTGTTTTTGTTAGGCAGTTGTAGTCAGATACCTGGTTTAGATACTCTTGCTTGAAGTACTAGTTTTGCTACTGTTTAAAACCTAAATCCATAGAGGGGAGGGTATAGCTCACCTCGTAGAGCGCACATGCTTAGCATGCATGAGGTCCTGGGTTCAGTTCCCAGTGCCTCCACTGGATAAACAGGCCTAATAACCTTCCCCCCACAAAAAAATAAAAAATAAATCTAAGGGAAATGGAAAATAATTACTCTTTGGGGGCCCACACAAAGCATTTTTTAAAGTTATTAATGAGAGACACCCATTTGAGAGCCCTAGATGTTGCTTTCCCAAGTCAATCCTTTATCTTTTGTTCAGAACAATGAAGTCTCGAGAACAGCTAATTTATGGGTTTCAAGTGAATGGGAAAATAGAAGTGGACAAGTCTGCGGGTATCTTTAACTTGTTGATTGATAAACTTTATAGTTGATACAAGCTAGAGCTCAGTTAAAGTACTAGTTAGATAAAAATGTGAAGCTATAAAAAGATCTTTGAAAAAATTCTGAGAGGACTGTCAGAAGTTGATACATGATGATTCTTAAAAAGCTATATATTAACATACTTATTGAATGCTTTGTCTTAAAGATTTTTAGCTCTGGCCTCTCCCTTGAAATTATAGTTCTGCTGTTAGAAAGGCTTATATAAATTTCCACACAGTTTAAGAATTCTCTAAACCCAAATGTGCAATAGGGAATATGAAAATTAAGTGAAAAAGACAGTGCAGTCTATCACATGTAGTAGCCAAAAACCAATATACATGCCCATCCCAATAGCACACAAACTTGGGGTGAAAATTACTGGCATTAGATACAGATGTAATGATCTTAGAACCATCTTGTTACTGTGCTTCATACATAGAAGATTGATAAGGTATTGGTTGTAAGGACCTGATCCAAGTGGAATATACCAAAAGCAGCAGAAACGTCCTACCTTTGACAGAACGAAGTTTCAGTCATTGTATCTGCCTGTCGAAACAGGGCCAATTCCGGTTTTTAACCTTGCCAGGGTTGTTAAATAACAGCAACTTTCCTGGCAATACCAAGTATATTCTTGGTATGTGGACCCCCCCCTTTTTTTCTCCAGTTATCGAGAACTTATCTAAACCCCAGTTTGTACTCTGATTTGTGTTATCAGGAAAGCCTGTGGAAAAGGATTGCAATTAAATGTTGGTGTAATGGGTGGTGAAACTTCAGTGATGATCACCTAATTCATTCCTGATTAAGGCTACTTCTCACAAGCACCAAGTGTGTCTCTGATCCATCTCGTAAGTAGCTGAGCTGCACAAAACCAGCAGGAAGGGCTTGGCACAGACTGGAGAAGAGGAATTTACTCTGCCTTTTGGGTAATCTGCACATCTGTAGGGCCATACTACCCTTGTGTGAAAATTTTAACCTGTTGTTATATCTACAGCTTATTTTCTACAAATTTGATCCTCAAGTTAGGCCAGTTTTTAATACACAAAACTTACCATCTTAACTTTTTAAATGTTTTATTCCATTATACCATAGTCCATTTTACCAGAACCCTATTGATAGGCTTTTAGGTTTCTTGATTGTTTATAACAGCTATAAATATCGCTATGTGTCTTTACATTTACCCAGTTTCTTTGGGCAAATTCTTACACGTGGAGTGTTTGAGTGAGAAGACCTATCAAAAGATTATTTTCCAACACTTCAGTACAATCAAGTGCCTTGTGTTGCTAAGTAACAAGTTCAGCTTCTAAGAGTGTCAGGGTCAACTGCAATTTAGGTAAACTACCAATTTTTATTTTTCTCCTGCTAATGCCTCTTCCAGTCTCACATTAATAGTTTTTGTTCCAGGTTCCTTGAATCATACTCCACAGACTACTTACTGGTTACCATCTCAGAGCAGCACCATCTTCCCAGAGTAGTTTGGTCAGGCCAAACTCTTCCCAGTTTAGGATACAGATCTGTAAATAGGCCAAAGTGGCTGGAAGGCAGGATAGTTGCCAAACTTTTTTCTTAGGCGCTCTGGACTGGTACCCAAAGCCAACTTGAAATGAATGAAATGGCCCTAAAGAGAAGCCCTCTCTGATTCAAAATTTACCATGGAGGAAACTTCTGTCGTTTCAGCAAGTGTTAAAATATGAGGTTTTTTTTTTAGAGATTCAAGGTTTACAAGATTAAAAAGGTAAATCTCAGACCCTCATTTTACTTCCCCAGGGAGAAGAAATAACTAGTTTGTCCCCTTTCAAATATAATGTATACATATTCAGAAATTTTTTTTACACAACTATACGTTGTACCTTTACTAGCATCATTTAAGAATATGTGTCGGGACTGGACAGTGATGAAGCAAGGAAGAATAGATTATAGTAAGGTTTGGGGGACAACGCATCCAGGATCATGGACGAGGAAATTCTTGGACCCTGAAGTCTCATCCTTCTGTCTTACTCAGGACAGGGTATTTCTTCTCTTAGCCTGGGAACCACATGGTCATAATCTACTATGTGTAAATGTCTAGCTTCAAAAGTGTGTGTGTGCCCGGACGTGTATGAGTGCAGGTGCTTGTAGGTCAGTTAAGTCTCTGAATTTGTCTTATTGTTTCTGTGTCAGGATCTCTGGATACGACTTGGTGCATGTCACTTGTAGTGTGACGCTGTGTATCACGTTTGGTGTGTGTGTCTGGGTGTGTGAGTGCTGTCGGCAGTGTGTCTGAGGTAACCGTTGAGGTCTAAAAAGAGTCCGCGTCTGCATCTTGTCAGAGTCTCCTTCAGTTCCCAGCTCCCGCACTCACTGCACCGCATCATTCTTGAAGGATGGGCGGGTGTGGGGACACTGGTCCAGTCCCACTCCGGTTTTCCTGAGGGAACACGGCAGGACTCCCAGTGTTCCCCGCGGCCATCAGGGTGAGCAGGAAAGGCCGCTGCGCACGCACACATGTGCATCCTGGGAGACCAACTTTGGGGTCGCCTGTTCTCTCGCGCGCTCTCTGGTGGCCTCGGAGGGCAGCGCTGACAGAACGAGAGGCGGGGCCTGCGGCGACGGCGGCGGAAGTGAAGTCACTTCCGGGCTGGGGTGTTTGTTTGGACTGGAGAAGGGAGGCGGCGGGCGAAGCGCGCGTCGAGCGGGGTAGCGGCGCTGCCTGTGGAGATCCGCGGAGGCCGACCGGATTCGTTGGCTGCCGTCCCCGCTGCCGTGCACTGGGTGAGGGGTTCCCTCGGGCGGAGCGGCGAGAAGGGTGCGGCGGCCCGGAGATCGAGGGACAGCACCTCGGCGACGGCTGAGGGGCCTGGAGGGTCCCCCGGGTTGTTAGCCACCAAGCCCTTAAGGCACCCTTTGTTGCTAGCCTGTTACAGCCGAGTCTGAAGGATGAGCTTGGACCGACTTAGTCTCTTTTCTCTGAGAAATGGCCGTCGCTTTTTTTCTTATTGTCATTATTATTTATGATTTGGATCTCGCAGCTCTCTATCCGGGTCCTCGGTGGCGCGCGAGGGTTGCCGGGATAGCACTTTCTCGCTCTCCGCCCCCCCCCCCCCCGCCCAGTCTCTTCACCCCTCTCCGGTACCCTTTTCCCCTGCCCCCCACTGCCGCCTCGGCAACAAAGCTCATTGTTTCTCCCCACTTTACGCCTGCGCGTCGCCACGCGCAGCCCCTACATGCCGCGCGTGCGCGCTCCCGAAGGTTGGGTTGGGGAAGAGAAAGGGGCGGAGGGACTGGCGGGCTGACGAGCGTCTTTGAGGAGCGTTCTGTAACCGTCCTCGGTCTTGTATCTTTCTGATGATCCCCTTTCTCTACTTTCTTCACCTTCCCCTACCCCATATTTTTAGTTACATTGTATTCCATGCTCCAGATAGGAGGGCCTTTGGAGTACTGGGAATTAGTCCAGGACAGTTTTCAGCCAGATGAACTTTAAGGGCCCATCCAATTCACTTTAATTCTGGCTGTTTTACTTTTAATTATTCTCTACTACTCTGCTTACTCTTCTTAATCATCATCAAAAATACATGGCCTGTGGTGAAGTTTTTTGTTGTTGTTCAAAACATTTGTTGAAGCAGCCCGAAGTGGTATTATTTAGTAACTCCAAAAAGGGCTCTTTCTGCTTCCTTTTGTCGTGTTTTCCCTGATTTTGCAGCCCCATCACCTCACGGAAACCACAAACTGAAAAGAACTTGGCTTCCAATATTTCGTCGGAGAAGGTCTAACAGCTGACAGCTTTTGACACTTAGTTCAGTGGAAGACATTCCCATTTTGCATGTGCTGGCTAGTCTTTTAACCTCATGGTATGATTTTATCACAGATTGCATTTGAGCAGTTGAGCGGGTGTTGGTTTGCGTTTTCATTAAATGGCCTTTGAGATTTCATCAGCGGCAGGTTATGTTTGCAAATAAGGATCTCTGTAAGGAGTTTTAATGAGATTCCCAGCGTTTGCTGTTTTGTGCTTGTTTCCAGTTTGTGAGAGGATATTTGGGGCAAAGTAGCGTGTTATTATGCTCTTGATAACTGGGAACTTGAGCAGAACTTTTTCTCACAAATAAGTGTCTATCACAAGAAGATGGGTAATGTTCCAAAAAATAATCTTTCAGGGACGGGAGATAGGCAGTGGAGACTCACTGTAATGGTTAAAGGCTAGGGAGCTTGGGCTTTTTTTGTCTTGTTCTCCAGTTTTATTGAGGTATTGGAATTTTTATTATAGTATCTTGGATATTGCTTCTTAGGGGCTCTGAGGTAGGTAATCTACTCGCTTTCGAACAGAGTAAGTTTATAGTTGGCTTTTCCTTCAATAAGCATTCTGCACATTATTGAGATTTACCCCTTTATGACTCTAGTGAGTGATAACTTCAGTTTTAGTGAAGATAGAAACATTTATAAAATGTCTACTGTTAGCACAGCAAATTCGTGGACATTGTGGGAGATTAAAGAAGGTGGAAAGTCCTGTCACCTTCCTTTTATGCTTTTAAATATTTGTGTAATTCACAAACTGTTTTCATACTTACAACAACCTGTGAAATAGGCAGAGCGAGTTTTATCTTGCCCATTTTGAAATTGGGAAAATAGAAGCTTGAGAGATTATTTTATTAGACACATACTTCTATAGCACTTAGTAATGCCAGGCATTATTGTAAGTGCTTTTACAAGTATTTAATCTTCACCGTCTCTAAGCGGTAAGTACTACTGTAAAGATTATAAAAGAGATGTGAAGTAACTTGCCCAGTGTTACACAGCTAATAGCTGGAATTCAAATCTGAGTACTCCTCTTAACTACTGTAGGGTGCTGCTTGTGATTTAGTGGCATATCCAGAGTCCTGTAGGTGATTAGTGACATATCTGGGATTTGAACCCAGTCCAAGATTATAAAGTTGCTGTCTTTGTGATCTGGATCACCCTGTTACACAGGTACATTAGTGGTTGGTATATGATACAACCTAAAGTTCAGTTCCAGTAGCTCAACCTTTTTCTTGTATTTCTTGTTGTTTAGAGCAGTGCTATCCAAAATAAGATAGCTATTAAAGCATGTGTCTATTAGCAAGTGCAACTGAAGAACTGAAACTTTAATTGTATTGAATTAAAATTAATTTAAATTTAAATAGCCACCTGTGGCTGATGGCTACCAGCTATTGGATGGTGTGGGTTTATTTGAATTGCTTTTAATTCTTTCTTTTTGTATCAGTTTTTATAAATAAGGGTGGCATTTCTGATGTGCTTTGAGCTCTTATCAGCAGTGATAATAGGCAGCGCCAAGCCATCCTTACTCTCCCTGATCACCCTGGTTACACTACAGTTGAGATTAGGATTACAGTCTTTGGGAATTTTCTGTGACATTGTTTCACTCCCAAGTGTTTGAACCTGTTATTTTTACCTTATACCTTGCTGTAACAGCCTTTAATTATTGTTTAATAAGCACCAAGATAGATAATACTATTATGTGCCAGATTCTCTGCCTAGGTACTATTATTATTATCCATTTTACAGATGGAGTACCTGAGACACAGAGAGGTTAAGTAACTTGCCCATGGTCACACAGCTAGAAAGGCAGCCTGGTTCCAGAGCCCATGCTTTTAATCATTACTTTATACTGCTGGACATTAAAACAAAAACTTCAATGCTGCTCACAAACTTCTGAATTGAAAACAAAAGCGGATGCAGAAATTTCTTTATCTTCTCTCACTAACTACTGGAGGGACAACTAGTATACTAAATGTGTGTGTGTGTATACATATATATACACACACTATATGTATACTATATGTGTACAAATAAGGTTAAGGAGTCTACAGTAGTTCAAAGTAGAGTGCAATGGAATAAGAAAAGGTAGTGTATCTATGGAGTCAGTTTAATGAAAGGCATAAGAGAATTCTGTTCAAATTTTAATGAGATGTCTTTTTTTTAAGAGTTAATGTATTTAATTTTTTCTTCCAGTTTTATTGAGATATAATTGACATACAGCACTATAAGTTTAAAGTATACAGCATAATTTGATTTAAATACATCATGAAGTGATTAATAAGAATTCTTAAGAGATGAACAAAGAGAGAGACTTTCTAAAACTAAAAAGATTTTCATATTTTAAAATTTTGTAGAGACCACAAAAGTTTGGACACTGCTGGAAACTATTATGTGTAAGAGGCATTTTAGAAGGGGAAAGAAACAGCTAAAGATGACTTTGTAGATTGAAAGTGCCAGGAAGCATTAATAGGAAAAAAAACTGCTCTCACCTTTTCAGAACCTGGTGAAAGTTCTGAATTTAGGTATTAGGCTCTCAGCTAAACAGCATATTTACAAAGGAAAGAAAATTGATTTTCTACAATAGTGCAAGCTGGAATATTTGTAGGTGATTGACAGAAAGGACAGAAGTCTAAATTGTCCTGCTTGATATGAAAGGAAAAGACATTTTAAGACATTCAGTAACTTAGAAATTTATATCCCACCGTAACCTTTTGAAGAAGTATTAAGCCAAAACAAAGATGTCAAGGGAAGATGATTATTTAAAACTAAACACACTGTAAGGGAAAACCTAATAGTATAGATCTAACAGTGCTAAAGTGTTTCCACAAACTCAGGAGATGGGGTGGGGAGAGAAAGTGGATAAGTAAACTCATTCTAAAGGTCTTGCTTTGGGAGCAGGCATTGTTTTCAGTTTACTGAAGAAGGAAAAGCATTCTAAATGTCTTGAATTGATTGCGGGTGTATGGAGTCTTTTGGGGGTTTTTTTTGGTTTTTTTTTTTTTTTTAAGTATAAACTTTAATTTCACAATAGATGTAAGTTAAATCATTACGCTGTTTATCTTAAACTTACACAGTACTGTATGTCAATTATATCTAAACTGGGGGAAAAAACCAAACAGATTCCACAGTAGTTTGTAAGTTACAGAAAAAGTAAATCAAGTATTTCTTTAAAATCTGCTTAAAATAGGAAAATAAACATTACAGGAATCAAACGTAAAAAGAAACTAAGAAAAGTAAACATGAAATTATGATGAAAGACAAAACTTCAAGCATCACTTACCAAAATTGTTATTTCTCTATGAGACAGATTCTCAGACTGGGTCAAGAAATCTAGCTATTATACTAGAGAACTTGAATACATCACTTTCAAAATTTAACAGATGAAGTAAAAAAAAAAAATCAGATCAAATATACATACATCATTTATGTATGTTAGAAATAGAAATCACATATTTTTCTCTTTAGGCCCAAGGAACATTTTGCAAAAATTAGTAGTTGTCTTCAAACAAAACTGTAATAAATTCTCAAATGAAAAGGTTTTCTGGCTGCATTTTATAACATAATAAAGTAAAACTAGAAATCAGGCATCAATAAGTAACCAAAAGAGCCTTAACCACTTGGAGATTAAAAGAATATTCTTTCAAATAATCTCTGGCTCACTATGAATGAAATAATTTATAATTACCTAAAATTAATAACTATTGTATATTAAAAGTTCTGAGTAAATTTATAGATATGAAATTTTAAGTGAAAGTTAAACACGTTTGTCAACTTGAAAAACAACAACTTGAAATTATGTAGAAAGGAAAGGGAAATAACGTGAGAAGACTAAAATTAATACAATAAAAATAAGTAGAAAAGATCAATAAAACCAAAAGTAGGAGTCTGTTTATGAAAAATGAAGTTGTAAATAAGTAATGCATTCAAAACTCAAAAGACACAAAAAAATCTCTGGCCACCCAGTTCTTTTCCCTGTAGACAACCAGAGTTCTCAGGTTTTTGTTTGTTTTTAGCAGCTCTTACTGAGCTATAATTCATAAACCATGCAGTTTACCCATTTAAATATACATTAGTTTTTAGTATGTTTAAAGTTGTGTATCCATTACCAGAATCAATTTTAGAACATTTTCATTGCCCCAGAAAGAAACCTCCTATCCCTTATCTGCCATGCAGTATGTGTTCCTTTGCGACTGGCTTCTTTCACTTAGCATAGTGTTTTCAGTATTCATTTATCAGCTGGTGGATCTTCGGGTTGTGTCCACTTTTGGGCTATTAAGAATACTGCTATGAATGTTTGTATAAGTTTTTGTGTAGACATATTTTCATTTCTCTTGGGTGTATGTGTTGGAGTGAAATTGCTGGTTATGAGGCAATTCCATGTTTAATCTTTAGAGGAACTGCGAGGCTGTTTTACAAAGCAACTGCACCATTTTAACATTCCCACTTGTAGCAAATGAGGGTTCCAGTTTCTCCACATTTTCACCAATACTTGTTATTATCTTTTTTTATTAGAGCTATTCTAATACAAAGTAGTATCATTGTGGTTTTGATTTGCACTTCCCTGATGGTTAGTGATGTTGAGCATCTTTTCATGTTTATTGGCCTTTAGAGAACTGTCTTTTCAGGTCCTTTGTTCATTTTTAAGTTGGTTATTTGTCCTCTTATTGTTGAGTTGTAATAGTTCTTTATATATTCTAGGTACAAGTCCCTTATCAAATATGATTTGCTTCACAGTTTCTTTTATATCTTTCCAGATAGTCTATGCATTTGCAATATGAACACACAAACACACACACACAGATCTGCCTCTTTTTCATATGTGAAGAGTTTATTACACTCACTGGTCTGCAAATTGCAAAGCTAAAATTTTTTTTTCTACAATAAACATCAGAGTCCTGCTGTGTAGCACAGGGAACTGTATTCAGTACCTTGTAATAGCCTATAATGAAAAAGAATATGAAAAGGAGTATGTGTTTGTGTCTATATGTATTAAAAACTGAGTCACTATGCTGTACACCAGAAACAAATACAGCATTGTAAATCAAGTATACTTCAGTTTAAAAATGGGGGAAAAAAGAAATTAAATTTCCTAAGGACTTTTATCAGTTACATATAAGTAAAATATGTAAAGCACTTAATATCTAAAAGAGGCGAGGGAAGGGCTGTATTTAGAAAAATGTTAGAAGGTTCTGGAGACAGCAGGGCTAAAGATTGTGCAAAAGGGTTTGTAGGTGTATTTGTTACCTGTGGTGGCAGTGAGAAAAAAACAGCAGAGAGGAACTTTACATTCCTGAACAGTAAAACAAATTTGATCAGAGAACTGAGAGTGGAAGGGAGAATGGAACTGAGGAGGAAAATAAACAGCATTTTGAAAGTGAAGAAAAATCGGACTGTTAATATTTTGCAGGGGAACAGCACGACTAGTTCCTAACAACACCAAAGCCTTAAAGAGTTAGTGTCAGTTGACTTCCTGATGCCAGGCTTCTGTCTGGGCTGTACAGTGAGATCTGAATCCAAGGATATCTAGATGTGTTATATACCCCATTCCTTCAAACTCTGGTCCTTTTAGATACAGAGGTCCTGGACAATGAGGATCATGGAAAAATCATCTTTGAGCTTGCCTTTTAATTTGCCATCTTAATTCAACTTTTGTGACACATTCCTGCAAAATGTAAACCCAAATTATGGATAATGAAGTTAAATTATCTTGCTTTAAATATTTTAAAAAGTCTAAAAAATATGACAATAGAAAAAAGGGAAAGAGATATATATGTATATATGCTGTACACTAGAAATGAATGCAACATTATAAATCGACTGTACTTCAATTTTAGAAAAGTACTATCCAGCACTTTTAGTTTTCAATGGAAAGCCTTGTCCACATAATCTAGCCCATGTGTATTGGTTAAAAGAAGTCCTGACTCATTTATGTTTTAAGGAATTAAAACAATTCTAAATAGATGTACCATCTTCCTGGCCAAAAGACTTAATATAAAAACATTGATCCTGATTAAATTGCAAATTTTAATAAAATTCCAGACAGACTATTATGAACAAAATGATTCTAAAGTTCATATAAAGAGTAGAAGTGCAAGATTTCCCCTCCCAAAGAAAGATGGGGAAGTATAAAAGGGCATGATGTCTGCAGCTTATCAGATGGTTAAGCAAAAAAAATTGTATAGTGCAAATAATTGTGGCAAAATATTTTTAACTTTATTTTTTAAACCTTTTTTTTTTTTAAGGGGGGAGTAATTACGTTTATTTATTTTTGATGGAGCAAATGGGAATTGAACCCAGGACCTTGTGCGTGCTGAGCATGCACTCTACCACCCAGCTATACCATCCCCCTGTGGCAAAATGTTAACAGTTGAATCGAGATGAAAGGTACAAGTGTTCATTGTACTATTACAACTTTTCTGTCAGTTTAAAATTCTTCAAAATGAAAAGTTGGGGTAAAACAATATGCAGTACACAATTACTGGACAAAGAATCTAGAAACAGTGTAAGTGGGAATTTGATTATGATAAATACAGGAACAGGCTTTCATTAAATAATGATGAATGATGTATTCATATGGAAAAATATAGATCCTTCACATTATACTCAAAGAAGTACTCAAATGAATTAAAGATTTAGATGTGTGGGATTGCTACCCACATTCTCCACCAAAAAAAAAAAAAAAAAAAAAGTAAAAAAAGAAGCTGTTGGGGAGGAGTGTAGCTCAGTGGTAGCGTGCATGCTTAGCATGCACAAGGTCCTGGGTTCAATCTCCAGAATCTCCATCACAATAAATAAATGTAATTACCTCCTCCCCCAAAGACAGAAAAAAAATTAAAAATAAATTATGAAAATATTGAGAGAAGGTATTCCTACCGCAAGGTAGGAAAAGAATTCCTGAGCAAGGTAAGCATATCCCAGGAGTGTAGAGGAAAACAGATTCTTTTTAAGCCTATCTGATTGCATCAGTAAGATACTGTGTTGGTTATATCGAGAACTGTTGAGGACGCAGAGAAATGGGGGCACTCAGTGTACTATAGGAATGTCCATTACCACAATATTTTTGGCAAATAATCTGTCTTAAATTACACATGTATATGGCCTTTGAGCTGGTTATTCCCACTTAATGAGAATGTATCCTACAGAAAGCACAAATAGAAAAGGATGTGTATACAAGGGTGATCAAAGCAGGATTGTTTATAATGAAAAAACTGGAAATGTAAATGTGCATCAGAGGGGGAGTGGTGAGTCATTGGTGCTATATATCCATTAAAAAGTGAAGTATACTTGTACATGTTGAATAGTAAGGATATTTCATTTAATATATTTAGCATGGTCCTGTTAAAATATATAAATACTTTATGAGTGTTTCTGTAAGCAAAGAAATATGAAAGGACACACACTAAGTTGTTAAAATTGATTACCTCTTTGGTAGGATTAGAAGTGAAAGGAGAAAACTTGCATATAGTTAAAATCTGTTTTGTATGTCCATTTTGTATTAGCTTTTTTTTTTTTAAAGTAGGGTGTACTTTTTTCATAAATCTCTTTCACTTTAATGCTTTCTTTTCCAATAAAATTTCCCAACTACAAAGACCCACTATCCAAAATTTTTCAAGTGATTATTGAAAACACTGTAAGATGATACATAGGCATTTTACTATTTTGTGGGTTTTGTTCAGGGAAATCTTATTACATGTATTCTGACAACCACTAGATATATTAAATTGCTTGTTCTGAGTTAGTATTACTATATTATTTTTTAAATCCTTTGAGATTAAGGCTGAAAATTTTTTTAATTTGAATTATATTTTCAATAAATTTAGGATTTTCAAGCATAATAAGCATGCTTTGAAGCAAATATGAACATTAAAAGTGTGTAGACTAACATAAATAAATTTCATTAAGTTGGAGGAGTTTGGGGCCATTATTTCTTGAAATATTCTTTCTAACCATTTCTTTCCTCCTTCCGGGACTCCATTATGCATGTGTTGGTACTTGCACAGTGTTCTACTGGTCTCTGAGGTTCTGTTTGTTTTTCTTCATTATTTTCTTTATACCCTTCAGAATGAATAATATCAATTGACTTAACAAGTTTGCTGATTCTTTCCCTGCTCAACTCTCCTGCAAACTCTCAAGTAAATTTTTCAATTATTGTACTTTTCAGCTCTAAAATTTCTATTTAGTTTGATTTCTTTTGCTATTTGATAAGATATGACTTTTATGGTTTCCTTTAGGTTGTGGTACATGGTTTCCTTTGGCTCATTGGACATTTAAAATGCCTGATTTAAAGTCTTTGTCTAGTGTCTGGGATTGTTCAGGGACAGTTTCCATTAATTTCCTTTTTTTCTATTTATTGGCCATACTTTCTTATTTCTTTGCATGCCTCATTATTTTTGCTGAAAACTGGACATTGTGAATGTTACATAGCAGCTCTGCAAATCAGATTCTCCTCTCTCCCCAGGGTTGTTACTCTGCTTGTTGTCGTTTGTTTAGTGACCTTTCTGAACTAATTTTATAAAAGTTGGTATTCTTTTTTGTGTGTGGCCATTGAAGTGTCTGTTCATTAGCTTAGTTGTCAGTTAATTATTTACAAGAAATTTCCTTAAATAATCATAAGCAAAAAACAAAACTCTCCCAGTCTTTGCAGATGGACTTTTGTGTATGCTAAGGCACAGCTTCAGCACTCAGGTAGTTTACAACTCTTTCTTAATATTTGCCTTATGTGCAGAGCCTGCAAGTGAGTGTGTAGGGCCTTCTTGGGTTTGCTCTGAGTGTGCTACCAGCACTGGACACACCCATGGCCTTTTAGGTTTCCAAGAATACGCAGGAGCTTTTCAAAGCCTTTATTCCCAAAGCATCTCCTTCACCAGACTTACCTCTCAGGCTTTTTGCTTTGTCTGTTGTTTGCGCCAACTATTATTCTTTGCTGGCTTTGGCTACTACATTTGCCTTTAACCATTTCTGACAAATGCCAGTCAAACACCTTAAATTGTAAATTTTATGGTATTTGAACAATATACTCAATTTTTTAAAATAGCAAAACATACAAGGACATACTATAAAGAGTGGTCCAAGAAGGATCCAGAACAGGTTATAGAAGAAAGTTAAAAATCTGATACAATACCTTACCTTAGAACATGTTGCACTCAGTAATTATAGATCTTTCAGTGTTTTGAAAGTAAATGATCCTTAACCCCTCTGGCTGTCCACCTGGCTGGCTAACAGAAATCTGATTAGCATTTGTTCCCTCAGCTATGTAAGGTGTAAGATTAGTGCCCAGGCTCCATTTGATTCTTACTGGTTTCAGTTATGATTTGTTTCCCAAATACTGCTTGACAACGAAATTGCATTTACTATATCCTTCATAGACTTTCACTCAGATCTATACCAAAGCCACAGGTTGTTTGATGAGGTGACAATGGGCAAAAAGCTGACTAGAGCCATGTCAGATGCAGGGATTGGGCCTTTTTTGCTAAGCACTGTTTATATTTTATTTATTACTGGTTAGCATCAAGCAAGGAGGGAGGGAGTCCTTTGGGATTCCCAGACTATAGAATTTGTTGATGCAGATTTTTCGTTTTCTTCATAAGCTTATGCTCGTGAAATGTGTGGGAAGCACTTTTTTCTTTTTAAACAAATGGCATTTATATATAGATAATACTTGAATTACCTCAACCATATTCGCAGACAAGTTAGAAGTATAGAATAGTTATTCTACTACATGTCTCATACGTATGGTTGCTACTTTACTATTCAGTTCTGTTTGAATATTGAATATCCTATACTCTGTACTAAACATGATTTTTATTTGCTGTATTGTGGTCTTTTGAAAGGTAGGATTTAATGAGTTGGTATAGCATACGTAGTGGGGAAATAATAATGAAAGGCTGTTATAAATTAGAGTGTCTTTGAACATAGTTTAATGATACGTTCATATGCAGAGGAAACAAAGTTCCATCCAGTTGCAAAGCAGGATTGACCCCCTGCTTTTCATAATATTTGAGGTTAAGCTAAAATGTAATTTATTTAAAGATGAACATATAAATATTTGGTAGCCAGACATATAAGAATGAGTAATTTTCTTTAGAGGAACTGATTCCTCTTTTAGTCAAAACTTGTTATCAAAATAAGAGAGTTTATTTAATCCAAGATTAATGATAAACAAAAATATCAAAGATATCCATCAAATGTTTTCTCTTTTGTCTGCTTTCAGTGTTTCACTTTCCTAACCAAAATCATGTTTTCTTTCTACCCACATACACCCTAACACATAAGTCTCAGTCTGCCTGAGACAACAATGCTTAAGGCAGAAGTTCTCAGTAATTTTTAATTCAGGGCCTCCTAATAATTAACAGTGTTACCACCATAATGCTGTTGTCATTAGTATTCAGTATTGGGGAAAATGCATAGGACCTCCCTACCCCAGCTTAGAGACTAAGTTTATATTAAACGTAACAGCTATAAATTTTTATTATACCTCTGTCCTATGAATTTAAAGGACTAGGCAACACATATAGGGCAAGTCTCTCCCTGAACCAGAGGAAAAAACCTTTTAGTAGGAGGTTTTAGTTTTAGTGTTTTACTTGATTAGGAAAATTTTGGAGTGAGAAGGCCTGAAATTTTTTTAACTCTATCCTCATATTAGGTATGCTGTTTCCTTCCTTTGGCACAAGTCACACTAATGTTTGAATTTATGTACAGGTTGACACATGGTTTATGTAAACCCTTGTTTAGCAGTTTGAGAGTTAATAAGTTGGTAGACTATTGTATTACATTTTTTAAAATATTTTTTTGAGTGGGACGGTAATTAGGTTTGTTAATGTTTGTTTATTAGAGGAGGTACTGGGGATTGAACCCAGAACCTTATGCGTGTTAAGCATGCAGTCTAACACTTGAGCTATACCTCCCCCTCACCCCCGCCACGGTAGACTATAGTAGCATCTCAAACTTTACACTTCAGACTTTTAGCCTGAAATGTATCAATTAGATATGTTATCACCTATTGAGTAGAGTGTAAAAAAACAGACCTGCTGTATTACATGTTACTGCTACTCACATAAAAAGAGATTAAATGCCTGAAACCCACTGTATAGTGTGGAAATCCAGACATGGAGGAACTGAACATGGACCCAGAGATAAAGCAAATAGATAATGGGCTATGAAATCGAGAGAGCCAGAGCTGTACCTTGCAACAGAGGAGCTAATAGGTGGAACTAAAAGTTTTCACTTTCAGTCTCTGGGCTTTTTAATATCAGGGTTTGGGGGGGGGGTAATTAGATTTGTTTGTTTATTTCTTTTAATGGAGGTACTGGAGATTGAACCCAGGACCTCGTAAATGCTAAGCACACACTCTACTACTGAGCTGTACCCTCCTCGACTTAATATCAGTTTTTAAAAGTATAATTTACTTTTCATAGAGTCACTTGATGACTCAAGTCTTCCAGACAATGCTTGTTTCATAAAGCATGGGATACCTAATTTTAAAAAAAATTGGATGGTTTGGGGATTCCATTTAAGCAATTGCTTGCCCTTGCTTACTGTTACGAGAAAACATTAGATGAATCTAAGCTATTCTTAGCTATTTCTTAAACATTAAAATAATTTAGGAGAAAAATGAAGCTTTCCAGTTGCTCAGTTTATTCATGTGCGTTAGTATGTCATGTGCATCTAATGCCTAACCATGATGTTTGATAATAATGGATGCTCATTAAGAACTGAAAGAATGACTGACTAAATTAACTGTGTTGTTCTTTTAAGGTTAAAAACTACATCTAACGCCAACCATGAAAGATCCAAGTCGCAGCAGTACTAGCCCAAGCATCATCAATGAAGATGTGATTATTAATGGTCATTCTCATGAAGATGACAATCCATTTGCAGAGTACATGTGGATGGAAAATGAAGAGGAATTCAACAGACAAGTTAGTTTTGTATATAAACATCATCTTGTTTTGCAGCCAGTGACATCATGCCCTCCAAATAATATAATAGTACTTGTTCCTGAAATGTGTTTTTTACCTTGTCTGTTACGAAAGATTTATGTGCCACCACTCCTATTTCGTTTTGATGCTGATTACTACCAGGTTTAACTGTTCATTGAAATAACTTCAGGAGGCTATTTTCAGGATCCCACCTCAGAGATTCTAATTCAGGAGGATTAGGGTGGAACCTTGGAAACTTGTTTTTTAAAAGCTCCCAGATGGTTCCAGTGAGCAGGTAGGTTTGGAAACCACTACCTTAACACTAGTTTGTTCTATTACAGTGAAAGTCAAGAGGAATCAGGAGCAGATTGCATTGTTTTTCACCATAGGTTCTCATTTTGATCAGCTTCAACATCTGACACCACTGTTCTCTTTAGAGAACTCTCATACATTGTTAGATGTCTTTTATTCCCATATTTCTGGCACCTGTTCCCATCTTTTATCTAGTTTCTCTCTGATCCTGGCTTTGGTAATCAGTAGACAGTTTCATTTCACCATATCCAGTGACGGATATTCAAGAGTAAAGCAGTTTAGTCTTATTTCAGTGAGAATAAGTTTGGTTGCTTTGCTTTTTTTTTTTTTTCACCCATACCCTGACTACCCTCTAAAGATTTTTTTTTTTTTTGGTAGTCATTTTTAGGTGGGTTTAGGGTTTATATAATTGTAGAAGTATTGTAGGTAATTCTGATATGCATCCTTCCATAAGAACACTTCTTTGTTACTTCTTCCCCACCACCCTCAGTGGAAAAAAAGAATATTCTACTAAGACAAGTAAAGACATAGCAAAACCCAAACAGATCTTCCCAGGTCTTATAGAAAAGTTTGTGGGGTTTTTTAATTTTGTTTTTGTTTTTTTACTTAGCACAGAAGCAGAGGAGGAAGTACAACATTCTGTTTTTAAATGGTTCAGTTCAGGGTTGGGAGGCTATAGCTCAGTGGAAGAATGCATGCTTAGCATTTACAATGTTCAATCCCCATACCTCCATTTAAATGAATGAATGAATAAATAAACAAATCCTAATTGCCTCCTGCCACCACCAAAAATAAAAAAAGGTTTAGTTCAAAGTATTTTAAGCCTTTCCCAGTGATGTTTTACCAGGTATGCTGTAAATTATCCTTTATTTATTATAAATCCAGATAGAAGAGGAGTTATGGGAAGAAGAATTTATTGAACGCTGTTTCCAAGAAATGCTGGAAGAAGAAGAAGAACATGAGTGGTTTATTCCAGCTCGAGATCTCCCACAAACTATGGACCAAATCCAAGACCAATTTAATGACCTTGTTATCAGTGATGGCTCTTCCCTGGAAGATCTTGTGGTAAAGAGTTATTTTTCATCTTTTTAAAACCTAGCTCATCTTTTTCATAAGCGGAAAAGCCAGCAGCTACCTGTTTAAGAAGAGTTCTACATCTCTTCCCCTTTAAAAATTATACTACTTCTTACCATGGAAGCAGGAGGCTCCTGGTCTCAGTTATGACACATAGTGACTTCTGGCAACACTCTTTAACTAGTCTGAGACTATTAATAGACTTCTTGCCACTGCTTTTAGTTTTGATAACTATGTTGCCCTAGGATAGGTAAATGTCTTAAAGCATTAATTCAAAAGGGAGTACACAGTAGGTCCATGTAAATTGTTTATACAAAAGTAGCTCGATGGAAAGGTTTTGCTCTTTAATTTTGTCTTAAGTATTTGGTGAAATTGCAAGTTTTTTTCAGAAAGGTAAAATTTTGGAGGCTTTTTTTCCTGATCCATGATTTTCATTGAGTTATTCTAACTCCATTTGGAACTGTGATTTAATAAGGACTTATACAAGCTCTTGGCAGAAAAGGAACACAAACCTATTTGCATTTTTAGTTATTCTTAGTGTCTCATTGTTGCTGGTATATTTGTAGTAAAAAGTTTTTTCAGGAACTGTGATAACTAAGCATCAGTACTAGAGTAAAACCTGATGAGTCCTTCACTAAAATTAAGGTAAAATAAAGTCAGAATGTTAACCTTTTGTCCACAGTGACCATCTCTAGTTGTTTCTATAAGATGGTTCTGTGGAATTTACCCCTAGACTCAAGTAATTTTTGTAGTTGTCTTCTATTCACTGTGCAGTGATTTCCTAACCTAGCTGTACATCATAACTACCTATGAAGCATTAAAAACAAGTTTCTCAGCAACATCCCAAGCCTTCAGTATCAATCACCTAGGCATGTTAATTTTTAAAAAAGCACTCCTAGAGGATACCACCAGCCTTGCCCTATCAGGCATTTGTAAACCATTTTTCTCAAGGCTGCATAAAGAATGCTGAAATTTACATTGTGCTATATATAGCCTTTGTTGCAGTAAATGACAGTAACCCAGCTAAGTAGGTATGTGATCTGAGTAGTCTGTTGGGATATGCTTGTTTATGTCTACATTAGTCACTCCACAAATAATCCTGGTTGCTCTGATGAGTGAAACCCTTTTCTGGGCATAATGTAGAACTTCAGCTGGACCCAGTATAATTCCATTGTCTAGAAACTGGTTTGTTTCACTTAGTCTGTTTTTAGATTACTTTCATTCCTTCTATTCTTTCATAGCTGCCTAAAGATTGTACATTCAAGAACACTGCTTTTTTAGTTTAAACCTCAGACTTTTAAAAAAATTAGATTTATTTCCCTTTTTTTAAATTTTTTAAAATGTATTTCCGTTGAGAGAAGGGAGAATATGTCCTGTCCAAGGAAGTGATTGTATATAAATTATGAAAGTAAAATTATTGTTCCAACATGTTTAATATGCTTTGGTCTTGAAGTAAGTGACATAGAGGGTTCAGATTCAATCTAAAAGCCTGCCAGCATGCCTACATTTCAGGCCCTGTAATCCATCCTGGTTTCTTTTTGTCTTTATTAGCTTGCATTCAAAGATGTTGTACAGGAAAATTTCCAGCTATTCCCTTTATGGTGACAAGTCTGCTTAGGAAAGTAAAGATTTGGAAGTATAGAGTAATGGTGGTACAAGTCTCTAAAAGCTCTTAGAGGCTCTGACCCATTCTTTCCTTAACTGATACAAAAACAGAGTACCAGAGAGAGTGACTTATCCAGGCCTACATGGGAAGTTAGTCAGCAGAGCTGGGATGCCAACTTAGGTCTTCTGACTCCCCGTGTAGTTTTCTTTTCCTGTTGTATACCATGCTTCCTGTGGGAATTAGAATACAAAAGCTGTAGGAAGACAATTCTGTATTTTCAAGGAGTATCATAAAGTAAAATTAATCCATAAACAGTTCCCCAACTATTTTAATCATCATTTCAAAAGTTGTTTAATATTTATGCATAGTATGAAAGTGTTTAAAGACAGTCAAGTATCTAGCAAGTTGATAAAATTTGATGTAATATATACATAGCTTATATCTGGTTCCTCCTTTATGTGCTATAGATTTTTTTGATTTAAGTTTGACTTTAACAATCTGAATTCTTGCTTTTGTCTGTACTTTTTGGAAGGTGTTTTTTGCATGTGGATCTGGGTTGAATGCTTCTGAGTATCTGAAGCCATCTCTTAATGAACTTGTTTTTTTATGTACTTATTTTCCAGGTCAAGAGCAATCTGAATCCAAATGCAAAGGAGTTTGTTCCTGGGGTGAAGTACTAAAATATTTGAGTAGATGGGGCCCTCTTTTGGTGGATGTAGCACAATTTCCACACTGTGAAGGCAGTATTAGAAGACTTAATTGTAAAAGCTCTCTCTTGTCACTGTGTTACACTTATGCATTGCCAAAGTTTTGTTAGTCTTGCATGCTTAATAAAAGTGCTGAGACTGTTATTAAGTAAAAAGCTGTCAAACATTTACTGAAAATAGAATTGGCCCCATGGCTTGTTGTGAAGACAGCAAGGAAAGAAGCACCAGTCAAGTCGTGACAAAGCACCAGTTTAATGACTGCTGAATCTTAGTGAATTGTCCTTTTTGAGACTAAACTGGTTCCCTTAGGGTTAACTAATACTTGTTAATGTCTAAACTTTTTTTTTTTAATGAGTAAATTTAAATTAAGTTCTAGTTAAGGGAATTTCTCAGTCAGACTTAAATTTGCATTTGTTCCCTTCAAAAAGAAATGTCCTTTTTCTGAAGAAAGCTTGTTAGTTAATTTGAAATAATTCATTATAGACAAGTATGTCTTTGGTTACTGAGGTTACAAGGTAGTGAACCTAAGTCCTGGCTTTTATGGTGTGTTATCATGTAAGAAATAGTGAATTCTCCTAATGTTACATCTGAGAAACTGTGATCTGAGAATTGCATCCACTTCTAAGGAGTCACTACATCATAACTGTACCTGTGTTAAGTCTAACATCTGACCAACCCATAATCCAGTTGAACAAAGAAATTGTAACATGATTTGAGTGGTGCTTTTCCTTGCTTTGTTAATTAATCATCACTACAATAGTCTGCAGCACAACTTTTCTTTTAACAAAGCTAGAACAGTTTTGGCTTCTTAAACTTCATATTTGGGTAGGTTAAGCTGCCATACGTGTTCAGTGTGAATAGTGTTTAAGTTGAAAATATTGTAAAAAAATTATATTTTTTCAAAAATATTTAAAAAAATAAATAATAGTAGAACTGAGCTGATGGTTGTGTTCCTTGGTGCTGGAATAGAGGCTGTCCAGTGGCGATACTCACTTTAGTATGGGCTCAGTCCCTCAGGACCACCCTGCTGGCAAGATTTGCTGAGAGAGCAGGCTTTATATTTGATTCCATTAGTGTCGAGTAATTTGTTATGCAAGGATCTGCCCAAAATGCAGCAGAAAAATAACCTCATATCCCTTTTTGGAACCCACCTTGATCGCTTCAGGCCACAGTGTCAGGACAGTTGTATATATATACATGTTCAGAAAATTTTCAGCTGGCCAGTATAATGGTAACCTTACTCTGGTATAACCTTTGTTGGCTTCTGCCCTTCACAAGCCATTGCTGGTCTGATTGGACTGGTTTGCTATTTTGATTCACCTGTACCTTCCCCTTTTTCCCCCTCACAAGCTGATTTACATATGTTTGTGGCTAGTCTTTATTTGGGACAGTCTGTCAGCCAACTTACAATTTCCTGGTTACACATACAGTTCTGCCTCACAGCCCTACTCAGTCACTAATAATATCCTCTGCTTTTGTTACGTTTGGTGGGCTCAAGATTATGAAGGCCATGTAGTCAGTTCTGGTTCACATTCTCCCTAACGGGTAGGTTTTTTTTAAGACTCTGAACCAGAGACGATCCTGCTTAGCTCTTGTTCTTTTCAAAGCCATAATACAACCAGTCACCTCTGTTCTCTATAACAGCTCAGTACCACAAGTGGCACAGCAGGCTGCCAAGTGTATGAGGCTTACAGATCTTTCTCTGAGCCTAGACAGGGGCAGATGACTTCATTTCCACATACTGCCAAATTATCATAGTGCAATATAATTGGAGATTATAAACTTGAATTAGAGAGTCATTTACTGTAACCTAATGATTAAGAGCAAAGGCTGACCAGACTTCCTAGGTGTGAATCCAGTGATTGTAGGCAAGTCACTTAACCTTTGTGCCTTAGTTTCCACCTCATTAAAATGGTACTGATAACTATCTCAGGATTGTGTGATTAGTTAATATACATCAAGTACTTAAGACAATTCGTCGCACATAGAAAGTTCTATTTAAGTGACTGTTACTATTATTATTGAGTCATCTAGGCTAAGCTCTCACTTTGTTGAAACTTGTCTGTCTGAGGGAACATGCACATTAAAACCACTTTGATTTTTTTAAGCCCTTCACACACACGATCACCCCATCAGGGCCAATATGGTATAGTTCTAGGGTAAGTATTAAGGCAACTTAATATCCTTAATCCTTAAAGAGAATTTTTCCTATTCTTGTGCTATGTCAGTTATTTCTCAACCTTTTCCATGTCATAAAGTGTAACTGATCATCTGGAGTACAAGGATGAGGCTGCAAGTGGCTGGAGTTTAGGTTCATGGGCTCTAGTTGACCCAGTGTCAGCCCAGATACCCAGAGGCTGAAGGGGTCAATATTTTGGCATACTGGGAACCTCTTACAAGGTTAATGGCCCATACCTGTTGGAAAGTTCTACTCTCACTATAAAATGGCTAAGGAGTTCCATCCCAAATACATATATTAACTTTTTACCCAGCCTGTCTTCCCATTGAAAACATTTAAATAGATCACAAAAAGGAAACGAGTTTTTCTTTAGCTCAAGTGTAAGAATGTTGTGATCTTTCAACCCTCCCACAAAAGCCATAGACTAAACATCCTACCTTTCCTGGGAGTAATTTTTCAGACCTTGGTGCACACAGACCCAGTTTCTGTATTTTCTGGGGAACCTTCTGGAACTGGAAGCTGGTCTTCTGACCTTGAAGAAAATCCTTTGAAGACTGGGCAGATAGGAATGTATTTCAGAAAGGCAGTTCTTTTTACTTTGTTCATCCCAATGGGAAAGTCATAGCTCTTGAGGCTGGTAGAAACCTCACTGTTGGCATGGGCCCCAGCTTTCCACTGTATCAGACCTCGTTCTTCTGGGCTCCCTGGAAGAGGACAGTAGGGTCACTTACCAAGGCCAGCAGTCCCCTGCTACCTCCCCTTCCCATAACCTAGTCTTGAAGTCTGGACTGGCATTGAGTGTCTTATTTTTCTGAGTCTCAAAGTTGAATCCATGATCTCTCAGCTCCTAACTGGGCCAGGCCTCTAAGGAACCTTTTTAAAGGATACTGGTTATACATAAACAGTATTTGTTGTGTGTTTACAGTATGCCAGTCCATGCTAAGTGCTTTAACTTCATTATCTAATATCTTTGAAACACACCTGTGGGAGGTGTATAAGCACTAGTGTACAAAATTATATAATGAAGGCAGGCAAAAAGGTTAAGTAATTGTTAACCTACATCTTGAATATGGGATTGTGTGTCCCAAAATATCAGAAGGGAGAGCTGAGGTCCTTGGGGAAGACTATCTGGAGGAGGTACGTTTGAGCTGGGCCTGGCTGCACAGAGAGCATGGGTGGGAATAGTGGAGGGGGAAGATCTGTAGCTTTGGCATGGAACTGAGGTGTCCGATCTCCTTCCCCTTCCCCTACCGGGCACAACAGCCAGTCTAGAGCTCCCTCCCCTATCCTTCACATCCCTACCTGCAGTGCCTTCTCTGCTTCTTCAAGTCCCACTCTCTTAGACCCCATCCAGAATCATCCAGGAAGCCCTCCAGATGACTCCAGCCTAGGCTCATTCACCTTATTGCTCTAAACTGCTTTAAACGCAGTTCTACTTCCATTCTTGTTGACTTAGGCTTTTTTTTTTTTTTAACTCAGTATAACTTGGGGCCATGCTGGTAGCCTTCAGTAGTAATTGCTGAACTAAACTGACTGCCCCTCAGGTTGGTCTGTGGGTTGGGAAAAAAGGAAGAGTAAATGCAAAGTGGTCCATCAGCCCAAGTGTGTCCATGCTACACAAGAAAGCTGTGTGATTCCAGGGTTGAGGACTGCATTCTGAGCTGGATTTGAATTCAGGATGTGTGACCTTAGGCAAGTGATTTAACCACTCTTGAGCTTAAAATTCCTTATCAATGCACACTGAAGGACTGTAGAAGATTATGTAGCATAATACATAACAATGATTCTTGGCAGGCATGGTTGCTGATGGGCCGTTAGGTTGAAGGATAGGGATATGAGGAACTCAGGCACTCTGATGATGTTAACAACTCGGTAGCTAAATCCACCTGCCCAAATCACAAACCCCTCTACAGCTGCCCACCCAGATGCCCTCCATCTCCCTGGAGTCCCTAGGCATTGAAGTTGCCACTTCCCTGTCTCCTGTCTACAAGATGGACTGCTCCAGGCCCCACCCCAGCTTCCTCTAGATGGTGAAGGGGGAAGTAACATGATCAGGATACCACCCATCCAAGGGATAGCTGCTAACAAGAACTCCCTCATCTGACGCTAAGATCTTGAAAGTGCCAGGGAGCCCTGTCCCTTCCCTGCCCAAACTTTAACCCACCAGCTGTGCACAGCCAGCCTCTGATTCCTATGCTCTAAATAGACACTTGTGCCTTCAGAGAGAGGGAAGCCAGCGGGGCCTGCAACTATGTTCAAGCTGATAGGTGGCAGAGAACAGAGAGCTACTCCCATCTCATCTTTCTGGATTGATGCCATCTAACCCGTCTCCACAGAGCTCTCCCTGTTACAGTTACCCTGAAACTGTAGCAGAGGCAGTATAGTGGAGGGGATGCAACACAGGCCTTGGAGTAACTGCATCAGATGGACTTTGTTAAAATCCCACGCTTGCAATGTTTTAAATCAGAAAATGATGTGACATTCAGTGAGTCTGTTTCCTTGTATAAAATGGTGGTGTCTCTGCCTCACAAGATAGTTTTTGAAGATGAAATGAGACCTTAGCTTCATGCCTGACCCATAGATGTTTGGTAGATGTTAACTATTCTTGTCACTAGTTAGAGCATCTGGTGACATTTAGTTTTCATACATTTACTGGGCACATATATATGGGCCATGAAGATTCTCAGGGACCCCACAAAGTATCCTTCATGATCCCTGCAAAAAGCCCTGATACCAAAGAGAAATGTTAGGGGTTCTACTAGCCAGCATGACAGGTCACTGGCAAATATGAAGTGGGTTTTGCCAACATTCTGATGCTATATTTGTATCTGTCCTACTTTAACAAAGAAAGGTACCCCTCAAACCAATGGCTGTCAAGAAGTGAAAAGGAAACAGTTCATGGGGCCCTGGCATGACTTTCCTAGCCACACCCTGTTCAAGACCAAGAGGCAAGTATGTGCCTCTGTTTAGCTGGTAGTCTCTCCCTCCAGCCAGCGAGCACTCTACCGCAGAGCCTATGTTGCATCTGACCTGGCCACGGCTCCAGCTTAAGAGACATCTGCTGGAATGCATATGGGTCCAACCTAGTTCTATGCTCCCCTCCCATAGCTGATCCATACCTGGCACTGTGTTGTCCAGTATGAAAGCAAGGCACCCACCCACGAACATCTCCGTGGTTAGCAGCACAGTCAGAATCTGGTCCACTTCAGGAATGCCTGTGGAATAGGCCAAGGACCAATGGATGTCACAGCCCCATCTGGAGAACAGAGCTCAGAGACTTTCTCCCCACTTGTGCAGCCTGCAGACTTCCTTGAGCAGGCATGGAGATGGGACATTACAAAACCTTGACTTTCAGGATTATACACCTCTGCTTCTCCCATCCTTGAGTTCAAATCCCAGTTTTGTTGGGTGCTATTTATTGTCTTGTGACATACCATTTAACATGTCTGAGCCTCGTTTTCCTCATCTGGAATATGGAGATGATTATAGTATATCTCACACAACCACTGTGAAAATTAAATGAGCACGTGTAAAGCTCATTACCTGTCCACAGAAAGTGTCTGAGTAAAGGACAGCTGTTAATTTAGCCTCTCAGATGCTGATTAACATCCAGACTTGGGCAGGATTTGTGGCTCATGCTGTGTAGAGCCTTTGAGGGAGGAGACTATGCTCAGAGTCGAGCCAACCACACCTCCCCCACTGTGAAACATGGAGGCACCTGTGTTGATGGCATCCGGGTTGGACTCCAGGTAATTGGGCAGCATGAGCCCGAAGAACATGGAAAATCCAAGCACGAAGAGGTTGCGGGAGGAATTCATGTCCACGAACTGTAAGTTGGACAGCCCCACAGCCGTAATCATGCCTGAGGGCACAGGAGAACCGCTGGAGGCCACGCGCAGGCCTGTGGGCTCCACCACACCACGACAGCACCACCTCCCCAGGCCCACACACTTCACTCACCGAAGAGGGTGCAGAACATGCCCCCCAGGATGGGGTCAGGGAGAGAGGCGAAGAGGGCCGTGAACTTGCCAATGGTGCCCAGGACCAGCATGATGCCTGCACCATACTGCACCACACGCCGGCTGCCCACCTGCCAGTGAGCCAGGAGGCGGGGCTAGGCTCAGGGGGCGAGGCTGGACAACGTTAGTCGTGGGAGGGGAGGGCCATGGGGTGCGCGGGCGGGGCCTGTTATAAGAGCCGGGCTGGATGCAGCACCGGGCCTTTCAAAGACAGGCTAGGACTAAGCCAAAGCAGGGACAGCTTTGGGGTGGGGCCTGTGGCACAAGGAACGAGGGCGGAGCTTTGTGCTGCTCTGGCTTGCTTCGGTACCTTGGTAATCCCCAGGACACCGATATTGGGGCTGGATGAGGTAGACCCGTTGCCCGTGCCCAACAGCCCTGCGATAATGCAGCAGATGCCTTCGGTAAAGATACCCCTGTAAGGAAAGGGAGAGCGGAAGGGCCT
Source organism: Camelus bactrianus (assembly GCF_048773025.1). Classification (NCBI taxonomy): domain Eukaryota; kingdom Metazoa; phylum Chordata; class Mammalia; order Artiodactyla; family Camelidae; genus Camelus; species Camelus bactrianus. The sequence continues at coordinate 99,065,033 of NC_133541.1, forward strand.
TGGTCCAAGCTCCGTCCTGGCTTGTGTCCTCCCATTGCCCTGTCCAGACTTCTCACCTTCTGTGAGCTATCTGAGCTGGAACTATCTGTCCATAGTACTCCCTACTCCAGGCCAGAGTTGAGTCTGGGAGCCAGAAGCTCAGGTCTGAACACTAGTCCCACTGCCCTAGCACCTAATCCTTAGGAGATTCTGGGCTTCAGTTTCCTTATCTAGAAGATGAGGATATGAGGAGCATCTGTCTTACAGAGTCATTAGTGGATTGCATAAGAGAATGCGCATCAAGGGCTAGGCACATGGAAAGTTGTCAACGACTGTAGTTTCCCTCAGACTTCCTTATCTCCTCAGCTACTCGCAACACAAACTGAGTGATGAGAGCATATCTGCGTTTCATAAGTAAGGAGAATGAGGTCTGAAGTGTCAGTGACGTGCCCAACTCCACACCTCTGGGACTCAACACTGTTCCTACATTTGCTTCCTGAGTGGCCCTTGAGGGTATCAGATATTGGGGACGGCAGTGGGCATACCTGTTGATAGCATGAACTGGAGGGGGTGGTGCACCAGCCAGGCGAGCACAAGCGTAGTAATCTCCGATGGACTCAATGATGCCTGCTAATGTGGCACTAAACATTCCCAGAACAGCAGCTGCAGTCACTGTGGGAAGCCCCCACTGACCTGAGCCAACAGGGAGATAGGAACACTCACTGCATCCACTCTTTTAGGTAGTTCAGGGAGGGGTCTAGGCAGTACTGGGTGGGGGCGGGGAAGAAGTAAAAGGATCTCGGGCTGGAGGAGGAGCCGTACAGTTGTGGGAGCTTATTTGGGATCACTCAGAGTCATGAAGCTGGAATGAGGCTTTATCTGAGTACACCACCACTGCCTGGCACACCATAAATGTGCAGCCAATACGCATTATGTAATCAGCTGGACTGGGGTCACCAGGGGCCTCACAGATGGCCTCAGCTGGAGGCAGAGGGGCCCAGCTGGGGTTGCTCACAGGGGTACGGGATGCGAATCCAGGGTGCGATAGCCATGATGTCCCCTCGGGCATCTGTTCGTGCCTGGAAGCCATAGGCTGTGGGGTCTGAGGGCAGCACGTCCGTCAGAGTCAGGACATAGCAGAGCAGCCACACAGTCATGATGGCCATCACGATCTGAAGCAGGGTGGGATGAGGGGTGCACTGAGGGCCCAGGACATCTTGGTCCAAGCTAACCAGCTCTTACCTCAGCCCTAGCCCCAGCCCCAACTCAGTACCTGGCCCCCATCCCTATCTGGGACCTCATCTCTGCTCTGCCTCGCTCCCCTCCTGCCCTGGCCCTTTCCTCCCACCTTGGCCCTGGACATGGGTTCAGCCTTTGCCCCAGTCCCAGCCCAAGCTGCCTGTCAGCTCCTCACGGGAAACATCTTGAAGATCTGGATGCGGAAGAGAGTGAGGCCCTTGCCCCAGCGGTAGACAGGCAGCAGGAAGGTGAGGTTTCGCAGATATTGGGAGAAGAGGACAATCAGGAGAATGGAGCTGGGGGCAGAAGCACAAAGAGGCAATGGCTGGTAGGCCAGGCTGAGGCAGGGTCCAGGGCTACTGGGGCAGGACAAAAAGGGGTTCTGGGGCTGGGCAAGGATCAGGCCTCAAGCCCACTCACCAAGCTGAAATACCCCAGTGTGAGCCAGCTCGGTCACCAGCAGCTTGGAAAACAGAGAGACCAATAAGGGAGACAGTGGGGGTGACTGTAAGAGGCCCAATGTAACTGAGCAGAGCCCCAGGCAGCCCCATCAGCCCAATCACCACCTCCACCATACTGGACACCATGATTGCACCCTGGACCTGGAAGAGCAAAGATCAACTATAAGTCATTATATAAAGGCCATGACCTCTACATTAGAAAAAGTTTCTGGATCACATCCTCACATCCCCCATTTCAACTGTGGCCCTCCCTCCCATCTAGCCCCATCCTCAGGTCCAGGTCTCTGCTATCCCACATACAAACCCACCTCTCTTATCCGTGGATGCCAGATATGAGAGGTATTCAGGGGCAGACTCCAGTTACCATAGATCTCCTCTGGTGGCAGAGACAGGAACACACACACACACAGAGCCAGGGAAGAGAGAGAGAGAGAGGAAATAAAGATGTAGCTCTGATCTGGATCTGGACCCTGGTGTCTTGACTCGGGACAGTTGCCCAGAACTCCAGGATCCTGGGCCTCCCCTCTCCAGTACAGACCCCAGATATGTTCCCACCTTCCTGGGGACATTTCCATTTCTCCAGGGCCAGAATGGCTTTGGCTGGGACAAGAAATGCAAAGGCACTGGCCTGGAACAGCGGCAACCTGGAAGGAAAGACACAGAGCAGCAGGGGTAGGGCAGGACGTAGGTGGGCAGAGACACAGAGATAGGGAGATGGGGAGAGACAGGCACAGAGAGAGGAAGAGGGAGAATCACACATAAGGACAGAGACACAGAGGAACAAGGGCAAGGGTGAGTGACTGAGGGAGCAGAGGGAAGCCACTGAGGCCCCAGGCAGGACTCTATAACATTTTAGGGACTTAGGAAGAAAACATATGGAGCCTCTGGCCCACAATCTGCCCTCTTTCCTTCTCAATACCAGCTTCTGCACCGTGAAGGGCCACATGCATGAAAGTGGACAGCTTAGTTACTTCATCCAAGCTCCACTCACAGCCTTCCTCTATCTTCCCAGCACACAACTATCCTAGGCCACCCAGGCTTAGGGCTATGTACACAGGGGCAGGGGGCTGCCAGGAGGCCAGACCATTGAAGAGGCTCACACAGGCCCTGGAAGCAGGAGAGCAGGTGGTCCTGATTACCCAGAGTAAGGCTTACTGGGGGAGAGCCTAGCTAGGGCACAGTCCCTTAAACCACAAACTCCTCATCCTTGAGGAGCACCAGGGGTCCAGGGTAGGAGCCCAGCTGCCTGGCTCTAAGGCTGGCCTGGGAGTAGGGGCAGCAGGTGGGTGCAGACAACAGCCTTTTTTGCCCCACAAAGGTGTGCTGAGACTGCTCCTGCTCTGTGGATCACTGTGTGTGTGTCTGAGTCGGGGTGAGGCTGCTCACCGGATGCCCACTGTAGTCTGGATGAGGGTGGTGATGCCCACACAGGTGAAGATGGTGCCAATGAGCTGACTGACCATGTGCTGGTCACGGCCCACACACAGCGCCTCAGCCAGGAGGAAGGGCACAGCGATGGTGCCACTGAAGCAGGTCAGGTAATGCTGGGGTTTGGGGAGAGTGCGTGAGGCAGGGCCCACTGGCTCACAGGGAAACAAAGAAACCCTCACAGTCCTCATGCCTGCCTCCGTGGGCCTGAGCCCATGCCACCCTGGGCAGTGTGCCCACCCAGGACCAAAGCTCCCATAAGGGATTCCCACAGAGCTCACCTCTCTGGGGGTTACTAATCTGCCCCCATTATTCCTGTGGCTCCTGTGGAATGGGCCCTCATCCCTGTCACCGGCACTCCGCTTGACAGGTCATGCGTCATCCCAGGAGCTTAATCCTCTTTCAGGCCCCATTGAGCCTCTCCCCCACCCCCAGCATGGTGACAGTCATTACTGTCAACATTAGGTTTCTCTTCCTGTTACCCAAGATGACTTTGTTGGCTAAAGAAGGATTTGGGATCCTGGGGACTGTGCAGTGCGGGGTAGGAGGGCCCTGGGGAGACGCTCACCTGGAAGCCCAGCAGGAGGCACAGGTACCAGGGCGGCACATCTTCAATTTTGTACAACATGTCAAACTTGGGCTCTGTGGGCAGAGACGCTGTGGGGTCCCTTGTGGAGGTCCCTGCTGAGCCCACAGACTCACGCTGGGGGCGGCACAGAGCAATAACTCAGGGTGGGGAGTGATGGAGACTGGAAAATTCCCTTCCGCTTCAGAATCAATTAGGTAGCCTGACTGGCTGGTCAGCTCCACAGAATGGAGTCCAAGCCTGGGGTCCCCACCCTCCCTCAAGTCTGATCCACCCAGCTACCCCTTAACCGGCGGTGCCTGGCTCCCACCTCATGTTGCTTTGTGCAGGGATGAGTCCACTGTACTGACTCCTGGAGCCCTCAGGATCTGGGCATTCTAGCCAAGGGAATGGGCCCGAAAGTCAGAAGGCCTGGGACACCAGGAGAGGAGGCCAAGAGGGCTGAAGACTGTGGACAGACAGTCTGCCCCTTAGAGGTCGTTGGGGTATCACTAGAGGGGTGGTGGGCTAGGCCCCTGCTGGCCCCCAACCTGGAGTCAACCAATCCCAAAGTGGAAGGCTGCTTCACCCCCACTGCCACCCCACCCCCTCCCCCAATTGCCATGTTCCGCCTGGGACAGTCACTCTTCAAGTTCATCAGAATCTTTGTCTCTGTCCTCCCAGGGAGCAGGCCTGCTCAGGCTCCCCACCCTGCCCCGCCCCCACCCCGCTCCCACCCCGCTCCCACTCATCCCCCAGCACCTGTGTCCGGGCCTTCATCTTTGGGGCACAGGTGTGAGCAGTTCCTGAGGAGAAGAGGGGATGGCTTTACGAGGGCCAAGGAGGACTTTACTCCACATATCAGACATTGTTCAAAGTAAATCTGTAACCAGATCTCTAGCTCTGATTGCGAAAGGAGGACCCAGGTTGAGGTAACGTATTAACTCTGGCCATAGTGGAAAAGGCCACTCAGGCCTCTGCTACATTTACCTCCTGAGCACTCCCTTACTTGCCCGCACCTGAGCCTGGGCACTGGCCCTGTTCTTGTTTTCTAAGAGAAGGCCAGAGGTGAGTAGTGGACAGTCTTGGAAGTTTACCAAGCCCTGGGTGAGGTGAGAGGAAAGGCAGTGAAAATGGGCATCTGCTATGTCACACCATGAATGAGGCTTTTCCCCACTTATTAATAAAAAGTTAATCATTATCATCATCATAACCTGTCTCATTATTGAGGGACGACTGTGTGCCAAGCAACATGTGTGTCACTGTCACGTTTAATCCCAGGCACGGGGTGTAATTAACCTCCTTTACAGCTGAGGAAACAGATTTAGAAGATATGATCTGACCAAGGCCATATGGGTAGCAAGATTTTAGAAGACAATTCCGAATATTCAGGTTGGCCTGAACTCCTGAACCCAGGCTGTTACTTGTACATTAAATGTCAAAAAGGCGGCTCTCCCCACCACCACTCACCCATCAGGGTCCCCAACACACATAACAGATGGGCCTCTGGAGAAGGAGCTGCCAAGGCTGGCCAGGCCTTGCCTGTCCCCTGTGTCAGGACAAGGATTCCCTTCCCCTCGCAGCCAGGACCGGCTACATAATCTGTGGGACCCAGTGCAAAATGAAAATCTGGGCTCTCGGTTCCAAAAGTATTATAAATTTAAAAACAGCAACAGCAGAGGATCAAAACAAGTTTTGGGGCCTTTGTAAACACTAAGCCAGCCCTGGGCCCGGCCTGTCTTCCCTTCCAGGCAGGCCCATCCAAGACTGATCATAGGGCCTGGAGCTGGCTGAAGGGGACTGGGGAGGGCCCGAGGGCTAAGGCTCCTGGGCTGGTGGGGGCTGGGCCTGAATTCCCTGGTTCTGCTCCCTCTGTGCCTCCCTTAGGGCCCACCTACCACTGGGTCGCTGTGCCCACGGCCAGGCCCTGCCTGGAGGACCCACAGGCATCACCGCTGTCCATCTGGGTAGCAACTTCATGTCACAGCCCTGAATCCAACGGCCTGTCCGGCCTCCAGCCCGTTCTTCTGTTTGCCTGTCTTCTCTTCTCCTTTCTTGGCTCCTGCTCCCAGGTTCTCAAAGTCATCTGACTAGTTCAAAGCCTTGGCTCCTTAGCACTTTCTTCCCGACCTGCTCCTCCCCAGTACTCCCCAGGGGGGGAACTGGGAAAACAGTCCCACCCCTTTCACACACTGTCTGTTGGACGCAAGTCAACCCAAACCAAACATCACATACATAGAGACAACACTGGGAATTTGCACATGGTCTCAGCTACACAGTTGCGATATTGGACCCACAGCACCCATACTCTGATGCAAAGTCTTTCTAGATTACTCCACATAAACACAGGGCCACACAGGTCCACATCTCAGGCTCCCAGCTGACACTACTGACTGCTTGGCTCAGCTGATTCCCTGGGCCCTGGCTCTTCTTCTGATGCTTAAGGGTTCTCTCCTGGGGTGAGGGTCAGGGAGGAGGGGCCTTAGGCAGATGGGGAACAGGTGACGGAATGTAGGAGGCTGGGCTACAGAGTAGCACAGGGAAATCAAGTGGTCAGAGCCTGCCTGGGATATACCCACTCCTCCAGCACTGACCTTCCCCCTCCCCCAAATTTGAATCCCCTCCCAGCCCTGCCACTATTCAGCCTGGGCCTGGCCTGAGCCTCTTTTGTTGTCTGAGCCTGGGTTTCTGCATCTGTCAACTGAGGATTAGGGTCTCCGTTCTGTCCACCTCCCAGGGCTTCAGCGGATCAGAAACGCTCACAAAGGAAATTGTAAGCTGTAACACCACCTAAACCTAGGCCCCCAGCCCCAAGTGTGGAGCTTTTTTTCTCCATTGACAAGGAAAGGTCTCCAGGTGAGAAGAATAGATATCTGGGGAGAGCAGGACATACAGCCAAGATGCTGAAACCAGCCTGTTCCAGGAACCCTGCTCTGCCCTGTCCCTAGCAGGCACCTAGGGCCCAGTCATGCCAGCTGGGGTCAGAAGCAGAATCTAGAAAGTGAGTGGCCTCTGGGTGTGGACCCAGGGAGACCAGTGTTCTGGGAGGGGCACAGGTAGCAGCGCGCAGTGGCTGCAGTAGGCGTATCCACAGGTGGCCTGCATATGGAGTTTTCCTCGGCTTTTCTTTTCTCTCATGTTGGATCTGGGGTTTCAACCAGTCAGATAAGTGGTTCCTTACACCTTTGACAGCTCACTCACATTTCCAACCATAACAGACCTCACTTAACTCTGTGAAGTTGTAAGGATGTGTACCTGGTCCTCTCTAGGAGGGACATCAGTAGAAACACCAACATCTATCCTCCCAGCCCCCCAAACACATTTTGCAGAGAGAAGGAATTGAGGTCAGTGGGTTTTATTTGAGTCCAGAGGGTAAGGCCTTGGCCCCCGCCCAGGCCTCAGGGCCCCGAAGCTGGAGGAGGAAGGGAGCCTGCAGCACAGAAGAGTGAGGCCTCCCTACCCTCCAGCAGCCTGCAGAAAGGAGTGGGGCAGATCCAGAGGATACTCAACTCTCTTCAGGGGCTGATCAGGAAGAAGAAGGAGGAGTTGGATTAGAGCTCGGTCCTTGTGACTTGCTCATCCTCTGAGCAGGCCCCCCGGGGGCCTCCACACAGCAATGTCTCCAGAGCCCCTCGACCTTGTTGGTGGGCTTCATAGATCTGGTCTTCTCCAAACTCCCCCAGGTAGTGCAAACATGTCGTGAAGAGCCTAGGGGAGCCCAGTAGGAGCCTCTTACTCTGCCCGGCCCACAGTGGGGCAGACCAAGGCTGCAAGGGCTCCATCCCACCCCAACCTCCTAGTCATCACCTGGTGGGCCAGGGCCCCCCCGTGATCATCACGCTGATGCTTGGCTCTGGCACCTTGTTAAGTCCTGGGCCTGTAAGCCGTTTCACCTGGTTCTCTTCTCGAACCCCATAGCTGGACGCAGTGGGAAGAGAGGGATACAGCATTAGTGGGAGCCCAGCCAGCAAGGGACCTGTCTCCACATGAAGCTGAGCACACTGGACATTTGCTGAGATCAGTGCCCAGATTCTGATCCTCCCAGATGGAAAACTGAGGACCAGAAAGGGGAAGCCCCTGGCCCAAAAATCACACAGCAATCTTGTCCCCTGGCCCCCTACCCTTCCGCTTGCTCCCAGCTCCAGAGCTCAGACTCTGTCCCAGCCAGTCCCCACCTTGGACCAGAGCCCTAGTGGAGTGTGTGTGGTGTGCGAATGGGAGAGTGCGAACCTCCACCCATCAGCCCTGCTCCTGGAGGTGGGAGGTAGGGGCCAGATTTTCAACTCACTCCTGCCAGGTCTGGGAGCAACTCTGGTCCAAGACGTCTGTGTATACCGACTCACTCAGCTCTTGATGTTCCCCGGAGTCCAGAGTGTGAAGCTTGGCCTCTGCCTTTGTCAAATGTTGTGACATCTGGAACAAGGAGGGGCTGAGAACCAGGGCTTCAGAACTGCTCAGTGTGGGGAAGGGAGAACAGGGGCCTGGGTCTCTTAGGAAGAACAAGGCAATGAAGCCTTTGAGCAGGAAGCACCTGTGAGGCAGGCTCCACTGCCCTAGGATGGGGCGGGTGGGTGGGTGGGAAATGCTTGGGTGGAAAGTTAGGACTAGGAACTGGGGCCCCTCCCCCAGGGTGCACCTGCCCATCACCACATGTTATTTTAAACCACAAGAACCAGGAAGGAAAAAACCTGCCTAGTCTTCAGTGACACGTGTACTCATAGCCCGCATGCGCGCATACAGAAGTACTCAGGCACGCTTGACAGGTTTGTGTGTGAATTCAAGCATAAGGGGGAGGGTATAGATCAAGTGGTAGAGCACATCCCTAGCATGCATGAGGTCCTGGGTTCAATCCCCAGTACCTCCTCTAAGAATAAATAAATAAACCAAATTACCTCCCCCACCATAAAAAAAGACACACATATACTCATGTCTTCATGTACTTAACACACATGCACATGTGCACATGTGCACACATACACCAATGCTCCTTGGCTATGTTTTGGAAAGCAGTCCGGACTTAAGGAGGGGCCTGGAAAGGGAGGAGTCAGAGAGGACAAGCTGGTGACTCCCTCGGGTCTCAAGATACTGTGGAGTATCCCAGATTGTTCTCTGTTGGGCAGATAGGTAAACTGAGGCACAGAAGTTCTGGTGAGGTGATGATGGCAATATCATGGAGGCTGAATCTAGGTTGAGGCCTAGGGTAGGGGTTTGGGGAATCAAAGGCCAGTGGTGGAATCTGAGGTACACAGACGGTCTGGGTTGAGAGGGTCCTGGGCTGGGGCCAGAAAACTATTAGGCTGGGGTGGGTCGTGAGGGGTGAGGAGTGGAGGGGAACTCACCTGGTAGGCCACTGCCCTGCAGGCATCACAGCGCAGGTGAGCAGGCATATGAGCTGAGTACTTCTCCTCATCATCCAGCTGTGGGGCAGTGGCCATGAGCGGGGCCCTGTCCCCGAGGCCCCCTGGGATGGCCCAGGCCCCCAGCAGCAGCAGTAGCAGGGCCAGCCTCATGGTCAGTGGAAGCGGTTCAGCAAGCAAGGGCTGTGGTTGGGGTGCAGGTGTTCATGTGTGTGCGTGTGTGCAGTGGGGGCTGCCCTAGAATGCCTGACTCAGACCAATGAGGAACTGACACCTCACCTCTCCCATTCTCTCCCTTCCCCCACGGCTCTGGAGACACCATGTGTGCCCCGCCTCTAGTGGGACCCCAGCTGCAGCCAATTCAGCTCCATTTCACAGAGAGGGAACAATGAGGCAAGGAGAGGGGCTGGGCCTGGGCATGGGGGGGCTGATAACTCATGTCCTGGGATCTAGCCACATGGCAAGCCCTGTGCTTGGGGAGGAGGTAGTTGGTTACTATCATCATTTATTTATCCCCAAGGACACAAAGGTTCAGAGGAAAGTGACAAATCCAAGGCCACACAACTAGAGGGGCCTTGCTGAGACTGGAACCCAAGCTTGACTGACTCCAAGACCCACTGGCCACTCAGCCACCAGGAGAAATGAGGCCACAGGCATGGTTGCCAGCCTATGGCTCCCTTCCTGAGAAGCAAGCTTGCTGAGGCAAGGATGCCACAGTGCATGAAAGACACACATGGTCCCCTCCCCCAGGCCATACAGAGGCATGAAAGGGCACTGTAGAGGGTGCACAGCAGCAGGAAATCAGACGCTTTACACCAGTTGTTCCAGCCATCATGGCCTTGGGTCAGCGATTTATTGCACACCAGGATGAGGTGAGGGGCCCAGGAGGGGCCCAGTGCCCTCTGTGCCATCAGAACCAGCATCTCTGGCAACAGGAAGATGTCCAGGTTATTCTGACTCATAGTTCTCCCAGTCAGCTTGCAGTCCAAGGCAGGGGGGCAGCAACTCCAAGGAATTTGGGCCCCCTAGAGGGCTTAATTTAAGGAAGGCATTGATCTCCATCCCTGACACTCCTTCTAATGGTAACTGTTCTTCCCCAAATTCATCACACCACATACCAGTCCAGCAAGGCCCAGCCACTTCAAGGTCAGAACTACACACAGACCCGCATGCAGAGCACCTCCCATCCCATGCATCTCCTCCCTCTGCCCTCCTCAGAAGCTCCTGGAATCTCGGGGCAATTGGAACACAGGCTCTGGGTCCTGTCCCTACCCATGCTGTGACCATCCGGTAGAGCCAGCCCCTCTCTAGGCATGGTTGCCACATCTATTACTGAGGGAGTGGAACCAGCTGAGAGCTCCATACAGGGGCATCTTTTCTATTGTCAGCCCTAACTGCCCCCTGCACTCCATCCACAAGAGTCAAGAGCTCAACCTTCCACCCTGCTTTTAAGTCCTTCCTGATGACTCACTCTTCTGCCCCCCCACCCTGGGTGAGAATGCCTGGAGCCCCTACTCTTGACCCCAGGATGAGCCAGCTTAGCTCTGAAGGCTTAGACAAGCCAAGTCAGAGGCTAGGGTTGAGGGGAGAATGAGAGGTGGCACTCCTAGCCGAAATCTACAGCCATCCCCTCTTCCTACCAGTACCCCCACCCCAAGTCCCAGGCTGACCCTCCATAGCCCCTTCCATATTACATCCCTGCTCCACCTCCACCTATTGTCCCCACAGCTACCTTTCTCAGATGAGCCTGGCATAGGGCCTGCACTAGCCACTTTCACTCACAGCCTCCCAGGCCAAGGCTCAGATCCTCTTCCAAAGATTAACAAATTTGACAGCCAGCATCCTTCTCTCTCCGTCCCACCAGTTCTCATCAGGTTGTTCCACCTCAGCTGGGCCCACCTTTAGCAAGAAACAGAAAACTCACTACCACTGGGGACAGCCCTGTCCCCTGCAGCTCCCATTTCCTCCAGCCCCTGGGAACCCCACACTCCCTCAAAGTTGGCTCCTGAGGCCACATCCTGGGACTTCTCACTTTTACACTGCCAACTAAAAACTGCCATCTGCCTCTATAAGAATGAAGTCACTAGCCACTCCAGCAGCTGACCTTCAACATACTCTGAAATGAGTTCAGGGCAGAGACCAGGAAGGTGGCACTCTGTGCTCTGGGAAAAACTGACAGAAAAGGCCTTTAGATAGTTATTTTCAGGAGGTTTTTATGAGCTTAATTTCTTACATTTTTCTCATATCTAGAAAAGTACCAAAATCATTGACAGATACATCTGCTCCTCCTGACTAGCAGCAACCTTCTGCCAAAATCTGTGCTTGATTGCACATATTCCCCTTCAAAATCACAGACATACTGAACTCCCCGTCTCCCTACTGCTTCACAGCATTTCCTCAGAGCTGAGAGGCTGCCTCCTGGGCTGTAGTCCTCATTTTGCCCCCAATAAAACTTAACTCACAACTCTCACATTGTGTTTTTTTTTTTTTTTTCAGTCGACAACACATACACACACACAACCCCCCCCCACACACACTGGGAATGCTTGGGGAAGGGGTATAGGATTTTGTTGGGGGAGGAAGTAGGCAGGCATTTCCTAAGCTCCAGCTCCATCAGCCCCGGGTGTCTCAGATACTACTCTGAAGGTAACTTCCGGTCTGAAGACTGCGGGAGATGTGTAAAAGAAACAGGTGACAGAAGGAAAAGAGGGTAGGGGACTGGATGCCAGAACCTCCAAGGCCATCAATAGGCCCCAATACCATGGGGACGAGGCACTGGGGCCTCACACCGTAAACAGGGAGCCCTTGCTGGGCTGGGCGGGACCCAAGTTGGAGGGCGGAGCACAGAGGAGCAGAGGAGGTGCGGGGCTGGGTGTCCCACTCACTGGCAGGTAGTACATTCCGTCCACGGGCCCCGCCTGAGAGGCCCAGGGTAGCTGGGGGCCGCTGAAGACCGGCGGGCCTGGGGATGGTGGCAGAGACAGGCCAGCGACAGGCCCATAGGCGGGCGGGTAGAGACCGGGACCAAGAGCCAGCGGGGTATAGACGCGGCGGGGTGGCACCGAGGGCGAGGGTGGCAGCAGAACCTCCACGTACTGCCCGCTCTCGGGATCGAAGAGCAGCCGCAGCCGAGGCTGCCTGGGCGCCTCGAAAAAGTAGTAGCGGCCGCTCTCGGGGTCCACCAGGACCTTCCCCGGGTGCACGGCCCCAAGCGGCCTGCGCGCCCCACGATAGGGGCCTTCCGGGGACCGGTCCGTGGGAGGTGCCGAGGCCGCGCGGGGCCGGGGCGGGGCCGTTCTGCCAGCCAATGCCTGGGGCTCTCGCGGGAGGGGCGACTGGACCGCTTCCGCGGACTCATGGGCCTTAGTGGTCGTCTCCAGTTTGGGTGTTATTCCAGGGCTCGAGCTAGGGTGCGCCGGCGGGGAGCTGGGGCGAGGAGGTTGGGCCCCTGCAGGCCCTATGGGCGACCTCTGGGGTGAGGTGTGAGCGCCGCCTAGAGGGCTGGTCTGACCCTTGTCGTCGGGGACTAGGCGCTGGGCCTCAGCATCCCGGTTCTTTCCGCCAGGACCGCGCACCAGGACTTCCCGGGTTCCCTCCGGCCGGCGGCCTAAGGCTAGGGCGCCAGGCAGGCGGATCTCAGTGCGCGCGAAGGGTTTCGCCGTACTGTTCTCTGCCCTCCGCCTCAGGGCCCCGTTGGGCTGCGTAACCTCCGGAGGGACTGTGTCTGGCGTCAGCTCTGGAGGGTCATAGGGGTGTGACACGACCGGCAGAAAGTCCTTGAGAAAAACGGAAGTGTAGTGAGCCGGGGCTGAGGACCCAAGCGCCTGAAGCTCCTGTGTCTTGGATGCGCCGCCCTCCTCCAAGCGGGGGTCCGCAGGAGTCGCAGGCAGACCTGCCCCTGGGGTGCCTGCCGGGAAGCTTGGTGCGTATGTAGTCTTCACCATCTTGCGCACGTCGCGAGGCCGAGGAATGGCCACGCGCGGACGTCCTGAGGCCGCTTCTCCAGGGCCCAGGGCTTCTGGGTGCGCATCGGCATCCAGGGTGCCCACGAGGCGACTGAGAGGCAGCTGGGGTGCAGCCACCTCTGGCGACAGCTGACTGCCTCGGAAGGCAGAACCTGGCATTTCCCGCGTGGACGGACTCTGCGCCTCTGTTAGCTCTGGAGTCCTGGGTGCAGATGGCGTGGGAAGCACCAGTTTCTCCTGGGCTACTCCATTCATAGCTTCTCGCTTAGATACTACCGATGAGCTCTGCACTGTGGGGTCCCACGTCTCTTGGGGCGATGGGCTCCACGTCCCAGCAGGACGATATGGAGCCTCCCATGAGGACAAGGCTGGTGGGGACGGACTCCTACTCCCCTCAGCTGTATCCCCGACTGTTGGATGCGGAACTTTCCACGAGGAAGGAGCTTCGGAGGATGGGCTTTGTGCCCTGGTGACACCCTGATTCCACTGGGAAAGTGTCGGAGGAGAAGTACTCTTTGTGCTGACAGTTTCTGTGACAGCAGGATCCTGACTTTCCCATGCGGAGGATGCCTCGGGGAGCGGCGGGTTACACACACTCCGAACAGCTCGATTCCACGGGGACGGGTTCTGGGGGGAGGGGCATTGAGGACCCCGCAGGGTCCCATTTGGGGCTTGCCACAGCGGGGATGGGCTCCTCGGCCTCGCAGTCTTACTCGAAACCTCCCAGGGGGTCCTAGACTCTAAAGGCGAACTCTGTGCCTTCAGGACGGTTCGATCCGGAGTCTCTCGCGGGAACCGAGTTTTGGGTTCCTGGTTGTGCGCCTCCTGGTTCTTCTCCTTGGACTGCAGGAAGATGCTGGAACTAACCGGACCTAGCGGCTCAGTCCCCGGCGTGGGCTTGTCGCGCCGAATTGCGCGCTCGCGGAGGCTAGGCCACGGTCGCGGAGCCCTGGCGGGGGCTGAACTGTAATGCACACGGGGTGGTCGAGATTTGGCCTCCTCCAGGACCACTCGAGTACCGCGGGGCTTCTCCGGGGTCGCAGGCTCTGGCGGCCCCGTGAGTCCGAAAGTGGCGTTGCTTGAAGCAGAGGTCACGGGGCTTAGTTTTCTGGCCAGCGCCGTCTGCACGAGGCCCGCGGCAGCCTGCAGGCGGCCCAGAGACTCATCCAGGGAGCCGGTGCGCAGGAGGAGTCGGGGGCGCGGCGCGGTGGCCAACCGCGGGGGACTCCGGGGCCGGGGACGCAGCTCGATCTGACGCTTGGGCACCGTCCGGGGCTTGACAGGCGCAGCACGTTCCTCCAGCGCCACCTCCACACACTCGAACTGCGCTGGGGTGGCAGGACTCGGCCCACTGGGCCGTAGTTCCAGGTAGGTGGCCCAGCGGGAGCCACCGTCTGGGGCCAAGGGCTGCGGTTCCGCAGGGATGGAAGAGGCGGGCGGAGAGAGGTTGCTGTAGGCCCGCGCCGTGAGCTGCTGCACCTCGCTATCCTCTGCGTCGGAGCGGCTGAACAGGGGCCCGGTGCCGAAGATGACTTCCATCTCCCCCGACGGCAGCATGCGCAGCTGGGGCAGGGGTGGCCGCGGGCCCGAGCTCGGGCCTCGCGGGAAACCCGAGCCAGGCCAGAGCTGCTGGCGGCTATTCTGGGCGCTGACAGACAGGCGAGGCTGCGCGCCCGCCCCCAGCGCAGGGGCCACCCGGGGCCAATTCGTCCGGCCCTCCGCGTCCGGCCCAAAGTCCCAGGGCTCTGGAGAACCCGGAGCCGTGTGGTAGGAGCCTGACGAACCGGAGGAGTCCTGCCGCCGCGCGGGAGCCGTGGGCAGCCGCCCCGGGTGCCCGGGCAGGGCTGGCGGGGCAAGCGCGGTCAGCATGGTGGGGCCGGACGCCGCGCACTACCTCCCTCGCATTCGCCTCCGCTGGTGCCGTGGACGCCCGCACTGTCCCCGCCCCGCCCGCGGGTGCCGTGGGGGGTCACCGTGCCTTAAAGCGGCCGCGTCCGCTTCAGAGCTAGCGGACTCAGCAGACGGAGAGACCTGGGCCCTGGGTCCTACCCTCCCATACCTGTGGGGTGACATTCCAGGCTTTGGTTGCCGGGAAGGTGAGGGGAAGGCAGACAGGCGTCCAGCGTGGACCCAGGAGCTAGGCCCAAGGCCACTCATCCATTACAGGTGAGAAAACTGAGGCTAAGCAGGGATGTGCCTGAGGTCAAGCACTATGGTGTGCGGACCAGTGTATGCCAGACCACCAGACCTTCAGGCCAGGAAATTAAGGTCATGTTAGCAATTTCATCTTCCTGTCAGAACCCAGCGTCTTCCCATCACTGCCCTGCCCCCCTCCCCCTAGCCCTCCCATCGCCTTTCCCAGCCAGAGCCCATAAGGGTGCAATCACCACCTTCCTTGACCCATCACCCCCCTAACCTTTGAGAGAAGAGCATGGCTTGAAAGTCTCCGCCCACTCCAGAAATTACACTGGGGCCTCAGGAAAGTGCTGTCCCTGGCTGGACCCATTGCCTTTACTGGGAACCTACTGAAAGATGCTGGAGGGGACAGCTCTAGCTTTTACAGGCTGCTTTGGCAACCAGATTAAGTCCCGGATGCTGATGTGGGACTCTTAGGGACCTTTGGGGTAGCTGTGGTCCCTTCTCTAAAGCCCCTCTGAGGCAAAAATAACTCTATGCTCTCCCAGGCACTCACAAGGCCCTCATTCCAGCCCCCCGCCACCTCAGGACTTGCCTTGGGGCAAGTGCTGATGGAGAAGCAGCCACCACCTGTCACTGTCCTGGGACAATGATAATGGGCACCACTTGTTCTTAAACTCCTGGCTTCAAGGTCCTGCTGTGACTCAGGGCCCAGCTGGTCCTGGAGCAACAGCATCGGCCCCTCCTGTGTACTCACCCTCACAATGACCCAGGAAAGGCTAGACTTGACAAATCTGACTCAGCCTTCCCTGAGTGGGTCCCCTGCCTGGGTGTGTCCCCGTGACGCCCTAGGGCACATTAATGATAGCTTCTGAGAGGATCAAGCCTCTCCATCACATCCAGCAACGGGAGCAAGTCATAGCCCCTTCACAGACTTGTTTCCCCGCCTTAAAAATAGACACAGCATTGGCCTTTCCCTCTCCTCCATTTGTGAACACTGATAAGTTTCTGTGTGGGACAAGTGTAAGAAGGTACAAATGTGACTCACAGGTATAATGTTCTTGTTATGTGATGGAAACCGATTTCCCAAATTCACTGTGGTCCTGGAATCCACTGTCTTTGAACTCTCTGGTCAGCCCTTCTCACAGATGCATACACAACACACACACACACAAAGCCCTTCAAGTTGGGAGTTAAATCTACCAGGGTGCTGGAAGTGTTACTGGGATAACCAGGGCTGTTTACATATGGAGGGATTTAATACCAAGAGTACAAAAGGCCAATGCCTACTAGACAACCAAGTAATCCTTCCCTATTCTACAGCCGTGTACCTCCATGGACCGCCACTGCTTCCTGAGGGAAGTAGCAGGTGCTGGAGACTTGAGCAGCATCCTCAGACTTCTGAGCCCAGGAGTGGCCTGGCAGGTGGTGATCCAAGGCCTGTTCCCCACCCAGTCCCTGGTAACTTGATTCTCACTTGGGTCACCCAAGTCCAAAAGGCAGGCAGGGAGAAGGAAGAAGAGTGTCTTTTGCCTCTTACCCTGCCTCTTCCCTGGGGCTTGGGCCACTGGTGAGGCCTGAGGGAGGTTACCCACAGGAATAGGAAGGGTCAGGATGGGGATTCCACAGCAGAGAAGGCAGAGGTCGGGCATTACAGCCAGAGAACAGAAAGGCGACGGCCATTTTATTTTTCCCTGGCACGCTGGTGGCTCCGGGCCTGACGTGTCCCTGAGGCTTTCTTATGCTTCTGGTCCAGCACCTGGGCCATATAGTTCTCCTGCTGCTTCTGGATCCGGAAGTCAGACATGTGATTCCTGCAACGGAGCCAGCTGGGCGTGGGCTGGGGACAGCCCAGGGTAGGGGCCAGAGGTCTGGCTCCCCACTTCCTTCAACAACCCCCAGCCTGACCCGAACCCCTCACCTGAAGATCTCTTTCTGCTGGCTGATAACATGCTGCAACTCTTTAATCTCATTCTCTTTGCCATTAAGTATATCTTCTTGCTTTATAATGTGAGACTCAATTTCTGTGGGGGAGAGAGGCAGGGAGGAGTGGTTCCCATCCCATGGGCTCTTTCCTGAGATAAGGAATTCCCTCATGGGTCTTTTCAGAACTTGGCTCCCTCCACCCAGGGGTTCTCCATGAATGGTTGCTAATACCTTAGTAAGAATGAGTCTTTTATGGAGTCCTGATGGGGTGGGGCTGGGGAGTCACAACATTTTGATGAATGTATCTGTGACTTCACAATTCTATTCTGGACCAGGTGACTCACATGAGGGCGTGCAAAGGCCCTTGGAGAGAGATGGGCAAAGGCAAGAGGATGAACAGCTCCTGCCCTCAACTCCTGCAGCTCTTTAGAGCTATCACCTCCTTGGAGAGACCCTTCCTATTCTAAAATTACATCCCTTCCCAATACATTCTATCCCTTTTTCCTGCTGTATTTTTCTTCTTAGCACTTATCTCACAAACCATGGATTTTACTCACTTGTCTTTTCCCCTACTAGGATGTAAGGTCCACAAAGACAAGGATTTTTGTTTTATTCACTGCCTTAACCCTAATGCCTAAAACAGTATCTGGCACATAGTAGATGCACAATACATTTATTTGTGGAATGAATAAACAGGATGTCCCCTGGGGGGCTATGTCTCAGAAACATCACCTAATTCAGTCATCTCAATCCAACCAGACCTCCTGAAGGTCAGCTGGATGCCCAGTTCTGTGCCAGGGCTTCAGGAAAGAACACAGAGGAGTGAGGAGGAGCCAGAGAGACAGAATGACAAAACTTATCCCCAAATTAAGTGCTCATTAGATGCAAGGATGATTTTTGTGTCTTGGGTTAAAATCCAATGAGGCTGTAGGGATCTGGGGTTGCTTCATTTACACAACTATCCCTCGGGGAGCACTCGAAAATTCTGATCCTTGAAGGAAGAAAATCCTGCTGCCTTTAAAGGTTGGACAAAGATTAACTAGAACATAAACTCTAAAAATGCAGAAATGTTGAAGCATTTAAGGTTTCAGAAGAGAAGATATGGTAAAAAGTTAAGGCACAGCGTGGAAAAGAGGAGAAACACTGGTGAAGGAAAAGAATGAAAACATTAGCTCACTGGGTCACAGGACCAGGACTGAAACTCCTTCCCCAGGTCACCCAGCCAATCCAAACCGATTGCTTGTGAAGTTCTTATGGGGAGAAAGAAATCAGAAATTTGTGTGAATCCTTTAAAATAAATGAGGGATAAATTTGAAATAAATGGCACCCCAAAAAACCAAACTGAAACCAAAGTTGGCAGGAGGAGGACACAGGCCAGGGGGTGGCTCAGGTCACCAGATTTGCTCAGGTGACGGCTTGTACCCTACTGGAGGGGTTCAGAACATTCCTGGGGGAATGCAGCCAGGCTTCGTCTCTGTGACTCACAGAAACTTACCATAAGCAGACAGAGACCCGAGGCCTTGGCTGATCTCTAGGAAATGCCCCAGAGGAAGGGCCTCCAGGACCATCAGGGAAGAACCCTAGATTCCTTTCAGGGAAGTAGGGGCAATGCCCAGGGAAGTGGGAAGGACTATGGGACTAGCATCCTTGGGTTTTGAGGCAGTGTCTGCCTTTTGGGCCCCAGGAGGCCCTAACAGGAACCCCTGATCAAACAACCATGACGCCTGTTAGTCCACTTAGCCAGATCAAGATGGCAGCCTGCTGGCATCTTACCAGTGAGGGTACTCACCAGGGGAGAGAGAAGGCAGCATTGGTGGGTAGCGGGTGCCCAATGCTCCAGGTGGGGGCCCTTCAGAAGAAATCCTGAACCTCTTTTGGGTTTGAACTTTGGCCTACTCAAAATGCTTCAGTGAATGAAGATGTTGCATATGGAATTCAAATCTACTTCTTAAACTAGGTACAGGGAGCTTAGCATTCTGGGAAAAGTAAAGGGGTTCCTGAGGTCCGGAGATACTGGGTAGCTGACTGAAAGTGCCCCACAATTCACAGCACCAACTGAGCCAACAAGAGTCCAAAGGCATCTGCACAGAGCAGACATATGGCCTACGGACATATTTTCCTTGGCCCATACAATACTTAAAAAGTTTCTAAATCAGTTGCCAAGACTAAAAAGTCAGAAAAGCTTCCATTAAAATCTGGTTTCCAGTTTCTTTTTGAAAGATCTGATAGTACTGGGCCCCTATTCCCACAGTAGAGGCACTAAGCCCTTGAGGTGGAGTACAGCTATCCACATTTTCAGTTCCTACTCCTCCCTGTTGGGTCCCCAACCCTGACACTAGGGGTCAGCTTCCAAATAGGACTGTGCCCCCCCTGTTGTTCCTCTGGTAACAGAGTTATGAGTAAAATACACTATTTCTAATATTCACTAAAAGTGGGAAAACAAAAAGGTGGACTAAGAAGGTTGTATGTTTCAAGAAAAATGGGAGCGAGCCCGTTTCTTTATGGCCACGAAGAATATTGTACACCAATCGCTTCCCTCATTTCCGTGGCCTGCCTGGTCCCTGAAGGCCTTTGCGAAGGTGTGGCCCGCCTGGGCTTGCCTGTATCCTCAGCCGGGGACAGAAGTTGGGGTGAAACCCTGCCCTGGACACAGGCACTGGGCAGTTAGGGAAGAGCCCATGTATGTAAGCGTGGGAGGGAGCTCGGGCCTCCCGCCTACCATTGCACTTGGTGATGAGCTGGTCCTTCTTGCTGGACTCCTGCAGGGCTCTGCTCTTGACACTGGAGAGCCTGAGTGGAGAAGATGAGAAAGGGTGGGAAGGCTGATGGGCAGATGGGAACCCCAACCCTTCCCCCACTACCAAGGCCCACTCACGCCTTTTCAAAGGCCAGCTTCTCTTTCTCCAGCTGTTTAGACAGCACCTCTACCTCTCCAAGGGCAAACTGCAACTTCTCCTCTTCCTTGGCCAGGAGGACCTTGGTCTTGGCATGGGCAGCTTTCTCTTCCTGCAGGGGCAGCAGCAGTGACCTCATTACCCCAAGCTACATTGGGTCTCCTAGGCTCCCTTAACCAACCCTCTTTCTCAGAGGGGCACAAAGAAGCCAGGGTGCAGGGATATTCACTACTGGGGCTGGAAGCTCTCAGAGGCCAATACTCAATGACTCTGCCCAACCACAGTGATCCTGGGAAATGAGGGAAAATTAGGAGCCAGCAGAGGCCATTACTTACCACCAGCTTTTTCTCCACTGCCTGGAACTCTTCCTTACTGACAAAATTTTCATCCTGGAGAACCATCTGCAACAGAGCCTGGCTCAGGGAGGGCCTGGGGCTGGGCTGGGAGGGGTGTTCTCTAGGGACCAGGAGCAAGGATGATAATGGGATGATGCCCAGGACACCCAGGATGATACTGGGGCCCAGGGAAGGGAGAGTTCACTTTCATGAGATTGACTGAGGCTCAGCTCTAGGTCCTGCCCTCAGGGAGCAACCAATCTCATGGAGGATATAGCCCATGGCCACCATTTCTAACAGTATGTGTGCTATGATGGAGGAACGCAAAGGGCTGTGGTGCCCAGAGGCCCCTGACCCAGCCTGGGGAAGGGTCAGAACTGCTTCAAGGGAAGAGGGTGTCAGACCTGAGATTTGACTATTAAATAGGGTTGGCCAGAAAGATAAAAGAGAAAAGTGTTCCAGACAAAGGGAACATGCATGCAAAGGCCAGCTGCCAACACAGAGACCTGGGTACCTAAAGGCTCCACAAGATTCAGTGCCCAGAGCTGCATACAACCATTAGAGTCAGAAACAGATGTGTAGTCAGTTTTATATATCCAGGGGAGGGGGTATCTCAGTGGTAGAGTGCATGCCTAGCATGCACAAGGTCCTGGGTTCAATCCCCAGTACCACCATTAAAAATAAGTAAATAAATAAACCTAATTACCTACCCCACGCCCCCCCCCCCAAAGTTTTATATTTCCCAACCTTCTTATCAAGATGAAAAACAAAACCAGAAAAACCATAAACTCTTAGTTGGCCAGGATTCTACCATGCCTGTCCAGGTAATCTACGGCTCCAATGCTTTGCACCCATGAACTGGGGTTTGATTGGCAAGTCAAAAATAAAGGGACATAAAGGAGTTGGAAGCCCTTAAGTTAACGTGTGAAGAGCCAATTCTGTGCTTACTGCACTCAGCATGGGGAGGAGATTCCAAAATAGGAATGATGTTACAGTTTTTCGGTACGCAAGAGCCTTGGGAAGTCAGTGAAGACATCTCCAGTTAGAAATGGGGAAACTGAAGCTTAGTGAATAAACTGGGGGCATATCTACTAGGCCCTGTATAATCAGGCAAATAGAGTAGAGAATAACTTGATTTTGTCTAAAATTCCCCGGTAAATATTCATAAGACCCTGCACCTTTTTGGCTCCATCCCTATCAGCCAGAACACATCCGTGCCCCGCCTCCTCCTGATGACGCCACTGGCATTGTGCTCTCGGCAGGCCCCTGGCATAGGGACAGGGTCTGGCACCGCCCCCACTATTTAGGCGTCCATTCCGGCCTCTCCCCCAGCTCTTCTGGCTGCGTACCACGTTCCTCAGCTGGTGGATCAGTTCCTCCTGAGACTCAATCACGTCCCGCAGTTGATCGAAGGCGAGACACACCGATCCTGACCCCCCCTGCGACCACCCGACGGGTGTCGCCATCTTTCACCCCCGCCAGCTCGTTGGAAATGGCTGCCGGGGGCTGCCTCACCACCGTCGCCCACCAATGAGAATGCGACGCCACGCAGCACCTTGGCAACCGCGGGCGGGGACTTCCTTTGTTAGCAAGGCTGGGGCCCGCCTCTTAAAGGAACCGCCCTCTTAAAGGAGCTGCCTGGGGCAGAGCTTCTCCAACATCATTAGGAATTTAAATGTATAGGGAATGTGCACATCTATTATATCGTGTGTTTCTCACGCAGCTCTGAGGAGACAGATCCTGGCTTATACTCACTCTAATGTCTAATCATCGGCTGATGAGCAGGCAACACTCAGACACAAGCCCCCAACCTTCACCCATTAAGCTGAAACACCATCAAACAAGAGTCAGCCCCTGCATCTGTAGCTTCACATGTTTCTTTATCTCACTATAATCTCTAAATTTTCCCCATGAGTTTGAGACTCTGGCCTCCTGTGATCTCTCTTTCTCCTAGGAACACACTTAGTACTTAGGGGGTCTGAGCCTAAGCAATGAAGGGAAGCTCAGGAATAGAAAAGGAGAGTGGAGTGGCTTCATCAGAGATAAAAGTACTCATACTCTGGTACCAGGCTCTGGGTAGCCACGCTGGAGCCAGGTACCGCCAGATCAAAGTGCTGGGGGGCCCTGAAGAACCTGAAGAGATTAGAGCTGAAGTCAGCCATGAAGGAGACTTGTAAAATGGAGGCAGGAAAGGATAAGATGTTCACACATCTCCACCAATCCCTGTTGAGGGCTTTTTTTTGAAATCCAAATAAGATTAAGCTTGGAGAAAACCAGAACTAATATTTATCAATTACTCACTATTTCGTGACACGTTTATGTCTTGTTAGTATTATTTCACATGATCCTTATAATAACCTTGGGAACTAGATTCCAGATATCCCCATTTTACAGATGAGGAAATATAGGTTCTATGAGAATGAATAACCCAGTAAGCCAGGGTCACCCAAGCTAGTAAACCTTAGAACTGGTCTGTGAGGGGGGCAGTTTGATTACAGAGTCCATGTACTATGATGCTGTGCTGCATTTTGGTTGAACATAATGGATTCTAAAGTTAATGAATTTGAAATCCACAAGCAGGAAATGACTGTATTAAAAACGAGTTTGGAAAAAATGTTGTCAATGGCCACAAAGGGAGGTTGACATTTTAGGTAAGCCACTCAGGCTGCTCTCCTCAGCTCTCTAGGTGCCTCTTTTTGGTTGGATGTTGTGACCTGACAAACATGATCATTCCTGTGGATCTCCCAGTGGAAGCCCTTGTTTTATCTTTCCTCTTTTCTTGTGTCTGTTCTCATATCCTTGAGGGCAAGGCCATCTCTGTTGATGAATCTTTTTTTTTTTTTTAACATTTTTTATTGATTTATAATCAAGTTGATGAATCTTTAAGGGCCTAGAGCCATAGAGTCCAACAGAACTTCCGTGATGGAAATGTTCTGCACTGTCCAATACCATCAGCCCCTAGCCACAGAGGACTCCGCAGCACTTGAAATGTGGCTCATGTGACTGAGGAATGGCTTTCTAAATTTTAAAACATTCTAATAAGATAACAAAAAACAAAACCCAAAAACTTGTCCAGTGGACAAGGCAGTAGTATCCAAGAGACACATCATCCATGTAACTAACCCTAGAAACTGAAGTGTTCACTCAGAAGGAAAAAATTAAATTTAAATAGCCATATGTGGCTAGTGGCTACTGTATTGGATAGTGTAGGCCTAGAGTGTGCTGTGTAGTTTATATGCCTCAGCACAGAACCCTCTGGGAATTTTGTCTTTCAAATGGGAATATTCACCCGAATCACTCTTGAAAAGGCTGCACAGTGCTCTCGGGCAGCGAGCCCTGAATCTCATGAACCGTGCCCCCTCTCTAGGGTCTTTCATGAGGTGCTACTGGATGTCCCTTGCCACTCAACATTCATCTCCGCCAGCTGAAATAGGTTGCCCTTCACATTTAGGGCAAAACCCTGGAGTGCAGTAGGCTCCAGCAGCCAGTTCCCAGGAGATGGGAAGTTGTGAGCAAGAACAGAACCCTAGATCCAGGTCCACACCCTCCACGGACATGAGGGATGGTAATCCTGGTTGGAAACTGCCACAGACTCCCATTCTATATGTCAACAAACACTACAGGCTCCTGCCAATCTGGGCCCAGTAAGGCTCAGGATAACATGACATCACAGATAGCTCTGTGATCCTGCTCTGGG
The DNA here is from genome assembly GCF_048773025.1 of Camelus bactrianus. Classification (NCBI taxonomy): domain Eukaryota; kingdom Metazoa; phylum Chordata; class Mammalia; order Artiodactyla; family Camelidae; genus Camelus; species Camelus bactrianus. The sequence goes on from NC_133541.1 coordinate 99,089,015, forward strand.
AAGGGCTTCACAGGGTTGTCATCCTGGTTGATGTTCTCATTATCTATGGCTGCATTAACAAACCACCCAAAATTTACAGCTTAAAAACAAAATCACTTTGCTCAGGAATCTTCAGTCTGGGCAGGGTTCAATAGTGAAAGCTCATCTCTTCTCCATGTAGTATCAGCTAAGATGGGGGGAGGGGATAGAAGTTCCACTTCCAAGATGGCTCACTCACCAAACTAGCAAGTTGGTGCTGTCAGCTGGGAGCTCATCTGAGGCTGAGAACCAAGATTCTTGGTTCCTCTCCATGGGCTGCTTGGGCTTCCTCATAACATGGTGATTAGGTTCAAAAGAAAGCATCCAAAGTGATGAAATGGAAAATGCCAGTTTCTTAAGGCCTTGGTCAAGGAACTACAGAGTCCAGATTCAGGCAGAGAGGACACATCCTACCTTTTGATGGGAATAATTTCAAAGAATTTGAGCTTCCAGAGGAAGTCCTGACAGGTGGCATGTCATTTCCTTCAAGCTTCAGCTCAGATAAAACCAGACTGGAACTCAATCTAATGGGGAAGACATAATAAATAAACACCTGAATAAATCCCAATTTAAATCATTATTCAAATAAATAGCATTAGAGCTATGACAGGTGTAAGAAAGAGAGAAATTAGAGTAATTTAAAAGGATATTTAGCCCACTCTGGGGTGTCAGGGAAGGCTGTAAGGAAGTGATGTTGGAGCTGAAACCTATTAAAATAACCAGGAGACACTTAGCAAAGGGGGTAGGGGCTGGTGAGTGGCAAAGGGTCCCAGAAAGAGGAAACAGTATGTACAAAGTCTCTCAGAAAAAAGAAAAAAAGTCCCTCAGTCAAAAGGGTTGGCTGAGTGTAGTAACTAAAAAGCTAGCATGGCAGAAAAGAAAAAGATGTACAGGGCAGGCAGGGGTAGAGGCCAGAAACTTGGTAAAGCCTTGTGAAGCATTAGGCCATGCTAAAGACTTTGCTGACTTTTATTCTGGAGGCAAAAGAAAGGTACTGAAATATTTTAAGCAATAGGGTGACATTCTATAATTTATGCTTTGAAAAGATCTCTCTGGTTGCAACAAGGTGTACAGATCAGAGGGGGCCTTGAGTAGATACATGGAGACAAGTTAGGCAAGCTGCAGTGGCTTTTGTCAGAGAAAGTGGATGGTAGTTTGGGAGTCAGATGGTGTCAGAGGAGATGAAGAAAGAAGATGGATTTAGGATATTCTGGAGGTAAAACTGATAGAATTTAACATTGGAGAAGATATTGGGAAAAGGGAGCCGAGGTGTTTTAGTTGTCTGTTGCTACAAACTACCACAAAATGCAATGGCTTAAAACAGCAACCATTGTATTATTTGCTCATGATTCTGCCGCTTGAACCAGGCATGGCGAGGCAGCTCATTTCTGCTGTGATCATCAGCCGGGGTGGAATAATCAGTTTGGCTCAGATTATGTGTCTGGGTTCAGTTCTTGCTGCCAGCTCAGTTGTTTGGTTCTCCTCTGCATGGCTTCTCCACGTGGTTAGCTTAGTGGTCTCGGGTGGTGGGATTTACATGGCAGCTGGCTTCCCCTAAGTGTAAAAATGGAAGCTGCTAGTTTTGCCACATTCTCTTGGTTAAAGATCAAAAGCCAGTCCAGATCAGAAAGGGGACTACACAAGGCCATGAATATTAGGTGTGGTCCATTGGGGGCACCAAACTAAGTCTACCATACAAAGTCTCCTGGGTTTCTGACTTTCAGACGTGGCTGAATGATGGTGCTATTTATGGAAATGGGAGCATTCTAACAGAGTTGCTTCCATCTCCACTGGAAAAAAAAATCACTGCACTCTGTATGGATGATTATATTTCAAGTCTCTCCTCCTCAGAACTGCTTTCACTGATCCTTTATCCTGAATTAAATCCCTTTGTTACAGATTCTCAAGGTTCTCTTGGTCTCCCCTTTGATAATCATTCCACTGGGAAGCATTGCCTAAAGTTGCCTTCTCCATTAGATGTGAATTCCAGAAGCCTGGGTGCTGAATCTCAGTTGTTTCCTGAACTCCCCACCCCCAAAATTCAGCCCACCATCATAAGTTCTCCATCTTTGCTGAATTGAATTTCATCTCAATCTCTCTTCAAAATGGAGAGCCAACTGAACAAAGTACTGTATTTCTAAACCAAGACTGCTAAATGTGGGCCATTAAGAAAGCTAGCAAGGAACTGGGATAATACCTGATTACCTGATTTGCAGATGCTAAATAGATGTTATGTGTACATTGGCTGTAATATGCTGCACCTGCTGTTATCTGATGGAAAACAAATATAGAACAGGTGATGCCACCAATGCTATCTATTGTTCTAAACACCAATAATTCCACTGATGAATGAGGAAACACTGAAGCAGAGGTCATCAGCTTTTCTAGTCCTAAGTGGCTCAAGGGAGCCAGGCAAAATGCAGTACTCAAGGGTGCCATGGGCAAAAGTAAAAGAACAAAGGAAAAATATAAAGCCATTCTTTTTATATAAAATCATTTAATTTCTTTCTCTGGTAAAATACACTCAATCCAGATGCAGTGGATCAGGTGACCAGATTTTTTCAGGAGTCTTACTCCACCAGGAGCTGATTCCATCTGTGTCAAACCTGGCTCTGGTCACAGAACATTCACATCTTTAATTCCAAATACTGAATGTGATGTAAATGATGTAATCAATATCTAACACATGAGTATATAGTTACTTGGTGGTCACTGCACGAGGTATCAATAATGCAGGCTCAAAAAATTAGATGTATAGTAACTTGGCCCTTTCCGAAAATAAACATATTAGGACACTAAGCTTACACCTTAAATAAATCCAAAATAAATACTAAGTAAGTGCTAGCTCCTGTGAGGAACATTGCATGCAGACAATGAACTCACATGTGTGGCCATTCGTAATACAAAGCCCTGGAATCCCAACAGTGCCTCCTCACAAAGCCAGTCCTGATGTGTAAGGATGTACATGAGAATAACACACAGCTTGGCCTGGCTGCTGGATTCCACGTTCCAGTGGGATTTGGAGTTCAAGCGTAATTTCTAATAGTTTCCAACAGAAAGCAGAGCAGTGGCATTTTCTTACTGGTCACTTCTCCCAAGCTGTGAAGCCTGGATCTGATCAAGGAAGTTCAGAAGTCTTCTGGTTTGAGTAGATGAACCCCAGGGCTGTTAACCTGGGGACACGGATTCCTTCAAGCTGCAGCGTCCTTTGTGATGGGAAGGGTTTCCTTCCTCCCCTCCTCACTGCTGATCACACAGTGCACAGAGCACCTTCATTCCATGAATGAGAGCTTCACTTTCTGCTTGAGCCTCAAGCCCTGTTTCTGAGCCCCACTCCCATCACATCTCCAGTCTGCCTTCGTGCTCACAGAAATAGTCTAGAGCTGCACGCCAGGTTCTGATCCAAGAATAAGACATACCTAAAGAGTTTATAAATGATAAAGAACCTTCCAAATGATGTAGGCAAGAGGAAAATGCTTATTTTACCACCATGCACACAACCCATCTAAAATGCAACCCAGGAAATTATAGTTTAACAATATTCTGGACAGTACCAAATAGATTAAACTATCCTTCAACCTAAAGCAAATACCATTCCCTTGAGGAAAACCAGATGTGAGTGTTGTAGTCTATTAGGTAATAAATAAAACAGTACCATCAGTGCTATAAAAACAGACAACAGACCTGACATTTAATGGAGTGAGTTAGCATTGCCTCTATTTAGTATTATCACAGATAACTCATCTCTGCCAGGAAATCCATAAAATGTGTGACTTTGCTATTCATGGCCATCTAGAACAGGGTCTTTTTACCTGTCAAATCAGTTTAATTATGGCCCATTTTCTAGCAGAGGTTGGGGTTGGGGAGAGGAGAGCTTTGATTTCCCTGTGTATGGGAAAACAACTTTCACAGCCTATTTGGCTCACAGGTACACTTTACAGTGTAAATCCCCTTGGTTACTCAGAGGGGATCAAGGAAGCTCCCCCACCCCAAACTAGGATAGACCCAGCTGGGTGATGAAATCTGGCCATCTCTGGAACTGCTCTCCCTCCCTACAGCTGAGCAGGTATCCCCTACCAGCCACCAAAGCCCCACTCTTCACCTCTGAACCCATCTCCTGACCCTGTAGGATGCCCACACGTTGAGTCATGCTAGACATGTCTGCCTAAATCATGGCTATGCATCTGAAAGAAAAATCTCTACTTTGGAAATTAGTTTTAGTGTAGACTCTCCTTCCAACAGGAACTTTTCTTCTATCCTGAAGAAAACACAGAATGTAGACTAGAGTCACATACTGACCCTTCCAGGTTCAGATTCATGATAAAATCTGGGCAGCTCAATCCTGGTAGCTCAACTCCACAGCAAGGCCCAGAACCACATAGTCCAGGTAACAACTTACCTCTTCCTTGTCACCAGTGGGAAGAGCTGCCTGCTTTTGTTCTGTGTACAGAATTGGTGTAGAGAGGTGTCCCGAGTGGATGCAGGACTGCCACAGAAAGGATGCTGGGTCCGGTGGTGGGGAGGGGCATCCTTGGGAGATTGTGCTTTACCAACATGGCTAGAATTACCTGAGAAATGGGAATGACCACACACTTCCTACTTGATAATCAGCCTACCATCTAGCTTTGCCACAACCAATTGTATGACTCAAGTCAACCATGCATTCTCTCTGGACCAATGTTCTCATTCCATAGCAGGCACTCAACAAATGTTGACTACATGAAAAAGCATCTCATATCACAAACTACAGGGAACTGGTTAAACAAAGTGACTGCTGGGGCCAAGGCCAGACCCCCAGAACCACAGAAAGTCTTTCCCCTCTACCTTGAGGCTTGAGCAAACAGCCCAGCTAGCTGGCAATGCCTCCTCTTAGGTCTGACCACCGTACCTCCGTGGGGTGAAGGGACTCAGCCCGTGTGTGATGCTGCAAAGGGAAATGACAAAAAGAACATTCTCTGGGTTCTATGATGGACTAGGGAAACTGCACTGATCAGATGAGAGTCAGCCTTGCATTTTACCTTTAACCCTGGCCCCTGCTTCCATGTGTCCATTGAACTGTTTCACTCAATAGCTCTTAATTTCTGTACCCTTTACAAGAGGGAGTATTAAGGAAGTAAAAGAAACTCAAATCAGGCTGTTTGCTAATGCTAGTAATGCTGAACAGAGATTAGGCAAATAGAAAACTGTGGACTACAACAGTTTACATTTCTCCACATTCCCCTCAGAAAATAGAAAGCCGAGTTGGGAGCATGTTCCAATGGCTGAATCCTGGGGGGAGATGATGACTCTGATGAAGTGAGAGGTATAATTCTTGGTGCACATGTTAAACCACCAATATGAAGCTGCTTTGGCTAAGCCTAGGAATGACTGGTTATTGAGACTTCACTGAAGAAGGAAGAAAACATGAATCTGCTCTGGGGTGCCCTGAACTATGTTCCCAGAGTCAGGGTAGGAGTGGAGCAGGGGGCTGAATCTAACGCTCTGCCGTTCAATCAGCTTAGATGGACTGTTCCTGGCCCCTGGAGCCAATCCCCAGGAAGGATTCTGTGATGATAAGTCTGGCTCCATGCTGAAGCGCCTCCAACTCTGCCCACCAAACAAAGCTAGCAAATTGTAAAATGTTCATCATTTCCTAATTTTGTGTTATAAAATGGAATTAGGAACATAAACAGTAACAAGTAGCAAAACCCCGAGCCTGCGTAGGACAAGCATCCTCTCAGCCACCTCTGCGTAGGCCAATAAGTTTGGAAAGTTTTTCACAGTTTTCAAGTTTCAGCGACTCTGCTTTCTGTTTCAATCGTTCATCTCTGTATAATCCTGCCAAATTGGTCAACTCCGACTCTGAAAGATAAAAGAGGTAACCAATTCATCAAGAGAGGTGAGCTCCTTTGTTTCATCTCAGTACTTCTGGAATCAAAGCTTCTTTTACTTTAATGTTTTTTCTTTCAATTAAATTTAAGAAACACTCATTTACTCAAGAAACACATATCGGGCAGCTACACCACACCAGGTGCTGAGGATTAAGGGACACTTGTGATCCTGGAGTCCCACAGTAACGGGCTCTATTACAAAAGCACCAGACTTAGTTCTTATCAATAGAACATTTGGCACCAGATTTAGGAAACCTGCACGTGTGCAGTAACAGGAGACTCTGTTTCAGGGCATTTCTGTGAATGGTATTCAGATGGCAGTTGGGAGTGAATGGAGTCCAATGGCCTGTTCCTGTCATCTGAAACAAAGATAGCTGCTTCACTCTTCCCCTGCCTCGCCGGACTGTAACTCATACACGCTGACTGACACACAGCCTACCTCTGCTGGGCATGCCCTCTCCAGAAGGCCAGGTTGCTGGTGGCTTTCTTCATCCCTTCACCACATGCAAGGTCCCTAATTCAAAGGCCAAAGGCAGCTGAGCTCTTTTAAAAGTGAAATCATCTGGATCCAGTGACCTCTGTCTCCTTGACGAAATGTATTTCATTTTCTCTTCGTGGTAGAGAAGGTCATTCTATTTTTAACCAGAATATAATCTCTGCTGTCTTCCCCAACTCAACAGTGGTTTGGCTGCCTCTATTTTTTACTCTTTTGTATGATTTCAGAGACATACTTAGGAAGTAACGCCTGAAAAGCACCTCCAGAGACGTGCTGTGTATTAACAGGATGGCGGGCTTGGAGGGGCTACGTGGCTTCTGAAAGCCTCTGACAGCAGGGAGCTACTCAATGTTTAAAGGGTCATACTTGTGAAAATGCTATTTTAATCATTCTGAAATATGTCTATCCATTCTTAATCATTTTACTGACAGATTTTGTTTTTCTTGGTGGAACGAGTGGCACCTGTCTGATTAATCAGCAAACTGCCTGGAAACAGGAATTAATACTTAGCCAGGAGGAATATTGGGCATTGGTTTCTGAATAAGTTTCCATCAACACAAAAACACTGGCATTTCTGCTCACAATGATTCTCTTTACACCAAGTAATGCCCAAAGTACAGATTAAGTGTATGACTCCAAGGTGAGGGGTGGGAATGCATGAAAACCCACCCTCTACAATGGAGGCTCAGAGCCTGGGCACTGGCCCAGCAGTCGCTTGGCAAGCAGCAGGTCTCCCAGGCTCCAGAACAATGTGCCCTCACTCCGTGGCGTGGGGCCTGCGGTGCCTGCCAGCCAGAGCTTGCCTTGGCACAGGCATCCTCGCAGGTGATGCAGCTTCATGGAGGATCATGTGCCTCACCCAAATGAAAGCCCTCTGCTCCTTCCTTCAGCCCAGAGTGCGGCTCTATTTCTCTGGCTTCTCTGGCATGTGGGAAACCTCTTCAGTAGGGCTCTGTGAAATCAGTCTATGCCTTTTGTCCTCTGGGGTCACAGTGACACCAGTATATACAGCACATTTTGTGGCTCTGCTTTTCCTTGAAATGATTTCCTTAGGTTTTGTTTACTGATCTTATCCAAATGTCTCATTGCCTGAAATCTCATTCCAGAAAACATTAAGGCTAGTGATTCTTACTATCTTCTACACTAACAATCACTGTAATAAGCTTATAAAAGAGAACTGCACATCCATGAATGCTTCTCACAACATCACTTGCTTTTCATAAAGTTCACTGAAACCAGGTTTCAATGCTCCAGAGGCTGAGACCCCCTGCTCCAGAGCAATGACCTTGTACAACGACAGTGTTGCAAGGAACCATGTCCCCATGACCACGCTTGGAGAAACCTCTCTCCAAACTGCCAGTGAATCATTTTGTACTTCAATGAACAAAAGGTCAAATCAATGAATATGTTACTTTTCACAAGTTCTGTTAATGTTCAATAACTTCTAAGAAAAAAGATCTTTGGCAGGAACAGGATCAAGAGAACAACATCTCTGCAAAATGTTTCCCTTGCCCTGAATGCCGGTATAATGGATGGACAGAGCACTGAGCCTTCAGGGTAAACTGACTCAGGCAAATTACCAACAGAGGCAAGTCTCAGAGCCTCTCCTAAAAACACTCTGCACAAGAACTCAGATTGGAGTCCTGACAGCTGGAAGACCCCAACAGATCCCAACCACTCTCAGGATCCAGGCCCATGAGACAGTGCAGCATCCAGTCTAGTCAGGCCAAGCAAGGAAGGACTGGACTCCACCAGGAGTCAGCCACTTACTACATGCCAGACACCATACTAAGTGTTACACTCATACCATCTTCTATAATCCATACAACTTTTCTGGGAGGAAGTACATTTTATCCCCATTTCAAAGCCTAAGCTCCTACCCACTCTACTACCCTGCTCCAGGGTGTGGAAAGAAGTTCTCCTCTGCCAGGCAGGGCTGGGATCTCAGTTCAGCTCACCCAGGTCAGGAGGCAGTTCCTGCCTGCTACTTTGGTCCATCCCAGCCCAGTGGCATGGCCACTTCCCCTGGCACCAGGCTTATTATCTAGATGCGTCTGTGAAGGAGTAAACAGGGCAATTAGTGTTCATAGTAAGGGATTACTCAGAAATTCACTCCAATGAACCATTCTAAGAGCAGAGAAAAGAAATTAACAAAGGATTTAAAAAGACAATGGTTAACTCTGCTAAAAACAGTTTCCATTCGGTATTTTGCCAAGAGTGAACTTTGTTCTCAAGTGGATTTATTTTTACAACCTCCAAGTGCTAAATTTAACCTTGTTGGCTGCACTTGCTGCTGGATCCGGAGGGCAGATGCTGCTTGTTCTCAAATGGCACTTGGGTTGTGGGGAGGCTTCAGACAGCCACCAACCTTAAATGCCAGAAATAGATTTTTAAGGGGTGTGTGCTGATAACCCGCAGTTTGGAACTTGCCGGTACATGCATCACGCTCACCCACTGGATCTGTTTATACCCGGAGAGTGCCAAAGCCCTGAAACTAGGCTTCATAAGGATGAGGACAAAAGCCTAGAAGTCACCTTACGTGTAATCCTTACCATGAGCTCGTTGCATAGTTCCAGCAGGTGTGTGTAAGTGTGTTTGAAGAATGTGAAATGCATATTTTAATTGATTTCTTGCAGAAAGCAACAAATTAAAAACCTCAGGGCCTAAAACGATGCTGACTTTTATGACTGTGCCCTTCACCTGATTTGGATCAAGGCCTTCACCTGATTATAATGCCTTTTAGTCCAAGGCCTTAATCTGGCTCCAAAACTCTTTCCTGATTTTTGAAACTTGTAAAACCTAGTTCAATAATGGGGGTAGGCTCTCTTTTGGCAGAGAGGAGGATATAGCTAAGTGGTTAGAGTACATGCTTAGTGCATGAGATCCTGGGTTCAATCCCCAGCACCGCCATTAAAGTAACTAAGTAAATAAACCTAATTACCCATCCCCCCAAAAAACAAAAACAAACAACCCCATAAACAATGCGGTAGGAACTCTGTTTTTTTTTTCCCCAATAAAAAATCAACTTCCTCCTCCTGCTGAATTCCCCCTTAGATCCCAGAGTCATTGCCCACAAAGCTCCTAATGCACCTGAGAGGTCAGCTGGGCTCTGCCCTACAGAAGCAGAGGGCAGAGACAAGGTCCCTCAGGGCCAGGGTTAGGACACTGGCCCTGCTCTCTGATTCTTAATGCTCAGCATTTTCAGTTTTCCAGTCCTTAGAATCTTCTTTTCAAAAGACATTTGTTGAGCACCTGTTCTGAAGCAAGGACAGTGCCAAGGGCCTGGGCCACAACATTAGTAAGACATGGTTCTTGTCCTCAGAGAGCCCAGAATCCAGCAGGGAGACTGTCATGTGGCTACAGAACACTAACACTGTGAGGGTGGTACTGTGTTAACAGGATGAGCAAAGTGCTTTAAAAACACAGAGGAAGGAGAGATTAACTAGGGGGTGGGGTTGATGGGTCAGTGAGGGCTTAGCAGCTCTATGACTGAAGATCTAAATTTATCAGACACTGTTAGATGTTTATAATACCCAGTAATAAGCTATGAGTTAAAAATGAGTTTGCTTTTTAAAAATTACCCAAGCCAAGTTTTATACGATAATTAACAGACGTATGTGTGTGATGTGTGTGGAATTCAAGTGGGATGAAAAGTAAGCCTGTTGGCTGAGAGACAGGGTTGCCCTTGCTACCAGCACTCCCCACTAACACTCACTGGAGTTGTAAGCCAAGTGGCAACACTGTCACCCCCACTGTCTCCAGAGAGAGAAACAGAGTGGAAGGCCTACTTCAGGGAGGGTCATTTTTGTTCTGTGTGGCCACAGCTACCTGGAGAGGAAGAGAAGGGGCACATTAACTCAATACCAACAACATATTAAACTGTTTAGGCTGGATCAGTTAGATTTCCCTCCAGGGAATGTGGAATTAAGAAACTTTGGACTAAACCAGCTAACTGTTTAAAGAGGGAGCTTGGGATGTACAAACGGGCCAATAACTGGTGGGGCTGGGGATGTTGGGAGAGTGACTAGGAGGGTAGCAACCAAAATAAACCATAGCAAATCAAGGTGGTGAAGGAAGAGAGCTTGAAGAAGCAAAGGAAAGCAGATGGCAGAGAGAGGAAAGAGTGCAGATAGGCAGAGAGAGGTAGAGACTAAGAGACAGACAGGCAGATAGGCAACTAGTGCTGCCTTGTTCCTAAGATTTCCAAGTTCTGGCCAAGTGTATACTGTCAATAATTTTTTTTTTTTGTAGTATCCTGAAAGGGCCTCTGTCCTCTCCCTGTTCATGTAAACAAGTGCAACTCAAACAAGGAGAGAGGAAGGATCAGGAAGCTGGGGATGCCTCAGGTTGGAAGCATGGCCATCAGCTAAAGCTCCTTTCAGAGCATCTTACTTTGTTGTTTTTCCTTCCAACAAGTGGTCTGGATGTAATCAATGTAATCCTTCTCTATCGTCTTCTCCAGGTCACGCAGAGATGCTCCTCTGTAGGCCTTGTCAAAGTTTTTATCCACAAAGTAAGGCACCTGTAGGTTCTGGGTTTCTCTAGAAATGGTGTAGCCCAAGGTCCTGAAACAAGGAGAGGGGTGCTCAGGTAAGCTTGTTACATTTGGCAGTATCACTCTCAGCACTGTCCTCACAGACATCATCACAATCACCCCTTCATAAGGCAGATGCAGATACCATTTTCTAATACATCTAACATTTATTATTTCCCAAGCAAAGCAGTAAGTGTAAGGTAATGATTGTCGATATTACATGAGCATGTTCAAACTAGATCCAGCCTCAACATATTTTACTTTATTCCCTTAAAGGATTTACCTCTCTCTCTATTTTTTTTTTTAATTTAAGGCAACCATTATGATGGTTTATTTTACATATACTGTGAAATTATTACTACAATAGGTTCTGCTAACATCCATCTTGTATGGATACCATAAAAAGAAAACAGAAAAGAATAAAGGAAAAATAATTTCTCCTTGTGATGAGAATTCTAAGAATTCACCCTCTGAACAACTTTCCTATCATTTCCTAGCATACAGCAGTGTTAACTATAGTTATCATGTTGTATATCCCTTGTACTTATTCATCTTATAACTGTTAGTTTTTAACTTTGACCACCTTCCTCTGATTCTCCCTCCCTCTCCCCTCCACCTTTGGTAACCACAAGTCTGATCTTCTCATCTCTTTTTCTATGAGTTTGGGGTTTTTTTGTTTTTTTGTTTTTTGTTTCCCAGATTATACATATAAGTGAGATCTTACAATATTTGTCTTTCTCTGTCTGACTTATTTCACTTAGGATAATGCCATCAATGTTGTCACAAATGGTAGGATTGCTTCATTTTTTATGGCTGGATAATATTCCCTTGAGTATACATACCACAACTTCTTCATCCATTCATCCACTGATGGACACTGAGGTTGTTTCCATGTCTTGGCTATCGTAAGTAATGCTGGTAGAACATGAGGGCGCAGATACCTGGATTCACCTCTCTTACATTGCTTTCTATGCTAAAAGTAGAATGCTGAATGCTTAAAAAAATAATTATATATTGTGTAGGACCTAGCATGGCACTTGGAATAGAGTAGGCTATTGGTAAATGCTAGTTGAATGAAATGATTGTTACAGTAAACTATTTACAAATAACCAGATAGCTCACAGCAACTTAGTTCCAATTTTTAGGACATGATAAAAAGTACTTCACACATAGCTGCTAGGTGAGAACTGCAAAAAAAAACTCAGATAAAAAGATTTCAGTGATACTTCCAGGCTAACTCTCTGTGGGTCTGAGATATCCAATGGTATCCGGTGCTCAGAAACAAACAAGTCTGGGTTAACTAAAGTCTAACCATAAGGAAGCATAGAAGGGAGCTCAAATTCAAGTTAAAGCAGAGTGAGAGTAATGTGCAAAATCCAAGCTGATTTTGTTCAGACTAGAAAAATTCCATCCTAAATGAGTTATATTTGACCTTCTCCCAGCCTTCTTTGATCTCTCGGCTTAGGGATCTTGCTGAATGTCTAAGAACATAGGCCATGACTGCTCTCATCTGCCTCTGGGAAGCTGTTAGCAGGGCAGGTTCCTGCCTGTCCCACTGGTTGACAAGAAAGGAGGTAGCAGTAGCCTATGGAGAAACATGGAAGTCAAGAAATAGAGGGAATCACAAGATATCTTTCCATTTCTTTGTATCATCTTCAATTTCCTTCATCAGTGTTTTACAGTTTTCAGAGTACAGGTAACTTCCTTCATTAAGTTTATTTCTAGGTATTTTGTTGTTTCTGATGCAATGTAAATGTTTATGCTAGTTATAAAATTCTGGTTTTTGAAGTGAAAAAAAAAAGTGAATGAAGGGCCGCAAAAGGCAAAATATCCTTCTTTTTTATGGTTGAGTTGTATTCTATTACATATATATGCTACATCTTCTGTATCCATTCACCTATTGATGTGCACTTAGGATGCTTCCATATCTTGGCAATTATAAATAATGTTGCTGTTAATAGCGGGGTGTATATATCTTTTTGAATTAATGTTTTTGTTTTTCTCGAATATATGCCCAAGAGTGGAATTCCTGGGCCATATGGTGGTTCTATTTTTTGGTTTTTGAGAAACCTCCATACTGCTTTCCACAGTGGCTGCACCAATTTACATTCCCACTAACAGTGTACAAGTCTCCACATCCTTGCCAACATTTGTTATTTGTGTTCTTTTTGATGATGGCCATTCTGACAGGTGTGAGATGATATCTCATTGTGATTTTGATTTCATTTCTCTGATATGAGTGATGCTGAGCAACTTTTCATGTTCCTGTTGGCCATCTGCATTTCCTCTTTTGTCTGTTCAGTTTTTCTGTGCATATTTTAAATGGCTTGGTTGGTTGGTTGGTTGCTTTTTAATTGAACTACAGTTGACTTAAAACATTGTATTAGTTTCTGGTGTACAGCATGGATGGACTTGGAGGGCATTATGCTAACTGAAATAAATCTGACAGAGAAAGACAAATATTGTAAGACATCACTTACATGTAGAGTCTAAAAAAATACAACAAACTAGTGAATATAACAGAAAAGAAACAGATCACAGATGTAGAGAAGGAACTAGTGGCTACCAGTGGGGAGAGGGAAAGGGAAGGGGCTGATGGAGGTGGAGGATTAAGGGGTACAAACTATCAGGTATAAAATAAGCTACAAGGATGTATTGTACAACATCGGGAATATAGGCAATATTTTCTAATAACTATAAATGGAGTATAACCTTTAAAAAATTGTGAATCACTATATTGTACACCTATAACATATAATATTGTATATCAACTATATTCCAATTTAAAAAATATGATATTGTAAAATAAATATATAAATAAATCTTAAAAAAAAAAAGAAATAGAGGTAATCAAGCCAGCATGACCTGATAGCAAACTCTCTCTGAGTTTCAGCTTTCCTCTGTACAAAATGAAGATACTGATCTAGAATGACAGTCTTCAGTCTATAGTGATCACCAACAAGAGCTCTTCCTGCCCCATGGACTCCACACGTGGAAACGTTTTTGTTTACTAAACTATAATAGTAACTAATGACTTATTTCTCATTGTTAAATTAAAAAAATAATCCAGGGATTCTCAAACCTTAGTATGGACCAGAATTATCTGGAGGGCTTGTTAACAACTCATATTGCTGGAATCAGAGTTTCTGATTCAATAGATATGGAGAGAAGACTAAGAGTCTGCATTTCTAATATGTTGCCAGTTAATGCTGATGATGTTGGTCTAGGGACCAAACTTTGAGAACTGAATTAAGTGAAGTAATTAATTGAAGAAATCTAAAAATTCCTATCAGACCTCATATTTTCCATGCAATACAAACTTTATAATGAATTTCTATATTTTCAGCAAAAGCAAAGAAATGAGATACTATGGCTTGACTATGTAGCCTTACTGTGAATAAATGTCCCATTCTTGCAATTTTTAAATTGGAAATATCACTGGATCCTAGTTACTCTGTTCTCAGATTCACAGGGGTCCAGCAATACTATCACAAGCTCAGTAAGGTCCTTTCTGACTCTAACATGGTGTGATAAGGATTTACTCTGAACCTAGAGTTATTCTATTACTCCTTCAGAAACCAGCTGTTGCTGTTCTGCAGCTGACCGAATGATGTCGCTGCAGAACAAAACAATCCATGGCCTGAGTGTACAGGAAACTGCCTACAGTATTTCTGAGTTTGTATTATTACTATCCAGCTGCTCCTTGAAACACAAAATCAGTGTTTTCTACAACAAAAGGTGAAATGAAATGTTAATAATGTACTAGCAAAACATTCAAGTCTTTCACCAGATTATTAAGAAGATTTATAAATATTTGACTTACGATTTATAGAATAGACTATATGGGGGATTAGCAGCTAGCAGCTGAGTAATGACAGATATAATCACAATCACCAGAACTGGAAGTAACTGAATAAATGCAGAATATGTAGTCTGAAAAAGAAAAAGTATTTGGTGTTAAGTGTTCATCAATATACAGTTTACTGAAAATAGGATTGTTTTTCCAAAGAAAATACACATTACCAATGCATTGCACATAGCCTGAGGCTTTTCTGGGAAGGCGTACTTTCTGCTGAGAAGTACCAGACAACTCTGTTCCATCTACTGAGAAGGCAGAAGGAGGCCCGCCCACAACCTGGATTGACACCCAGTAATCCTTCTGCAGCCTTCTTTTCTAAGAACAATGAAGCAGACACCCGTGGGTGAGTCTGCCCAGACTGTGACTCTCACAAGATCATGTCATATTATGTAACTCTGTCACCCTGGCCATACCTGAAAGGACTGTGGGGGCATCTAGGGAACATCTAATGGTAGCAGGGATAATCACATTCTCCCTCCTAAGAATCTGGGATGGAGATTCATCACCATTCACTGCTAGGCAGTCACTTGAAGAAAGGACACATACTCGGAGGCACTGTGGACTGGCCATTTGCAAGGGGAAGTAGAACAAGCCAGGCTGCTTAGAGAAGACAAAGCAGATGCAGAGAGGCAGGAAAACTGCAGACAGTCTGGCCCCAAGAGTCGTGGAGAGCACAGCTGTGGGGGTGCCTCACAGCACTGCAGTTCCTGGTTCCTGTCTGTCATGAGGCCCAACGTGCTTCCTGCCTTTGAGCTTCATGAGACTCCCTTGATCCCTTCCCTTAAACCCCCTTTAGTTTTGAATATTTTGAAAGGGCTTCCTATTCTCTGCAGTTAAGAAAACCTTGGTTAAGACAGCCCCACAGGGGAACAGATATTCTGGGACAGTTATCAAAGAATGGGAAGAGGGGTACCATTCTGGTCTATTTGGACCAATTACCCACCTCTTCTTACCATGCCTCTGCTTTCCTAAAGCACCTGTTAGCAACGTATCTCACAGTAAACTTCTAAAACCTGATAATACTCCATGACCAGCTCAGTACAAATGTTTATGGACAGCAGTTGTCCTGTCCCTTCCAGGTACCTGAGGTTTATCTTCTTCCTCTTCCTTCCGTGTCTGTGTCCTCTCATGTCGGTGCCGCCGGCGGTAATAGTGGGTGTCATCTGTCACGTTTGAAAACATATGAATATTTCCTGAAGAAAGAAGAACACTTAGTATGCGACAGGGCGAACACCCCTTCCTTGCTTTTTCCAAAGTCCTTGCTCCCAGTTAGGTTCTATATAGGTCAAGTATTCTCCCATTATACCCAATAGGAAAATAAGACAGTAGGTACGCCAAGTGAACCAGCAGGAAGTAGAATGTACTTAGCTCTCTTGCCTTGATTTAAATAGTCTTTTGTAACTAGTGAGTGAGAGAATCTCAAAAGAGCATTTGGGTCATGAATCCTGTCTGACATGCTCATGTCTGCCTCCTTGACCAGTATTAGATTATGTCACTAATATCTTTAATGGCAACTCATAAAATTCAGTTTACTTCCTAGGCATTTAATTTTCCCAACTTCCAACTTTCTGGGAGTACTTTTCTAACCTTTATCTTTATATGGTTGCTATTTTGATGATACAGGCATTTTGCTTCTAATTTATAAAGCACTTAAAAATATCTAATCCTCACAGCAGCCCTCTGAGGTTGGTATTATCAACCCCATTTTTCAGGTAAGGAAGTAGGATCAGAGGGACTAAGTGATTTGATCAAAATCATGCATAGCTGGAGACTGAAGACTTGCCTTAAATCTCAGCTCATCTGATTCCGAAGTCTTGCTGTTTCCACCATACCACAGTGCCTTTATTCAGATCCTCAAATAGATCCTCAAAGTATATACAACTTTTTAAATGATAATTTTGGAATACTAACCAGTAGGAAAATGTCCTCCAAAGAAGACATTGAATAGCTCTTCTGGAGTGATGTCAGCCTCGAAGTCCCTATAATAATTATAAGGTCTGGCTCGAGGAGCAGTGAAAGTCACCTGTTCATCTCCATATTCATCATAGCGGAGTCTCTTATCAGGATTGCTCAGAACTGCAAAGGCATTTCCTATCGCTGCAACAAAAACAAAAAGCAAGTGAGTACATAGTCTGCTGTAGCTGAGGGTGATCACAGTAGTAGCATGAAGAGCCCAAAGTTGACTGGTGCTAGACAAGTTCATAGTGGCCCAAGAAGAGGTGCTTTGGCCTAGAAAGTGCTTGGCCTTGAAATTTACCATGGTCTAGTCTGATAAGCCAGAAACAACTCTGGATTCAAGATGAACTAAGAACTACTGTTTTCAGTCATCAAAAATGTATTTTTATTTCACTTGAGAGCAACAATTTATGGCTGGAAACAGGTCATACATAAGTAGTGGTATTCTAACACGCAGTCACAATCTCCTGAACAAAACAGTCAGTAAAAATCCTCCTGATTGGCTAAAAGCAAAGTCCTTACTCATCAGTCTTATTTCAGCTTGCCTTAGAAAATGGTTTTTAGAAATTAAGAGATGTATCTCTAATGTCTCAAGGAGGGGTCAAAGACTGAATAGATTACATATGCTTACCATCACTTCTCCTCCCTATGCATAAATGTGCAAACTTTGTCCAATGTTATTTAAGCATACAATCAGTACAACCAATTGAAGAAATGTTGAAAAAAATCTTTTAAGACACCGGTGCCCCACTACCTTTAATTCAGTCAATGCTATCAGAAGCAGTCAGAAAGATCATTTTTTTATGATTGTCTAGCTAGGTATCTGGATTAAATGTTTGTAGCAATAAAACAGTTAAGCAGAAAAAAATAAAGAGAAAAACCTAAACAGAGCTGCTTAAATATTCACATCCCTTGAAATCTGGCAGATTCTCAGAGAAATGCCATTAGTCTGTGAAATATGATACATGAAGGTCTGAAGAGAATGTGGGTTATCTATTTGTTTCCTTGTAGAAAGTGTGGGGGGAACTGGATTCACAGTGGCACATTAACAAAGGTAGAGTGTCCTCTGAGGTAAATGCTGACTTTAAAAAATTTCTCAGATCTATCATTTTTTACTTTTTCCTTTGAAAAATTTTAAATCTACAGAAAAGTTGAAAAAATAGTACAATAAACACTTTTACCTATATTCATAGGGAATTGTTAGCATTTTATTTTCCTCAACTCTCTACACATACATACCTATGTATATGTTATTCTTTTTTTTTTTTTGCTGAACCATTTGAAAGTAGGCTGCAGACATGACATTTTACCCCTAAATATTTCAGCATATATCTCCTAAGAAGAAAGTCATTCTAAGTCACAATACTATTACCACAGCTAAGAAAATTAACATCAATTTATAATCACCTAGTGAATCTGTGCAAGGTTCATGCATTGCATTTGGTTTCATATCCCTTTAATTTAATTTAGAATAGACTCCCCACCTTTTTTGCTTTTTATTATTTTGAAATTTTTTGAAGAGCAGGTCAGTGTTCTTTGTAGAATGTCCCATATTTTGATTGTTTCCTTTTTATTAGTTTCAGGTCAAACATTTTGGCAAGAATACTACATGGATGCTATACCACATAATGTTAGGTTGTTCTAATATTGGTGATACTAAGTTGGATCACTTAGTTAAAGTGGTGACAGCTAGTTATCTTTATTATAAAGGAATTTTCCCCCTTTGTAATCAGTAAGTATTCTGTGGGGTGATACTTTGACATTATGCGAATATTCTACTCAACAAACTATCACTCAAAGGTTATAGCATACACTGATAATCCCTGCTTGAATCAGTGACTTCCCTGGGGGTGAAGCTCTTAAGTAAGATTTTTATGTGTTAAATCCAAAATATTTTTTAAGAATATATTTCTTAACATATGGAAATCAATGGAAAAAATATTTGATCTATAACTAAGGTTTTGCTCTTTAATAAATGCTTTATAAAACTCTTTCTTTTGAACATATTAATAACAGAAGTTTCATGAACAAAGAGTTCCATGGTCAAAGAAGTTTGGAAATGCAATATAGGCTCTACTTGCAAGCGGCCACCAGCCTCTAAGTTCCACAAGAGGAATCATATCTGTTTTATTCACTGTGGCACCTGGCGCATAGATCATCAGTAAATATTTGCTGTTATCAATGAATGAATGGTTCCAGAAGGTATTATAAAGAAACCAAATATGTTTTCCAAAACAAATTAAGGTAAGTGAATGAAAACAGAAGAGAACTATACTGATAATCACTGTTTAAGAGGTGTAGCAGGAAAACAAAACAAAACACCCTGCTTGTGGCCTTATAAAACAATTTTAGGGGAGGCTGAAAACAACCTGCTGTGAACAAACACCACAAGAAGGGCAGAATTAAGCATCAGTTTAGGATCAGACCTTTGAAAGCATCTGTTGCTCCAGGAGCACAGTTCTTGTCAGGATGAAATTTCAGGGCAAGTTTTCGGTAAGCTTTCTTAAGTTCTTCATCACTGGCATTTCGTGAAACTCCCAGAATTTCATAGTAATTTCTGCATTTCTTGATTCTAAAAACACAAATCAGAAACACTTTTTGTATGTCTACAAAGGCCCCTTTTGTGCAATTAACTGCAGAAGAGTACGTCGATCCTCTCTCTAATCTCCCAAAACAAACCTAAAAGAAAACTGGTGAACACATTAATGAAACATTCAATTCATTAACAATGTCCTCCTCCCACTGAGTGAATAATTCCTTTCAAAATATTTTTTTACATCTGATATTTTATTCTTTCTATATTCTTGTAAGTGGATAGAATAAGTATCCTAATTCTTCTACTAAGGCCCAGGCTAAGGTCCTCAGAGTTGAACCACAGGATAGTAACGCCAAAAGAAATACCCTAACCACCCCCCCCTCTTTTTTTTTCCTTTTCCTCCCTCTCTATCCTTTTTTCTTTATGGTCATCTTTTGAAACTTTGTTTTAAAAAGTTAATATATTCGCATGGTGGAAGAAAAATATCCAGTAGTACTAAACTATATACAGTGAAAAATCTTCCTGCTTCCCCATTCCCTGTCCCCCAATTTCCTACTCCAAGGATAACCACTGTTAGAAATTTTCTGTGAATCCTATGTACAAAGAGAACACATGTATAGAGACCTCACCATTTTTTTCTTACCTAAATGGAAGCATATTACAATCATCCTTCTACATCTTGCTTTTTTTTAACTAACAATTTATCCTGGTGATTGATTCATGACTTATATGAGAAGCTTGTATATGAGAAGTATAGGGATAATAGTTTAGACCACCAGAGTGGCAGTTCTGAACTTTTTGATCTAAGTCTTTAATACTCTTTTTTTTAATTGCAGCATAGTTGATTTACAGTGTTGTGTTTGTTTCAGGTATACAGCAAAATGATTCAGTTACACACACACACACACACACACACACACACACAAATATACTTTTTCAGATTCTTTTCCATTATAGGTATTACAAGATATTGAATATAGTTCTCTGTGCTATACAGTAGGTCCTTGTTATTTTGTTGTTTATCTATTTTTTTATCTAGTACTGTGCATCTGTTAATCCTAAACTCCTAATTTATCCCCCCTCCTCTTTCCTCTTTGGTAACTATAAGTTTGTTTTCTATGCCTGTGAGTCTGTTTAAGAAGGCTTTTATACTCTTAAATATTACTGAAGACCCCAGAAAGGCTTTTGTTTATGTGAGTTATAGCTATCAATATTTACTATACTAGAAATGAAAACAAAAAATTTTAAACACAGGGTGATATAATTGCATGTCATATAGCCTTTCAAAAATTCCACTGTATAACCCTGAAGGAATGAGAGTGAAAAAGGCAAATAATGTATTTATATTATTATGAAAAGTTTTAAACTTGCACACCACCCCTGCTCTCCCAAAAGGATCTTTGGGATTTCCAAACTATACTTTGAGAATGGCTGGACTAGAGCATGAACTCTGGAGTCAAGATGCTTCGGATGGGATCTCATCTTGCTGTGCACTTACTTCTGTGCCTTAGTGTTATCTTCTGAAATAGGCTAATAAAGCACACCTGTATTTCACAGAACTGTTATGACTAAGTGAAGTATTCATTAAAATGCTTGATAGCATCTGACATGATGTAAATATTGGCTATTATTAAAAATCTACCACATTCTTTTTAAAAAGCTGAATATTATTGAATTTTATGGATGTATGTACATTCCCTACTGATGGGCATTTAAAGTATCTGCAGCTTTTTGCTACCACACAATTGAGTTAGGCAGGGAGAGGCCCAGAGCCTGCTGAGGAGTTCACAGCAAGTCAGTAATACCGGCTGGACTATAACGTCAGTCAGGGCCATTCCCTAAGAGCTGCCAGTGGGGATCATATGGCTCCCCACCCTAGCTTCCGATCCCTGCTTCCATGGTAGATACTCTCCTGCCTCTCTTTTTCATACATTTATATTTGTTTACTAACAGCTTCACTGAGATAAAATTCACATATCACAAAGTTCACTTTTTTAAAATTTTAAGATGAATAAAATTGTCATTAAGGCATTTTAGCAAAACTGTCATGCAGACAAATTCTGCACTCAGAATACCTGAATTAGAATTCCAGCTCTTTCACTAACTTTAACAAAGTTCACTTTTTTCCAAATTGAGGAATAGTTGATAGTTGACTCTTTTAAAATGTGTGATTCAGTGTTATGTTTTTTTTTTGTTGTTGTATATTCACAGAGTTGTGCACCCATCACTACTAATTCCAGAACATTTTCATCACCCCAAAAAGAAACCCCATACTCATTAGCAATCACTCCTCATCCCTCTGCTCCCCAAACCCTGGCAGTCACTAATTTTTCTGTCTCTATATATTTGCCTATTCTGGACATTTCATATAAAAAGAATTATATAATATCAGGCCTTTTGTGTTTGGTTTCTTGTACTAACACTATATTTTCAAGATTCATTCATGTTGCAGCATATATCAGTACTTCATTACTTTTTATTACCAAAAAATGTTCATTGTACAGATATTCCCCATTTTGTTTATCCAATTATCAGTTAATGGACATCTGGGTTGTTTCTATTTGGGGGCTCTTATGAAAAATGCTATATATGAACATTCATGTACAAGTTTTTGTCTGGAAGTATGTTTTTATTTCTCTTGGTATATATCTAGGAGTGGATGGCTATGTCATATGCTATGTCTAACCTTCTGAGGAACTCCCATACTGTTTTCCAAACTGGCTGCAGCATTTTTCATCCCTACCAGCAATATAGAAGGGCAATTTCTCCATGTCCTCACCAACACTTGTTATTGTCCATCTTTTTGATTATAGACATCTTAGTGAGTACGAGGTAGTATGGTATCTCATTCTGGTTTTGATTTGCATTCCTCTAATGACTAATGATATTGAGCAAACTCTTCGTATGCTTATTGGCCATTTGTATATCTTTGAAGGAATGCCAGTTCAGATTCTTTGTCCATTTTTCAATTGGTTTACTGTCATTTTATTGTTGAGTTGTAAGAGAATTTTGTATGTTTTAGATACAAATCCCTTATCAGATACATAATTTGAAAATATTTTCTCCCATTTTGTGGATTGATTTTTCACCTTCTTTATGGTATCTTTTGAAGTGCAAAAGTTTCTAATTTTGATGAAGTCCAATTTACCTATTTTTTCTTTTGTCATTTGTGCTTTGGGTGTCAACAAAAAATCATTACCTAATCCAACATCATGAAGAGTTACATTTATGTTTTCTTCTAAGAGTGTTACAGTTTTAGCTCTTGCATTTAGGTCTTACGTTAGGTCTTTGAATTAATTTTTGTGTTTGTGTGAGGAAGGGAACCAAGTTCATTCTTTTGCATGGGGATATCCTGTTGTTCCAACATTTGTTAAAGACTATCCTTCCCCCATTAAATTGTCTTGGCACACTTGTCAAAAATCAATTAACCATAAACATAAGGGTTTGTTTCTGGACTCTCAATTGTATACTATTGATCTACCTGTCTATTCTATGCTAGTGCACACTATCTTTATTACTGCAGCTTTGTATTAAGTTTTGAAATCGGAATGTGTGAGTCTTCAAACTTTGTCCTTCTTTTTCAAGACCGTTTTGATAACTAAAATCAGGAGTGAAATAGGGCATAGTTATTTTAGTATTCTCCTGATTTTATTTATTTTAGTATTCTCCTTTTCTTTGCTTGGTCGGTCTAGTTAAATGTTTGTCAATTTTGTTGATATTTTCAAAAATCAGTGGGAGAGGATATAGCTCAAGTGCTAAAGCACATGCTTAGGTCCTCGGTTCAATCCCTGGTACCCCCTCTAAAAATGAATAAATAAATATACACCCCCTCCACCTCCAAAAAACCTGATTTTTGGTTTTGTTGATTTTGTCTATTGTTTTTCTATCCTCTATTTCATTTATTTCCATGCCATATTATTTCCTTCATTCTGCTTCTTTGAATTTAGTTTGTTCTTCTTTTTCTATAGAATTAGGTTATTGATTTGAGATTTTTTTAAAAAATATAAACATTTACAGCATTTAAAGCTATAAATTTCCTTTTAAGCATTGCTTTAGCTGCATCTTATATGTTTTGGTATGTTGTGTTTTCATTTTAATCCATCTCAAAGTATTTTCTAATTTTCCTTGTGATGTCTTCTTTGACCTATTTGTTATTTAGGAATAATATGTTGCTTAATTGTCACATATTTGTGAATTTCCCAAATTTCTTTCTTTAAAAAAAAATTTATTAATTTCATTGAGGGGGGAGGTAATTTGATTGATTGATTGATTGACTGAAATGGAGGTACTGGGGATTGAACCCAGGACCTCCTGCATCCTAAGCATGCACTCTAACCACTGAGCTATACCCTCCCCCTCTCCAAATTTCCTTCTGTTGTTAATTGCTAAGAACATACAATGTTTGATTATTTTATTTTATTTTATTTTATTTATTTTTTAGTTGAAGTATAGTCAGTTTACAATGTTGTGTCAATTTCTGGTGTACAACATAATGTTTCAGTCATACATATACATACATATATTCCTTTTCATATTCTTTTTCATTATAGGTTACTATAAGATATTGAATATAGTTCCCTGTGCTATACAGTACAAACTTGCTGTTTATCTATTTTATATATAATAGTCAGCATCTGCAAATATCAAACTCCCAATTTATCCGTTCCCACCCCCTTTCCCCCCGGTAACCTTAAATTTGTTTTCTGTGTCTGTTAGTCTGTCTCTGTTCTGTAAATAAGTTCATTTGTATCTTTGCTTTCAGATTTCACATATAAGTGATATCATATGGTATTTTTCTTTCTCTTTCTGGCTTACTTCACTAAGAATGACAATCTTCAGGTCCATCCATGTTGCTGCAAATGGCAATATTTTATTCTTTTTTTGTGGTTGAGTAGTATTTCACTGTATAAATATACCACAACTTCTTTACCCAGTCATCTGTCAGTGGACATTTAGGCTGTTTCCATGTCTTGGTTATTGTAAATAGCGCTGCTATGAACACTGGGGTACATGTATGTTTTTGAATTAGAGTTCCCTCTGGATATATGCCCAGGAGTGGGATTGCTGGATCATATGGTAAATCTATTTTTAGTTTTTTAAAATATACTCTTTGTTTGTTTGTTTGGTTGGTTTTTTTGTGGGGGAGAAATTAGGTTTATTTATTTATTTTTTTAATATAGGTACTGGGGATTGAACCCGGACCTTGTGCATGTTAGGCATGCACTCTACCACTAAGCTATACCTTCCCCTCTATTTTTAGTTTTTTAAGGAATCTCTATACTATTTTCCATAATGGCTGCACCAAACTACATTCCCAACAACAGTGTAGAAGGGTTTCCTTTTCTCTACACCCTCTCCAGCATTTATCGTTCGTGGACTTTTGAATGATAGCCATTATAACTGGTGTGAGGTGATACCTCACTGCAGTTTTGACTGCATTTCTCTGATAATTAGTGATATTGAGCACTTTTTCATGTGCCTATTGGCCATTTGTATGTCTTCACTAGAGAATTGCTTGTTTAGGTCTACTGCCCATTTTTGGATTGGGCTGTTTGTTTTTTCGTTATTAAGCTGTATGAGTTATCTGTATATTCTGGAAATTAAGCCCTTGTTAGTTGCATCGTTTGCAAATATTTTCTCCCATTCCGTAGGTTGTTTTTTGTTTTGTTTATTGTTTCCTTTGCTGTGCAAAACTTATACATTAGGTCCCATTTGTTTGTTTTTGCTTTTATTTCTATTGCCTGGGTAGCCTGCTCTGGGAGGACATTGCTAAGATTTATGTCAGAGAATGTTTTGCCTATGTTCTCTTCCAGGAGATTTAAGATGTCCTGTGTTATGTTTAAGTCTTTAAGCCATTTTGAGCTTATTTTTGTGTATGGTGTGAGGAAGTGTTCTAACTTCGTTGATTGACATGCTATTGTCCAGCCTTCCCAACACCACTTGCTGCAGAGACTATCTTTTTTCCATGTATACTGCTGCCTCCTTTGTCGAAGATTAATAGTGCTTGATTTTAATCCTTTCAAATTTATTGAGTCATGTTTTATGGCCTAACATATGGTTTATCTTGGAGAGAATTCCATGCATACTTGAGAAGAATGTGTGTTCTGCTGTTTTGGGTAGAATGTTGTACAGATGTCTATTATGTCAAAATGGTTTTCCCTGTCTTTCTTACAACAGAAGCAGGGCAGTGACCTCAGATTATGCCCTAATATTCCACTTCCACCTAGCCTTGCCTCTGAGGCCAAGAAGCTATTGTGCTTCAGTAATAATAATAAAAAATAGTAATAGCGGTCAATCCTTACATAGCATATTGTCTGTGCCAGGCACTCTACATAAATTCTCTTATTTAATCCCACCACAGGCTCACCTTTGTACCCCAAGCAGCTGCTCTTCAGTATAAGTGGTGTTCCCTTCACCCTGCCAGGTCTGATTCCACTCATTCTCAGACTTCTTTTCCTTTTGTGCCTTCATGCAGTTACAGCAACCACAGGGGTCATGGCTTTCAGGAGGTCTGTCTTCTGGGTATTTGTTTCTTCTAACTGCATCGATGTAAGCTGCAAAGCAACAGCACAATGAGGCCTCGTGTTGACCTGCAAATCAACTTTACTACTGGCCTTAGCCAACTGGGAGGCTGCTTGTAGGCATGAGCAAGTGAGTGTGAGGGCCAGGCTACTGACGTCATCTGACTTTTAAGCATCCATACAAAGCTGAACAAACATCTTCCTTGAGAAAACAATACAGAAAATACACAGGCAACCATGAAGAACTTATAACGCCAGAAACATGAAGCATAATAATGTCCACCATACCTACAGTGGTCAGTGAGCAAGTGATCACGACAGAGCCAGTAAAGGGTTCAAGAGGTACCTGGCCAATACCTTGCCTTTACGGCAGCACAGGGGAAGCCTATTTCTTTGTGGTCCATGTTCAGAAGTGAATTGATTATAACACATTTTTTGTTGCAGTATCTCCCACTACTAAGATTTACAGCAGAGTTGATGTCAACTTTTTAAACTCACAGTTATAGAATTAATACCTACAAGACATCTGGCTGGACAGATCAAGCAGATTTATGGGTAAGACTTACTCCTGACCACAAAGACGTTATAGTTTAAAGGGAGAGGTTTTAACTAATCACAATGCATGCAGAATGCAGAGGGTCACAGCAATCTAGTTAAGGAAGGCACAGTACTCCTGTCCTGTCTGGAGGATCTGGGAAGAACTTTAAAAACATCTTTCTCCTGCGTAACATCTCTTAGGGACTACCCACTGCTTCCTGTTCAGATTTCTTATCATGGGCCCAGCCTGCGGCTCCAGCCTCATCTCTCACCACAAGCTCCTTTGCAGTCTATGCTCTAGATCACACCAACTCCTTTCAGATCAGCAAAGCTTTCTCTTTTCTCTGTGTCTTTGCATATACTGTTCTTTCTGCCTGCAAAACCTCCTCTAAGTAGGCCTGGCTAACTCCAACGCATCCTTCATGTCACCATATGTAACACTTTCTCCACGAGGCACCCTCTGACACCCAGACTGTGTTGAGTGCCTTGTCAGTATGTTTCCCAAACATATGACCTTGCTGTGTAGCACAGGACTTATTGGCCGTTCTGTAATTGACTGCTTAGCTGCCAAACTCCTTCGGTAGACTGAGAGTTCTGTGGGATCAGAGACCCGTGTCTTCAAATCTCTGCTGCATGATCAGCATAATAAAGGGTACCCAATAGGTATTGGATCAGTACTCTTTGCCTGACTGTAGGATGGAAAAGGCCGGCCTATGCGTCCTGATGTTGGCTGCAGGGACAAGACCAAACTGAGGCCGAGGTTGAGGCGGCCCAGTTTGGAGGCGATGATAAGGACGCGGTAAACAAACTGCAGGAGACCGCACCACCATGCTAACCCTGGGGCGGGCGGGGCCTGCCCGCTGAGGGCCCTGGGCGGGGCACGGGCCGGGGCGGGGCTGGGGGCCGGAGGCAACAAGTCGTCACGGGTGACTCTGAGTACCGGGCAGGGTCCTCAGCTTGCGCCAGTACTCCTGGTTTCCGGATCCCGACCGCCTGCCCTGGGCTGTCCCCCACCTCTCCAGGAACCCTACTCAGGCCCAGCATCTTCTCATAGGCCTCCATCCTTCATCTTAGGCCCAGGATCTCAGCCCTTTCAGGAGCCGCCAGGAGCCGCATCCCAGATTTCTCTCTGACCCTGCCCTGTCCCACCCTCCGGTCAGGATCTGGTACCTTCCGTCCAACGCTCCCCGCTGCCCAGAGTCGCTGCCATATCGGTTCCCAGTCAGCAGATCTGGCGAGCCTCCCCCGCGTCCGAGGCTGAGAGAGAGAAGGGGCCAAAAAAAAAAAAAAAAAAAAAAGAAAACAAAAAAAACCGCGGAGCATGCTGGTCATTGTAGTCCAAGCTATAGTATATGCGGGCCATTGGACTACAATTCCCGACAGGCGCCGCGCGAGGGGTCGCACAAGCGGTGGTGTAAAGGGGCGCGACCCTTGGAAAGAAGGCCTGTGGAAGTGTGTTGCTGACAGTTAACTGCTGCGCGACCAGCGGCTCACAGCCTGAAACTGGCAACAGGGGGCTGCGCTTTTCCTCATCTGTAGAGTGGAGATCGTAACTTCGGCCTCGCCTAACACTTGGGATGTTCAAGGAGGTGCTATCAGATCCTGCCTAGGAAAGATTTTGCAAACTACGGGCTAGAGGGTGAGAGTGTGACTATTTTTCTCCTCACGGGTGTCCTAATTAAATATATGCTGTTGCCTGTTCTGTGCAAACTGTATGCTTGGTCCTCGATGGGTTTTGGTGATGCCGAACCCTACCTTGGGAACTTAAGAGCCAAGAAAGTAGAAAAGTGAGATTTATGTGGTTAGAGGGCAACTCCTCTGTCATAGCTTCATTAGAGGGACCCATAGGAGTCAGAGGCAGAGAAAAAAGAAAGGTGCAAGTATTGGAGATGGCATTAGATCACCATGTATTTGATGTGCCTTATCCTTCATCTATCCTATTTTACTCCAAGGCCCATCCGAGACTTTCCCCCTCCCTTCCACCCCAATTATTTCCTTGGTCTTTCTCCTTTTCTAAAGGACCCAGCCCTAGGAAATTAGTAAAAAGGCAATGAAGAAATATTCCTACTTTTCCCCACTCAGATTTGCATGGAGCCTAGCAAAGAATAAAGGCAGTTCTTCATAGGTGGATGGGTAGTGTCCTTACTGACTCATCCCTGCTGGTGAGTTGAGATGGCCAAAAATCAGGTCCACAAAAGTGAAAAATGATCATGTACATCCCCAAACAAAAGTTACTTGGAATTCATTGAGACCTTACTCAGGAAAACCAAATCAATTATGTCAACTTTGATATTAATCGAAAGCTCCTTAGGTAGTTGGAGTGGGGTGGGAAGATGTACAGCTCTAGACACAAACTAAAATGGTAAAAGCCTTCAATGGTGTGCAGTTCCATCTGTCTCTGCAGTCATGACTCTGGGATATATGAGCATCATTGTGTTCACAGAAGACTGGGTCTTGAAGAAGCCACTTGTGCTCTGCAGACCAAAGGACCTGATAAGGGACATCCTTTAGGTGGTTGAGTATTAGGAGGAAGTTTATTTGGTTTTGAGAGGCTAGACAGACTGCTCTAGGTGGACAGGGGAAGGTGGGATATGTCTTGAAGTCTAGGGGCACAGAGCTACAGTCTGGGGGTACTCAGAGATGTCAGAGTACCATGAAGTTTGAGGTATCATCTGGTTGAGAGTAGGGGTGGTAGAGCACTATAGGGGATAATTGGATTGAGAAGGGGTACAGTGAATTATGGGGCTACTTAAGAGTAGAGACCAAGTGCAATAATGCTGGACAAGATTTGGGAAGCCAGGGCCTCTTGGAAATGTCTGGTACCTCAACAACCTTTCCCAACACCTCTAAAACCTCACTTCCTCCTTTTCTAGACAGCTCATTTACTACTAGATCAGTAAAAAGTGGTTTAGCATTGCACCCTTCTCAGATATTGCCATGCAAACTCATCCTCCAGCTCATTTACACCTCAATTAACACTTCTGGATGAATTTTTCTATGATTATCACCAGGACTATCTTAGAACTCCAAACCTCAACAGTTAGAACACTTCTGTGCCAGTTTTTGATTCAGCATGCCAACCACTCGACAAAAATAATTCCCACTGTCAAATTCAGTCTCTGTTTGGTAAAAGAGGGAACTGTTGGCCCAGAGAGTTCAGGATGGAGGTGCCAGGGGAAAGCAATCAGCAGGAAGAGCGAGAGCACCTGAGAAGGAAATAAGGGAAGAGAAATTGGCACTTCTCAAAGAGGAGGTAGGTGAAGAAAGAAGTTCAAAGAGGTGAGAAAGGACACCCACAAATCCAGGGGGAGACTGCTGAGCAGAACCACACAGTTCTTCCAGCAGATTCAAATAGAACTAAGTAGTGCTAGCCTGGCTTTGGGAAACTGTATGCAAGAATTAGGCCGGGGGGGGGCCTGCAGTGGTTCTTCATCTGCTAAACCATTTTACCTAGAGCCAACCTCAGATTTCTATCAGTTTTCTCTACTTACTTTCAGGAAAACTTGTTGAACTGTAGTGAATTTTTGCTGGTGATACTGAGGTTTGCCGTGTATCCTATATGATTGATGTGCTGCCCCATCCAGTCCTGGAAGAAAGATACTGAGTAAATGATCCCTCTGTCCAACTGGGTCTGTGTGCCTGAGATGGTTTGTTGGTTGGCCTCCCATAGGATGGGAGAAGAAGTAAGAGAAGGACAAGCTACAGCAGCCACCCTACCCGAGCCACCTGTTCCTGCTTTGGGCATGTAGTCCTGTGTTAGAATAGGGAGGAAGTCATCTTGTAAATGGCCACCATCCTGTTGTCTAGACATCAGGGAAGAGATATGGTCTCAGGGAAGCTGCAGGGAGAAGCTATACTTGGATTTCCTGTCAGAGGTGGGTCTTGTATTTACATAAATAGTAGGATCTTCCAGCGGAGCCCCCTCTAATACAGTTTTCTGGAGAGAAGAGTTCAGCATTAACTGAATTCAACCTCAACCCCTTCCCAGAGTGTAGTTACTTGGCAACAGGAAAATCAACATGGTTAATGTGGTATTGCAATGTCAGTTTCAGGGTAAATACCTTTCAATCTCATATTAGTACCAGTTCGTCCCATCTCCCACGTATAAATACCTTAAGACTAACAGCTCATATTTGCAGGACATTGCCCAGAGTCAAGGGAAAGTTTGTGGCTTTATAATGGAGACTTCAACTGAGTTACCTAGAATGAAACCCATGTCTTTGACTTAATTAGTCCAGTATGATAAGCAGCTGAACTGAGTATCCATGGTAGTCCATAACAATAACAATTCAAACAGAATCCAGTACTTCTAGACATTGTTATGTCACCTGGAGTGTTCTATCCCAATGATGCATTTTTGTACTCAAACTGACTAGTAAGTCATGTGCTTTTTACAGTGTGCCTTAAATAAAATATATCTGACTTATTATTTTTTTAATGCTGTAGTATTGCTGTCATAGGTTGTACTCCAGGAAATAGACTTGGAGACTCTGAGATTTGCATGCTGAAGGTTTACTGGTGCTTCCGGGAGCAACAGCTGCAAAGAATAAAGGAAGCAAGATTAAGCAGAGGGAGAAATGAAAGCAAAGGTCCAGGTCTTCCTCTCCACCTCCACCCCCAACAATTAGTCATCAGCCAGCTCTGGGCCCTCAGCAGCCACAATCCCAGCAGCTGGGGGAACAAGGGTCTTGATCCTAAAGTGAGACTTGGGTGGTGGTACTCCACATTGTCTGCTATAATTGCCAACTAGTACTTCTAATTGCCAAGTGTCTCCACATTTACTATTCCATTTTACCTACCAAGTAGCTGTGAGGTAGACAGGGCCAGGGAGGGATCATTCTTCCCTTAATACACACTAACACACAGGAAAATTTAAGTCCAGAGAATGTAAAAGACTTGCCCCAAGATGCCCAAGACTTGTCTCTGGCTTCTACCCAGAGTGATCTCTACTCATAAGATTGTGTTCATTTTTTCTTATACCTGGAGTTTATCAAACTGTAGAATATAAGAACCAAAAAAAGATAAAGAAGGCCAAGTAGTCCAGTCACCTCACTCTAAAAATAAGAAAATAGACTCAGAGATGGGGATGATTTCACTAAAGTTAAGCTGTAAGTCTGTGGCAGAGCCTAGCCTTTTGACTGGATTTCCTGCACTCAAGAGCCAGTTTTCATGACCCCTGATGTGCTGAGCACAGTGTATCACATAGGAGCTACAGATGTGAGCAGTTTACAGACACTGCCCTAGAGGATTCTAGAATCCAGTAGGTTTCTTCAGGCCACGTGAATAGTTTCAGTGAGACATAGAGAGTAGAAATTTTTGTTCTACACTTTCTCTCACATATCACCTTGCAGAGTCTAAATTCGGGGGAAAAAATAGTATATTGTTGCTTCAGAATTCTGTGTTCTTCCTGTGTTCTAAACTGCCAACTGCCAGATGCTTCTTGAGCCTCATACAGATATACCCAGATGACTCTTCCACTGACCCTCCCCAACCAAGATTCATTTCCAAACCAGTGTCATGGTAGAGATTAGTAAGAAGACAGATAACTGCTTTCTTTTTCTTTCTAAATGACTTTACAGTATTTGTGACCCTTCATTCTGTTTCTCAGATATGAACTTCATAACTGTGTGTAGTAAATGGGATGGGTTTTGATTTACAAAGTTACAGATCAATCCTTGCTCCAAACCTTTTCAGTGCTATTCCCACAGCTAGGATGAAAGCGAGGCACGTCTGCCCGAGGGCAGGCAGAGGACATTAGTTCTCACAGTATCCAGCTCTCACCACCAGAGTTTCCTAGTCAGAATGTGTTGTGCCTCCTGTTCTCACTCTACAGATTTAACACTTCTTTACTGTGACAGTTGGTCACTGTTTACAACTTTTCTCTCCCCCTGTCGGAGTGGTTAATCAGTCACCTCATCCCTACTGAGCAAACCAGGTGAACTAAGGCAGACCTGACAAAAAGTTCTCTCCACCTCCCAGATTTCTCAGAGAGCTCCCCACAGGTGTAGAAACTTGTACACATGCCTTACCTCCAAAAGAAGCCCCCAGAGCTGCCAGAACATTCTGTTAAGAAATACCCAGGGGAAAGTAGACCTTAAAAGAAATTAGACTGCAGGCCAGAAAATAATTTTAATGCAAAGTAGAAGGGACCAATTCACTTTGTCATTTTCCTTGCTCTGGCTCTAAAGACTCCTTCCTGTGACTCTGAGAAGGTGGTAGGGGCAGGCTGTGCTTCTAGGGTGATTGTCCGTATGGGAAAGAGTCTCTCATACTGGCTGCTTGCTCCCAGATCTGGAGGAATGCTAGTGTCCTTTAGATCTGGGGGTAGATGTGAAACAATAAAATAATTTCTATTTGGTTCATGGCCTCTACCGATCCCATCGCTTTCCTCCTTAAGGTCACAGGGCAGCTGCATCATCCTCAGATTCATGGGGACCCATGATTGCTTTTAAAGAACCTGCAAAATAAATACATAATGAGGAAGGATGAAGTTATTGGGAGTGGTGGGGTAGGGAAGAGGAGAGAAGAGCCTGAGTCTGAAAGTATCTCCTTTTTGGTTAAGGAACTTGAGCCTGAAGGGAGGAGGAAGAGGAGGGGAACGAGAGGAAGGCATCAGGAAAAATACACCTTCTCTGCTGAGGCACATCCTTTGCTGTTATTCATGTTGATATTCTTCATGGAGATGAGGGTGATGCTGTCTTTCTCTCCGTTGGCTGTGGAGCAGCTGGCGTAGAAAGGGAACATGAGTTATAGAGAGGAGAAGTGGTAGGGCAATGGGGGTCAAGAGACTATTGAGGGTGTTGAAACTTCGATCTTTGTTTCTATAAACCTCTATTTTGGTGGTGGACTAAATGAAATGAGAATGTGCTTTGGATGAGGGTATAGCTCAAGTGGTAGAGTGCATGCTTAGCATGCATGAGGTCCTGGGTTCAATCGCTAGTACCTCCTCTATAATTAAACAAATAAACCTTAGACTTGTGTTCAAATCTTAGTTTTCCTACCTACTACCGTGTGATCTTGACCAAGATCTCTTGAGTCTTACTCTTTTTTTTTTATGTGTAAAATACAGTAATACCTGCCTTGAAGAATTGCTCTAAGCATCTGAGATATTATTACAAAATATCTACCATAGTGCTCGGCACATACAAGGTGTTCAATAAGTGATTCCTTAAATGAGTATCTTCTTATTTAAGGAGTAGATTAGAATCTGACTTCCTACATTCTTCACAAAAGGGTTATAGAGACTTGGCCTTGGGGAAAGTGTTCCAGTCCCTCTCCCATCACCCAGCCATTTCTTTTTAGGTCTGCCCTGTCCTCCCGTCCTGCCTACCTCTAGTCCTGGCCTCGGTGAGGCTGTCAGGATTCTGTATGGGTGTGGGTGTGTGTGTGGAGAAGGCAGGAAGTGTGGGTCCTACTCTTGGAGTGGGGAATTAAGAGATCAGATGGGTGATTCTTCCCTTACACTTCTGACACTCTTACCTTTCAGAGAGCCCTGAACTTCCAGGTTTCTGGGGATCTGTAAAAATGCAAAGGCACAGATTGGAGGTCACAGGCTGTAACTCAGAGTCCCAATGTGCCCCTCAAAGCCCACACAAGTGGACCCTCCCTCTTCATCTAGTGGTGCTTATGTGCCATTCCTTCCCTCAACTCCGGGCTGGGTATCAGTCTCAGAATCTAGCCCTGCATCCTCCAGCAAAGAGAGGCAAAGGGGGGCCATGAGGATCAGGGCATGTACCTTCAGACTCCTTGTTCTTCTGACACTTAAACCTTAGACTGACCACACTGACCAGGACGATCACCACAACCACCAGGATGACAATGAAGCTGATGACACCTGAACAGGGAAAAGAATGGGGTGAAGGAGAGGCAGAGGAAGGGCAAAATGGGGAAACAGGAGTCCAATTCTCTTTTCCCAGCTAAGTGCTGTGTAGACAGGCTCTGGGAGCAAAGTGAATTGCCGTTTTCTGCTGAATGATTGAGCTTTCATCCAGCATTCCCTGGCCAGAGTGGGCTCCTGAGCCCTGAGCCATCCTCCCTTAAGAACACAAGACCTAGTAGAGCTCAGAAGAGCTGAATGGAGGCCCAGTGGAGATTTCTTTCTACCAGCATCTTCATCAACCAAACCCTCCTGGAACAAATGGATGAGATTTGAACTTGTGTTTCCGGACCCAGAGTCCAAGTCAGTTCAAGGGTGGGGTCCCCTGCCACGCCCACCTCCTCCTCCTCCTCACCAAATGCAGCCACAGTGAGCACTGTCTCTGACGTGGGGCTGGGCAGGATGGTCGAGTCGCCTGTCCTCAAACTCATGGTAGATGATTTGGGAGTAACATTGTGAAAAGTGTCTAAAGTAGAGTAGGGATGGTTGAGTCAGTGAAAGACCTGACACAGCCCACATGTCCCCTCCCACTTCTCCCAGGTAAAGGACTGCAGTGAGAACTGATGTCCTACAAAGACTTCCTCCAACCAGATCCCATGTGGATGGAGGTCAGGACTGGTTGATGTAGAATCACGTGACTAGCATTGTTGGTTGCTCATGTTCCCAGTTCCAGAGAACTCTAGAAAGTTCAGGATGCTTCCCTCATTATGCATTTCCCACCACGCCTGTGGGGCCCAGAGGAAAGGAATTTACACTGCAGAGATAGGGAGCCAGACCAGGCAAGGGAGAGCCATGTGTGTTTTGCCAAAGGTTGATGTGGGAGGAAAGAAGGGCACCGGATGTTTGTGCCCAGGCACTGATCTAACAAGCCAGCTGCCAGTTAATGGGCACAAGTTTCTGACCCTCATAAAACTGAGGTGTGATCGCCCATCTCATTGTAGTGTGGGCCTGATTGCTATTCCAATTCCTTATCCTCACCTCATCCCAAATAAGTCTGGAATTGTGAAAAAAAAAAAATCCCAGAGCCAAGGGTAGGATGAGAGAAAGGGTCAGGGGACTCTTCATTGTGAGCAAAGACGGGACATACCTCCGCTTGTGCTGCCTCTGCTGCTGTCGCCGCTTAGAACACCCGTGCCTGCACCATGCAACAGCAGGGCTCAGATGGAGGGTGTCCACCCCCTCCCAGATTTCTCCCATGCTGCTGGGTGAAGGCCAACCTGCCCTGAGAATCGTGTAGCCCTTTCTTAACCTTTTTTTGCCTCCCTTTCCATCATTTTGGTTCTACCCAACCTTACCCCTCCAAACTTTTATCAGTCCTGAGTCCAGGCTTCTTTTACCTTCATCGTGACCAGTTCCTGTCTCTACCCACCCACCCAAAACCACTTTCATTCTCTCCCAAACCAGGGTGCCACTGGTGTGGATTCTGACGCTCATGTGGGGCAGGACCTGGGCCTCTTGAAGGAGGAAAGATGGAACCCAGGCAGCTATGACCCAGTGTTTTCACCCCCAGCTCCAGGTACTCACCAAGTCCTGATGTGTGCTTCTGTGGCTGGGACCAAGTCAGGCCCAGCAAGGATGGGTAGTGACCAGCCATGGTGCTGGAACTCAGAGTCACGGGTTTACCGGCTAACACAGTCGTGGGGACCTGTGAGGACTTCTCTGGAGGAAGTACGCATGGCCTGCTTAGGGCCTCAGCCAGCATGTGCACAGGGAGGGCTCTTTAGTCCCAAATCTGCCTTCGGTTTCTCTGGCCTTTACTTTGGCAGTGCCCTCTACCTAGAATGTACCGTAACACCCTCCACCCCACAGTCTTCATCTGGTTGACTTATTTTTTGAGCCTCAGCTTCAGGGACCGCTCACTCTGGGGTGTCTGGCCCCTAAGTCTGAGGTAGCTGACATTACCTGGGCTCCCACAGCACCTTCTGCTTATGTTCATCATGGTCCCTCTCACCCTGCTCTGTAACTGTCAATGTGACATCCTATTTACTTGTCTGGTCCCCCACGAGTCTATTCTCTTTTAGTGCAGAAACTGTGTCTGCCTCCTCATTGGCCCCTCCCTGGATGGCATTTGCAGTCTGAGCGACAGAGTACCTGGGGTGCTGGCGCTGGGCAGAGGGCTTGAACTGTTGGGCTTTGTGGAAGGACTGTCTCCTGCAAGTAGAGGTGGAGGGGAGCTGAAGGTGGGGAAGGTTTGGTGACACCACTCTCCCTCAGCCACTGGAGAACCCTTGGGCTCCAAGCAGATCTAAAGGGCTGGGGAGGGAACTGGGCAAGGGACAGGGCTTGGCTCCTCAGCAACCACACACACTCACCTGCCTTAGGGGAAGTTGGCTCTAGGGTTAGATTTTGACTGTTGAGGTTTCCTGAAACAGATCATCTGAGACTGAGGGTCCGCTGCTCCTATTGCTCCGTCTCCCTGTCTTCTCTATAGCTGGTGTTTTCTAGTCTTTCTCCCTACCCCACCCCAACCCCCAACCATCCATCTCTCTCCCTATTCAAGGCATGTTAGAGACTAGTACAAAACTGACCTAGAGCTCTTTCCACTCTTCCTAAAGGCTAGAGTAGGTCCTGTGTGTTTTTGGTCTTACCCTGAGGGCTAGTTGTCGTGGGCAGGGAGTTGTGGCCTGAAAGAGAAAGCAAAATGTGTAGATTAGCTTGGTGAGCTTTCTGCCCAGCACATCCCCCAGAGAAGAACCCAGGCCTTTTGGCTTTCCCAGCCTCCCATGCTGGAAGGTGGACACACTTGGTAGAGGACTAAAGGATGTGACTCCAGCTCACAGTGCTGGCTTCCTTTGAGACTGTGACTCAATGGCACAATCACTACCACGTCATGGCTCAGTGTCACAGAGTCCTTTCCTGTCTCTTCAGTCCCATGTGGCTTTTATAACAACCTGACACAAGGTAGGGGGAAGGTTATTTCAAAGTAGTGATATTTCCAAGGACAGAGGGCCAGTGACCTGCCACGTTTCGACAAGGACCCAGGACTCCAGGTCTACAGGCTAGCGTTCTTGCTGCACTACCATCGAGCCATCTCTTTTCCCCTGTGAATACTGTTATCCTGCTCCTGCCCTAAGGGGAAGGGATGGAAAGATGTGGTGAATAAAATGGGGTTCAGGATTGGGGTTGGTATCTGGGCTATCTGCCCTCCTCCAGCTGAAAGGAATGGCCCACACAGGAAGCAAGTTCTGAGGCAGGAAATCTCTAGAATAAGCAACCAATTTACTCTAATAGATGAGGCTACTTCAGAAGTGGTCTTTGTTAACACAACATTGTAAACTGACTATACCTCAATAATAAAAATAAAAATATAAATAAATGATAAATTAATTAATTTTAAAAAAAGAAAAAGAAAAAGAAAAATGGTCATTGTTAGCCAAACCAGGGGAGCAGTCAATTACCAGGAGGCCTCAGTTGCAAACCTCATTAGCTTTCGAGTCTGCACTTGCGTATGCCTATAGGCCCCTAGGCAGATCCCTAGGCAGATGTGCGTGTGTGCTTGTGTCCCCTACATGTGTGGGACCTGAAAGGTCAGGTTGTGTTTGCTCATTTTCCACAATGAAATCATTCTTGAAACCTGTGAACAATGTGAAAGGAAAACAACGTGGGGAAGTGGAGCCGCCCCGCTGGGTTCCCGTCCTCTGCTCAGGCTGGGACTGCAGGCTCTGGCCTGGCCCTCCTGCTCCCAGCGCCTCATCATCAGGGAAGCACCAAGCCTGGGAGCCCAGCGCCTGGGTGAACAGAGGCAGCTGAGGGCCAGGGGCCCACCCAGCCTGGGGCAGCCTGCTGGTCTGTTTGTTTTCTTTAGCCACTGCCTTCCACCATAGGGCTATCGTTTGGATAGTGTGCAATTAATTGTTTCCAAGCCCAAGCTTGCTCAGAACCTGAGTCGCGTTTTTCCAGGTCACCATCACTCATAGCCCCATTCCGTCCTTGGGTGGGAGCGTTAAGAGGGGAGTTAAAACTTTTAGGTGCCCTAGCCTAGAGAGAACTCTTCTCAGCTGAAGATGAACACTCTCAATCTGAGGCATTTCCTAAAAAAGGTCTGTCAGTTATTGATCAAGCATATCTAAGGTACTATCTAAGCTCTATAATGTTATGACTTTAGATTTTAGTGGGAGGGCACAATTCACTGTCTTCCTGCATTTTTCTAGAAGCAAAACTAGTATCTCTGAAGGAGTTCCAAAGTCACAAGCTCCATGTCAGTAGCCTACTCTCTCTTTGTCTCCTGTCTCCCCTCCCACTACTGGAACGTTTTGTCAAGAGTAGATTCCTCTGTGAGTAGAGGAGAGACTTAGGGAGCACCTGTTTCTACAGGCCAGGGTGCCTCTGACCACTGAGCATGCATACAGTGGAAGAACACTGGCCACAGTGATTTCTTACTTTCCTGTCTCTCCTCCTTAATCCCTACCTCTTTATTCCCTTCCAGCCTCTCTCTTCCCCCTCTTCACCACCACCATACTGTTTTCCTCATCTGCTTAGTTTAGTCGTTAAAATCATGGATTTTGGAGTCTGACAGTCTTGAGCTCAGGTCCTGACTCTGTCACTTACTATCTGACCTGGGCCTCAGTTTTCTCTTCTTTAAAATGCAAGTGATTTTAGTACCTCATAAGTGTCTATGAAGATGAGAAAATGCATATAAAGCACAGTGCCTGACCGTTCATGCTTAAGAAATCCTGGACATTTTTATTTCTGCCCCCTTCTCTCAAATTCTCAGTTTCAAGTCTGCCCTGACTCCATGTCTCCACAGTCAAGTCCCTCTGTGGGCCTGGATGTCCTCAAAAGGATTCCTCAGTCCACCAAAATGAAAGTGAATGCTCTGAGATCTTGAGATGAGAGGTTAGGCACTCAAGGGTGACTATGGCTCAGGTAGAGTCACTCAGGGCATTCTTAGCCCTGGCGCTTGCCCTGAGACAGGACAGCGGGTAGGGAGGCTGGGAGAAGCCTAGGTTTGTAAAAATGCCCCCTCATGAGTCTCAGCTTCTAAATCTCTGCCATTTCTGTAGTTTCTACAACAGCCTAGTCCCCCAGTCCCAGATCACATGTGTGACTCTATCCTGAGGAGGTGGGGGGTGGTTTAGCAATAGGGATCAGAGTTTTACCCCCAGTACTTGGGCTTTTAGAGAGATGTCTGACCTCTCCAGGAGACAGAGCGTTCAGGTACTCAGGCCCTCTCACCCACTACCAAGAAAAGGCCATCTTCTCTCCCCATCCAAGCACTCTTAAACTCTCTTCTGCTGCTTTGAGCACATGCTCATAATCCTCCACAGAAGACCTGTGGAGGGTGAGGTGGGGGTGGGGATGGATGACCTAAGGGAAGTTACTGCCCTGTGAGTCACAGTCTCCTGGATTTCTCATGGCTCCCAGCAACTTCTCCCTAATTAGAGGACTCCTATGAGCTACTTCACAACTCGTCAGCTAGTAGAGCCCTATCTGAGAGGTGTTGTTCCCAAGTCTTCTACTCTGGGGGGTCATTTCATCTAGCCCCCTAGATAAAATGTGTACATCTTCTTTGGCAAATGGCTCTTTGTATTTAACCTGAGTCCCCCTTGCTGTGATTTGAGCTTAAAGTCAATATTTGGAAATCCCAGGTTTTTACTCCTCATACAAGAGAAGACAAAGATGACATGGAAAGCCCAAGGTACAGACAGTTTTGTGCTAGGACATCCTAGAAGGAGCTTTCTAGCCTCAATATACCAAGACAGTCACTTCCCACATTTCAGGAGATCTGCCTCTGTGGGGGCTCTAGTTCACCCCGAAGTTTTCCCACAAAAGTGTTTAACCATATCTGTATTTTACTCCTGCCTGGGAAGGACTGATTCTCAAGCCAACTGATCCCCTTCAAGAGAAGGCTCTGGAATTTCCCTCTGGGCAGCACAGCCCTGGATGGAAAGCCTGTGCGGTGGATGTCCTGACGGAGGGACAGGTGCCCAGGACTGCCAGCTGCGGGAGAGGAACTGCTGAAGGGTGGTGGCCGGTGGCTCTTACCTTGGAGCAGGAGGAAGCCCAGGATGGCCCAGCACAGCTGCGTTTCTCCGACACTCCCCATGTCAGCTGGGTCTGTGGCAGGCAGGCAGCCGCTGTGTGGAGGCTCTGTCCATAGTGGAGAAGAGAAAGGGAGTGCTGGGGCGGGGTGGGGGGTGGGGGCTGGCTCTCCAGGAGCTTCCTGTCAAAGAATGGAAGGAAACAGATTGGGACTGGCTCCAGGGGACGTACTCAGCCCAGCAGCCCAGTTGAAGATGTAAAAACAGCAGTGACTGTGCCCAGGCTCCTCATGGCCTGCGCTAGGGCCACTGTGGTCTCCTCCAGGGCTGTGTACAAAGGCCAGTGATGGCGACCTGGACCCATGCCCCCTCTCTTCCTGTCTGTGGGGTCCATTGGTTCCTCCACAGGCCAACTGGAGGCTTTCGAGGAGTGTAACTGCAATCCCTCCCCCTTCTTGTAGGTCCTGTTTCAGCGCATGATTAAGCCCTAAAGCTCAGCCCACAGCCGCCCATGCCCATGCTCTGTAGACTGAATTCTCCACATGCCTCGCCCTTCTCAGAGCTCCCAATGTAGATGGGACTTCCCAATATCTTTCAGGGAGGCCTTACAAATATTATTGTTCTTCTGAATAGAAAAACAAGAGGACCACATTCTTCTCCCCTCCAGGGGGGAGGTAATTAGGTTTATTATTATTATATTATTATTATTTTATTTTATTTTGTTTTATTTTATTTTATTTTTATAGAGGAGGTACTGGGGATTGACCTTATGCAAGCTAAGCATGAACTCTACCACTTGAGCTATACCCTCCCCTCAACAGGACCACATTCTAAGCATCCCTCCCTCAGCCCTCCCCTTACCACTGGGTCAGGGGTTCCCTGTGCTGCAGCAGCACCCTGACCTTAGCATTCTGCCAGCACTATCCCACGATACTCTCTCCCGCAGACACAGGTCAACATTATCACCTTTCTTCATTATCCCTACACCTGGCACAATGCCTGACATGTAACAGGTCCTCAGCACCTATCTGTTGAACTAAACTCAAAAGATTTAAGAGCAGAGAAATGTTATACACAGTCTTTTTAATATAATTGTTGTCATTGTTGTGGATTTCCTTCCAATCTATGCCTTCCAGTGACAATATGCATATTTATATGCAATCATTTATATGATTGGTGTCCTTTTCTCCCTTACTTTTTATTTTTAAAATAAAGATTTTATTTTGAAGCAATCACAAATCTACAGAAAATTTACAAGTACATAGAACTTTTTTCCCTGAGCCGTTTGAGAGTAAATTGCCAACAGAATGCCCCATCACCCCCAAATATTTTAGTGTATTTCCTACAAACAAGGACAGTCTCCTACATAATCACAATGTAGTCATAAACATTAGGAAATTGATACTGTTATATTAATACCATATAATTCTCAGATCCCACCCAAATTTTGACAGTTGCCCCAATGATGTACATTACAGCAAAAGGGTCAAGTCCAGAATTACTCATTGTGTCTCTTTAGTCTCCTTCAATCTGGAATAGTCTCTTAGTCTTCCCTATACTTTCTTGACCTTAACACTTTTAAAGGTTACTGTCCAGTTATTTTGTACAGTGTCCCTCATTTGTATTTGTCTGATGTTTCCTTGTGATTAGATTTAGCTCATGCATCTTTGGTGGGAATGTCACAGAAGCAGTGTTGTGTCCCTCTCTTTGCATCCAATCAACTGGTACACAATTTTTTTTCCATTAAACATTTTTTAAATTAATTTATTTTTTATTGAAATACAGTCACTTTACAATGTTGTGTCAACTTCTGGTGTACAGCATAATGTTTCAGTTATGCATATACATACATATATTCCTTTTCATATTCTTTTCCAATATAGGTTACTGCAAGATATTGAATATAGTTCCCTGTGCGATACAGTAGAAACTTGTTGTTTATCTATTTTATATTTGTTAGTTAGTATCTGTAAATCTCCAACTTCCAATTTATCCCTTCCCATCCTCTTCCCC
Organism: Camelus bactrianus; assembly: GCF_048773025.1. Taxonomy (NCBI): domain Eukaryota; kingdom Metazoa; phylum Chordata; class Mammalia; order Artiodactyla; family Camelidae; genus Camelus; species Camelus bactrianus. The sequence continues at coordinate 99,131,212 of NC_133541.1, forward strand.
CGCTGGTAACCAGAAGTTTGTCTTCTACGTCTATGAGTCTGTTTCTGTTTTGTAAGTAAGTTCATTTGTGTCAATTTTTTTAGATTCTACATATAAGTGATAATATATGGAATTTTTTTTCTCTTTCTGGCTTACTTCACTTGGAATGATGATCTCCAGGTCCATCCATGTTGCTGCAAATGGCATTATTTTATTCTTTTTATGACTGTGTAGTATTCCATTGTATAAATATACCACAACTTCTTTATCCAGTCATCTGTCAATGGACATTTAGGTTATTTTCATGTCTTGGCTATTGTAAATAGTGCTGCTATGAACATTGGGGTGCATGTGCCTTTTTGAATTAGAGTCCCCTCCAGATACATAGTGTATAATTTTGATTTGTTCTATTACCGAGGTATTCACTTGATCACTTCCTTAAAGTGTTGCCTACCAGTATATTAGTTTCCTGTGGCTGCATAACAAATTACTGTTGATAGTGACTTAAAACAACAGCAATTCATTCTCTCACAGTTCTGGAGACCAGAAGTCAAAGTCAAGGTTTAGCAAAGCCATACTCCCTCTAGGATAGAAACCATTCCTTGCCTCCTCCATCTTCTGGTGGTTGTTGGGCATTCCTTAGCATTCTTTGATTTGTAGCTGCATCACTTCAAATCTGTCTCTGCCTTCAAATTGCCTTCTCCTCTGTGTGTCTCTTCCAAGGACACTTGTCATTGAATCTAGTGCCCATTGGGATAATCCAGGATGACATCCTCATCCTAAGATCCTTAGTTTAGTTATACCTGCAAAGACCTTTTTTTCCAAGTAAGCTAACATTCACAGGTTCTGGGGATTAAAATATGGACATATCTTTTTGGAGGCCACCATTCATGATTATAGCCAGCTTTCTCCATTTTAGAGCTAGTCTTTTCCCCTTTGTAATTAATAAGTATTTTGTGGGGAGATACTTTGAAACTGTGTGAATATTACACATTAAAATCATCATTTATTATTTTGATGCTCAAATTGTCCCTTTTTTGGTCACCAGGAGCCCTTTCAAGCTGACTTCTGTATCCTTTCAACATGTCTCTATCATTCTTTGAGCACTTCCTTACTTTCTGGGATGATGAGGTGTTCCAAGTTCATCTTGTGTTTTATCTGCCCTGGCCCTGGAAGCTATTTTTCCAAGGAGCTCTAGTTCCTTTTAGTGGTAAATGGTATTTAGAAACAAGATCCAGGTAGTGCATGTGCTCATTGCTACTAGGAGGTAGCTTCTCCAAGGCCCTTCTCTGAAATCTGGCTTCCATTATCCCTACTGGATCACTCTTTTTGTAGTCAAGCTCCTGTGTCTGCCACCACCTTCACTTCACTTATGTCTTCCACCCCACACTCAGGCTCAGACCTTCCACGATGGGCCCTTCCCCCACCATATTGATGCCTTCCTCACCCCTTGTGGGCCCTGACATCCTGCTCTGGGCCACTGTGCCCCTACTCCATAGGCACATTGCCAACCTTCTTCTGCCTCACCTTTAGGACTGAATTATGCCAGAAGTAAGGGAAAGGAAGAGGAGAATTTCCCCTTATTTTCAAATCATAAGCATTTTCTGCTGGGTCTCAGTCTTCACAGTGATCGTTTTTTAACAGCAATGTATTTACTGTCTGTGATCAATTTAATCATCTCCCTGTTTTTGAACATTTAGGCTACTCTCGTGTTTCCTTTTATAACTGATACGGTCATGAGCAGCTACAGACCTATCACAGTGATGTTGTTATTGTTGTTTGCGCCATTCTAACAGGTGTGTACTTTTTCATTGTTTTTTTAACAGTTTTATTGAGATATAATTCACATATTGCTCTAGGCTAAAGGTTTGTGTTCCCTCAAAATTCATGTATTGAAGACTACAAACAGAAAACAAACTGTGGTTACTGAAGGGGAAGGGGGTAGGGGAAGGATAATTAGGAGTTTGGGATTAGCAGATACACACTACTATCTATAAAACAGATGAACAACAAGGGCCTACTGTATAGCACAGGGAACTATATTTAGTATCCTGTAATAAACCATAATGGAAAAGAGTATGAAAAAGAATATATATATGTATAGCTGAATCACTATGCTGTACACTATAAACTAACATGACATTGTAAGTCAACTATACTTCAAAAAAAATAATAGTATGTTGAAATCCTAACTCCCAAGTTAATGATACTAGGAGATAGGGCCTTTGGGAGAGAATTGGGTCACAAGGATAGAGCCTTCATGATTGGGTTAGTGCCGTTTTATAAAAGAGACCCCAGAGACCCCCCCAGCTTGCCCCTTTCACCATGTGAGGATAGTGAGAAAGCACCATCTGTGAACAAGAAGTAGGCTCTTGCCAGACACCACATCTGCTTGTCTTGGACTTCCCAATCTCCAGAACTGTGAAAAATAAATCTCTGTTGTTTATAAACCACTCAGTTTATGGTATTTTGGTATAGCTCAAATACACTAAAACACATACTATACAATTTGCCTATGTAAAGTGTACAATTCAGTGACTTTTAGTATATTCAGACTTGTGTAACCATCACCATAATCAACTTTAGAACATTCTCAGTACCCAACAAAGAAATACTTCACCCCTTACAAACCTACAGCTTTTCATAAGAAGACTGGAAGCAGGGTCTGGTTGAGATGGGTAGCCCTTGCTCTTGGCTTACCTCCAGTGAGCCAGAGCTTAAGATGAGCCCCAAAAGTCACCAGCTATCAGACCTTCCCTAATGTGGCAACCTCCCACTAGCCTGTGCAGAATGTCCACACAAACTCTCTCCTTCAGCTCCCTCTGCAGGCTCCTAACTTTAGCTTCCTTCAGTGGGGACAGAACATCCGAAGAAGGGCACTCCTTGCCTTCTTTAGACCAACAGGGCCACTTCCACCTCTCCTGGACAGCTGGAAAAGAGAAGTAACCCCAGAGTAGAGAACTGAGTTGGGGCCTTCAGCCTGGAGGCGTAATGGTAGGGAGGACCCCAGATTCTTTTCATGTTTGGTTCCCGTATAAAAACCTCAAAAGCCAGGGGTTTTCTTCTCTGTGAAATAAGAGAAGATATTTGCTGATTTTAGTCCCTTGAACCCATCTAAGAGGCTCCATGACAACAAAAAGCCAAAAAAGACAGAAGGAGTCAGTGAACACTCATCATGGTTCAGAAATGCCCTCACCACAGGTGAAGGATACTTGCTTACAAGTTTGCAGATCTAAGGACAGAACTGGGGTGGGAGATTCTTAGGTTCCAGTTCTATTCAGCCAATGTTTGTCCCCACCTGCTGCATAGTACCAGGCACTGTGATACTCTGGAACACAAAAATGTATTCCTTGATGGGGTTCATAGGCTAGGAAGAAAAATGAGCCCCCACACTTGTAACATTAGACAAAGCATGACAAACGTCAGGAGTGTGGTAAACACTACTGCTATAGGCTTTAAGGAAAAGAAAGCAAGCTACTTCAGTACAGTGGGCTGAGGAATATATTCCTGGAGGAGGTGATGCTTGAACTAAGCTGTTAAAAGATGGCTAAGGGTCAGATGGTGGGAATGGGGGAAGGGCACCTCGTGACAGTGAAGGTGAAGATGGAAAAATGGGAAAAGGCTGGGACAACAGTCTGGTCCCAGAAGTTTCCACCCCTTATCCTTTCAGAAGTCCTTTAGGACATAGATGCAGGATTCATGAGGGAAGAAAAGGGAAGAATTAGCAATCAGAAGGATCAGAAATTGGGCTTTTGGACCCAGGGACTGGAACCCCAGTGGTGGTGCCTGTGACAGCAATAGGACACATGTCTTGTGGAGGCAGGAGGCAAGCAGCAGTGACTGAAGCTCTGACTGTGGCAGAATCCAGACTCCCTCTGGCTGAGGTCTCAGTGGACCAAGGTGGGAGGTAGAGAATGACCAGAGCCTTTGATTACATTGGGAGAAGGACAGCCTCCTAGCTGGCTTCAAGGCCAGCCAGCCACTGGTCTCACTCACCCTGCAGGTCAGATCAGCCACCCAGTGACCAGGGCTTAAGGAAGCTTGGAAGTCTGAGTGGGGTCCCTAAATGTCAGAGTGAGTAGCAGCTTGGCTGAGAGACAAGGAATCAGGGGTCTATATCTTGCCTCCTTGGATCAAATCACTGGGTAAGGGGAGTTCCTGGGAGGGGTCTCCTGGCCTACAGACTGGAATAGAGGGTGGTGCATGCACAGCAAGGGACAGAATCAGGGGTGGCTGGTCCCATGGAGTTAGTTGGGACCAAAAATTAGCCATTATAATCTGTCTCTAGAGAGAGGAGGGACTGGTGGGCACTTTTTGTGACTTGTATACATTAAAGCACACATTCTCAAATGAAGTTGCACACAAATACAGAGACATAACAGAATTATATTTGTAAAAAACCAAAGGAGGAAAAACCCAGAGAGAAAAGAATGCCTTGCATAGGAATGATAAACATAAAATTCAACACGATGGTTATCCCTAAGGTGAGAAGGAAAGGAGAGGTCACAGAGTGGGGGTTTTGTTTTATTTGTAATGTTTCAGTTCTGTTTTTGAAGTAAATGTGACAAATTATTGAGATGAACAGAGCTGGTGGTTGGGCCAGAGGGATTTAGTATATTATAGTCTACACTTTTCAGTGTGTTTGAGAAACTGCATTTAAAAAAATTGAAGCATAACTTCAGGAAATCAGTTGGGATGGAGAGCCGGCAAGTTCTGGTAGGGGGAGGGTTGGGGGAGGGCCCTGGCCACGTGTCTGGGATCTGGTGGAGGAGGGACAGGCTGGCAGGGCGTGTGAAAGGAGGCGCCGAGGAGTCAGATTAAAGCACTATCAGAGTTAAGGGCTGGGCCCAGGGTAGTCCAGATGTTCACGGAAGTGAAAGCACAGGGGAGAGCAGTGAGGGTGTGTGTGCAGAGGGTGTGTGCCCTGTAAACCCCATAGACGTGGCAGCTCCGGGTAGGGACCGAGCTGGGGTGGTAGGCTCTCCTTTGCCTGCTGGCCGCCAGTCCCCAGGGACCCTGCTGCCAGGCTGGACAATGCACCAGGTAGACTCTCGGCTCACCCTCTCCTGCCAGGCTGGTGTGACACCCCACAGAGGCCCCAAGCCTTTCACCAGCCTATGCTTCCCTTTTCCCCTATACATCCGGAGCTGCTTCCCCACCCCCTGCCCTGGGAGCTCTGTGGCCTGGGCCCCAGGGAGCCTCAGACTTTCAAGCAGGGGTGGGGAGATGGATATTAGGCTTTCCACGTGCCAAGGGACAGGTGTTGGGGATGAGATGGGGTGGACAGTGTGACTCGGGAATTAAAGGGAGTGAGTTTGACCTGGCCAGCCTTTCCTGGACCCCAGTTGCCTACCCATGGGATAGCCAGGCTGAGGGCTCGGGGGTAGGGGAGGGGCTCCACCCCAAAGTTATGCTCCTCAAGGCCAGCTGGGAAAGGGAAGACTAAGGAGATAGTTTCTTAAGCCTGTGACAATCTCGCCAGCTCTGGGGCTTATAGTTTGGAGGTTTGCTGCCTTAATGGCCATCCCCCCAGCCCCTACTTGATACTTAGCAGGGTAGAGATGGACAGAAGCAGGGATCATGACCCTCAGCTTTTGACAGAAGAACGCTGGGACCCTGAAAGTGGTAGAGGCTGGCATCTCTCCTCAGTCCTTCCTGGATGGAGCCAGGAATCCACACTGGCACTCCCTCCCCTCCAGGACCCTGAACCTTATCCTGAGGGAGAGGTTATGGGGTGAAGCATAGCTCTTGCCTTACCCCCAAGCCTCTGGGGTTCATGCCTCCTCTTCCTCTCTTCCTCCCCTCAGAGTACCACCACTCCTCCTACCATGTGTGTAAAGAGTAGTGGGAACCTAAGATGCAGAACACAGACTCCCTTTTCCAGGACTTTAAGGAACAACTACTCACTGCACCCTGGCCAGGATGTGGGACAGCACCCATAGTGTGCTAACATTCTTAACTCAGGGCGTAGGATCTATTTAAGAATTTTGCTGGAGACCTGGGAAGAGAGAGCAGTGGGAGGGGACTTGTGGGAAGGGCAAACTTTATATGCCAGACTGTAATGAAGCCCCTCTTTGTCCTTTTCTGAATGACTTTGTCTCCCTTTCTGTTTGTTTCCTCTGTCTTTGTCCCTCTATATCTGTCTTCTCTTCTGTCTGTTTTTCTCTCCCTTTCTCTTTGTATCTTTCTCTTTCTCTCTGTACCCCTCTGTCTTTTTCTTTTATTCTCTCTATTGGTATGTGTGTTTACCTCTGTATTTCTCTGTCTCTCTATTCTCTCTGTGTGTATCTTTACTCTCTCTCTACTTCTTGGTCTTTGTTCCTCTTTCTCTCTCTCCCTGAGGCTCTCTGTCTCTCTCTTGGTTCCCTTTGCGTGTCTGTCTGTCTCTATTTTGGTCTTTGTGTGCACATGCCCATGTCACCCTCTCCCTCTGTCGCTTCTCTCCCAGGCTGGCCACCATCCCTGGCTTTCTCCGGCTGTGAACAGCTCAGTGGGGCAGGAGCCCCATAGGCAGCTTCCGGCGGTGCTGGAGGGGGCTTGGGAACCACCGCAGGGAGTCGGGCTGCCCCTGCTCACCGTCATTGTCGCCGTCTTTGTCCTGTTGGCAGTCTGCATCATCGTGGCAGTCCACTTTGGACCAATGCTACACAAGGGCCATGCCACTCTCCCCACGGAGCCCCCATCCCCAAAGCCAGAAGGCGGCATCTACCTCACCCACTGGCGAGTGCTGGGCTCCCAGGACAGTCACGAAGGCACCCAAGAGGGACCTCCTGTCTCCGGCTCCTGCCCTGTGCCAGATGGGCCTAGATTCAGCATCGATGAAGTCACGTTTCTTTAGGAGGGAGACTTTGGAAAGTTGGCCTGACCTGGCTCAGAATGAGAAACTGGACAGAGAATTAGGGCAAGAGCAAATTGGGACCTAGGCATCGGAGCTTCAGAAGGGCGCACACAGACCCAGCTGGAGCTTCGCTTTCAACAGAATATTTATAGAGAAAGCCCTGATGTGGACAGGAGAAATAAAAGAGGCTTGAGGCCCTGACCAGAAACATGCTGTTCTGGGCATTCCCAGCGCCCAAGGCTACCCTTACAAAGCTAATTCCTCCTCTTTAGGAATCACCAGACCCCCGAACCTCTTTCTCTGAGTTCCTACTCCCTCCTCCACCCCTAACCTCCTCCCGTTTTTGGTGTAAAAGTGAGTCCAGCTTGGAAGATTCCACTACCCACCCTGCCCCTATGTAGGGATGTTAGAGGCTCCCAGTAGAGCACCATGGAGAGCCAAGGCAAAGAACCCAGGGGTCTGCCTTCTCTGGGACTCAGGAAAGGAAGGAAAATCTGTTGCCCTTCATCAACTGGGGGACATCCCATTGGCTTCCAGGGCTCAGGCTTTGCCAATTATTTCCAAAGCTCTTAAAAGCCTCAAGCACTAATTATATCTCTCCAAATTGTTTTTGAATGGTCCCCACTATCTTGGGGCAAGACTCTGTATTGCCTTCCCAGGATGGGATGGGGGTAATTGAGGGGCTCTCATTACCTCCCATTTTCCATGTGCATCAGTCTGCTGAAACCAGCCTAGAATTTACCCCAGGGCACTTCCCAGATCCAGAACCTTCTAGCTGGTGGGAAAACAGAAAAGGAAAAGGAGCTCCATGGGGCCTGTCTTGAGAAAGGAAGGATTGGAGAGAGGACCTGCAAAGGGAGGGGCATGAAGGTTGGGAAGGTGCAGGAGGCCAGGAAGGCAGAGCCGAGCCTCCCAGTGACTCTCTGGAAAAGTACCCATTTCCCTGACATCTTTGAACCTCACTTATGTGAAGCCAAGAACATACAGACAGACATTTATGGGGGGACTTCTGGGTGCTTTACACTGGGGAACACCTGAGGGCAACAAGTCAACCGTGGGGATTGCCCTCGGTGAGACCTCGGCACAGTCAAGGAGGCTGGGAAATAACAGAAGATGGAGAGGAACAGAGATGAGGATTGTAATGTGTGCAGAGGACTGGCTTGCCTCCTTTGGGACTGGTAAGAGGAAGCTATAATGCTAATAGCTGCTCCTTCTTATGGGCCTGCTATATGCTGGGCTCCAGGCTCATCCTGGACAAACAGATACTATACCATTCACTCCTCATAACAATCTTGGGAGGAGGAGCCACTGCTATCTCTATTTTATGATCGGGGATATCAAGACACCCAGGAGGACACAGGTACTAAATGGTGTAGTCAGAATTTGAACCTGGGGCTGTCAGACCTCACAGTCTGGGTACCAATTTGGGTGCTGGAAGGATGGGGAATGGTCATGTTGGGGAGACCCTTGATTCTGGGCTGGTTTCTGGGTGTGATGTTGGAGGATCCTCAGGCCTTAGGGGCAGAATTGCTGGCATAGTGGGGGAGAGGACCCCATGTCTCTGTCATCCTTGGGGGCAGTGGGTTCCTTCTGGCAAATGTGTGTCCGGGTGTGGAGTCTTTCTCCACAGTAATGCACTCAGAAATTCATACTGAGCATTTGTGACAAAAACAAAAGTTGGAGGGAGGAAATAAGCCCTGGGTGGAATTAATGGAACTGGCAGAAATGGGCCGTCTGGCCTCCCAGATGGGGGCAATTTTGCCACCACAGTGTTGTTGCAGTGGCCCAGTTCTGACAGTGATGGCATAAGGTATATGGCAGGTGGCTGGCTGTGTTATCCAAGGTCCCCAGGGTGTATCCCATCACCTCACACAAACTCTCATCCTCTGCTTATCCAGGGACTCTCATCCGGGATCATTTATTTAGTGGCCTGCTTCTTTGAGCAGCCCCTTGTCCAGGACATAACTGTGTACCCCTCATGGCATTTGTGTGCTGGCTCAGCCCGCCCCCCCAGTCCCCCAAGCCTCCCACTGGAGACAAGGTCACTAAAAGGGCAGTGGAGTGAGGGTTGCTGCCCAACTCTATGCCCTGTCCACTGGTTGACTCCATCTATAATGAATTGCTAGCCCCACCCCACCACCCTGTACTAGGATGAGGAGGGGTATAAGGAAGTGTGTCTGTGCAAGCAGATTTGGACATTGCAGATAATAAAGGCCAATTGCTTGTTTCAGTCAGAGTCTGACCAGAAAAAGATGGCATACTTCTGTAAGTAATCTGAGGAGTGTTTAAAAAGGGACCACTTAGAAAGGGCAGGTGTAAGGAAACCACTAGGGAGAGCAAGTGCTCCAGGATGAGTATCAGACAGGGGCCAGTACCACTGCCGGGCCTGAAGAGGCATGGGGAGGAGGCACTTAATGAGACCTGGAGATAAACAGGGCTACTGAAATGGTTCTCGAGCTGTAACTTTAGGTCTAGAGATGCAGAGCTCACAGTGACCTTGATACCACAGGGAGGGAGCTGGGGGCATAAATACCCTTACCCTCCTCTTCTCCTTCCTCCCCCCACTAGGGCTCCCCACTGATTGAACATGATCAGAAGCCAGAGGACCAGGGAGCCTGTTGATGCCATAGGGAGGCAGGGAGAAGTGGAGAGTAGGTCTGAGGGTCAAATGGAAGACACCTGGAACATCCCTTTTGTTTACTGGGCATTTAGAGCCTACAGAAAACTTCCAGATAGCTGTAGCCCTCACAACACCCCTGTGAGGTAGGTGAGGCATTTCATAGATGAGGACATTGAGGCCCAGAGAGGTTAAACAATTTGCCCAAGGTCACAGGATTCTTCTTGAGATGCCAAGTCCAGGGACCTTCTCTGAGAGGCCCCCTGTGGGAGGAAATGGCTCTGCTGGGCCTCCAGCTGCTGAAGAAATCCCCTAAACCAGAGTCTTGGGAATGGCTGGGGGCTCAGGCAAGGTAACCCTGGGCTTCAGAAGACATCTGTGCGGAGCGGGAGAGGCTGTTCCATGCCACTGATAAGGAGCTCAGGCTCTTGGGACAGCCTGGAAAAATTGGGCACCACTGAGGTCCCAGCGCTTCCCACAGTAACCTCCCTTTCCTCCTGACGAAGGTGCTGGATAATCTCCTGTGACAGGGAGAAGCTGCTTCCCTCTGCCGGTTCTGGAATAAGCATGGGGGAGGTAAGCGAGGGGGGTGAGAACCTTACACATTCTCCCTCTGACACACCCAGACAACTTGCTAGGCATCCTCCAGCCCTCCCTCTCCTCCACCTCCCTGCACCTTCTCCCCACCCCCAGCCATTAGGGCTAGAGTTTCATGAAAACCTAGAGCCAGAAGTGATTTTAGAGATAAGAGAATTCCACCCTCTTGCTTTTAGAGGTGATGCTCAGACAGGGGCAGGGACCTGCCTGAGGTCACACAGCAAGGAAGTTGGCTCCTGGCCTGTGGCTCTTCTGCTTCTTCTGGGATCCCTAGATAAAGTGAGGGCCCCTAGAGCCCACCTCTTCACCCTCCACCCTCCACCCAGGACACATAGCCAAAGATCTTAGAAAGCAATCAAGTATCCCCTCTCCCAGAGGGAGAAGAGGCAGGGCTTGAATGCCTGGACCACTTGGGAAGGCCCAGGGCATGGTTCTGCCATATCTCTTTCTGACCCCCTGGGAGACCCCTGCGACCCCTGACTCTTCTCCAGCCTATCAACCCCTCACCCTGGTAGACAATGAGGCGGCAGTTGTTCTGAGACGCGGGGGCATCTGCCAGGATGTCTTCCAGCGTCCGGCAGAAAAGTTTGGCCTGCTCAAGACGATCCTCCCGGCTAAAGCCAGCTTGGCCATGCTGTGACATGGCAAACAGGGTCTGCAAGGGGGTGGCATACTCCAGGATACAGATGCCTGCCTGGAGGAGGTAAGAGGAAGACCAGACTCAACCAGGGACCAGGCAGATAGGCTCTGTACCCCAGTGCCACTGCTCAGTCTGTAGAGATGGAGTCCTGGGAGGTGGCCACCTGATGGAGGTCTGTGCTTTCTAGTTGGCCTTTGTCTCTGACACCCAACTCCTGAAATTAGGGCCAGGGCTGTGTTCAATTTACCCTTCCAAGATCCTCCTAAGATTCCCAGGGCAAGGCCCACTGAGCTAGGCTGTCAACTCCACCAGCTGGAAGTCAAGTCTGGGGACTGGACTCTGGAGTTCAACCCTGGCTGAGTTCCCCCCAACCCATGTGAAATCCTTCAGACATCCACATGGATGTCAGAATCCTCATAGCCTTCATCTAGGGCAGCTTTACTGTCAAGAACATGGTATACTCAGGTTGAAATAGTCCACTTTCTTGCTGGTTCTCTGAGTTTCAGTTTTCTCTTCTGTAAAGTCGGGATCATAACAGTCCCTACCCAGCAGGGTGGTACTGAGGATTCAATGAGGGGGTCAGATGAAGCACCGAGAACACAGTAAGTACTCAATAAGCGTTAATTATCATTATCATCAGAGCTCAATCTTGCCCAGCCCTGGGACCAACTGGAGAAACTGAGGCTCAGAGAAGGGCAGTGAATTTTTACCAGTGCTTGGCCAGGGCCCAGAATTCTGGTCTCTGGGCCTGATTCCTCCCAGCAGTACCCACTTGCCTGCATGCTCACCTGCTGCCCGTTCTCCAGAAGCTCATAGATGCTGTTGGTGTAAACCCGACCCTTGATGCCGGCACGGTCAGCACTTTGCTGAGGCAGCTCGTTCAGGAAGCGAATGTTGGGGTCAGCCACACTTAGGTCATCAGGCACCCCACAGTCCAACGGGAGGAGGATGTGCAGCCGGTGGCTCCCTGGGCCCCGGATCACGTTGTTGTGGAACCGGTTGTAAGTCTGGATCCGGGCCTGGAGCCCTGGGGTGGAAAGGCCCAAGAAGTCATTCCCACTAACCCTGTCTTCCACCCAGTCCAGGACAGAGGCCCAGGTCATCGGTTCCCTCAATGTGTGGGTGCAAGACAACCAAGGGGCCAATTCACTCGCGTTGCCAGGAGGCCAGGAGGGGCAGAATGTCTGGTAACCCTCCCACCTCTCCACCTACCCCCCTCACTTCCTCCCATCACTTGTCCTTTGTCCAGACTTCTGTCAGCCCCACGCCTTCCTACCACAGCCTTCAGGGCTCTGAGAGGAGGCAAAGCCCTAGGAGGTGACATTCCCAGCAACCCCAGGTACACTGATCTAGGCCTCTAGTGGAAGCCCTGGGATCAATGGGAGGCGGCAATAAGATATGGGAGAAACAGCCTTGGCTGGCAAGTCAGGGGAATGAGACATGACCCATGGGCTCCCAGTGGGGTAGTCAAGGGTCCACGCTCTAGACAGACCTGAGTTCAAATCCTGTCTCCTCTCATTAAACTGTGTGACTTTGGACAAGTCACTTTATCTCTCAGAACAGTGATTTTCTTATCTCTAAAACAGGCTTGATGATTATCCCTTCCTCACAGTGTGTGAATTAAAAGAGAAAATGCACATGAAGGGTACAAAGCATGAATATTTAAAAGAATTCATGGGTGACTTTGGACAAGTTACTTAATGGATCTAAGCCCAAAATTTCTTTCTATAAACCAGGTATCATAATAACCTTCACGCCTACAGGATTGCTTTGGGAATCAACTGATTTGTTAGACATGAAAATGCTTTCAAAAATACAGCGAGTTTTGGAAAGAGGTTGTATGTTTTACTGTCTGTCTTGCAGATCTGGAAATGGGGGCAGAGAGGATGGCCCACCTGGCAGGATCAGTCGCAGGTATCCAATATAGTATGACCAGGCCAGCCCATGGGCCACGTTGAAGTTCCTTGTTTCACAGAGCGCAGAGACCTCAGCCGGGGCCAGGCCCTGAAGATAGCGGGGTGGGGCTGGGGGCCTCCAGGAAGGACAACCAGAGCCCGCCTCCTCTAAGATTTCCCAACTTGCTGCCAGCTGGCTTCCTTTTCTGCCACTGCTGACCCCAGAACATCATAGGCCCCACCTCTAAACTAGTCCCACTTCCAGTACTGAGCTAAGACCAGATCACACTAGCCACGCCCTCCCCTTGAGGACCCTCCACCTCCCACTGTGTCATACCTGGAGGCCCAGAAGGATGTTTAGTGCCTGTGAGATGCCCAGGAGGGCAAACATCCAAGTGAAGGGCAGGCCAGTTGTGTTTGGGAGGGAGAAGTAGAAATAGCAGGACAGCAGCAGCAGGGCCCCGCAGCGGATGGGGCAGCCCAGGCAGGCCCGCACAGCCTTCCACGAACTGCCCTGGTACCTGCAGTTGACAGCCAAGGCCAGGATCCCAGCCCTCCTTAGCCACAGAGATTCAAGGAGGGGCAAGGCTGAGGGTTGAGGGAGTGAGACATGTTGGGTGCCTAATCGCCATGGGTAATGCTGGGAGTCACCTGGAGTGGACGTGGTATAGCTCCTCGGCCAGACTGCAGACCCCCTTGAACAACAGTCCCATCTGCTGGGAGGCCAGGTGGAACACCAGCCACTGGAGAGTGTAGTCTGGCAGCTCCCCCAGTCCCCATAGTACCACCAGGCAGGCACCTAGCAGGACTAAGGCTGCCTTCTGGGCTCTGTGACCCCTGGGCTGTGGGATGGATGGATGCAGGCTGGAGTGGAGCATCTGTGGGTACCAAGAAATCCACTGTTGTGCTCTCCTCACTCTCATACCGTTCCAGGACTGAGGTACTTCCCCTAGCTCTGTGTTTCCCTAGTGCCCAGCCATACCCAGAGCCTGGACTTGGAGACACCTCTAGTGGACAGACTGGGCATACATCATCCCAGAACTCACACCCAGCAGAGAATTGTTGAAAACAGAACTGATGGAGAAAGAAATGTAGGTGCCCCACATACACACCTCACCCAACCCCAGTGAGACAGCAAATGTGGTGAAGAAAGAAGACGAAGACTATCCCAGACCCAGACCTGAAAGTGTTCTGTGAGGTACTACCCACCAGGGGACCCTTGGGGCCCGGGGCTTCCATCTCCCCACAATCCACCCCAAGAAGGACCTTAGTCAGCAAAGCTGAAAACCACAGTGCAGAGGGTGGGGGCAGGGCACCTACCTCTCTGTCCGCAGGGACCTCAGCCTTGGAGCTCTGGCTGGGCAGCTCCTGATCTTACCTTCTGTATCCCAGACCACAGGTTGTTTCTAGAAGACGACAGGGAGAGAAGGCCCAGCACAATGGCCCCTCAGGGTGCAGCCTAAAAATGAAAGTTTAAAAACAATTGACGCTTTCTCCACAACCCTCTAGCCCTGGAATCTCACCAGACCACAGTTCAGAGTGCTAGCTGGGGAGGAGGTTATTTCCTGCCCCTCAGGGAGGGAGGAAGAACCCTCCTACCAAGGCCCTGGTGAGCCCCGCCCATGTCTGGGGGTGAGGGAGACAGCTTGAGAAGGCCCCCTTTCTGTTGCCCACTGCTACCCTCCAAACCAAGGGTTTCAGAAACTCCCTCACACCCCCTGCAGCCACAACCCTGAACATCAGCTTCTCCTCACGCCCCCACAACCAAACACACTCTAACACCCACGTGGGATTTCACGCACCCAGCTAAGCACGCACACTGCACCGTGCTGCCCCGCCTGATTGGTTTATTCTGATTTCCAGATGCAGATCTCCTTTTTCTGAAGACTGCAATATCAGGCCGGAGGCGGGGAAAATGAACAGTTATTTCCTGTAACAACAGCCTTTGAGTAAAAAGCTTTGTGCGAGCAGAAGGCCTGCAGAAGAGCGGGGTTTCTAGTTCTCCACAGGAAGTGGCAACGCTTGTTACTTCTCTGAGAGAATGTGGTGCTTCCAGCAAAAAAGGCAGTTGTGTGGATAATGATGATAATAATAATGTGCTTACCATGCTCCAGACGTTATGCCAAGTATTACATATATTGTTTCACTTAATCTAGGTAGGTCCAATACTATCCTCATTGTACAGATGGATAATCTGAGGCTCAGTGAGGTGAATTAACTTACCCCAGTCCCATGGCTAGTGAATGAAGGCATGGGGACATGAAGCCAGGTGGGTTGCTCCAAAGCCCAGCTAGTTCTGTGGCTTGATTTCCTGGAAAGGGGTGGGCTGCGGTGCCAGGATCAAGTTTCATGCCTGCATTTTTCCCTGGGGTGGGGTAGGGAGTGTCTCTGGCCGCTCCCTGGCAGACTGGTAAGATGATTGGATACGAGGAGAGGGCAGGCCTGGGAGTGGGACTGGGGTGGCAGCCACAGAGCAGCATGCATCCATTTGTGTCTGGGCCAGAGGGTCCTTGTCTAAACCCTTCCCCATGTCACAACCAGACACAAGGAGACACACCACGTTCGTGGATGCCACTGGCCTCTCAGAAGCAAGGAGGCTTCCTGAAAACGCTCTCATTTTTAAAAATAATTCACTAAAAATAAAGGGAATTCCCTGTACTTTCTCTCCCCTAATACTGGCGCACCAAGGGGCCCCCTTGGTGGCAAGGGCTCAGCTGCCTCAAAACCAAAGAAAGTCAAGGTTGCCAAAGAAAAGGGCTGAGTAGAGTCCTCCTGGAGTGGGCAGCCCCACACCTGCCCCAAGGTCCCGCTGTGCCAAGCAGCCTCCAGCCTCCAGTGTCCTGCCCAGTGTCCAGCACCACCACCCCTGCCAGTTCCGCTGCTCCACACTGGTCATCATTTCCCCTGAACCTGGTCTTCATCTCTGCCCCCTTCTCCTGGAGGAGGACTATTTTATAGGTCAGGTTGGCATTATGCATCAGAAGCCTTAAAAAACACATAATCATAGACCTAGCAATCCACTTCTGGGACTCCTTCAGCAAGAAATAATCAGACAAGGCAACAAAGATGCCCATTTTTCAGATGTTTGTGACAGTGTTGTTTACACCAGAGAAAAACTGAAAACTAAATGTCTGACAATAGGAGACTGGTTACCTAAAATCGTGGTTCATCTTACCATAGAATTTTGGATAGCCACTAAAAATGATGATGTAATTTTGTATTTATTGACTTTTAAATATGCTTAATATATGTTTCTTATTGGAAAAAAGCAGAGTACAAAACAGTATAATTGTATTTTAAGGATTATACATTGCATGAAGAAAGATGTGGAAGGCTATATGATATAAGACAAAATGCTAACAATGATTACTCTGTATAGTGGAAATATGGGTGATTTTTAGGATATTTCCCCTCTTTGCTCATTATGTTTCCTACAGTTTCTTTTTGAGTTAACTGACCATGGATTTGTTGTTTGATACTTAGGGTATGCTGTGAAGAGAAAAAATCCTCACGTTGCCTCTGCTTTGGGGTCTCCTTGCCGTCTGCTGCCTGCTGCTGCTCTGGGCTCTTTTCCCTGAGTTTGAACCTGCTCTGAAGGAGACCTTGCAGGAGGCATGAGGGTCAGGTCATTCAGGAAGAGTAAAATGTGGTCTGATTGAGAGGAATGAGAGAGGCCAGGGAGGCAGGGAGGCCATCAGGAGGCTGGAGGGTTCGGGGCCAAGTCTGACTGCAGAGAAGTCCACTGAGGTAGCAGAGGCCTTACCGTCTAGGCCTTCAAATGCCAGGCCAGGATTTATGGCACACCTTTTGCACACGCAGTCCACACAGGTGTGTATTGACTTCCTGCTGTGTGTCAGGGACAGTGCTGGTGAAGGTGTCATGCCAGGCCCTGTGGTCATGACACCTACAGCTGGGCAGGGGCAATGGACACCGCATCACTGTACAAGTAATTAATTAACTGCAGAGATGCTGAGGGCTTCGAAGAATGCATTCCTATTGCTGTTCTGAGGGGAACCTAGGAAACCCAAGTCCAGATTTCCCTAAAGGAGTGACATTTAAGCTGAATTTGGCAGGACCAAGAGAGAGAAGTTGGGGAGGAATGTGATCTAGAACATTCGGCACACAAAAAGATCCTGGGGTGGGAAGGAGCTTGGCCTGTAGGGAGGAAACAGAAATGGCTGGTGTGGCTGGAGCATGTAAGCATGTTGGGGGCCTGCATTAGATTCCTAGGACGGCTGTGACAAAGGACCACACATTCGGTGGCTTAAAACGATAGACATTTATTCTCACAGTTTGGGGGGCCAGAAGTCTGAAATCAAGGTGTTCGTAGGCCCATGCATCCTCCGAAGCCTCTAGAGAAGGATCTTTCCTCACCTCTTCCACTTTCTGGCAGCCCCAGGCATTCCCTGGTTTGCTGTTGTACCGCTTCTGCCTCCATCATCACAGTGTGATCTTCTCTCTGCCTGTCTCTGTCTTCACATGGCATTTTCTCTTCTTGTAAGGATACCAGTCACATTGGATTAGGGCCCACCCTAATGACCTCATTTTAACTCAGTTGCTTCTGCAAAGAGACTGTCTCCAAACAAGGTCACATTTGCAGATACTAGGGGTTGGGACTTAAGCATATCTTTTGGAGGGACACAGTTCAAACCGTAACAGGGTCAGTGGTATAAGAAAGGGTACTCGAGAGTGGGTTTGAGGCTTGTGGGCTGTGGCCAGGTCCTCAGGGAATGGGGAGTGTCACAACAGCTGCACGGATGGAATTGTCTTCACCAGCTGTGCTATTGGGCAAGGTCTTTGAGGCTTTTCAGACTAATCATCCAGCATCCAAGGAGGAAGTTGAAGACCACAGAGGGAAGCTGGGCCCGAGTTTCAGATGACCCAGCTCATAGACTGCTGCTCTCAGGCCAATGTTGCTGAGTGCCAACACTCTGTTTCACAGCTAGCTGGCTTCAGGGGCATCCCCCTCACTTCCTGGTAACTGCTTCTTCCCTCCAGATAGCCCGGAAGTGCTGGTCTGGGATGGCTCTCGTTTCTATTTCCATCTCCATTTAGGCTTCCACGGGTCTTCCTGAAACTTATCATAGTGTTTCTGGGAGGAAAATAAACCCTAAGCACTTGTTCAGTGGACGTGGGCCTGGGACAGATCATGGATGGGATAGGAAAGCTTCCGGTATCTAAAGAGCCATGCTTTTGCCTCCACGATGTCTTTCATAGTTAAAGGTCCCTGATTTCCATGTATAAAGGTCCCTGAATCCTGCTAAGGCAGGGACATTTGGGGGATTTTAATATCAGCTTATCATGGTGCACCTGGGATCCAGTCTGGCCTCTGCCTTGCCTCGCTGTGTGACCTTAGCCCAGTTATTTAACTTCTTTGATAGTTTCCTAAAATAGGGATGGCAATACCTTTTATATCATAAAATTGCCAAGAGACTGAAAAAAATAATGTGCTTATAGAACTGACTTGTTTAAGTTCTCAGTAACTGTTAACTGTAATCACCACCACCATCATCATCATAACTTTCACAATCACACTCGTAGGGTTGCCAGCCTCTGTCATCTTGGCCTCTTCCACAAGTTCAAGTCACCTCTCCAGCAGACACAGAGACTGGATGTCCCATCCATGGGTGGTTCTGAATCTAACCCCAGCCACTTCCTTGTTTTCATTTTATTGCCCCCTCACAGAGATGACTAGTGTGGCATGGTCTTTCCTGGACAATAACCTAGTAGATGTGACAGGGAAAAAGGGGCTGGATGATGCATGATTAGGGATAGGGAAGTGCAACTGGTGGACCTACTGTATCTTTAAGGAGTAAATAATGGAACTACATTCTCCTAGAAGAGGGTATTCATCAGGATAGAGAGATCTACAGGTTTTTTTTAGTTTTTGATAACAGCCTTATTGAGATATAATTCACATACCATACGACTCACTTATTTAGTGCACAATTCAATAGTTTTTAGTAGATTCACATAGTTGTGCAACCATTACCACAATCAAATTTAGAACATTTTCATAACCTCAAAAAGAAATCCTATAGCCATCAGCCCCACCACACCCACAGGCAACCACTAATCTACTTTTTGTCTGTACAGATTTGCCTGTTCTGGACATTTCATGTAAATGGAATCATACAATATGTGATTATGTCTGTCTTGTGCTTTAGAGGTTCATCCATATTGTAGCAAGTATCAACATTTCATTCCTTTTTATTGCTGAATAATATTCCATTATGTAGATGTACCACATTTATATATCTATTAATTAATTGAAGACATTTAAGTTATTTCCACTTTTTGGCTATTGTGAAGAATGCTGCTGTGAACATTCATGTACAAGAGTTTATATGGACATATATTTGCATTTCTCTTGAGTATACATACCTAGGGGTGGGGTTGCTGTGTCACATGGTAACTCGATGTTTAAACTTTTGAAGAACCACCAGACTGTTTTCCAAAGTGCCTGCATGATGCTACATTACCACCAGCAATGTATGAGAGTTCTAATTATTTAGGCCGTAGCCAATGTTTGTTTATTTTCTGTCCTTTTGATTATAGCTGTCCTGGTGGGTGTGAAGTGGTATTTTATTGTGGTTCTTTTTTTTTTTTTTTCCTGGGTTGGGAGGTAATTAGGTTTATTTATTTTTAATGGAGGTACTGAGGATTGAATTTAGGGCCTCCTGCATGCTGAGCATGCTCTCTACCACTTGAGCTATACTCTCCCCTCTTACTGTGGTTCTGATTTGCATTTCCCTGATGACTAATGATGTTGAGTGATCCAAGAGAGAACCTCCTCTCAGAAAATAAATAGTAGGGAGGGTATAGCTCAAGTGGTAGCGTGCATGTTTAGCATACACAAGGTCCTGGGTTCAATCCCCAGTACCTCCTCCAAAAGTAAATAAATAAATAGACCTAGTTACCACCCCCCCAAAAAACAACAGCAAAAAAATTTAAATCAAGCATTACATAAAATAGTAATTAGCCATCATCTATACAAAGTAATTTTAGATTCTCATTTTGTTTATCATATTTGTAAATTTTTATTACAATGAATACATATTGCTTGTGTAATCAAAACTGAGAAAAAAAAGTTAATAAGAGAACAATGGAACTATCGCTCAATCTGAGGTTCATTCACTCAGCTGTGGGATCCCTAGGTGGGGCTACTCTGGCTTCTTAGCAGTTTGAATGAAGAATCCTTGAGGGCTTCAGAGGACCGTGAAGACGCTGAGTCCCCATCAAAAGCCTGCTGCCTTCCTGGGCTGTGTTCACAGGAATGGAGTACATTTCTGCATCAAGGAAGGTGACCTCATATTTCCCCCAAATGCCACATCACACCTAGGCATTGGACACTGGTGTCCAGAAGCCACTGAAGGGCCCAAAGTTGTCTTCTATTTGGGTCTCTTGTCTCACAGCCCTTTCCTCAGTTGTGCACTCCAACAAGACTGGGCCTTGTCAGCCCCCAGATACTCCATGCTCTCTTTCACGGCCTGTATAGCTCTTCCTGTCCCCTCTTCTGTCCCTCAAACACCCCATCCCTCCCCATGATGCTGCATTTTCCAATGAGTAGACTAAGGTCAGGGTACCAGCAAAGTCTCCCAGTTTTTGATAAAAATGTTGACATTTGAATGGCATCAAAGTTGCTCACCCTTTGCTTGACCACAAGGAGATCTCAGGAAGTCCTTCCAGGCCCCACGCTGGGTGAGGGCCTTGCCTCCTGCTCTATGGCTGCCCAGATCTCTCCTATTTGGCCTGTGCGAGCTTTATCATTACTGCTGGTTTGGTTGTTGGTTTCTTGCACAGACTACAAGCTATAGGAGGACAGGTTTCAACCTTGCTTGCTCTCCGCTGTGGCCCCAAGATCTGACACACAGTAAACACTCTGTACATAGACATGAATGATGAATAAACAAATAAACTCGGAAGACCTCAGTAATCTTTTCAAATATCTGAAGTGCTATATGGGGCAAAAGAACCTTCCTCTTTTTCCTTATGGAAGACAGAATGAGAACAAATCAAAGTGAATGTCAAATTTTGGTTCTAAATCAGGAAGGATCTGCTAATAATATAGGCTGCCTGTGGGATAGTGAGCTATGGTCACCAAAGGGTTTTACATGAAGCCTGGTGGGTTCTCCGTGAGGGATGGGCTATAAATAGAAATTCCAGACTGAACAAAGATTATGAGTTCCCAAGATCCCAAGCAAGCTGGGCTGATGAGGAAATCATGAAGGTGTCTTTCTGATGGGAGAGGGTCAAGGAGGTGGATTATTTTTTTCTGCTTGGGGAACTTGCTTCTGATTCAGGCTGAGTAAGCAGAGCTGGTTGGATTCACTTGTTCACACTTCCTCATCCTAGCCCATCTCTTTTTTTCCCTCAGCTCTGAGAGAGGCCCTGTGGCTGGCACTGGTGACATCTGGTGGCCAGTTAGATTAGGACAGAGGCAACCTCACCATCTAACTGTCCCGTCCATCTGGTTCATAGCTGTATTCCAGGGCCTAGTACAACGCTTGGCATAGAGGAGGCCCTCGCCTTTGAGGAATAAATGAATGGATGGATGGATGGATGAATAGACTGTAAAGAAGAGGAGGAAGAATAGATGCTGTCTCTCCAGGACTGGAGATTTAATCAACCTGAACTGTAGGAAAGGGCCAAGACAATTCATCTACTTAAAGATGAACAGGCAGAAGGGTCTCTGTTCTCTCTTTTGCCTCTCTTGTGCTTGTCCTGCGTCTTAGGAGCACTCGTGAGGTGGGAGAAGGGGCAATTTTGCTAAAAGGCTAAAGTTAATTAAAGCTGCTCCTGCACCTGAGCTAAAGTGTGCTCTGGAGCTATAAATAAAGACCCATAGGAAGTTCCTGAATTAGGCTTCTTTCAGGGAGAAGACACTGAGGCCCAGAGAGGGCAGGACTCTGCTTAAGGTCCCACAGCCAGACTGTAACAGGGCCAAGACTTCCAGCTCCAGTTCCTTAGTCAGATCAGAGTATTTGATCATCTAAGACAGAAACACAGAGGAAAGGAGGAGTTGATTTGGAGTCTAGAGGAACAATTGCAAGCACCTTAGCCTGCCAAGCTGTGCTTACCCATCACCTTGTGACACCCCCCAGTACATGCCTTTCCTTCCAACTGAAGAAATGGGGCACCATCTGCCCCAAACTGAGTATTCATCACCTCCCAACTCCCCCAGTGCCCTCTTCTCAACTACTCTATAAAATCCATCCCTTCAACTGTATGCACGGGCTTAACCTCCCTGAGCCTTACTTTCCTGATCTGCAAAGGAATTGTTTGAGGTGTAAGGGAGGCTGCACATTAAGTGCTTAGAATAGTGTTTGACACATGGTAAGCATTCAAGAAGAATCATAGCTGCTATTATGGTTGCTATTTCATGATTAAAACCCAATTCAAATCCTTCCCACAACCTCCAACTAGATGGAGACATCCTTGAGGGCAGAGGGCAGAATACCTTGATTCTGTATCTAGAGAAGACCCAGGGCACAGTGGTGGTCTGTATTGACTCTAGAGGGCATCTGTTGTCTGGTTTCTTTTAGCACCTTCCCTATGGGCTGGGCAGGGGTTGGCCCTGCTGTCTGAGCCTGGCTTTCCAGCTTTCATTCCTTGAGGCTGTAATGAGTCACTTGTCTGGACTGGGCTTGGGATTTTTCTGATGGGTCAAAAAGCAGAGAGAGACAAAGTGCTGCTGGAGTACAAAGTTGCATCCCGGTTGCCCTGGATGGCACAGGGGGCACTCAGAACCCCCAGCAGAGGAGCAGGGATAGGTCTCAGAGAAGAAAGCTGGTATATAGGCACAGATTCTCCTTGGCATCCTTGGGACATGGATGTGCCCCTAAACCAGACTCCTGTGGGTAGTAGCTTGAGGGGAGCCAGAAGGACCCACTACCCCAGCCCCTAGTCACTCCCTCTCCTCCATCCTCAGGGCTGGCCAGGAGTGGATGTGGACTGAATTAAGAAAGAAGCAGTGGGGCCAAAGAAGTCGCCTGACTGGGGAGAGGAGGGGCAATGGGAGCATCCACAGGAACTGGTAGTGCGCTGGCTGTGAGACAAGGGAAAGGAGGCGGCCACAGGGCAAGGGAATGGATGGTGAAGAGCCAACACATGGTGAGAAAGTCAATGGAGTGTGAGGAACCCCTAAAACCAAGTTCCCCTGCTGAGGTTGTGATTAACCTCTATCCAAAACTTTATTCCCTTTCTTTATGTCCTGTCCCTGTTCCCATCTGGATTAAAGAGTATCAAAGAAAAGGGGTGACTGAAACTGAGCAGGACCTTGAGAGAGGCTTCCCAGGTACAAGCCCCTCTGTCCTCCACTTCTTGTTTGACCTTCCCTGACTTCCAAAGAGCAGGCTCAAGCAGTCAATGATTAGAACATTAAAGTCACAGTTCCTCCTGAAGGGATACAGATAACAATGTGAGTTGTTCTGCAGAAACCAAGACCCCACCGGGTGGAGGATGATGACTACATGCAGACCATAATACTCACTGACCATAAGCATGCAGACTCCAGACTGGTTGGAACCAGGAGGCTGATGACTGAGCTTCCCAAAACATCACCCTGCTACCTCACCACCAACCAATCAGGAAAATGTCCAGGAGCTGATGACACTCCCTGTGACCTCACCCCTAATATTGTCTTTAAAAAGCTCTTGCTTGAAAGCTACCTCAGGGAGTTCAGGTCTTTTGAGTACTAGCTGCCCAGTCCTCCTTGCTTGGTGCCCTGTAATTTTCTTCACTATAATCCTGTGTCAGTAGATTGGCTTTGCTATGCTCACAGCAAGCAGACCCTAATTCGATAACAAAGGGATCCAGTGTGGAATCCGAGGGAATCTGAGAGGTCAGACCATAGTGGGCATGCCTGTTGCCTGAGGACACAGGCGGGGCGGGGTTGGGGAGGTGGGGGGCGGAAGGTACTGCGTGTCAGACCCCAGAGTCAGGAGACAACCCCACACGCCGGTGCATGCTGAGTCCACAGTAAGACAGAGACCACCCGAAAGGCCCAGCCCTCAGTTGGGTCCATACCCTTCCTCCGTCCCTTTGGTGACCGGCCCCAGCGGCCGCCATTCCCAGCTTGCCTCTGGGCGGTCACCTCAAGGGGCTTGGTTGCTAAGTGCCCGACCTCCGCCAGATGGCACTGCTACGGGCATCTCCCTCGGCCCCGCCCGTCTCAGCGCCCCGAAGGGACCAGGAAGGCGCCCCGGGCCGTCGTCGGTTCCTGCTATAGCGCCGCTTGGGACTCACCTGCGTGCGCGGTCAGTTCTGGGGCCCCTGGCTGGCTGGCTCTGGCTCCCATCTCCGCGCTTTTACCCAAAGTCTGTGTTTTGCACGCTTCTCCCAAGAGCGCAGATCAGAGAACTGGGCATCATCCTTGAGAAGGCTTTCACCCTTACACTCACATCCAGGCGTTCATCGAATGTGGTGGTCCGTTCTGTCTCTGAACCATCTCCAGGACCCTTTCCTGACCCCTGCCCTCTCTCAGGCCCCATAGCATGACATTTAAAGGAATAGACTCCAGGAGCAACTCCTGGCTATGACTTCAGGAAACAATCTTCTCATGCTCTAGTTTCCCTTAAAATCAGAAGGGAATATTACCAGCTCATAAGATTGTTGGTAGGACTAAATGAAATAATCTATTTCATTACAAAGCCAGTGGCCAATAAATATCAGCTCTTTAACATTTTTCTTTGTGTTGCTGGAGTATGCTCACTGGCCCAAACTCTTCAGTGGCTTCTGTCTGCCCTCACGATCCAGTCCTAACTTTAGCTTGGCCTGCAAGGCCCTTTCAGTCTCATTTCCTATCACTTCGGATCTCTTCCTTCCCCATATCCTTTTTGGCTTTATCACAGACTCCTCTGTGCCTTGACCTGAATATCCTTTTCCCATTTTCCCTACCTGCTGAAACTCTCCTCACCATTTGAGACCCATCTCAAAAGCCTTCCTGTCACATCCCCAACAATGATTCCGAGGTTCTAAGATGCCAAAGCTGGCATTATTAGAAACAAAATGGAAAAGCTAAAGAATATGTCACAATTATAAATATGTTTGAACACTCTGATCTTAGTTTTAGGGACGAAAGTGGCCAGGGTGGTGATCGAACTGGGATATTAGAAGAGAAGAGGATGAGGGAGGAGAGAGGAAAAGAGCTTCCCCCATTCCTTACCCTACCAGGAGCCCAGACCCTGAGGAGGCTACCTCCCCATGAATCAGGTCAGGTCTTTGAACAGAATTGATTTACAGATTCTTGTAGGCAGGTACTGCACACTCATTTGAGCAGTTTTTCCAATTGTGGGAATAGGTACCACTTAATCACCTACCCATTGGCATCTGGTACCCTGAAAACCAGAGGCAAGCATGCATGAGGCCAGCCAGATCTGGAGCAATGTAGGCTGATGGAGGGTCTGAGCTGGAAACCTCTGTGGGGAATTGAGACCCTTATAAATAACCTGGTATGTCCATGCCTATGCCCCATGTCCTTCAGTCCCCCAACGAGGTCATCATATCCAAAGCCTCCACTCAACTGGGCCAACCCACGAAGGAGAGCACAGAATGTCAAACCCCTTCCCAACTATCTCAATCCTTCCCCAGTACATTACTAATACGTGTGCCAGACCTTGGGCTGGGCAGTGCTGGATAGATGAGGCAGATAGAACAATGTTATTCTTGCCCTCTTGGGACTCACAGTCTAGTGGGGGAGATGGATAAACCATGAGGACAAAATGTGACAAGTGCTGTGAGAGGATTAAGTGAATTAGGGGGCAGGCAATGCCGTGCAGTGGTTAGAGGTCTAGACTGGCATCTGATGATACTGTTAAAGTACTCAGTGCTACATATGACATGTAGGGAGTAATCAAAAAATATTTACCTGAAGCTATTTACCCAAGAGGCTATTGAAGTTGCAAAAGTCTAGTGTCCAGCTCATCCTGAAAGCTTTCTGTAGTCTCCCTCACAAATATGAACTACCCCTGTTATCTATCTCTGTAGCTGTCATTCACAGTGCCCCTGAGCCAAGAAGAGCTCCCTTCTCAGCTCACACATCACCTGGGTTCATCGCCTAAACAGAGAACAATGGAGGAGGGCAGGGGAAATGTCAGGAGGATAATGGGAGAGAGACAGGGGGAGGGGCTGAAACTGCTGGAGAAGGTAGTTCAGGCCCTTGGGGTGTCAAGAACACCAAGGAGCTCATTTGGTGGAGGAGGGCCCCTGGGAAACTTGTCTTGGGGTCTATTTGCATAAGAATAAAAGCATCAATTATCCATATCAAAGAATGAAAAGGGACTTCCAGCCCCGCCTTGGCGCTGCCAGGATTATGTCCTTTCCTCTCCAGATCATCCAAGACAAAACTGAGTATCAAAAAGGAGACCACAGAAGTGCTCGGGTCGTCTTTCTTGCTATTGCTTTTCTTTTGACTCAAATGTTGAGATCTGCTGAAGCTTCTTACTCTGGAATTTATTGGGCCATGGGGAGACAGGAATCCATCCGGAGGATAAATATAAAGCCAGTCAAAGGCATCAACTCCCCTCTCTACCCAAGTTTTGCCAGATATGGGCTTTTCTCCCTTCATTACAGGATTAATACATGCACATTAGCAAATAAATTAGAAAACACTGATAAACAAGAAGAAATATTTGATATAAGTTTTATCATTTTCCTAAAGAATATGAAAAGTTAAATAAAATATATTCTGAACATTTCTTCTGTCACTAAAACCTGCTGCACAATTTGTAATGGCTGTAGACTGTTGTGATGAAGAGGGGTGTGTGTGTGTGTGTCTGTGTGTGTGCGCGTGCGTGTGCGTGCATGCGAGCGCGTGACAAGTCTCCTATCATTTGATCATTAGGCTTGGAGATTGTTTCTGTTTATAAATAAGATTGAGAGGACCATCCTTATAACAAAGTCCTTGCTAGGCTCCTTGGTTATTTCAAGATACATTTCTAGACTTGGATTTGCTGGATCAAAGGGAGCATACTTTTGACTAAATTGCCAAAACATAGATGGGCCTATTTAGCATCAGATTTTAGAAGGCAAGTTATGAGATAAAGCTGCTGGGAATTGAAGAGAGGTGGGCAGGAGAAGTCAGCCTGGGTTTGCAGCTATTCCTAGGGAGCCCTGGGATGTAAAACAGCTAAGCAGCCATTGGGACAGTTAGGAACCCCACGCCAGCTTCCTTGCGTCCTGCTCCAGTTCCCCACCACCTAAGGCCTCCCCAAGGGATTCTTTAGTATGGGAAGGAAATTTATTTCTGGGGAGTAGGGGATTAGAGGACAAGATTGTCTCCATTTAAGGCTAGTGGTGCTAAACTGAAGATTTGAACCATTCTGCTCTTCCTCAGCATTTAATTTTAGGCATTGTGTTGAATGATCTATGTGCATTATCTAATTTGTTTCTCACCAAAGCCCAAGGAAGTAGGTGTCATCTTTATTCCCAATTTGTAGCCCTCTATTTATTTTTTTTAAATTTATTATTTACATATTTATTGGTAGGAGGGTAACTAGGATTATTTATTTATTTATTTATTTAGTGGAGGTACTGAGGATTGAACCCAGGGCCTCATGCATGCTAAGCATGTGCTCTATCATTGAGCTATATGCACCCCCTCTTTATTCCCAAATTGTGATAAGGAAATTGAGGCACAAAGAAGATAAGTGATTTGGCCAAGGCCATAGAGTTAGCATCCAGCAGAGCAAGAGCTCTGAAGATAGTATGCTTTTCTCCACCCTCAACCCTGATGGGTGGGCTGCTTGGGTTAGATCCAGACTTAATTACCCTGGAAGGCCTTGGCCATCTCCTAACCTTTTCTAGGAGCTGATCCTGAAATGAGGGAGACTTCCACAGAGCCCCTTCCAGGCCCTGGTGACCTTTGATCTTTAGGTGGGTTGACTTGCCCCAGAAAGGTTGAAGAGGTGGCTGGACAGGGAGGGACTAGGCAGTTAATCCATTTGTGATCCCAGGAGAGTTTAAATAATTGGAGGGAGACAATGATTGATGATGGGGGTATTGAAAATATCAGTGGATGGGCTGGACATGAGTGAGAGGCCTGGAAAAAATTCCTGGTAAGGGCAGGTCACAGGAAGTTGAAGCACCAGCAGGACGGAGAGGCTGAACAGGTAGAGGGAAGTGCAGCTGGCCTAGGGGTAGAGAGTACTGGTGTCAGAGTCTGGCAGGACTTTATGTGCCAGCCTGGCCCTTTTGTTGTCATCACTTTGAGCAGTTGAGGACCTTCCACCTTCTTTTCCTTGTCTGTAACAGTATCTTCTTCTCAGAATGGTTGTGAGGGATTTGGTACGTATTAAGCATTCAATTAATGCTAGCTATTATTATTATCAAGTGCTAAAGATATGGTCCTGTGTGTGTGTGTGTGTGTGTGTGTGTGTGTGTGTGTGTGTGTGTGTGTGTGTAAGTGCTCAGTAACATGAAACATTTGTTATATATTCCTAGGCCACCTCTGGAGGCCTGCGTATCCCCTCAGGGTGGGTTGAGGGATCAAAGGAGGCCAGAGAATCTGGAATGTGAAAGCCCCTCAGTAGGTTCCAAGTCTCGCTAACCAAGAAGGCCTTTATGATGATTATTAAGCCCTGGGCAGGGGCCCAAACTCGGCCCAATTGCCCACCGCCTCCTTCTCTGGAAGGGGTCAATAGTCCCCCTGGGGCCTTGGCAGGAGAAGTATAAAGATCCAGGCAGAACTAAGAGAAAACCACACACAGAAGCTGGGCCAGGTGAGAACGCTTCCCCCTCTCCCCAACCCACCAGAGAGCATCTAGGTCTTCAGATGTAGGTGTGGGCATAGAAAGAGTGGGTGGTGCCACCGTGAGCACACCCCCCTCACCCATCATGCCTCCTTCTCTCCCCTACAGAGTTTGACAGATTGTGCCTGGAACCAGGGGTAAAAAACAAGTTACAGAGAGTCTTAAAAATAACCTCCCCTCATTACAGAACTCAGGTGAATTAGCTGAACCAGCAGTAGAAGGAATTGAGATTAGACTGCAAGAAGGACTTTTTTTTACTTACTGACTGTAACGTCAAGTGAGCTACTTAGAGACAGGTTAGAAACCTTCCGTTGGAGAGCTATAAGAATAATAACAACTACCTGGTCAGGTGCCTGGTGTCTGGTACAGAAGCTCACCAAATTCTACAATCCTATTGGGTCAGTGCTATTAGTTTCCCCAGATGAAGAAACTGTGCTCAGAGCTGGGGAAGCCATTGATCCAATATTATTCAGTAAAGCAAACGGCCATGGGCAGAGCCTCCATCCAGTGGGCAGTTCTGCCTCTTGGACACCCACCTTCAAGGAGGGGCTGGATGAGCCTAATTTAGAGCCTCCCCCAATGCCGCTCAAGGATTCTTGTGTTTAATTTGTAGTGTCTGGTAACCATCATAAAGCCTGGCAGTATTTACAGTGGCCTGGTATTCATTCCCAAAGGGCAGTTTGGTTGCAGGGTCTGGTCTGCAAATGAGTGGCAAGATGAGGTCTGCAAGATGGGGGACAACAGGAAGAGCTGGCACAGAACAGACGCTTGCTCTGGGACTTTTGAACCATGAATGCTGGTGCAAAGGGAAGAGAGGCAACAATTGATTCCCCCAACTCACAGCGTTTGTGCCTGCTTTTCCTCTGCCTGGAAATGCAACCCCTCTTCACCCAGGCCTGGTTATGTCCTACCTATAACTCGGTTTTCAGTGAAAGACTGTCCCCTCCAAGACTCCTCCCCTGAACCGCACAGCCTAGATTAAGACCCCTCCTTTGTGCTACGCAGCTGCCTGTGCCTATCCCTACCAAAACCTCAGTTTTCGCATCTAGAAAACTGTTTTCTCATCTGCAAAATAAAAATAGTATCCACCCCATACAGTGGTTAGGAGAATTAAATGAGACAAAAGTTCCAAGTCAGGGATCAGTAAAAATGATGATTGTTTTGCTGTTGCTGTAGGGTTTATCCCATAGGATTATAATTTCTTATATATTTGTCTCAGAATTATAAATATGGTCCCACATCAAAACCAAAGTGAGATACTACTTCATATCTACTGGGATGGCTACCTAAAAAAAACAAAACTGATAATAAGCGTTGATGAAAATGTGGGGTAATTGGAATCCTCATACCTTGGGATGGAAATGTAAAATGGTGCAGCTCCTTTGGAAAACAGTTTGTCAGTCTCTCAAAATGCTAAACAGAATTTTCATATGACACAGCAATTCTACTCCTAGGTGTCTACCCAGGAGAAATGAAAACAAGTCCACACAAAGACTTGCATGTGAATGTTCATAGCAGCATTATTCACAACTGTCAAAAAGTGGAAAGAGCACTTGGGTTGTTTATCAGTCAACTGATGTTGATTATTAATTGCCAGGGGTTAGAGATATTGGGGTTATAGGAATCGGCACATGTAATAAAATGTTATTAAACTGTATACACATATTGTACCAACATCCTGGTTTTGATATTGGTACTATAATTATGTCATATGTAACTACTGGGAGAAACGGGATGAAGGACACCCTGGAACTTTATATACTATTTTGTTACTCCCTATGAATCTATAAATATTTCAAATAGCAAATAAATTTGAAATAGCATATTGATAGAACCTCAGATGTAGTATGTGTTCACTTATGTAAAAAATTTAAATATCTGCTATTATTTATTATTATCCTCATTTTATATTTGAGAAAACTGATGTCCAGGATAAAAGTTGATTGTCAAAGTCAGTCTGTATTCTTAACCTCTACGTCATACCATATGTATATTTATATATATAGTATTTACATTAAAAAGTTTGAACAGACGCGCAACATTTATTATGGTAGTTATTCCTGGGAAGGTAGAATTAAGGAAGGAGACTTTCATTTTCAGCTTTATAGGTTTCTGTGTTATTTAACAATCAACATGTTACTTTTATAATCAGACAAAAACAATAAAAGAAAATTTCATTTGAGAGGAGAAGGTAAAGCTAGTGAGGCACCTTCTCTTCCATTCTCTAATGATGGATCTGGGTTACCCCAGCCTATTATGATGTCCCCTTTCCCCCCTCCTATTTTGTATTCATCTCTTTCATCATTCTGCCTCCTTCCGGCTCACCCATCCCTCTAAATTTGTGCGGATCCTGAATTGTCCGTGGGGTTGGATGCAGAGGAAGGACACCATTCCTGTTGGTCTCCGGCCCCACCCCGCGAGAAAGCTGCAGCTGCCCCCGTGGCGACACCGGGGACAGGACGGAGCCGCAGGCTGTAGGGAGGGGCCAGCCTGTAGATGCTGCTTTCTCAGTCGCGGCTGACAATTTGCAAAACCAGCACCGCCTCTCAGGTCCCCCGTGCCTGTTTCCCATTGGCTAACTTTTACTGGAACAAGAACCTTTCCAAAGGAATGCTTCTAGGGCATCGGTAAAAATAGATGTTCAAAAAGTATGTTCACCGCCAAATCCCAATTCTTTTCCTGAGAGCAGTGTCAGTGTTAAAAGGTTATGAGACCATACATAGCGTTAAAGTTCGTCTGCTTTCTCCTTTAAACAAGGTCGTCTTCAAACAAAAGTTCAATTTCTCTCATGTAAACTAGAGAAAAATCAGCAATATCATGATCTGACCTGGGCACAATTTGACTGAAGCCTTTGGAATGCTCTTACCCACTGAAAGGGAGAGAAGGCAGCCAAAATGATCTTGAAATCAATGGAGTGATTTAAAGAGCCCCATAGAAGACAAACTTTTTTTCTATTTGTTGTTGTTGTTTTTAATAACAAAAGCAAATCATGCTTATTATTTAAGAATGTAAACAGAGAGGAGTATTTAAAGAGAAAAGTGCAAGTACCTTCCCTCAGGGTTCCTCAGACAATTCCCCAAGGATAACTAAGTAACCATCAAGGTTAAAAATTTGGTGTTCATCTGTTTAGATCTTTTTCCATGCACATTCTAACACATATACACACAGACACATAGACACACAACTAGAGTTTCATGAAGATTAAAAAAACCCACACTTTTATTGGGGTATTACTTAGAATAGATTGTGCATATCTCAAGTGTAAATAGCTCCCTGAATTTTTACATATTGAGACTTTAATTTTAATCCATGAAAATGGAATTGTATCAGCCACATTTCAGGATTCTTTCTTTCTTTCTTTCTTTCTTTCTTTCTTTCTTTCTTTCTTTCTTTCTTTCTTTCTTTCTTTCTTTCTTTCTTTTTCTTTCTTTTCCTTTCTCTCTCTCTCTTTCTTTCTCTTTCTCTCTCTCTTTCTTTTGCCTCAACAATATTGTGATAGTTCTTCCACAGTGGGACATATGGATCTAACTCATTCTTTTCATGATGGCACAGTATTCTGTACTATGAATTACAGTACTCTAATTAACCTCTCCCAATTGAAGACTTGTTAGACTGTGTCCAATTTTTTGCTCTTACGCATTAATTAGATTTTAAAACTTTAAAACCTTTTTTTCTTTATATAAGAATAATACATGCTTAGTATAAAACAGTCAACATTTTAGAAATGTATGGCTTAGAAAGCAAAAGTCCTTCATAATCGTCTCTCAGAAACCAAATACAGATGTTACTCTCTGCCTATAGCACCCACATCACCTATATTGTGTAGTCTCTATACACTGTTGGGAAACTAATAGGGTTATACCGTATATCTCATTTGCCTCTGAAGCCACTGTCTTTGAATTCTGGATCCTTATCTCCTTCCTAGCAGTGAAGGGGCTGGGACCCTATAGATTGTGAGAACCACCAAATCCTCAGAAAGAGGGACTTTAGTCAGCTGTCTCTGCTGCTCTGCCGCCCATTTGGCTTCAGGTCCTTGGACCCTCTGGTGCAATGGAGTGTAGGCTGATCCTGCAGGAAGCCATCCACCCTTTGCTGATGCACTCTCATCCTGGCCACAAGGTTCACAGAAAAAGCATTGGTTGAAGGCTCTGGGAACCCGAAACAGGGCACCAATCTCAGCTTGACAAGGAATGAACTTGTAGACTTCTCTCAAGGGAAAAAGTTTGCTTGGAACCAGTCTTTTATAATACTGCTTTTCTCAGAAAAATAATCATCATCGTAGCTAATATTTGATAAGCACTTCCTTCAGGCCAGGAACTTTATATATACCTTTTGCTATTCAATCTCACAATCCTGTGAAGATGCTAATATTATCCCCATTTTACAGATGAGAATAACCAAGTTTCCAGAGGTCAAGTAAGCTTGCATAAACTTCACACTAAAAGTAAATAGTAGAAGAGAGCTAGAACCCACTGACTGCAAAGCCCTGGTTCTAAACTACCGTGTCACTGGCCCACACTACCTCAGCACCCCTAATCTCAGTAGGGGAAGAAGCACAGATGCTCACAACCATCTCCTCCTTTTGGACTATTTCACCAGGAGGAAGAATGCATGTGCACAATGATATCTTCTCCAAGGGCAGAGTAGTGTTGGTATTTTCCCTTTCTACTAGATTTTGAACACCTCTACACTGGGTGTAAAATATAGTTCTGTGCATAAAATCTTGGAATGCCAGGGAGAGTTTTTGTTTGTTTTTAAGGGATCTGCTGTCTTACCCAACAAATTGTGAGTATAAAGAAGATTTTCTTTTTTTTAATATTTATTTATATAATTTTTAATACAATTTTTAGAAGTGACTTTTCATTTACAGTTACTACAAAATATTGGCTATCTTCCCCATGTTGTACAATACATCCTTGAGCCTATCTTAAACCCAGTAGTTTGTACCTTCCACTCTCCCACCTCTATACTGCCCCTCTGCACTCCCCACTGGTAACCACTAGTTTGTTCTCTGTTATCTGTGAGTCTGCTAAAGAAGGTTTTCTTGAGCTGCTCATTATTCAGTAAGTAATTTATTAATTCATTCAACAGCTGTCTTTGATATGCCAGGCACTGAGGATTAAAAGAGGAACAAAAGAGACAATATCTCTGCTCTCCAGAAGCTGACTGTCTATTGAGTGAGACAGTTGTTCAACAATTAAAATAAAGTGTGATCAATTTGTGATGGCAGGACTCTACTTTAAGGGCACCTGACCTAGGTTGGGGTGATTGGTCAGGAAAGCCCCCTGAAGGATGATTTTTAGGCAAAAACTAGGCTGCCAACAGATACAAAAAAGTGTTGTAGGAGTCAGGTGGCAAAATTAGTGTCATTTCTTTAGTTAGCAATTCTTATGAAGTAGGACATGAGCAATAGGGCCAGATTCCAACAATATAGTAAATGCTGGTAGGCAGGACACACTCTAAATCATATATAACAAGAGAGAGTGACTGTACAAAAGGAATGTAAAATTGAATACAGTTCTTTTGGTAAACCACTGGTCTGATTTTTGACCATGAAAAAAATAAGCTACTTCAAACTCACAAAGCCTAACTTTCCTAGGAAATAGTTTACCTCTAATAGCCTCTAATGGTGGTACTGTCTTAAAGAGTCTGGAATGTTTGGGGACATTCTTTTGTTTTAAATCTACAACTTAGAAACTATCACAAAAAGGGATCATACTGATGCAGCTAGAAAATCAATTCCTGTTTTACCTAATACTCCTCACTCAGTTCTTCTAATAAGACACAATGAACTCTCCAACGGGGTGGCTGAGATCCAAAAATAGGATTATTTGCACTGTACTCTACTCAGCCCACAGCAATCATCTGCCTATTTATATTAATGAGAGGGTCCTCCTTATTATTTAATCACTGCTATCAGTTCTGAAAACATCTTTGCCAAGGGGAAGCCTTTAAACACTATAAAGCTTGTAGCATTGGGTTAACCATCAAAAGGGGCGATCAAGCTTAAAGAATATGCAGTGTGCTCACAGTTTCAGTAGAACAATGGAAGATAAACTGAGGGCTCTAAGATCTATGTAGGGTGAGTGGGAAGAAAAATCACCCCAAGGAAAAATCTATTGTATAAGAAGATCTAAAAATTCTGCATACTTCTAAAATTTTTAATATTATTTTATTACATTTACATATAATAAAATGCTCAGTTCTTTAATGTTCAGTTCTGTGAGTTTTGACAATTTAATATATGTACCTGTCTACCCTCCACCCAAAAAAATATATAGACAAGGACCTACTGTATAGCACAGGGAACTATATTCAATTTCTTGTAATAACATATAATGGAAAAGAATCTGAAAAGAAAGTATATATATGCATGTATGTGTATAACTGACTCACTTTGCTATATACCTGAAATGAACATTGTAAATCAACTACACTTCAATAAAAAATTTAAAAAAGAAAACAATATATAGAACATTTCCATTATCCTAGAAAATTTCCTCAATCCCTTTCTTTTCTTCTTCTTCTTTTTTTTCTCTCTATTCCTTTCTTGTCAAATCACCTCCTCAACAGCACTTTTTTGACTTCAAACACCAAAAATTAGTTTGTCTGTTTCTGGACTTCATATAAGTGGAATTGTACTGTTCGTATTCTTCTGTGTCTTTCTTCTTTTGCTTAACATAATCGTTTTGAGATTCATCCATGTGGTTGAATGTATCAGTAGTTCATCCTTTTTTTGTTATTGTGGAATTCCATTGTATGACTATGTCATAATTTATTATCCCAGTCTCCTATTGATGGACATTTGGGCTGTCTCCACTTTTGGGCTATATATGAATGAGGCTGTTATGAACATTTGTGTACAAGTCTTTTTGTGGACATGTATTTTCATTTTTCTTGAATAAGTACTTAAGAGTAGAATTGCTGGATCATACAGTAGATGTATGTTTAATTTTATAAGAAATTACCAAACAGTTCTCCAAACTGGTTGTACCATTTTACACTCTCCCTGCAATGTATGAGAGTTGCAGTTGCTGTACTTTGTTGTCACCACGTGTTGTTGTCACTGTTTTTGATTTTTGCCATTCCAGTGGGTGTGAAATGGTATCTCACTATGATTTTAATTTGCATTTCCCCGATGGCCTATAAATTCCAAAGTATTTGAAAATAACCCTTGGTCAAAGAATATATCACAAGAGGAATTAGAAACTACTTTAAACTGAATGAAAATGAAAACGAAACATAACAAAATTGTAAGATACAGCAAAAACAGTATGCTTTAAATACTTTATTAGAAAGTCCTTATATCAGAAAAAATGAAAAGTGTAAAATTGGTTATCTAAGCTCTTACTTTAAGAATCTAGAAAAAGAACAAATTATATCCAAAATAAAAAGAAGAAAATAATAAATACAAGAGTAGAAATCAATAAAATAGAAAGTGGACAAACAATAGAGGAAATATAAGGTCAAAAGCTGGTTCTTTGGAGAGATTAATAAAATTAATAAATCCCTAGCAAGACTAATTAAGAAAAAAATGGAGAAAACACATATAACCAACATCAGGCATACAAAAAGGGATACCATTATAGATGCTACAGATAGAGGAAAAATAAGATATTATGAGTAACTTTATTCTAATAAATTAGACAACATAAATGAAATAGACAAATTCCTTGAAAAATACAACTTATCACAATGGACACAAGAAGAAAAAATAAAAATCAAAACAGCCTCATACTTATGAAGGAAATTGAATATATTATCAAAATCTTTCTGCAAAGAAAACTCCAGGGCCAGATGGCTTCACTGGTGAATTCTATCAAATATTTATTTAAGGGAAAAAAAATCTACACAAACTCTTTCAGAACACAGAGGAGGGAACTCTTTCCAATTTATTTCATGAAGCCAGAATAACCTTGATATGAAAACTTGACAAAGATATTTCAAGAAAAGAAAATTATAAACCCCTATCCCTTGTGAACACAGATGCAAAAATTTGATTACTCTTTGATATAGCAATTTCATTTATAGGAATTTATTCAAAAAATCCTTCTTAGAGTTGTACAAATATTAACTACATGATATTCACTCTGGCAATATTTTTAATGGTAAAAATTGGAAACAACTTAAATGTCCCCTAAAATGTGAATAGTTAATTATGTAGGGTATATTTATATGATAGACTATGTAGCCATTAAAATATGGGAGAAATATGTATTGACACAGGCAGATTCACCATGTATTATTTTAAAAGTAAATTACCAAAAATTTTCAGGTGCTCTCACCACACACGAAAAAGTGAGAGATGGATATATTACTTTTCTTGACTGTAATAATCATATCACTGTGTTCACATATATCAAATCACCATGTTATACACCTTACATACATTTTTTTTTGAAAGATAGATTACCAAGTAGTATTATGGCATGATCCTACATTTTCAAAGAAAAATATATACTTATATGTAAGGGAAAAAGATGTAAGGATATGAACCAAATGTCAAAAATGGTTAAACATTGGATGATGAGAGTATGGTTGACTTTTTCTTTTGTGTATATATATATATTTTTTTTTTTACTGAAATATAGTCAGTTTACAATGTGTCAATTTCTGGTGTAGAGTATAATGCTTCAGTCATATATGAGCATACATATACTCATTTTCATATTCTTTTTCACCATAGGTTACTATGAGATATCGAATATAGTTCCCTGTGCTATACAGTATGAACTTATTGTTTATCTATTTTATATATATTGGTTAGTATCTGCCAATCTTGAACTCCCAGTTTATCCCTTCCCATCCGCTTCCCCCCTTGGTAACCATAAGTTTGTTTTCTATGTCTGTGAGTCTGTTCCTGTTTTGTAAATAAGTTCACTTGTCTTTTTTTTAGATTCCACATGTAAGTGATAGCATATGGTATTTTTTTTTCTCTTTCTGGCTTACTTCACTTAGAATAACAATCTCCAGGTCCATCCATGTTGCTGCAAATGGCATTATTTTATTATTTGTTATGGCTGAGTAGTTTTCCATTATATAAATATACCACAGCTTCTTTATCCAGTCATTGTTGATGGACATTTAGGTTGTTTCCAATGTCTTGGCTATTGTAAATAGCACTGCTATGAACTTTAGGGTGCATGTATCTTTTTGAATTAAGGTTCCCTCTGGATATATGCCCAGAAAGTGGGATAGTTGGATCATATGGTGAGTCTATTTTTAGTCTTTTGAGGAATCTCCATATTGTTTTCTGGTTAAATTTTCTTTCCTTCCTTTTGCTTATCTGAATTTCTTGCAACAAATATATACTGCTTTGTAAGACAAAGAAATTAACGTTGAAGAAAAAAAAGTTTTAATCTGACCAATGGGCACTTTCATACTTCTCTCATCACAGTTCTTATGAAGTAAAGGTTTAGGGCTGTGGAATCTTATGTGTCACCTCCAACCTAAAACATACACACCCTGGCAACCGGATACAGCGTTTCCCTCCTTTGACTTTGACACACTGGGTGCGTGGTTGCCCAACCTATTGGTCCAACCTCTGCTCAGTAGGTGAGGCCGTACTAGTTTTGCGGCTGACCTATTGGGTGACTTTCGTCAAGATCCTTTCCTTAGGGGCTCCAGTTTCTCCTCTCTTAATTCAGGAGTTAGAATCGATGATCTTCAAGGCCCCTTCCATACAGAGGAAAAAACACAGATTTAGAATCAGAAAACCTTGGGGTGAACTTGATAATGTAGGTTATCACTTCCCAGGAAAATATTCCTTACTATTCTTCCATGTGTCTCCTGCCAGATAAAAAGCATCTCCCAGCCTTGGCCTTATAAAACCAATGAGCCTTTTATCTCACTGGTTCTGGTGCAGGGCTCGACACTGAGTAGTTGCTTAGTGAAATAGCTTTTTGCCTCTATCGTTTAAAAACAACCCCGGATTAGATTTTCTAGGCTTGCTTCTGATGGTGATCTGAACCACAAAGTTGGTTTTAATTACTAGAGTACACACCGTGCAAGTTTTTTTCTGAGGTAATTGGCACATTGCTTGTTTGTAACAATTCAACAAGCAGAGCACCTCTTCTATGACTGACACGCTAGTGGCTGAGAGACATTCAAGTTGTCGTCCACCTGGGCCTTGGTCAAAAAGACCATCTCAGGGCTGCCTGTGGCCTGCTTTGAGTATGCACGTTCCTGCAGGTGCCCAGGTTGCTACCACGCGGCTTCCACAGATGAATTTGAAAGACTCTCGACTTCAGCTAAGTGCCAGCTTTGGCAATGCGGAGATGCGTGACCTTGGACAAGTCCTTTCCTCCTTCAAGAACGTTGCAATGGACCTAAGTGCTCTTCCAGGGCACTATGCTATGGAGACGGCCAAGTTATAGGAAAACATTCGCCTTTAAACGTTTATTGATCTCAGATAACACGCGTACGGGGGACCACAGGAAAGTGACTCAAGATCGCAGTGCTCAAGCCTCCACGAGACCCGCCACAGTTCTCGCGAGATCTACTCGTAGAGCTTCGAGGCGTCATCCTCTCGGCGGCCGAGGCGGCGGCGGCGACGGCGACGGCGACGGCGCGTAAGATACTCACAGGGGCGGCCCGTATCCCTCCGCCGCCGGCG
Organism: Camelus bactrianus; assembly: GCF_048773025.1. Classification (NCBI taxonomy): domain Eukaryota; kingdom Metazoa; phylum Chordata; class Mammalia; order Artiodactyla; family Camelidae; genus Camelus; species Camelus bactrianus. The sequence continues at coordinate 99,170,142 of NC_133541.1, forward strand.
CGGCCCTGCCCTCCCTACCCTGGCCCGCCAATCCCGGCTCTCCCGACCTGCCCCTCGGCCTGGGCCCACCCCGCACTCCGGCAGCCCCACCCCGGCGGCGCCGCCCGCCCGCGCGTTCCTCCGTCCACCTGCAGCAGGCAGTCCCTCTGGCTGTCCGACCTAGAGGCGCCGGCCGAGCCCCAGGCCTGGGCTCTTGCTCCCCGGCGGAGGGATCCGCGGCGGCTGAGGAGGCGGCGCTGAGCCTAAGAGGAAGGGGCAGCTACGGCGGCGGTGGTGGCGGTGGCGGTGGCGGCTCGGGCGGCACCGCATAAAGGGGCCGCCGCCGGGTGATGCGGTGACCGCTGCGGCAGGCTCAGGAGCCAAGTGGGCCCCGGCCCTCAGTCGGTCCCGTCGGATCCGCTCTCCGAACTCTCCATCTTCTCCGGCCGATCCGCTATCACCGAGGCGGCCTCGTGCCCCCTCGCCCCTTCCCCGTCCCTCCCCTGTCCCCGTCCCCGCCCCGGGGGCCGCCGCCACCCGTCTCCCACGATGGCTCTGAAGAGAATCCATAAGGTAAGCGGCCAGAGGTCGGCTGTGGGTTCGGGCTGCTGGGCGGGTCAGCTGAGCAGGCTGCGGCCTGCACTTCCCGCCGTCGCCTGCGCCGGGCTAGTAGCCTTTTCGGACCTGGCTGCCGGCGATGGCCTGGCCCGGCGGCCTTCACACCTTACTCCCAGTGATGGCGCCGGTGGAGGCCCCGGCGCGCCGCCCGCGCTTAGGTCGGGGGTGCGCTCGCCAGCTCGGCGTTCCTTCTCGGCCTCCTTTCTGGGCCCCGTGTGGTATGGAGTCCCAGGGCCTCTCCCTGGCCTGGGACTGCTGCGCTAGAGGGCCATTGTCCGGCTGTGCCAGGAGGGGGTGCTGGGGCTGGGGCGTTGGGCGGCACCATCGACGGAGGTCGAAAGGGCTTGCCCCATCACTGCCCGTCCCACCCCACCCCCGGTACCCCTAGCAGCCCAGACTCCTTTCACAGAACATCTGAGCTTGAGGTGCGTATCTCAGGCAGACGGAGAAAGCCTTTTTGTCCAATTCTGAAGTCTTTCTTTTGAGTTCACTTGCCCCTTAGCGGCCGCATACTAAGATCCACTATACTCGTCCAGAAACTGTGAGAGTAGGAAGTTCAGAAGGAAAGAAAAGGAAAAAAAAAAAAAAACCCAAAATACGACTTTTATGAGGGAAGAGCGAACTAGAGGGAGAAGCGTTTTATTCCTTAAGGTTGTCAAATGCAGTCAGAAACTAACAAGTTTGTCGGAATGGATTTAATAGAAAAGGTGTTAAATTGTCAAGGGGTAGAGGTAGAAACCTGAACATTGAAATCCACTGGAGAGAATGACACAAAGTTTCCTTTTGCAGTCTTCACAAATGGATTTTAACGCTTAAATTAGGTGATATGTTCGGGGAGATCCTTTTAATTTAGAAGAGGTTTTGCTTGGTATTTCCGTTAGACAGGATTTCTTTACCCTTTAACATGAGGGTTATTCGTTTAGTTGTTTTTACGGAGGTTTTCCTAACACTGCTTCTAGAGTATGGGCTTGGCTTAAAGTTTAGGGGTTTTTTCCCCCTTCCTTCTAATACTGTAATCTCTTAGTGCCTCTCACTGTCAGGTTTCTTTCTTAGAGGTGAGGAAGTGCTACTGGTGATTTTTGTTTGGTATTTCACTTGGCTACTTGGAGAGGCTGTATTAAACCTATAGCCACTTAGTAAGAAGTAGATCGTGGGATTATCCATCCTGAAGGATGGGATGGAGATGCAGGGGGAAGAGAACCAATTTTCACCTTGCCTTAAACTCAGCGAAAATGCAGATTTGGACAGTTTAAACACCTCAGCTCAGCATTTGGTCCTCATTTCATTCATTATCAAAGATCTTTAATGTGGAATTAATCCCAGTGGTTACTGTAAATTAGGTTATTTCCTCACCAACTTCTTTTTACTTTGATTTCTATCAAATGAAGAAGGACAGACTTTAGACAGAGTAAATCTTGTACTAAAATGAAGCAGGTCATTTGTTAAAAGAAGCTTGAACTTTAAGCAAAGGTGTCTTAACCATTTAAGGGGTGGGAACACACTGGGGAAAGGTCATCCAAGTAAATACATATATATGCATATTTAAGGCTTTAAGGAGTTACTGGGTTTTTAAAGACTCATTGAGAAGTTATGAATTTGAGATTATATGGTAGAAGATTGTGCTCTTATTTTTAAAACCTTAAGGAGAGTAGGTATAATGTATGATAATTTACAGATCAAGAAACGTAGCCTTTAATCTCTACTCTGATTTATATGTGTGTTATGGAGGTTTTTTCAGAGAAGGAAATAGCACTCAAAACACACTTTGTAATCTTGTAATACACTTGCCCCCAATAATATGATTTCTTTTGAGTTACTACATATTCTCTAGATTTTCTCTAAAAGATGCCCTTATAAAATTAAAAAAAAATTTTATTTTTGGGGGAGGTAATTAGGTTTGTTTATTTTTAAATGGAAGTCCTGGGGATTGAACCGAGGACCTCGTGCATACTAAGCACGTGCTCTACCACTAAGCTACACCCTCCCCACTTGATGCCCTTATAAAGATTTTAATAAGGAAAATCAAATGTAGACAAATAATAATTTGAACTTTTAAAACTCAGTATTAACCTTTTTTACCTAGTTTATAACCTGAAGTCCTCATCAGAGTATGGCTCAACCTCTGAAACTTCTAGGGATTAGAAAAATAAAATTTATTTTTGGTATACGTACTAGTCAGTAAGATTGTGAAAAGAAAATGGAGATGGAGATTTTTTTTTTTTTTGCAAACTTTTTGTACAACACCAGTTTTAAATTGAATGCAAACTTACCTACATATGGATAAGACCAGTCCTCTCTCACCCTCAGCTCTAGTAATGTATCTGTAATGGATCTCCAAAAGACAGTCTTATCTTATATAATTGGTCTTGGTCTCGAACCTTCCCAGTTACCAATCTCTGAAAAAATAGTTCTGCTTAAATGCCTCTCAACTTCAGATATCATGAACTACTCCATCTGGGTTCTAATAAAATTTTTCTAAGAGCAAATATTTGACATGTGGCATATTTAGGAATTCATTGTATTGTTTCTTTGACAGGATTTTAAAGGACTGTGAATCTGATAGTCCTTTAAATTCCATGTCTTTTTTGGGAAGATCTTTTGATGCACTTTATTTTGATAAATACTTTAAGGTCACCTGACTTTACTTTAACAGAGTGTACCAAAGAGGTTTCATTTTGAACATCCAGTATAGTTCTGTGCAGGGATAGGGACCCTTTGGGATTGTTTGTATCTACATCAAATGGCCTCAGGCGTCTATATTTTGAAATTTTCTGCTAACATTATAGGTTTTCAGCTTTGATTTTGATGCTTTGAGTGTCTGCTTCTAGCAGCACCACCCCCAGCCCTTTTCCAGTTGGCTGCATCTCATCTGTTGTGGGCTGGGAAACCAGATCACTGAGCTTATTAAAATTATGTCTAAAATAAGATCCAGTAGGCTCTGAGTGAAGAGGGCTTCATGTGTTCTGTGAACTGTGTGGTCTCTTTGACTGATCAGACCTTTTTTACTTGTTTCCTGTTTTGCTTCTTTACTTCTGTTATACAGATGCAAGAGGCTTTTTGGTGCTCTTAGAGTGCCATAATACTGAATGAAATACAAAGTTAATTTCTTTATTTTGAGGAAGAGTCAGAGGCTGAATATCTTGATTCTTTGAGAAGGTGAAGACAGACAAAAGTCAGGATATTAAAAGCTCTTAACAATAATAGTGCCTTATACATTTTAATGGTGTCCTGCTGGTTATAGTTAACATTTAGTATAATAGCTTTAATGCCAGGGTCACCACTTGAGTTACTGTATTTCTGTGGTTAAAGATTCTTAAGGCCCCTGAAAAGACCAGTCAGTCAGTAAATAGATAATTTTCATTAAAATAAAGATTTCAAACTCTGATGGCTGTAAAGGCCAGGCAGATGACCAAAGTGAGCGAAGATAATTGGAGGAAACTAGAAATTGCATGTGCTATTAGAGGAGGGCAGCTGCTGTTCAGCTCCCTCCAAATTTTGCTGCTGCCAGAATCTGTGCCCAAAGTTGCCAGATCTTCCTTTTTTTTTTTTTTTTTTAAAGAGGAAGCCACAAATCCAGATTTTTGGCAGCCAATTCAAATTAAAAACAACAAAACCAAAAGACATGACCACATTTTTTGTTAGTTTGGTAGGCACCAGTTTGATACGTGAATTAAAAATAACAAAGATTGAGGTTTTGGTTGCTTGAGTAAGTAACCAGGATTGTAAGGATTAAATCATTTAAACCATACTTTCTGTCTTTTTAAATGTTTCATAGTATTGCTTTGTGTAGTTGGGCATGATTAAGTAGTTTTTTTGTAAACTTCTAATTAACTTATTTGGTGAGGTTTTGTATGGTTATGTGTCAGACGTAGGGAAAGCTAATTTAGTAGATACATTGATCCCACGGTAGAAGTTTGCATCTTATACTTAACTTTATTATGATCTGTTTCATGTTATGAATCATCTTTCTGTAGACTACAGACTTTCAACATGTCTAAGATTGGGAGTTACCAAAGAATAAAAGATTATTTTAAAATACTGTACTGTAAGTGTGATACCATATATTACATTAATATTATCAGAGGTAAGGATCGAGTGAACTCCAGTCAAAATGGTGAAACAAATTAGCACATAGTCTTGTGGAATATTCAGAACTTTAATGTAATAAACGGTTGACAGAAGACAACTGAATTAGTTTTATCTTGGAAAGCAGACATACCTTCTTACTCCAAGAGATAAGCTTCTTGAAATCTCTGGGAAGGTTTTTTTTCTTTCTTTAGAAAATGAGTATTTGCTTTACAAAGGTTCATTGATTGAGAAACTTTTTTTGGCTCTTCTGGGTTGCTATTTAAATGTAATTTGAACTGCCATCATTAACTAAATAAATCTAGATTTTCTTTAAGGTCTCCCAGTATGTATGACTGTACCATTGACTGACAAAGAGGAATTTTGACAAAGTCCAATTCTGGATATTTTAGTCCAGAGAGAGAAGGCTGCTAAAATCTCCAAGGCAGTTCCCAGGATAGGAATACCTGACTCATGCCTGATGCTGCCAGCAACCTCTGCAGCTTCATTCCAGAAATGCAGGAGCACGCTTGTTTTTTCCATAGAAATAAAGTTTTGGTGTTTAGGTTCCCAGGCTAACCTTAAACATCATACTAAACTATGACATAGGAAAATAAAAGTGCCATTTGTTCTTTTGTCTACAAAGTCAAGTGAGATTTCAGATAATAGAATCATAAAATGTTAGCAGTGCATCACATCTCGGAGCTGCTGTCTGAAGAGACCATGTGACTTAGTGGGGATTGATCAAGCACCTGAATTTCTTGATGGTACCCAGTCTGTTTTCTGGCAGGTCTTGTACTCTTGTATAGTTGTTAGATATGTAAATCAAGAGGATGCAATTTTCTCTTTTGTTCAAACAATTGGGTATTTAAATTATGTCCTAGAACCAGAAGATCTTTTCCTCAACATCTCGTTTTATTGTTGGAGAGATGTCTATGAACTCCCTTAAAACTGTGCAGATTTTAGAGGGGTGGGAATAGCTCAGTGGTAGAGTGCATGCTTAGCATGCACAGGGTCCTGGATTCAATCTCCTGTACCTTCATTAAAATAAAAAAAAACTATGCAAATTTTGGATGTTCTGTCCCTATATCTTTCCTCAGAGTCAAATGGATTTTTAAATCTTGCCAAAAGATTAAGAATCACTGTCCTACCTCCTTAAACACTGTTGTAATCTCAGTAGGTGACCCAGTTACCTATTCCATAGAGAAAATAGAAATCTTACCCATGAATTCTTTCAAATTTCCTGGAGGCCTTTCAAAGCAAAAATGAAAAACCAAACCCCACAGCTATCATCTTTAGAGTACTCACTGTGTATCAAAACTACTGAATCTTCTGAATAACCCTATGAGAATTCTGTTCTCCCCAGGTTAGATGAGAAAATGGAGACTTGGAGAAGTAAACAAACTTGCCTATGATTATATGGCTATGATAGGAATAGCCAGAATTCAGATGCATGCAGTCTTGACTGTGGAGCCAGACATTGCTTCAAATATACTTTAGTCGTTGCTTTTCCCTCTTGTCACTGAAGAAGCTATAATTTTCCCTTTGTCAAACTAACTTTTGCTTTTCATCCTATTCTTTCTTTCTGCCAGCTCCTTGCTTACTAGTAATTGTCCCTGATCTCCTAGTTCCAGTCTCTTCTCAGACTCCCTTCAGCATCCAAACTGATCCAAGACTTCCCCTGATCCTAATAAAAAGCCCCAAAACTTTTAAACTCTCCTCCCCAACTAAAGCTAATTCCTTCCTCTTCTTTATCCTTCCCATCTCTGGTATTTCAGTGCTAAAATTCTTGACAGAATATCCTATTCACTGTGGGACTGATCAGTAAGGCAGTAAGATCACCGATGATTACTTAATTGCCAAATTCAATGGATACCTTAGTTTTTATTTAACTTTTGTAACAGTTAATGTGATTATTACTCACTTGCCTTAGCTTCTGATAAACTCTCCTTCCCTGTATCTAGTATTTCCTATCTTTATTAGAACACTTTTCAAACTAGTATTATTGATGAATACAAACAAGAGTTACAAAATAATGCACACTTGGATTAAAACTGACAGCACGGGGCAGGGAGGGGAGGGTATAGCTCAGTGCTAGAGTGCATGCTTAGCATGCACAAGGTCCTGGGTTCAATCCCCAGTACCTCCATTAAAAATAAATTAACAAATCTAATCCCCCTCTCCCCCCAGAATTGACAGCACAAATGGCCCACATAAATTAATAAACATAAATAATCAAAATTTAGTATCACAAACATAATATTAGGAAAATTACTTAAAAACAAAATATATTAAGGTGAAGCATTCATCGTCATTTTCCTGTAAAGTAACAAACACTTAAAGAATATTATTTTAGCAAAAAGGATCCTCATCAGGTGCTGCCTTAGATGTGTTACTCTATATTGTTCCCATTATAGTATAATGCAAAAATTTGTTTCAAACAGGTGCATTGCAGCAAAAGAGAATACAAAAAGCGTATTTTGCAATATTCATGCAGTTAGTCTATTACCAACATTATTAATTGTCTCATGGACAGATAGATCACTTAATTTAAAAAAAGTTGTCTATGCTTTGCTCATGTTCAAAAATAATCTGATTTAGGGAGCTTAAGAATCAAAAGACTTTCACTGACAGATGACTGGATAAAGAAGATGTGTGTGTATGTACACACACAGACAGACAGACACAGACATACACATACATGACAGAATACTACTCAGCCATAAAAAATAATAAAATAATGCCATTTGTACAACATGGATGGATCTGAAGATCATAATCTTGAAGATTGTCATTCTAAGTGAAGTAACCCCTTTAAAAAGAGAAAGAAAAATACCATATGATATTGCTTATATGTGGAATCTGAAAAAAAAAATGGGCACAAATGAACTTATTTGCAAAACAGAAACAGACTCACAAACATAGAGAACAGACTCATGGTTACCAGGGGGTAATGGGGATTGGAAATGAAAATTGGGAGTTTGAAATTTGCACCTCTGGGGGAGTGATGGAAATGTTAGGTATCTTGATTGTGGTGGTGGTTTCGTAGGTATATACCACTATCAAAATTCATCAGATTGTACATCTGAAATATGGATAGTTTGCTGTACAGAAATTATACCACAGTAAGTTGTTCTTAAAATTTGAAAAATATCGAAGAACTTCGCTTTTCATTTAAAACTTACGTATTTTAGCTCTAAGTCTGTTGGGAATGCACTAGTATATTAGAAATATTTAGCACATAGTAAGCTTTGATTAAATAACTTCTCAAATATATATTGAATTATGATAAGAAACAGGATAGATCATTGAAGTCAAATAGATAATACCCATGGTTAAATGCTGTTTGTGTATCAGAGTATGGCCATAATTTGCTTTGTGGTGTGTAAGCTTTTTTGAGGCAAATTATTGCTTTAAATTTGTGGAAATATGTAGTATTTCTTTAAAATATGTACTAAAAATAGATAAAATTTAGGATAAAAATAGTACTATATTTTTCTAATACTTATTAGTATCATGAGAAATACTACTATAATTGAAACAGTTCTGATTGATCTTTCTCAGAATTATTTTTCTAGTCTTTGTACTTTTCCTTATACAGACTATGTCTTCTCACCCAACCTCCTCCTTCTTCTGAATTCTTTATTCATCCTTGAGATCCAACAGAAACTGATTCTCTGTGAAGCATACCCCAGGCATGCAGACAGTAGGGTTCTGCTATAGAACTATTTCTTAGTATGTAGACATGATTGATTATTACCCTCTTTAGACTGAGCTCTCCTGGGCAAAGTCCGTGTCTTATTTGTTATGTTTCCAGCACCTTATGCATATTAGGCATTCAGTTTTTGCCAGCAACATTTAGCACATGCCAAGAGCAAATGGTAGGGTAGAAAAAAATGGTAGGATTTTGGACCAACATGTTTACTGAGTGTATTCTAACCCTATGGCCTTAGGCAAGTTACTTCACTGATTTTCTTTGTCTTGGTTTCCTTATCTATAGAATGGGGATAGTGTCACATACCCTACCCCTCTGGGGGGGGATGAGTAGAAAGAAAATACGGACCGCATAGAAGATAGTTTTTAATATTACCACTGTGGCTTAGCTGCCCAGTAATGTTGACCCATGGAACTGGTAGAATCTTGAAATCTTAGGTGTTGCTGCTAAGTGTCAGTTTAGCATTCCACTTCATTGCTGCCCCAACCAAGAAAAGAAAAGAGGAAAAAACAAACACCCTGATGTTGTAAAAGTAATGTTTTACAATATTCCTAAATGGAAAAAGGGACTGAATTCTAAGTTTTTTCTTCAGCAAACTTCAAACTATTGTTTTTGTCTGTTTAGTTTTTTAGTGGGGGAAGGCAGTTAGGTTTATTTTTATTTTATTTATTTATTCATTTAATGGAGGTACTAAGGATTGAACCTAGGATCTCGTGCATGCTAAGCATGCATTCTACTACTGAGCTATACCCTCCCCCCCAGACTATTGTTATCTTAATATTTTTCCAATACTTGTGATATTTTTATAAGCCTTTAAGTAAAAACAATTCTCTTAACATTATCTTATAATAGAAATATCTGCTGTTGCCCTTTGAACATGTCCCTCCATCACTTGTAGAGCATCATCCAATATATGTGCTAGGACTTCTTTGCCAACTTTTTAAGGGTGTGTAACAGATAAAAAATTTGAAATCAAAGTTGAATTTTACAGAAGCCACAATGATATCAGTTTGAAAATAGGGTTCTTAAAATAATAGTATATTAATGACAGTGAGTGATTTTCTTTGATTAAATGTCCTCTTATTTATGCTATCCATATTAGTTTCATAGTGCTGCTGTAATAAATTACCAAAAACAAAGTGGCTTATAACAATAAATCTATTATTTCACAATTCTGGAGTTAAAAGTCCAGCAGGGCCATACTCCCGCTGGAGATATATGGGAGAATCCTTCCTTGCCTCTTCCAGCTTCTGGTAACAGCATTCCTCGGTTTCCTTAGTTTGTGGCCTTATCACTTCACTTTTTGTCTTCATATTCACACTATCTTCTGTGTGTGTATGTCTTTTATCTCTTATAAGGACACTTGCTTTTATATTTAGGGCCCACCCAGGTAGTCCAGGATGTTCTTATCTCAAGGTCCTTAATTTAATTATATTTATATTTACAAAGATTCTTTTTCCAAATAAGATAACATTTATAGGTCCCAGAAATTAAGATGTGCCACATATCATTTTGAGGACTGTTAAACCCAATATACCATCTAATCCCCAAATTCTAATAAAGTGACTGCTGTAATTGCCTGTGGGATTTTATGATTTTGTTTTTTAATTTTCTAAAATTTTGAAACAGTCTCAAACCTACAGGACAGTTGCAAATACAAAACTTAGAACATCCTTTTCTTTAAACATTTCAGAGTAGATTGTCAATATGATAACTCATGAACCCCAAATACTTTAACGTGTATTTCTTCCAAACATGGGCATTCTGCTACATAATCACAATATCAAAATTAGGCAATTCCCGTTGAGATACTACTGTCATCTAATTCTCAGATCCCATTTAAGTTTTGCCAGTTGTTCCAATAATGTCCTTTATAGGAAGGGATCCAGTCCAGTTATTCATTGCATTTAGTTATCTATCTTTAGTCTCCGTCAGTTCCTCAGTCTTTTCTTTGCTTCATGACCTTGATGCTTTTTTTTTTAAATTAAAATATAGTTGATTTATGGCTTTGACACTTTTAAAGATTACAGTACAGTTATTTTGCAGAATGTCCCTCAGTATGGGTTTTTCGGGTATTTCACAGTGATTAGATTTAGGTCATACATCTTTGGTAGGAATGTCACAGAAGCAATGCTGTGTCCATCTCTGTCCTATCAAGTAGTGCATGATTTTGGTTGGATTCTTTTCATTACATCCTGTCAGGTGGTATGCAGTTTCTTTTTTTTTTTAAATTGAAGTATAGTTGATTTACAATGTTGTGTTAGTTTCTGGTGTATAACATAGTGATTCAGTTATATATATATATATATGTGTGTGTGTATATACATATATATATGTATGTATATACACACACACACACACACACATATACTTCATATTTTTTTCCATTATCAGTTATTATATACAAGCTTTGAATATAGTTCCCCGTGCTGTATTTTGTAGTAGGACCTTACTGTTTATCTGTTCCATATATAGTATTTGTATCTGCTGATCTCAAACTCCTAATTTATTCCCTGCACCTTTCCCCTTTGGTAACCATAAGTTTGTTTTCTGTCTGTGAGTCTGTTTTTGTTTTGTAAATAAGTTCATGTGTGTCATGTTTTTAGATTCCATGTATAAGTAGTATCATACGATATTTGTCTTTCTCCGTCTGACTTAGTTTGCTTAGTATGATAATCTCTGGGTCTATCCATGTTGTTATACATGGCATTATTTCATTGTTTTTTGTGGCTGAATAGTATTCCTGTGTGTGTGTGTGTGTCCACAACTTCTTTATCCATTCATCTGCTAATGGACGTTTAGGTTGCTTCCATGTCTGCAATTTCAGTTTGACCCATTACTGAGAATTTTTACTTCTGTCACTTGATTAAGGTAATAGCTGCGAGGGTTTCCTACTATAGAGTTGCTCTTTTCCCCTTCATAATGAATAAGTAATTTGTTGGGAGACACTTTGAAAATATGTACTTACCCTGTTTGTATTATATATCTATTGCTGCATAAGAAAATACCCTAAAACTTAGCTGCTTAAAACAATAAACTTTATCACATAGTTTCTGAAGATCAGGAATCTGAGAATGACTTAGAGTGGGGTAGTTCTGGCTCAGGATCTCTTTTGAGGTTACAGCAAAGCTGTGGCTGGGGGCTGCAGTTCTCTGAAGTCTAGAGGATCCCCTTCAAGTTCATTCCCATGGTTGCTGGCAGATCTCAGTTCTTCATGGGTTGTTGGACTAAGGGACTTATTTCCTCCCCATGTGGGTCTCTATATAGGGCTACCTGAGTGTGCTTTAGACATAGCAACTGGCTTCCCTCAGAGTGATCTGAGAGATAGAGCAACCAAACGAAAGTCCATAGTACCTTATAATCTAATCTCAGAAATGACATACCATCACTTCTGCCATATTCTTTTGGCCTCACAGACTAACTACCCCTTGTACAATGTGGGAAAGAGGACTACACAAGGGTGAGAGTACTAGAATTCAAGGTTCATTGGGAGCCAAGTTGGAGTCTGGGTACCACACTGTTACTCAAAAATTTTAATTTATTTTAAAATTTATATTTGTATGGACTCATGATTTCCTGTTTTATTCATGTGAGTTATAGTAGTTTATTATTATTCGTTTTAATTCTCAAATTGTCCCCGACATGCTTTTTCCCCCAGGATTTGAGCTGTTCTTTAAGTTCTGGCACAAAAAGGTGTTTCCTGCTTTTTCTTCTACTTTCCCTGCTCTAGCCCTGTAATCACCTATTTTTCCAAGGTTCTTTTGTGTTTTTTAGCGGTAAGTGGTATTTAGAAACCAAGATCTGGTTGCTAGGTATGCTTATTGCTCTAAGAGTCTCAGTCTTTCCAGGCTTTCTCAGTATAACCAGTGGTAGCTAGGGAATATGTGTATGTATAGATATGTACACGTACATACGTATATTTACTTTTCTCTATATATCAGAAATCATGAGTTCACACTCTAATTTCAGTCCACTACCATAGGGTTTACTCTGTATTTCTTCTTTCAGTATTGATACTCTTTTTTGACAGTGAAAGTTCTCTGTTAATATATTCACTCATTTGATCAGATCTCCTGTGTATATAATCAACTTCCCATTGCTGTGGCACATCTGCATAGATATCATTCTTTCCTCTCCTCTCCCTTGGAGTGCCCTTCTTAACTCTGTCCTGACTTGGACATCTTGTTTTGAGTCATGCCCATCCCCATGTGGATTTCCTTACCATTTTTAAAAACAAATTGAAATATAGGACTTACTTGACATAAATATTTAGATAAAAGCTACTTAATATAATAGTGCAAGCCGTTACTTAAAACCAGTATAGGAAGTTCAGTCTAGTGATTGTGAGTGACCACGTAGTACTTTTCCCAGTTAGGGAATGTGGCATTTTCTTTAGCACATCTTGGGAAAATACTAAAACCATACTCTAAGTTTAATGCTGTTATTCTGAGACAATTTTGATAATTCTAGTAACCTGTAGAAACTAGTCTCCATTCTTAGAAATAATTGGAAACAACCATAATTAAAAGACCTGAAACTTATCTTTTATTATGAAATACTTTATGTATAGAGAAAGTTTTAGACACTGATATGACCAGCACCTAGGTATTTACTACCTGGCTTAAGATTCAGACCTACCTAGTTTAACTTTAGTGTTAAAGTTTAGTAAGAAGCCGTGGCTTGTCTTCATAATTTAAGAGCTTGGCGTCTTTGCATATTTAGAAATATTCATGTTTTGATAGGGGTACATTGTTGTAAGTGATGGGGAGTTACTTGTGAAACCTCCCCTACTTTACTTATTGTGTCAAGGCGATAATATATCAGCACTGAGTTTAGTAGAAGTCCAGATTCTGGTCTGTTGAAAGGTTATTTGTACTTTAAGCATTATGCTTCACTTTTGTTGATTAGAAATACTGAAATCCACTTTGAAGTTATTGAGCTTACCTGGAGAATATCATACATGTTTGTGAGCTCTTTTTAAAATTGTGAATTGCCATGATACTTATATCTATTTCAAAGTTGATATGAAACCATTTCATACATGTTTAAAACACTGATTATAAATTGGTTTAAAATAAAAATTTAAATTCCTTTCAAAAAAGAAATAGTTATACCTTTTATTTTCATCACTGTAGGACAGATCTCTAATAAATAAAATTTTGTTTAACTTAGAGTAGCAATCCCAAAGCATGCTTATGCAGTAATTTTTTAAGTCTTATTTTAGTTCCTCTATTGTTGAACCTATAACTTCACGTAGAAATTAAATTGTATGAGGTCACGTGCAATATTAATACAAGGTTAAGAAGATTGTTCAGAATTTGGAGGAAGAGCTTAAAGCTAATAGCGTATTGGCATTTGGATTGTAAACATGACTTGATCTAATCTCAAAGGCTGGGGTAAGACCACCAGTATGGATGATACTCTACTTTTATAGTCAGTATTTTTATTATCTTCTAGCTTCCAGTATTGCTGTTAAGTCCCAAACTATTCTGATCCTATATATGTGACCAGTTTCCTTTCTGGAAGCTTATAGGTTTTCTTTGTCCCCAATTTTGTGAAATTTCATGATGGATTTGATGATGTAGGTTAGTTTTCATTTACTTTGCTCAAAATTCAATTGGTTTTTTCAAGCCAGAAGTTCACATCTTGAAGTTTTGAGAAATTGTCTTGAATCCTTTTGTTCATGGTTTCATTAACTTCATTATCTCTGTTTTCCCTTTATTGAAACTGTTATTAGATGTTGGACTTCCTGAGCTGGTCCCTGGTTGTTGTCCCCCTGCCCCTTTGCTACCTATATGGATTTGCTTATTCTGGACATTTCATATAAATGGAATCATACAATACATGGCGTTTTGTGTCTGGGTTCTTTTTGTTTAGGCGTGGTGTTTTCAGGGTTTATCCAAGTTGTAGTATGTATCAGTACTTAATTCCTTTTTATGGCTGAATAATACTCCATTGTATGAATATATCATTTTCTTTTTCCATTCATTGGTTGATGGGCATTTGGGTTGTTTCCATTTTTTATCTATCAAGAAGAATAGTGCTATGAACATTTATTTTCAAATTTTTGTGTGAACATATGTTTTCATTCCTCTCAGATATATTCCTAGGAGTGGAATTGCTGAGTTGTGTGGTAATTTATGTTTACCTTTTTCAAAACCATCGGACAGTTTTCCAAACTGACTACACTGTTTTATGTTCCCACCAGGAACGTATGAGGTTTCCTAGTTTCTCCACATGCTCACCAACACTTGTTATTTTATTATACTTCTCCTAGTAGGTGACAAGTGAGATATTATTGTGGTTCTGATTTACATTTCTCTAATGACTGATGTTGAACATCTCCACATGCGCATTGACCATATGTATATTCTCTTTGGAGAAATGTGTATTTGCCCATTTTCAAATTGGGTTGTGTTTTTATTGTTGAGCTATAAGAATTCTTTTATATTTTGGATAACAAACTGTTATCATATATGTGATTTCAAAATTTTTCTCCCATTTTGTAGGTTTGCCTTTTTTCTTTTTTTAATGTGTGTATTAAAGTTTTAAATTTTGATGGAGTCCAGTTTGTCTAATTTTTCTTTTGTTGCTTGTGTTTTGTGTATCATATCTAAGAAACCATTACTAATCCAAGGATGCACAGATTTACACTTAAGTTTCCTTTTAAGAGTTTTATAGTTTCAACTCTTAAATTTAGGTCTTTGGTCTATTTTTTTTCCCACTTCTTTTATTGTTGTAAAATACATATAACAAAATTGGCCATTTTAAAATATACAGTTCAGTGGTATTAAGTACATTCATATTGTGCAACCGTTGGTACCGTCCATCTCCAGAACTCAAAACTGAAAAGTCCATAACCCATTAAACAATGACTCCTCACCTTTCTCCCTAGCCGTTAAACCACTGTTGTACTTTCTGTCTCTGTTTCTTTTGTTTTTGTTTTTGTTTTTGTTTTTTTTAGTAAGTTTTTTTGGGGGGGAGTTGTGATTTTATTTATTTAATGGAGGTATTGGGGATTGAACCCAGGACCTCGGGCATGCTAAGCATGCCCTTTACCACTGAGCTATACCCTCCTCCCTCCCTGCTCTGCCTCTGGTTTTGACTAGGTTCCTCATATAAGTAGAATCATAACAGTATTTATCTTTTTGTGACTGATTTATTTCACCGAGCACAGTGTCCTCAAGGTTCATCCATTTTGTCAGAATTTTCTTCCTTTTGAAGGCTGTTTACTGTTCCGTTTTGTGTATGTACCATATTTGCTTATCCATTCATCAGCTGTTGGACACTTGGATTGTTTACACATTTTAGCTATCCTGAATAATTCTGCTATCAGCATAGGTATATCTTTCAAGACCCTGCTTTCAGTTATTTGGGGTGTATACCTAGAAGTAGAATTGCTAGCTCATATGGTAATTTTATTTTTAATTTTTGAGGACTTGCCATAGTGTTTTCCATAGTTGGCTATACCATTTTACATTTCTCCCACCAGTGCACAAGGGTTCTAATTTCTCCACATCTTCATCAGGACTTATTATTTTCTGGCTTTTTTGTTTGTTTGTTTCTGGATAGTAACTATCCTGATGGGACTGAGATGATGGGCTTTGATCTATTTTAAGTTTATTTTTGTGTATGATGTAAGATGGGAGTCTAAATTCATCTTTTGCATGTGAATATACAGTTGTCCTAGCATCATTTATTGAAAAGATTATTTTTTTCCACATTGAATTGTTTTGGCAACAGTGTCAAAAACCAATTGGCCAGTTTTATAAATGGAAAGTAACCTTTAAAAATTGTATAAAATTAAAAAATTTTTTTTAAATTTCATTTTGTAGTTGTTTAACATTGTTTACGTTAAATGAAGAATATGCTTTGGCCACATCTGTGGTCCATCAGGTTGTCAGAATGGAAAAGTAAAAGCTTGGACCATTGATTCAGTGTTTTGTTTTCTGAGAAAAAATAAAACAAAATAAAACAAAACAGTTGGCCATAGACGTATAGATTTATTTCTGGACTCTCAATTCTGTTCTGTTGATCTATATATCTGTTCTTATGTCAGTACCATACTGTTGAATACTGTAGCTTTGTATTAAGTTTTGAAATCACAAAGTGTGAATCCTTCAACTTTTTCTTTCCCAAGATTGTTTTGACTTTTGGGGTCCCTTACATTCCCGTATGAATTTTAGGTTATGTTTGTCATTCCTGTTTTTGTTTTTCGGGTTTTTTTTAAAGGCAGTTAGAATTTTGATGGAGATTGTATGGAATCTGTATTTCTTTTCTATTTCCTATCTTTGTCTTTTTATCTACTTTTTGAAAGAGTTTCTCATTCTCAGAGTGTTTGCTTACTTGTTTAAGAATTTTGTTCTTGTTTCGTAGACGCAAAAGCTTCTCTGAGGTTTAAGGATATTCATGATAGCTTTTCTTTTGTTTTGACCTTTTCTTCTTCCTGCATGGTCTTTTTTCTCCACATTGTTTTTGGTCTTTATCTTTCATATTGAAGATGGCCAATTCCTTCATTGTCAGTTGTTTATCCTTATTTTAGAAGGCCATTAAAAAGCTGATTAAAGGGTATGAGCAAATGGGGGTGAGGTTTGGCAACTGTGGAAGCCAACTTACGGTTTGCTGTCAGGGCTATTTCTCTGGATGAACCACTAATGTCAGTGAATTGTATAGCTCTTTATCTTGTGCAGATTTTCTAGAGAAGGGTCTTTTAATCTCCTGCCTGGTACTGGCCAGTGTTCCAGTGTTCTCAGAAGTACTTGGAACAAAGTGTGTATGTAAATGTTCACTTAACCTTCCTAGTTTCCGTACATCATCCATGCCATTGGCTGTGGTTTAGTGTCTCTCAGTCTTGAACCTTCTGTTTTATCCTCTCCAGAGAACAAACCTCTGGCCTAGTTTGCTTGGGTGGAGCGAACATTCACTGGAAGTCAAAGAATTGATCTAGATATCACTTCTAGTTTCAAGCTTTAATGTTTTATCTTTATTAGTTTTGAGATTTATATCCATAAACAACACGTATTATTTTGAATGTTTTCAAAATTACATAGATGTTATACAAATGTATACATTTTAAACAACATGCATTTTCAATGAATACAGGTATACCAACCAATATATGTTAAAATTTATTACCCTTATACTAGACATTTGTTCCCAAGGTTTTGCTACTACAGATACTGAAGCATCAACATCCCCATACATGTCTCTTGGTGCACATAGGTGAGAATTTCTCTTTATAGTCAGTAGAATTGTTTGGTTATAAAACATGGACCTTTTTATTTTTGTGAGATAATGTCAAATTGTTTTCCAAAAGTTTTAGACACCCAACTAAAGGATATGAGAGTTTCTAATTAACTTTTTTCTTTAGAAATTTTCATTGTTATGAATATAACATACTATATAAAAATGCGTAAAACAGATGTCTAATAAACTTCAGTGAAATTTTCAAACATCAAAACACTGAGTATTCTATAACAAATTTCAGGTACCCCATCACCCAACATTTTATGTTAATTCTCTGTTACCTTTTCCATCCTTACTGTATTATTTTGAAACCAATCCCAAATATCATTTTATCTGTAAATAATTAAGACTGTATTACTGAGAGATAATGTAGTGGTTCTTACTTTGGGGTGGATTTGCCCACCAGGGGACATTTGACATTGTAAATATTTTTAGTTGTCACTGCTGGGAGGCTACTGGTTGCTACTGGCATCTAGTAGGTAGAGACTAGGGAACTACTGAACAGCCTACAATGCATAGGACAGCCCCCAACAACAAAGAATTATCCCACCCCAAATGTCAATTATTTATTGGATTGAGAAATCCTGAGACAATGACTCTTAAAAAGTCGCACATACAGTATAATTATCATATCTAAAAATATGAGTAAGTTCTTGGTATCAAATGTTCAGTCATTTAAATTTTTTTCTCTTTCAGATGAGGTTTTCTTCTTTATATTTGATTTGTTTGAATCTACATAGTATAAACAAAGTCAACTAATTGCATTTGGTTGACATCTTTTAAGTCTTTTTTATTATGTAGTTATCCCTTTTTTTCTTATACTTTATGTTGGATGAAATGGGCCCCAAGTCCTGTTTGGTGTCCCACATTTTCTACATACTACTGATTGTATACTCATCTTCTTAATCAGATTTGCAAGCAGGTCTCCTGTTTTCAGTCCTACTTCCAGGAGTTGCTTGTGTTATCACCTTCTGAGCCTTTGTAAATTTGGTTCCTTCTTGAGTTTTTCTCATGAATTAAGATTCACCTTCTTGGGACTGCTAAATCACTATCACTCATCAGTCTGCTTTCTAGCTACAAAAATGTTGTTGCTGTTGTCCCCTTTCCTGTTCTTTGTTATTTGTGAGTTTAAGCCTTGAAAAAAACCTGATGACTCTTATTTTAGTAGAATTTTGGGAGAGAGTAAATTACATGTTCAATCTGTCACTTTGCTTGGAAGTCTGATATACTTTCAGTGATTCTTCCTATATATATTTCGAAACACATGCTGTTGTATTGTATGAAAATTTATATTTCTAGAAATTGTAACTCTAAAAGAACAGGTACTTTAAAGGTCATAAAATACAGATCCCCTGTGGATCTTACTATCTTTGCATAATTAGAGTATTGGACATATACATAGTTTTTAAATAGTTCATGATTTTCTCCTAGATCAATATGTAACCTTTAAAAATGACTGCAGTCTTAAATTTAGCTAAAGTGATGAGCTTATTGTCTACCGCATTTGAGGTTTTAGGTAAATATACCTGCTAAGATTACATACTGTTTGGTGTTGTAAAGGACCCTAGGATATCAAATCTGAAAGGATTTGGATCACTTGAAATAAACTCCTTTTATCATGACTTCTCCCTCTTAACAGTATTTTTACTTCTGGGCCAGTAGCTTTCAATAACAGAGTAAATTTTTTTGGTTTTTTATTTTTTGTTTATTTGGTTTTTGTTTTGTTCTGTTTAATTATTTAGCAGAATTAGACATTTGTTATTGTTTTGCTGAGAATCTGCTGTGGTGACAGTTGTTGGAAGGATCTATTATTGAGTCCTGCTGTCTTTAGAGACTATATAATGGTATTTATCCGTTAGCTTTGCTATATAACAGACTACTACAAAACTTTAAACAACAGTGATTTATTACTTCTCTGGATCATCTGGATTGACTATGAAGTTTTACTTCTTGTGTTATCAGCCAGGGTTATTCCTGTGGCTGTATCAGCTGGCATCAGGGTTAGAGGGTCCAAGAAGACCTCCTCTCCTCCATGTCTGGGGCCTTGATGCTAACTATTAGCTGGAATGTACACGCTTGCCCCCCAAATGGCCTTTCCAGCAAGATAACCTGGACCTTCTATGTGGTGGCCCAGAGCTCTGAAAGAGCAAGAAGGAAAGATGTCAGGCCTCTAAAAACTAGATTTGCTTTATTTTATTTTTTTCAGTCAAGCAAAGTGCAAGGCCAGCCTGGATTCAAGGGGAAGGGAAATAGACTACTTCTTGATAAAAGGAGTGGTATGTTCTTACAGGGAGGGGAGAAATTATTGGCAGCCATGTTTGGAGATTATTTACTGCAGGGGAGATTGTAGTAAGCATTGTCTTAATAACGTGTTTACTTCTTGGATGAGGTTATGTGTTATCAATTTAATTCTATAGTAGAATTTTGCTTCTTTAGATTTGTTAAAAACAATTTTAATGGTTGGGTAATACTAACTTAACATTTTTTCCAAATGTTAATTCAGAAAAGTATTTCTGAGGATTTGTTTGGCCTATCAATAGGAGGAAGGAAGAATGGAAGAGTAGAGGGGAAGGGAAAGACTTTGGGGGTGTGAAACCTAAAAATGTGATTGTTTTGAGAAGTATAGCTAGTTACTTGGGGCCTGGTCTTTTCCTGTCAAAATAACTTTCCAAGTTGCTTTGTTTATTTATTTTTTCTTTTTTCTCCTCAACTTTATTGAGATATAATTGACATATAGCATTGTGTAAATTTAAGTTATACAGTATTGATTTGATACACTTACATATTGCAGAATGATTACCACCATAGTGTTGGCTAACACCTCCATCGTGTCCCATAAGTATTCTCTTTTTTTGTGGTGGAAACATTTTGAGATCTACTCTCTTAGCAAGTTTTAAGTATGTAATACAGTGTTAATAACTATAATCACCATGTTGTACATTAGCTCCTCAGAACTTACTCATCTAATGCTGGAAATTTGCATTCTGACCAACATCACCACCCCCGCCCCTTTGCTTTGTTTAGCCTAGTGCTGGGAGATTAAGGAAAAGAAATTAAAAGATAGGATGTAAATGTTCCAAAAAACCATACATGTACTGGGATTAAACTGTTTCTTTCTTGTAGCATTAAAATGTAATTACTGGGCTCTTTGAGTTTTTACCTTTTATTTTTTAACTTTTTCCTATAAGACTTTAAAAGCCTGAAGATCAGGGAGGTGGCTCTCTTCTTGGTTGCCTGTCTGTTCTGAAAAGTATTGGATAAAATTGAGTCATAGAAAGAAAGAATTTTATACTATGGTCTTGCTCTTATTGAGACTCTCACATAGCTCATGGTCTTGATAACATACATGAGGCTAACTAGCCTATGCTTTTTTTTCTTTAAACTTGATTCAGAATGTTTTCATACTTTTCCTATTATCATACCAAAGAACAGTTTCTCTGCTTGCCACCTCCTCTTTGTTAATCTCAAAAGTGCTCTCAAAATCGTCAAGTAGCACCACTATAATGATTATATGGGTTAAACATTCCCTGTGGGTTAATTGGTCAGATCTGCCATATTAAAACTGCTTAGGAGCTTGCTTTGTTCTTAATATCAG
Organism: Camelus bactrianus; assembly: GCF_048773025.1. NCBI lineage: Eukaryota > Metazoa > Chordata > Mammalia > Artiodactyla > Camelidae > Camelus > Camelus bactrianus. The sequence continues at coordinate 99,191,360 of NC_133541.1, forward strand.
GAAGTATAAAATGTTTTTGAAACATACAATACTCAGTACCAAACCTTTCTCCAGCCTAACTATGGACTTGAATTTTTTGTCTGGCCTTCCCCCAACCCTTGCTGCAAATAAAATGGAAATCCTTTTAGAGTGTGAATTTCATCATAGGAAAATAGAATCTCTTCATTTGTCTTGCTCTTATGGTACTCTAATATCTTTCCCCAAGACAATAGTAAATGTTTCTATTACTGTGTAGAAGATGCTTAATTATATGGCATCTCAAGTGATTTCAATGTGGACAAAGAGCTCCTATCTCTAAGCTTACATAAAGTGAACTTTGAAAAGACGTTTCTTCAGATGTACCCATTCACACTTTTAATACTGTTTAGTGTCTTGTTTTGGAGGTTGAACTGTTCCAGGGAGATGTAAAAATCTTTCCTATCAGTTGGTGTTTTGAATAGTTGTTCTAAAATATAATCCCAGGCTTGTGAAATGGTTCTGACCTTTTTTTTTTTTTTTTACTTGAATTATATTTTCTGTGCTTTGATTCATCACATGAGACAGCTTTGCAAGTATATCACATAGTAAAATTTAACAGCTTACTTGACTATTGGTCACCCATCTTACAGAGATTGTCAGTCTGTAGGAAGACTGATTTAACTATGGACAGATTCATTATTTTGAACCCCTTAGGATAGTTTTGGAGAACTTGCAAAACAGAAACTGACTGTGCTTTGAAAGGGTGAAGAGTAAAGTCTATGAGAAGTATTATTTTTAAGTTTCAAGGGTATATAGTTCTAGGTGAACAGTTTTTATATATTTTAAAATAGAGTACCAAAACTTAACCATACCCTACTGAAATAAAAATAGTATGTATGGGTCTCTTAGGGGGTAGGGGCATAGTTTTACAGGGTATAATGGGAAATAAGATATCATTTTTTATCTCTTTTTGAGGTCTACATTGTCCTGCCACTTTAAGTAGCACAGAAGCACACCAAGATAATGATATTATCATTCATTTATGTCCCCATCTTCTCAAGCTTGGGAACTATAGTACATGGTGAGTAGTGCTGTAGAAGAGTTCTTTAGGTTTCTAGTTTGCTATGTAGTTGTTAATTGAGGTGGAATCAGCTGGTGTACATCCTGATTATTCAAATACCAGGAAGGGAGCTCTTTTCTTAGCATTTCTTAGCATTCAGTATTTTCTTCAGAGCTTTGTGAGTGGTGGAATCTTCTGGCATAGATGCCCCACCATCTGTCTATTAGCACATTGACTCTTCCTATCTACCTGGCTATGTGCTACCTTCATTTTGGAAACAGTGTTGAGGAACATTGACCATGACTTCAGTAATTGAAAGGAGAGGTAATTTTAGATCCTGACAGAGACCCTGTGTGGAGTCTAATTTGCCCTGGCAACTTAGCTACCATTGATCATCAGCACCAGGAGTTGTTAGGAAGGAACAGCTGTTTGACTGTTTTGCTTTTGGTACCCATGTGTACCTCCCTAATATTTTTGTTCCCAGTCTTCTAGAAAAGTTGCGATTTTCTTATACTAACTCCATTACTGAGTCGTCTGCTTTGGCAAAATTCTAAACTTGTTCTTTGTTAGATATATGATCCCATGGCTGCAGTGTCAGAATATTACTGCCTTTCCAAGTGCCTTAATTCATTGACTCTAAGATGCTGTCAATTGAAAGATATGCTCTGAAGAAAGAAAAGCTGTTTCCAGTTAAGCTGGCATGCCATTGATTGTAATATGCAGTTTGATTTCAGGTATATTAAAATATTATTTTACAATCAATGGAAGATGTTATCTTTCTCTAGGTACTTAAAATTAGTCTGTAATTGAACTATCTGTTCTTCAGCAGATGTTTACTGGGCACTCCCCATGGACCAGGGACTGTGCTGGAGGTCAGGTCCCTATTTGTCATTGGGTCAAGAGACATTAAATAATCACACATACAATATAAACCATGCTGAGGTGGTAAGGCAACTTCCATTTTCCCATCATAGTACTTAACAGGAAATAGAATGGAAATGGGAGAGAAGGGCTTCTTGGAAACCTGTCTCTAAGGACAACATTTAAGAGAAGCCTAAATGTGCATGGGGGCAGAGGAGTGTATACTGTTTGAGTCTTGGACTGGTTGAAATTTCAAAATGAATTAATTAAGAAAAAAAGTTTTGAAATGAGTAAATGGTAGTTCATATAGGTAAAATAAGGTCTAAGAAAGATTCTTGACCTTCAATAATGAACAAAGAATATTGTTTTTAATTAGAACATGTCCATCAAAGTGGTTGCTACTGAAGTGCTTCAAGAAACAACTTGTTTCTGATATTATCTGGTCTCACCCCAAAATACTTACTCCATTCAAGTTTAGTAATTAAATCTCAATATACTCTGTTAGTATAGACTAACTTTCTCCTTCCTGACACTAAAGGTGATTAGGCTGAATTAGACTGGACTTCCCCTTGGAAGTTATTTATGTGCTTTTGTTTATCATCTCATTTATAAGTGTTTGAACACCAATTCTGCTTGATTCTGTGCTAGGCATTCATCTGCTTATTCAAACATTTGAATGTCTCTTGTGTTCCATTCTGGGAAAAGGATTAAATTATGTGATATACCTTGTCTCTTCCTCAAGGAGTTTTAAATTAATCATTAAAGAGGTATAGGTAAGAGTATACAGAAGTTAACTTTTGATAGTTGTGGATTAAAAAATTGACCATGAACTATTACTATACAGTACCATGTATGGTACTAGATTTGTACAGTACAGTTAATGAACAATTAGTTGCTTGGAGAAAGAAGAATGTCCCAGGGGAATAAAAAAGACTTTTTTTCATCCTGATAAGGCAGTTAACAGTAATCCTTTTAATTGGAGGTGTTCAGTGTTGATATGTTTTAAAATCATTACTGTGCTATTGTGAAGATAGATAAAAGTAAACTGGGACTTTGCCTTTTTAAAGTAATTTTTAACCTCAGTTTCATAATTGGATTAATTATATGCATTGTCAGAATTTCATATTGATTTCTCCTTTTTGAAACTTTAAATGTGCCAAGCAAATTTGAATGCCTTATAATGAAATTATAGTTTATTTTATGGAAATATCTTACAAATCTGAACTTAGTATATTTTTTTGAGGAACAAGAGCCCAGTTTTTAATTTAATCATTTCTTGCATTTGAAGTACTCCTCGATGACATCTTTTGCCTGAGACTCTTTGCCATAGTCCCTAACCACCACACAACTGCAGCCAACCACTTTACAGGCTTTTCCCTCTCTGTCAATTTCCCAGAGACCTACCCATTCCCCTAGTTTCTTGTTGTCATCAACCTTAATCAGGTTGATTTGGTGCTCAGCACAAAGGGCCTCCACCAACTTGACATACATAGGCTCATCACAGTTGGATGCAAGCACACAAAGATGGGCTTGGCGCTTGTCTAAAGCTTTGGCAGCTTCATGAATTCCGCGTGCTAGGCCATAGTGGATGAGGGCGGTCTTCAGCACCTCTTGCAGAGCATGAATTCACAAATTTTTATTTAAAACTTCTTTCATATAGTTGAGTTTTCCCACTTGCTGAATAGTGATAGACCTCATTATACTCTGACTTCCTGATTCCAATCCCCAATGCCCCCTCCTCCTTGCCCCTTTATTAGAGTGTAGCCCTGGTTACATAATTAAGGTCAATAATGAGTCTAAAGAAAGAATTTCTTTAAAATTTTGTAACTTTTTGAATTCCTTAAACTTAGGGTAATCAAACTTTCCTTTATTACACAGAGTTTTACTTCATAAGTACAGTAAGATACCTTGCTTAGCTTTTAGGTTGTGATGTGAATAGTATAAGCTTTCAGTATTTAAATTTTATAGTACAGCAGATAGGATTGTATAAATGATAAATTTTGCTAGTATCATTATACAGCATACCATTTCCCTTTTAAAAGATACGTGCTTCATGGGAAAAATGTCTTTTCCTCTTTTTTATCTAGAAAACCTGTTTTAAGGCCAGAAACACATCAGTTATATGTTTGATCAGTATTGGAAACTATCAACATTGTCCCGCAGATAGCACTTGTAAGGATTTCCTGAAACTTGATAAAAGTGATTTTAAAAAGCAGGGGAGGATATAGCTCAAGTGGCAGAGTGCATGCTTGGCATGCACGGGATCCTGGGTTCAGCCCCTAGTACCTCCTCTAAAAATAACTAACTAAATAAACAAATAAACAAACCTGGTTATCCCCTCCAAACAACAACAAAAATTTTTTTAATTAAAAAAATCCCTGTCTCTGAAAATTAATAGAAACATATAATCTGCCTTGGAAAGGGAATTCATGTTGTAGTATCTATATCTGAAAAGCTACTCATACATGAGCTTTCTCTTGTTATAAACATTCTCTTAAAACACTTTGAGCATAACATTATGAATATATTTAATACCACTGAACTGTTCACTGAAAAATGGATGAGATGGATGAAGATTTTCTCCCAAGTATTTTTGTGGTTATTTTGGTTTTGTTCTATCCAGAGTAATAAAACACAGCAAAATAGAGGAAAAAAAAGGATAAGATGGTAAACTTTGTGTTATGTGTATTTTACCACAATAAAAAAAACTAACAACACTGAAGTAATTCATAGTCCAGATTGGGGAGACAAGGTGTAGATGAGAGAAATAACTTTAGGACAGTTTTAGCCATGTTGTGTAGATTTCTCTATGTCATACTTAAAAGTCTTTTATTCTAAAACACTAATATTTCTTTGTCTGGGATAAAAAATGTTCTTGGTTCCTTCAGACTTATTTCTGACTTTACCACAAACATTTTGTAAGAATAAAACTTTGAATGAGGAATGTGGCATTGAAAGAATGGGCTAAGGAAAGAAGCAAAGCCTGGTTTTGTGTCCAAACAGTAGTGTTTTCTTTATGCCAGACTTCTTTAGAACTTTGAATATTCTTATAAGGATGTGGATTATAACATTTCCCAAACTTACTTGACCCCTAAACTTATGACCAAACCATGCTGTTTTAGTTATTTAACTTCCTTGTTTTATAGATGTGAAAGCTCTGATCTGGAGAAGTTGAATGACTTGCTTAAAGTTACCTAAGAGCAGAAAAATGAGAAAACATCAAAGGATGTGAGACTTGGGAAAACTGAATTCTGCCTATTACCCCTGCTGATATCAGCAAGAACGTAAACAGGTTATAGAATAACCACTATAATCCTTACAGAAACTTATTTTCATTAACGTAATTACACATGAGATGGTTAGTTTCCAATATGTGCAGTGTAAAAATCTCCGTGCAGTTTTTGATAGGACCAATTATTAAAGTAAACTTAGAAAATAGCCATCTATTAAACATTGTGAAGAAAACTCCTCTGTAATAATTGAAACATCTCAGTTTAATAGTGAATAAGTTGTGTGAAACATTAACTGTAGAGTTGATGATAAAATTATAATTAAAAAAGTGTTCCCCTCAAGCACCAACACATTTTCTGATGATACCAAATAAACTTATATCCCAGATTTCTGTAGCAGCTGATGATGATGATGAAAGTCGTCTTGGACATTTAATGATTGTCGGCAAGAAATGTACTGCTGAAGTGGACTTAAAGAAGGATTACTGAATGGTAATGAATGAAAGTTCAGAAGGAGGATAGTGTCTGTTAGGTTCATCTCCGTGTTCTCGGACGTTGGCAGATGGATTGACCTCCTGGTTAAGCATGTTCTTGGGAATAATTTTCCCTTCTCTAGGCAGTGATCAGGTTTGCAAGTTCCAGTGTGCTGAACAATACACATATTTTTGCCTGTGTGTATGGATTGAGGGAATAATTTTAAAAAACCTGTATACGTAATAAAAGGCATGTGTGCGTGATTAAAAAGGGGTTGAGGAGACTTGTTAGTTAAGTTGAAGTGTTTATCTAGAAAAATTCACGTGTATGGGAGTATTTACCAAAACATTGTAATAGTGAAAAATAGGAGTTAAATTAAATGTCCATCGACTAAAGAAAGGAAATGATATGGTTTAGACATCTAGTAGCAAAATAAACAGCAGTAAAAAGGAATAAACTAAATCTTCATAGAAAAATATCTTAATATATTGAAGGGAAAGCAAAGTATAGAATACATACCATATGATACTTTTAAAAACAAGATAACGAGACTACATTGTTTATGGACACATAGAAAAGTATAAAAGAATGCAGGAGATTGATAAACACTAAATTCAGGATAATCTTTACTCTGGAGAGGATAAATAGAAGATTTCTTAAAGATCCAGAGTTGATATGGTGATGTTTAGATTGGGAAAAACTTGATGGTAGGTTTGTGGTGGGTATTTTGTGTACTTTCAGTTGACTTGAATTTTTTAAAGGAAGTACAGACTTCAATCTCGAATAAGGTTACCACTTCTGCTTATACTCACTTCAGGGGAAGATGGATATTGATACATGTTTCCATCAGTTTGTCTGTCTTTAAAATAGAAGGCAACATTATTAAGAGAGAAATGGAAAATATTTGAGAATAACAAGGGATTAAGTCTATCAGTGCCAGATGATTTGAGATTCTGTAATTTGATGTTAAAAATTATAATGTCTCTTTCAAACTCAAACTTAAGATAACTATGAGTTACTAATATTTCCTGAGTTTTAAGAATTTGTAATTTTAAATACTCTAGCAGTTACTTTCAAATATTAGCTTCAAGTGTTATGTTGGACACATAAATTAACATTTCTTTTGCAACCGTAGTAAGATAGGAGTAGGGTTGGGAGAATGCAGTACTATGGTAATGACAGACTGCTTCCCTTCATTGTGTCTTGAAAATGTGAAACATACCTTGTCCTTTTAAGTCTCACCCCTTTCTTGATTTCTTCGTCTTGTGCTACCATTTTACCCTTCACTTTCCCTTCCCTTTTAGTCTTGCTGGTGGTGAGTTTTTGAACCTTGCCTTTTGTCTCTGATGCTTAATTTGTCAAACATAAAGGCAGTGAAGATTTAGTGTCCATCATGATTTTCTGGGGGGCTTATTAAAATGCATATTGTTGGACTACACTTCAGAGTTTCTGTTTCAGTAGGTCTGGTTGGAGCCTGAGAATTTGCATTTCTAAGTTTTCTTGTGATAATGATGCTACTCTGCCAGGATCTCATTTTTGCGAGCTACTATTAGTTTAGCTATTACTTCTTTGCAGTTCAGACATCTTAAAGGAGGGATCAGTTTAATTTCCTGGGTAACATAGATTCTCAGACTTTCTAACTTGTACATTTCTAATATTTTTAGATTCAGACTAAAAAAGCATTATATAGTAGATCATGTATAGTAGAACACTATGTCCTTACTCTAATTACTAATAACATATTTTCCTTGGATTAGATACTTTGTATCTTATTTTCTTATAAAATTGAGAATTGGTTTAGACTATCTTTTTTGACATTGAAATTATGGTTATATGAATCATAATCCCTGCTTAAATCTTACCTTATCCTGATTATTACCACCAAAGATCCTTGATTTGTATAGCAGTATTTAGAACTATTAAAACTAGGAGGCAGTTTTCTGTGAAATTAACAATAATTTCTCATTTTCCATCTTGTTCCTTTCACCTTATGCCATAGAGTAAAGACCAAAATGGTGAAACAGATCTGTGTTCTATGCTATCTATATTTTGCTTCATAATTGTTAAGACTGGGAAAAGAGGGTTTTTAAAAAATTGCTAATAGTAGCATTAACTTTTACCAACTAATGGCCTAATTGAGGGCTTAAAGATACAGTGAAAGGGAAATCTACATATCCCTTGCAGGACCCCCTCCCCCCAGAGTTAGGAAGTTTCCTTTCTTTTTGCTGTAGTGCTATGATACAGAAATACCTGAGGCTCAGATGTTTTAGTGTTCTGTTTTCTTTAATAGTGGTCTATTTTAAAGAAGGGCTAATCCTTTGTAGAGTAGATATTCTGAAGGAGTAATGTAAAGCATTATTATTACCCCTGTGTATCTCTTCATTGTAAATCATAATCCAGAGCCAAAAAACATAGTAGTTGGAAATGTATTTAAGTTCATAGTCAGTTAAACCTTATTTGAAAATAATTAAATTAATTTGGTATAGGGTTTTGGGGCTGTTTGAACTAAGATGAGAAACACTTAGGAAAGTTACAGAGAATCAATATTATTTATAACCCTTAATCTTTGAAAATATTAGTTCTGCTATATACCTAGAAACAAAGGGAGTATACAGCATCAAAGAAAAAATTTTAACTTGAGAGCTATTTAGTAAAATGCATAGTTGCTCCCAAAATAAGACCTTTGTTTTAATATTTTTTTAGATTCCAAGAAAAGTTAGAATATAAAATCTTCTAGAAATTGAAGGTTCTCTACCTTAACTGTCAAAGTTCCTCCTCCCTCTTTTTTTCTAAATTTAATTATATATACTTTATTTCTCTAGTCCTCTTTCTACAGAAAAGATGATTTTCTATAAACAGAAAAATCCCGTGGTTTGGGGTTTTGTCCTAGCTTGTCAATCCCATAAATATGTAATTTACTATATGATATATGAGACAAATGTGAGTACTATTTCTTTTAGAATGAAAAGTCAAAGATATTAATGTATAGGTATAAAGCCACATGATAAAACCAACTGTTAAACAAAAAGCAGCCTGATCTATATTAGGGTGCTCTGCTCAAGTGATCTTTCTAGATCAGTTCCTTTATTAAATTCTGAGATTCAGCTTTAATTTTAATCTTAATTCAGAGACATCAAATTTTGTAGCTTCTGTAGTTTATTCAGTCTAATTGGATTTTCACCATTTTGATAACCCTTCAGTTGGCCACAACTTTTAATAGTTATTTTAATCCAAATTTATAGTAAGAACTGGTAATATATTTTTCAAATAGGCGATAAATACACTTGTTAAAAGGTATAAAGGGAATACAAACAGTTCCCATTCTCACCTCCAAAGCAAGCTTTCCTTCCTGAAGGTAAACACTGTTGACTAGTCTCTTTTGTATTCTTCAGAGATATTTTATGCATATACAAAGATGAATGGGTATATATACTTTTTTAATAAACAACTTTTAAGATATATATTATATACAGTAAAACTCAACAATTTTAAATATACAGTTTGAGTTTTAATAAATGCATACACAGTTATGCAGTCCCTACCAAATCATCATATAGAATATTTCCATAACCCCCGGTATTTTCCTCATGTGTCTTTGTAGTCAGTCTCCTTCAACTCCCTCTAGCCCTTAAAACTGTTGATCTGCTTTCTGTTACTATAAATTTGCCTTTTCTAGAATGTCATATCAATGGAATCATACAGAGTGTAGTGTTTTCATTTCTGACTTCTTTCACTTAGCATTATGCTTTTGACATTCATCTATATGAGTGCCTTGAGGCACAGAAGTGTAATGAGTGTAAATTGTCTGTAATCGTAAGTTTAGGTTAAGGTTTTTTAAATTGTATCATACTGGCTCATGAAGTGGACTGATGGATTTTTTTTTTAATGGCTTAAATTTTTTTCCTTTCAGTTTTGTTGAGATAGAATTGATTTACAACACTGTAAGTTTACAGTGTACATCATAATGATTTGACTTACATATATCATGAAGTAATTACTATAAGTTTAGTGAACATCATCTCATATAGATACAAAATAAAAGGAAAAGAAAAATTTTTTTCTTGTGATGAGGACTCTTAGGATTTACTCTCTTAACAACTTTCATGTGTAACATACAGCAGTGTTAATTATGTTTATCGTGTTGTACATTACATCCCTAGTACTTATTTATCTTATAAGTGGAAATTTGTGCCTTCTGACTGCCTTCATCCAGTTCCCCCTCACCCTCCCTCTGATAACCACAAATCTGATCTCTTTTTCTATCTGTTTGTTTTTGAAGTATAGTTCACATGCAATACTTTGTTAGCTCCTAGTGTACAACATAGTTGTTTGATATTTCTATACATTACAAAATGATCACCACCTGATCAATGTTGTATTCAACTTAGGTAAGTCTTACCTCTTGATGTTAAACCTTGGTGTCAGCATGGAAGAAGGTGATTTAATTTGAAAGGAGCTAAGTATTTAAAAGATAAATCACAATTAAAAATCCATTTAATGAACATGGCAGAACTTCAGAATAGCTTGTTCAACTCAAATTATATTTTAACAACAACCTATTGCTATATTAGTCAAAAAAGTAGATTAACTTTTGTGTTTCACATCAAGCAAGTGGTCTTAGTTATACTGACCTGTATTACAAACATTTGGGAATGGGAACTGTACAATAGGTTTTTCCCCCTTGAAATGGACAAGGAATCTCTGTTTTAGAGAAATACAGAATACCAAAATTGAGATATGCTAGAAAGTGAATATTGTTAAATCTTTATCTCTGTATCTTGTAATAACTTTTAATGATAAAGAATATGAAAACAAATATATGTATATATATGCATGACTGGGACATTATGCTGTACACCAGAAATTGACATGTTGTAACTGACTGTACTTCAATTAAAAAAAAAATCTTTATCTCAATCCTGGCACTTTTGAAAAACAAAAGAAAACTTTATTTCTGTATTTTATGCTTTGTCCTCCAACTATAAAACAGAATAATTGGTGTACCCAAATGACTAGCTGAGTAAGTTAACTTAGAAGAAGGGGCTTATAGGAATAGCTGTGTGCTGCAAGTTACATTTATGTAAAAAAGTGTATTTATGTAACTCATTAATAAGATTTGAATAGTTTTTATTATATCTGTAAAATACTGAATTTTACTGTTTTTACTGTGGTAGTTTTAAAATACAATTAAAACTAGTTCTTCCTTGGAGCTTGTTTTTATCTCAAGTACCAAGCCAAGGGGAAAGGGAATATAGTATGATTTCCTGCTTTGTGGTTTTTCAGGCATCCCCACCCAATAACAAATCTCAAGTTTGTGGCTCTTATATTAAAATAGCTAAGAAGCTGACATCTGTTTGTAGAACATTACTCCAAGTACATGTCTCTCATTATAAAAACTTACGATGGGTTGTATTCAGCCAGCCTTTGTTATATATCCTTTTTTAAGTTTTTTCTACTAACTTTGGAGCCCCAGTAGTAGATAAGAGCTGAAAACATACCACATCTGGTCAGATGGTCCCATATAGAACATGTATGATTTTAAGAGCTTGTCTCAAGTGTAACCTAACACTTTTGAGGTGCAAAAACTCGCCATAGATCTGTTTTGAAAATTAGTAAGTGAATTTTTAAATTTAAAACAGTTTTTGTTGTTCTTTAGTACATAAACATGTTTACTTTCCTTATATTTATCCACTAAACTCTGAACAAAGCAAAAATGACCCACTTTTTTAAATATACATTTGCATTCAAGAATCCCAAATACTTCAAAGATTTCACCAGTCTACCCCTCTCCGAAGGAGTGCTCCTAAAAGAGCTTTATTGGTGGGACAGAGAATATTGGTAACAGTGACAATTTTATTAATGGATAAAAGTTACACTTATATTGAATACATGTCTTTCTTTTCTCCTTCTTAAGGAATTGAATGATCTGGCACGGGACCCCCCAGCACAGTGTTCAGCAGGTCCCGTTGGAGATGATAGTAAGTATCTCAAAGGACTGATAGAGTAAAACATAAAACATTATAACAGTCTGTCTCTGGGGAACTCTGGGACTGATAAATATACATCCCTTAAGATTATTTTGTGTGAAGAGATAATTCTACTCTAGGATAAAGAGTTGGTGTTTACCCTTACTTGCCTATGAAAGGTGTGGTTTTATGTATATCCCATCATCTTCTGTACTGTTTATTACATTTTGAACCTCTTCTGTGAAACATTGTATGTGTAGTTGTCCTGGCTGCTTCCTACCTATCCTTCATCCTTTCTGGGTATTTTCCTGGGGCAAAATATTCAAGCTGTTACCTATAACAAGCTATTTTTCTTTAAGTAAGTTAACACTAAGGATGATAGGGGTGTGTGGGTGTGTGGGTCTGTGTCTCTCTGTCTCTCTGTCTTTCTGTTGGCTCATACTTGTGAAGACAGGTACAATTTGTTTATCTTTAATGTCCAATTTATCTCCCTAATCCTGTCTAAAATAATTCATTAGATCTTATCATACATGTTGGATAATAATTTTCCTTTTGTTTTTCTTTGTCTCAGCTCAGCCTTTTCCCCTTATGTCATCATCTAACCTTTTTAAAATGGAGGATATTTGAATAAGACTGTGTTTTATGACACACAACTAATTCACACATAAAAATGCAACATTTAGCAAATAGGGAAAAAATGAGCTTGGAAACATTTGTGTAAGAGGAGTATATAGATTAAGACAAAAAATAAATAAATACGAGGTTATATTAGCTTATGTGTAAAATTTTTTCCAGACTTTTTAAAAGAGTGTTGGTTTTGGTTTGCTAAATAAGAATTAAAGCAAAGCCCTTTTACGAGGATTGCTTTATAGATAAAACAGATAGATGTTATAAATTATAAGACTAAGTACATGTGATGAAAAATCCCATTTACATTATTATGTTCAGACATGTGCAGTATGAGTAACTATAGTATTTGATAGGACAGGCCAAGTACTTAAACACACATTATCTCATTTAGGCCTCACAATTTTTTTAGGTGAGTGGAATAGAAGTTGTAAACTATTTTAGAGAAGAATCTAGTGAAAGGCTTTTGGAGGTTCCCAAAGGGGACTCATTCTCAGATTTTCTGATTCTAGCTTTATCATTCCATGGTATCATATAGTCCATCTGTGTCAGTGTAATCTTTCAATTGAAAAAGTGTTTTTATTTCAGGTAAATTCCTCAAAGTAGAGAGTGGCTGATTTTTGATTTAAAATATTTGAAGTCTGGTGTTTAGATTTCATTTTTGAAGTTCTATAGTCTGCTAAATAACTTGCCTTTGCTTTGCTCCTACTACAGTTAGTACTATCACATTCCTTTCTCAGATAGAAAACTGGTTACCCTGGAAAGTTAACCTCCCCCAAGGCATAAACAATAAGAGAAAAAAAATAGGTAAATTAGACTTCATGAAAATTTAAAATTTAGGTGCTGAAAATGATAGCATTAAGAAAGTAAAAAGACACACATAATGAGAGAAAAATTTTGCAAACCATATATCTGATGAGGAATATTTATCCAAAGTATATTTAAAAACTGTATCTGAATAGTATAAAGATAAATAACCTAATTTTAAAATGAACAAAGGCTCTGAATAGACATTTCTCCAAAGAAGATATGCAAATGACCAATAAGCACATGGAAAGATGTTCAGTATCACTAGTCATCAGGGAGATGCATATCAAAACCATAATGAGATACAACTTTATACCTACTAGAATGGCTAGAAACAAAAAATCAAGTAATAAGTGTTGATGAGGATGTGGAGAAATTTGAACCTGCAGATATTGCTGGTAGGAATGTAAGATGGTACAGCCAGTTTGGAAAACAGTCTGACAGTTCCCCAAAAAATTAAACATAGAATTACCATATGAGTCAGTGAGTTCAGTTCTAGGTGTATATCCAAGAGAAATGAAAACATATCCATACAAAAACTCACGCATCAATGTTCATAGAAGCATTATTTATAATAGCCAAAAAGTGAAAACAACATCAAATGCCCACCAACTGATGAAGGGATAAATAGGATGTGGTATACCCATACATTGGAAAATTATTTGGCAATAAAAAGGAATGAAATATTCATGTATACTACAAGAATGAGCCTTAAAAACATTACGCTGAAGGGAGAGGGTATAGCTCAGTGGCAGAGCGCATGCTTAGCATGCACAAGATCCTGGGTTCAATCCCCAGTACCTCCATTAAAAAAATAAGTAAGCCTAATTACCTCCCCCACAAAAACCAAAAACAAACAAACAAACAAACATTACACTGAGTGAGAGAAGCCAAATACAAAAGACCACATATTGTATGATTCCATTTATAATGAACTATCCAGAATAGTCAAATCCATAGAGACAGAAAATAGATAATGGTTGCATAGGACTGGAGATTGGGTGTAATGGGTGTAATGGATATGGTGTTTCTTTTTGGAGTGATAAAGATGTTCTAAAATTGATTGTGGTGATAATTGCCCAACTCTGAATATACAAAACATCATTGAATTATGTTTTCATTGGATGAATTGTATGTTATGTTGGATTATCTCTCAATAAAGTTGTTTAAAATAATAATAATAATAACTCTTCCCTTAACTCTGTACTTTCCAGTTCAGCTTTCAGTGTCTTGTCTCACATTGCTAAACTATCAACAGTACCTACCTTCTAAAAGAAAATAAGGAAAAACTCCTTAGGGACAGAATAACTTCCTTACATTTAGTCATCTAGATACTGTTTGCTGATGTTATACTTTAAAATTTGTGTTAGTGTTTGAGAACATTTGAGGATGAATTACCATCAAAAAGTGTTGTCTCCTTGAACTACATTAGGATAAAACAGTGTAATTGGATAGCTAAATGCCCTTTCATCATCTTACTTTTGTTTTAAGGAGATGAAATTTAATCTTAGGAGGAAGAGAGAAACTGTTGGCCAAAGTGAAACTTTCTGAGCTCCTTTTGACTATCCTAGCTCTCAGATCTTCAGCACTACATGTTATTGATATTTAGTGTAAGAATAAAGTGGGAGACTTATGCTTTATTTTTAAATATGCAGATTTTAATGTGCCGTTTAATTTTTTCCCACTTTTCCGCAAAGATGTGGCAAGCAGGAAGAAGGGTACTTCCTGAAAGGAGAAGTAAGCTGAAAATTTATTGGTTATATAATCTGCTTGGTTTTCTTTTATTTTGAACACTTGCTGAATGTGACTCTTAAGAGATCTGTACTTGAATTTCAAATGTAGTTCTCTTGAAAGACTCAAACTGTATACAGAACTTTGTATAATCTCAAACTATAACAGATATTCTCATTATTCTTTTTAACCTCAGAGCTTCATCCTAAAGAGTAATCATTGAGCTGTGAACTTGACATTTAAAGTCTCAAAAGAGATTGTAGCTTTCTGAAGTGAGTGTAGCTTCGGTTTGTATAATTTGGTTTGAGAGCGTCAAACGCAAAGTGGTTAGTGGGAGCTTTTTTCTTTTGTTTTTGTACTATGAAGACTTTTAAATTGGTACCATGAATTTTTATTTTTAATAGCTCCTAAGATTGATCCTTAAATGAAAGGTTTTTAGAATAGATGTTTATATAAACTATAGCAGTATTTTACGCTTATGGCCAAACATTTTACCCAGTAAGTATTTCTGGAGTTAGTTCTACTTGGAACCTGTAGTGATTGAACTATTTACAAAACCACTTGTAGTTTGAGACAAATGAGGTATTCGCTGACTACCTTCTTTTCCCCTCCTTTTTTTTTTTTTTTTTTTTAATATTTCCACTTAAAAAATCTAGAAGTCTAAGAGAGTTCCAGAGGGAGACCTAAGTCAGTGATTCCAATAGACAGTCTTATATTTAAGCTGTGTGGCAGAATACACAATTAAGATTTACATGATAAGTCTTCAAATGGCTTTTGTTAGTTAAATCAATCTTAATGTGTTTTAATTTTGTCTTTGCCTTTTGTTGGCATTGTACATTCTAGATCATTTTAACAAGAGGCATAAACTAGACAGTTTCACATAGAGGCAATCGGAAGGAATTTATGGATTTGGACTGATAACCCAGTAGATTTTCATGACTCCTTAGTCTTCTTATTTCCTCCCTGTGTCAGGAGTCTGTTGGTTTGGGAGGAGGGTATAGCTTAGTGGTAGAATGTATGCCTAGCATGCATGAGGTCCTGGGTTCAATCCCCAGTGCTTCCATTAAAAAAATAAAAAAACAAACTTAATTACCTCCCTCTTCCTCCCAAAAACAAAATAAACAAAAAGAATTTTTTAAAAAACAAAACAAAACAAAACAAGCTGAAGGCTCACCTTGCAAGTGAGCCATCCTCTTTTGAAAAAAAAAAAAAAAGTCAGCTGGTTTGGGTTGCTCACATAAAATACCAGTGACAACTTCCTTTTAGTTTGCCCAGATCCTAGTGTGAATGTTAAGTGCTAAGTAGCTTGCTTAAAAGTGAAAACTCTGGCTTTTTTTTTTAACACCTTTATTATCGTATGATTCCTGTACAGTAAACTACACATATTTCAGATACACAGTTTGATGAATTTTGATAGATGTATACTCCAGTGAAACCACCACCGCAATCAAGGATAGCTAATATTTCCATCACTCCCCAAAAGGTGGAGATTTTGAATTCCCAGTTTATCCCTTCCCACTCCCCTTCCCCCCCCCCAATAACTATAAGTTTGTTCTCTATGTCTGTGAGTCTGTTTCTGTTTCATAGATAGGTTCATTTGTGTCGGGTATTTTTTGGATTCCACATATAAGTGATATCATATGATATTTTTTTTTTCTCTTTCTGACTTACTTCACTTAGAATGACAGTCTCCAGGTCCATCCATGTTGCTGCAAATGGCATTGTTTTATTCTTTTTAATGGCTGAATAGTATTCCATTTTATTTATATACATGCACATACACACATACCACATCTTCTTTATCCAGTTATCTGTTGATGGATATTTGGGTTGTTTCCGTGTCTTGGCTATTGTAAATAGTGCTGCTGTGAACATTGGGGTATGTATGTCTTTTTTAATTGTATTTTCCTCCGGATATATGCCCAGGAATGGGATTGCTGGATCATATGGTAAGTCTATTTTTGGTGTTTTGAGGAATCTCCATACTGTCCTCCATAGTGGCTGCACTAATTTATATTCCCACCAACAATGTAGGAGGGTTCAGTTTTCTCCACACCGTTTCCAGCATTTATCGTTTGTGGGCTTTTTATTGATGGCCATTCTGATTGGTGTGAGGTGATATCCCATTGTAGTTTTGATTTGCATTTCTCTAACAATGAGTGGTGTTGAGCATTTTTTCATGTGCTTGTTGGCCATCTGGACGTCTTCTTTGGAGAAATATCTGTTTAGGTCTTCTTCCCATTTTTTTATAGTGTTGTTTATTTTGTTGATATTAAGCTGTGTAAGCTATTTGTATATTTTGAAAATTGGTCCTTTGTTGGTTGCCTTATATGCAAATATTTTCTTGCATTCTATAGGTTGTCTTTTTGTTTTGTTGATGATATCCTTAGCTGTGTAAAAGCTTTTAAGAAAACTGGCTTTTTTATCTTTGTGCTGTACTTAGTTTCACCACCTTCAGAATGGAACAAGCATCATTTTTTGCATTTTGAAGAGATTCCCTTATTAAACAAGTTTATAATTTATTGAGATTATCCCTAGAGTTTGTATTCAAGCTTGGGGCTTTCTGCTGATGGTTTATTCATTGAGACACCAGTAATTCCAAAGACCTACACATGAGAACTCGTGGAAATTTCTTCTCAGTGTAGAAACTGGTATTTCCTAATTTGAGTATTATATACTTTGAGTTTACTGATTTGCTCTATACCAGTATTATAAAAGGAGTATATTATATACGTGTTGGGGAAATTAAAGTGTTGAATCTTGTGGTTCTTTTTTACCCTTTGAGGTAAGGAAATGCATGTTTAAAAGTGGAACTTTGTACCTTGTCAAGAATTTTGTCTCCCTGACATGAATTTTCAAGATGTTTTAGCCCAAATACTTTCTTTTGTTGAGCTCCTCATCAATGTTCTGTACCTTGCCTAAGTCATTTTTGTTTTTTCTGTTCAGACTCAAACTTGATTCAGATTCCTTATCCTGCCCAAGACTCATCATACTGCTTATAAATGAACTGAGATTAGATATGAAATGATATGTTATTATGGTGTAGGTACACTATGGATATTGCTTCATGATGATTTTTTGTTCTTTTTCAGTGTTCCATTGGCAAGCTACAATAATGGGGCCAGTAAGTATTCAGATTAATTACAGAATAAATAGTTTATGTAATTCACTCATTTTAATCCCACTTTTCTTGTTATCAACAGAATGACAGTCCCTATCAGGGTGGAGTATTTTTCTTGACAATTCATTTCCCAACAGATTACCCCTTCAAACCACCTAAGGTAATTGGAATATAGCACTTGTTTTTTGTCTGCTTTCTATAATACTAATAAACTAGTTTACAAAAAGTTTTTTCCTTTTTTGATAGGTTGCATTTACAACAAGAATTTATCATCCAAATATTAACAGTAATGGCAGCATTTGTCTTGATATTCTACGGTCACAGTGGTCTCCAGCACTAACTATTTCAAAAGGTAATGGAATGGGTATTTGATATCAAAATAAAGCAACTGTGTTTTTTGTCTTTTTAAGATTTTTTTTTTTGAAAAGATTACTCATATTCTTTTTAAGGGGAGGTAGCAGTCCCCCTTATTCTTGAATAGACCTTAAAACCATTGGAGAGAGTTGGATTTTCAAGCATAGATATTCCTTGGTATTGTGACTTGTTCTGTTCATTGTGCTTGCTCTTGAAGCATAGGTTGGAATATGATTGCTTGGTATGAATGTTTTTTCAGAGTATAATTAAAAAGTAGAAGACAAGTAATGTCTCTTCCAACCTTGAGATCCATGATTGGAAGGAATATATAATGTTTCAGAATAGGAAATAATATCTTTTTAGAGGAATGCTTCTGCTATAAACATAGACATTAGTTTCTTGAAGAATGAATATTCAGACTCTAAGGTTTCACCAGCTCTTTTTGTCTTCTTTTTATATTAAACACTTTTTTTTAAGTAACCCTTTTAAGTAACTTTTTTTATCAGTAACCCTTTTTTAAAAATTGAAGTGTAGTTGATTTACAGTGTGTTAATTTCTGGTGTATAGCATAGTGATTCATTTATGTGTGTGTGTGTGTGTATGTGTATGTGTATGTATTTATTCCTTTTCATATTCTTTTTCATTATATGCCATTACACGATTTTGAATATGGTTCCCTTTGTCACCAGGGAAGAGTTTCCTCAAAAGAGTTTTCTATCAGGAACAAATTCATCCTCAAGATAATCAATTTAATATAAATTTTTATTTGGATATCTTTAATCTTTGGTGTATTGTCCTATGTGTATATATTTTTGAAAATTTGTAGAGAAAGTTTCTAACTTTGTAATGAAAGATCCAGTAGTTCTTCTAAATAAGAGCTAATTATATGAGTAGATTGGGGATTTTTTTTTTATATCCCTAAACTGAACATTGTCTTATTTGTTGATTTGAAATTGTCCATCTCCTCAACGTCATACCCAAATGAAGTCACAAGTAGGTTAAATGTTATCAGAATACAAATGTAAGAAACAAACTGCAAAAATGATAATGGGCTAATACATTTAACAGATATGAAGAACATATATAAATTATTGAGAGGAAAAACCAAGATCCCAATATATGAATGGACAAGAAGAAACAAAATAATCAAGGAAGTGAAAAAATTTTAAGTTCATATTCTTTACCTTTTTAATTAACAAAGATCTTTTAAAAAGAAAACTAAAATGTCAGTGAAGTACTTTGAAATGAGTGCTTTTGTATACTACAGATAGAAGTATGTATTTGTATAGTCCAGTCTGTTAGTATGTATTAAAAAGACTTAATCATTCATCTCCTTTGACCCAGTAATTCTAGTTTCATTCATTTGTGCCAAGAAAACAATTCCAAATGTTTAAAAAAAAAAAAAAAAGAAACTTTATGTGCAAGTGAATTTGTGACAGCATTATTTCTGAAAATTAGAAATTACATATTGGTGCCAACAGAGGAAGAAGTTCTAGCACATGCATTCAAAAGAATATTGATCCTTACAAATACTGTGGAAAATTGTTTGAAAAAAGGAGAAAAGAGATAAAATGTTATACACCGTAACTTGAGTTGTATAGAAAGTTTGTTAAATAGGTAGGAAGAACTAGTTTGGGTATTTGGGTGGTGAAATTGGTGTATAAAAATATTTTTATTTTCTACTTTATTATTTCTTTAATGTATACATTTATACAGGAGACAAAATAGTTTCTTAATAAAGAATACAAATTCTGGATTCCACTGCCTGTATTAGGTTCTCAGCTCTCTTATTGAATGAGACTTGAGACAAATTAGCTTCTGTATTCCTCTGTTTTCATCTGTAGGATAGGGATGATAAAAACTACTTCATCATTATTATGAAGACTAAAAAGCAGAAACACATAGTTAACTGTTTCCTGTAAGCACCCAGATAACTAGGATGAAGTCACTACTGTAAAAAGTATTGGGTATTTGTCAAGTTATTACTATGATAAGACTTGTATACTCCTGCAAATTAATTTTATTTGGTTTTGGTTTTGGGTTTTTGTGCTATATAAATTTTTTGAAGGAAAAAAACTCTGGAGTTAAACTCTGAGGCAAAATGCAAACAAAAATCAGAGGACCACATTTTTAAAAATTGTGACTGAAACAGTTTTACAGATAAGTGGCCCTTTTCTTTTTGTAGGCCTCCTTGCAAATCAAGGGCTACTTGTGAAAGTGTTCATATGCCTGTTGTTGTGATTTCCTGGCCTGGTTGCTCTTCTTTCACCAAGTAGCAGTGGAAATATAAATCTAGATATAAATGAGGCCAAGAGAGGTGGGACTCTGTGTGTGTGTGTGTGTGTGTTGTGGGGGTAGGGGGTAGATCTAAATAGGTGAAATTGTTACTACAGCTTTTTTTTTTTCTTCCCCTTCTGTGCCTGATGTGCATTTTTCAGTTATTCTAAATCATACGAGCTGTTAGTTTATTTGATTTATTTATTCTATCTGGATAGCTATCTTTTAAGATACCTGCAGTAACATTTTGTTGAATTTGGTTGTATCAACATACCTAGGTTTAATGTTTTAAAGACTCTTGTAAATTGATGTATGGGCAAGCAGTTCTGTGAAAGGCCTGAATCCTCTGTGTGTGTTAATTATCCCTTTGATGTAGTCTGTTTTCGAGGGCAATAATTTGGACTGAAATCCCCTCCACTTTGAGTACATATAGGTAAGAGATCTAAATATACAGAAAACTTAAAGGAAGCAGATAAGTGTACCATAAAACCACTTGATTATATATTTTTAGAATCCAAAGTGACCATAGGTTATGACACTAATGAAAATGGATATGTACTGATGAAGAATGTACATATATATATATATATATATATATATATATATATATATATATATATGAAAATTTAGTCACTTCAGTGAAGTCTATGTAAGCTGTAGAAATAGAAGTTATTCTCTTTATAGAGAAAGACAGTATATAGTACATTATAAGCCAAAATCAATTTTCTACAAAGTGAAGGAACTAAATAGTGTACTAAGAATCTTTTACCAGGTCCAACCAGATACCATCCTACCTTCCTTTCCTGGAAGGAAAATGATGAAAGTTATTTCTTTAAAATTTATCTTTTTAAATTTAGCCTTATTGAAATAGTTGTAAGAGTAAGCAAAAGGGAATTTATAACAAATACTAATATGGTAGTATGTCAAATTTTAGGTTGAAAAATCAGTTGTGATCCTGCCAACTTGATAGGCCAGACAAGTTTCTTATTTCTATAGTCAATAATTTTATGAACATTCAAAAATCTATAACTCCCTGTTGTCATTTCCAGGAAATACATGAAATCTTTCCTAATTGCTGTTAGAATGTTCTGTGCTTGAAGAGGGCATCAGGTGATACACCTGACAATGGGAAGAGAAGATGTTCTGGGAATGCCACCTGCCAGAATTGTGGGCAACAGGAATGAAGAGTCAGAAAACATCTTTCTTGATGTTTTTTACTTTCCATATACTCTTAAGGCAAGGAAATAGCTTTTTTGTTAAAAACTGAATGATAAAGGGCGTGTAAAATTTCTTCGCCTCTCAGAAGCCCTTAATCTCTGTAGGATAGATTTGATAGGAAAATGAATAAATCCTTTTCCTGTGGAGTTTGATGTTTTGGGAGTAAAGTGGGCTCTGAATCATTGTCTCTTGCTATAGAACATTAGAAGTAAGATAGCTGAGTTCTGTCAGCATCAGACTAGAAAGATTGGAATTTATTTTAGTATGTCAGGGGCCACTGGACTTAATGTAATTAGTGGCTTTGGCCTCCTCTTTGCTTTCAATAAGGAATACATAAATTAACAGATTTGAACAGAGGAAATTGTACTGTTGCGATTTGTCTGCTACATTCCGGATTGTCACTGAAGAAATAGCTTAGATAAGATTCTAAATTGTTATTGACAGTAATTTGAGACTTTAGTTAGACATGTGTTGTATCCTCTGTAATATGTGTGGCCACCCTCATTTGGAAGCAAGTACTGGCCTTTATGTTCTTAGACTAAATTGTTTTCAACTAAAAATAAAACAAATTCATTACATCTGAATATAGTACCTGCCATTGAGAAAGCAGTGATTGTTGGATTTCTTAGTTGTCATTTCTGAATAAGAGCATTCAGTAGTGTGGTTGTCTTTGGAATTCTGAAAGCCATTTATCTCTAAACATGGGCATCTAAAAATTGAACTTTGGGGTATGAAAAGTGTTATTGGTCTAGAATTTGGAAAACCTGGATTCAACTTCGGAAGACCATTCCATTTTGGAAGACCTTCTAATTCCACTTACTAACCAGGGGCATTGGGCAAGATACTTCACCAGCTTGGGCCAGCTTTCTTAGGAGTTCAAGCACAGAGAAGTCTTAGAGTCTTTGTTGATTACTGTTACTATAAAATTAGGTAGAGCTTACAAAGCTGCTCGGCACTACAACATAAATAGATTTTTAAAATTTTCTCTTGTGTTGCCATTTCATGTTTCTTTCAACCTTTTTTGCTTTTATCCTCTACTAAAGGATACGTTTTTTTTCATTCTAGTACTCTTGTCCATCTGTTCTCTGTTGTGTGATCCCAATCCAGATGATCCTTTAGTGCCTGAGATTGCTCGGATCTACAAAACAGATAGAGAAAAGTAAGTATTGTCTCCAGACAGAAGAGTATCTGTGGTAGGGTGGAGATGTTTGTATTTCAGCGCTTTCTTAACTAAGGGCTGAGTATGGGCCAGATACTTAAAATGAAGTCCTAATATACTCCCTCAGGGACAGAGAAGAGGAGTATTTGCATCAAGTATTGCTAGATGGTATCAAGTAGATGATTTTAACTCTAATTGTTTCATATGACTTCTACTGTCTAGAAAAACTTTTCTACAATGTATTTTCCCATGGCTTTATGTCTTCTGCTTGGCTTTTGACATATACAAAACATTGTGCATCAAGAGCCTGTTTGTCTTAGGTAGGTATTTGTAAATAAACGGGAAAAGGGAATTGACTTTTCAACCATTTGGAATAATCTAAAAAAGAAGGTGAATAAACACAGCAAGGCATGAAAGCTCCAAATTTCCTTTAAAACAAAACTTGAGGTATAATTTACATATTTTACAATTGTATTGTGAATTATTAAAGAGTGGTCAGGATATCAAAAGAGATAGTAACTGAAAGTGTTGTAACCTTTTTTGTCTTGTGTATTATTCAGTAAGATTATAGGAGGAAACAGATGGGAGATAGTAATTTTCTGAAGTTAAAATATGAAGGATTAGAGAATTATTTGAATTATTGGATTAGAGAGGTGTATAGATAGTATATTTTAATGGAGCTCCGCTGGGAATGGGAGATTCTAACAGCAGTTGGTTCTTAGTTTAGTTTTGTCTGTGTTTAGGTCTGAATAGTATCTATAGCTATGTATTTTTGGCTGAATTCAGAAAAAATTAGATCATGCTTTTTTCTATTTGTGAATTTATTCACCATTCTTTTTGATTAGGAAGCTATTTTGTCCAATATCTAGAATTATGAGGCTTTTCCCCAGGACATTGTGGTAGTAATGTTCAGCAGAACATTTTTAAATCAAAGAACTAGAGAGCCTTTTGCCCTACTTATTTTACTGCTGAAATATTCTTCTGGAGCAATAAACCCATTCATTTTAGCAACTAAATTGTTAAAATAAGTTCTGCCAGCACTATTTGTTTTATTGATACAGGGGAAAGTATTATGTCAATTTAATCATTATTATATGATTTCAAGAACCTTTTAATGTAGAATTATATAGTATTTATTGTACTCCAAATAATAAATCAAGGGTTGAAGATCTTGTCTTAGAAATTTGTCAATCAAGTATAGACAAAGGGTATGCCAGCAAATGCTAAAATTTAATCGAAATCCTCTGTTAGAAGCAGTTACAGGACATTTTCCACTGTCATTGAATAAACATTTATTAGAAATTTGAAGTAGATAGATGGCCTAGCTTGAATGTACTATAAGTTATTCCCCTCAAGTTACTAGATGGGATAACAAATGAAATCTGTTGCTTTCTAACTGACTCCTCACCTGTGTTAAGCCAAGCTTCTCTTTGTGTGTACAGGTACAACAGAATAGCTCGGGAATGGACTCAGAAGTATGCGATGTAATTAAAGAAATTATTGGATAACCTCTACAAATAAAGATAGGGGAACTCTGAAAGAGAAAGTCCTTTTGATTTCCATTTGACTGCTTTCTATGAGCCCACGCCTCATCTTCCCCCGTGCACATGTTTACCTGATACAGCAGTGCTGCGTGTTGTACATACTTGGAACAACAAACTAGAAATACTGTACTTCTGTACCAACATTGCCTCCTAGCAGAGAAGTGTGTGTGTGACAAGCCAGTTCTCCAGGCATAACCTAGGTGTGAGATTTAAAGCTTCCCGTATTGACTTAAATTTGGATAACGGCAAGGTGAAGGGGTGGTGGGTATGGTGTGTGCTTGAAAGGGGAAGAAAAGCTCCACTGACCTGTAGGAGATTGTTTTTTAAGTGGAATCCTATTAAACTCAAAACAGTTACGAAAAGCAAGGCGAAGAACATGAAGCTGTTTCTGTATTCATTTTATTCCGAAGGACCTACGTCTTAGGTGAAAGTTATGACCAACCAGATTAAACTCTACCCACATCCTGTATTTTAAGGTCTAAGTTTAACTGGTCAACATTTAAATGGATTGGAGCTATTAGTATGTGAAGTGTGATGGGCTTTGTTCCCAACTCTTTTACATCTCCCCACCCTTCATCCTTCAGCCCCTCTTTCTCTCTTCCATATTCTTTGGTTTGTATGTGGTTTCTCAGTTAATACATAGCTAATAGCTCTTATTTTTCTTATGTTTTTAACTGCTTAGGTCTATCTGGATGTAAGGGTGAAAATTCATTTGATGGAAATACTTGTGTATATTTAAAGACCCAATTGCTCCTCTGGAGCTTGTACGTTCAAGAATGATTAATCTGTGTAATAAACTGATTACTACAGTCATTACATATAATTTTGTGTGAATAGGCTTTTTGATTTTAAGAACTTTGTCTAGCTGAGATTAATGGTGCAATCCCCCCCCCCGAAATGTTTTCATTTATAGTGGTTGCATTTCAAAATCACAAAACAGTTCCAGTTTACATAGCAAAAAGGATATCTTGAAAGTAATCTTACTGAACAGGGTAAGGGCATAAGCTTAAAAGCATTTTCATGAAACTTTTATGTGCAGTATTCCAGGAACATGACTGTTAAACTAAAAAGAAATTTGCTTTATTATTGAAACTAAGCTACATTTCACCAAAACCTTGTGACATTCCTTTGGTGCATAGGACAAAAAACAAAAGCATTGATTGCTATTTGGTAAGTTAAGCTTCTGTGATTGTGATTGTAAAAGAGCAACATTGACCAAACCCGGGAAACATGAGCACAATCTTGTATTGGAGAGTCTACATAATTACTTTGCACTAACATTGCAGGATGTTCATCCAGTTTTAAATTGTACTGTATGTGGCTTTTTGAAGTCTTCCCTTGACTCTAGTAAAATGTAGTTTGAAACTTGTAAACAACTGTGTTTGCCAGAACATCAATCGTGTGAACTAGGCAAGTTACCTTTTTTCCCTCCTTCTCCTAATCTACTTGTAAACCAGGCCAGCCTGAAAGGCATGGCTGATGCTCTCTAGCCATCAGGTTGTTTCAAATGCACCTTAACACTCTTGCACAAAACTTGAGGAATAAACGTCCGCTTCTTTTGGTTTTAAACTTGTCTTATCTGTCAGTGTCACTACTCATCTCAGAACTAAAGTGTGATACCTGAAACCTCTTAAAGTGCTGCATTTTAGCTGCTGGCTACTTTGGTTAGCATTTCTAGCATCCTTGACCTTGCAAAGAAGATTTGACTGTTAATAGTTGTGGGGAAAGGAGTTAGAATTGAGATCTAACCTAAAATTACCCCGCATTCTCAGTGTCATGGGTAAGTGGGAATTCATCAGTTTTGACTGTTGACCATGAGTTAGTTGCTCAGATCCTGAAAGCCCCATTCTTTGCCATCTTAGAGAACAACTAGCTCATAACCATTTATTAGATCATAATGTAGATATTTTCACAAGAGTGCTCTTAAGTATCTTTAAGTGCTAAGTAAAAGTCATTATCCTGGTGTGCAGGTGTCAAATGAAAGGGTTTGGCTGGTGACAAACAATATTAGGCCCTTGAATGCAGTTTGGTCTTGCTCATTTGAATATGGAGCATATTTGGTTCAGTCTGCGTACATATGCCTTGGCCAGAATGAATGCTTAGTGAGGGAGGCCACCTTCCCCACTCTCAAAAAAAGTGTGTCACTCAGGATGGTTCTCATCTGGGATCACATCGCTTTTTACAGGAGTATCCCTGGCTTGATCACATGTGAAAGCTTGTTTGCAGTAACCTTGATTATCTTGGTGAGGCAGTGGTTACAAGGAAAGTCAAGTGTATGGGTTCCCTTTGTTTTGCTGCTTAATAACATGGAGTACTTGATTAAGTTACAGTTGCAGTCTCTTTTGGTAAAAACTACATGATTTTGGATATGTGCACACTCTGTTGTGGGTCAAAGGTAGCATTGTCTCACTGGTTTCTATACATTGGCTAGTACAAAGGCTTGGAAAAGGAGGACTGTTGGGGTGGGGAACAGCTGGGAGGTCTGTAGAGAGAAGGGTAAGGTGGTGGTCAGAGAGAGGGGCCCATGTTCTCAGCACCTAGCAATTGAGGCATTCTGTTTCCACTTCCAATTGCTACAGTACTCCACTTTTTGAGTCATTCCTCGTTGCCTCAACAAGTTATTTTGAGCCCTTGGTAGGTTGTCAGGAGAAATGAATTATTTCTAAACTGCAGTTGGAATGCCTATAAACTGTCCTTTGTCTGCAGTTAAGGTGAAACTGTGGCTTTTGTCTCAGTCTGTTGTACCATACCCTTAACCTTCAGTGTCTAGGTTTTAATAGAAGAACTTTCTTCAGTTCCTAGGTCTTCTGAATTATGAACACATCTTGCCTTCCTTCCTGCTCAGGAATAACCATATTTATTACCCTTGCAGAAAATTTTTACAGTGTTAGGGACCCATCTCCTTTTGATTCTCTTTATTTTCAAGTGATGGGTTATTTTGGTGGGTGTGATGTTATATAAAAGAAAGCAGATTTTTCTTGTGATTTAATGTTGGAAAACATAAATGCTGACTCAGCATATATTCACATAAAACTTTTTCCCTCACGTTCACAACTCAACAGATTGATAAATCCAAAGGAGCTGTTAACAATCACTAAATGAAGCATACTGTATTTTATTTCAACAGTTTATTCCAGCCTATTTTGTTTTTTATACTTTAAAACATCTTCGTTAGGTTGTTTGATGAGATAGATCCACAGGAAGACTGAAGTGCTTAAGGTCATTCCAGCTTTCAGCTAGTCAGGTTTGTCATGTGGTGGCTCCCAAACATAGAGCTTTGTGTTGAAGAGCCTCTTGGGAGTCTGACTGGGGCCAGGAGTCTGACTGGGGCCAGGAGCCTGGAGAAGGGTTAGGAAAGCAGATTTTAAATAATAAAATAACTGTGAACTGGCAAACTATTAGAGTATACATTCATATCCATCCAAGAAGAGAAAATAGACTTACTTTGAGACACTTCTGGAGCCTATTCCCTATTTAATTTTTTCTTATGTTGTGCATATATGTTGAAGAAACGTGGCTCTGAGTTCTCTGTATTCCACAAAAGCCTTCCTTAAAAGCCTTTTCCTAACCTTAGCCCCAGCTGGTGTAAGTGGTTGGTATTCAGGTCCTGTGATTGTTTCTAGGCCAGTTCCTGAGATGGGCTTAGAAAGAATGAAAACTGGCATGGGATCACCTTGTCAGGGTGATGCTGAAACAAATACGTTCTCCCATTGTTGCCATATTTTACCTTAGCCAATATAAGTAGGAAAGTTCAAAGATTGGGACTAACTAAAGCCTTTAAGACCTTTGGCCTCAAGTGACTGAATGTATGTAGCACAATCACCAGCCAGCTTTGCCCTTTCTCAGTGACTGCTCCTGGGCCAGTTAAGGAAGAGGCATTTTTGTAACAGATGATTACTTTTCATCTTTGAGTTTTTTGTGGAGCTGCACCTTAACCAGATCTGCCTCTTATCAAATGAAGAACTATGTGAATATCTTAGCCCCAGGACAACAGCTTAATAGTTTTCAGTTGAGTGGGGGTTTTGTTTTTAAACTCCTGTGTGAGTTACTGGTAGAATGCCCTTTTCCAGGGCTGGAACTCCTGATTGCCCTACAGTGTACTCTGAAAGCAAATGGTTGATCACGTTTGGAAAGGCCAAAAAGAAGCTACTGTGTGCCCAGGCCAGGTCTCCCGTGACTGCCATCCAGAGAAGAGCAGCACCAGCCTTGGTGAATGTGTTATCTTCCTTTTCAGACTTCTAAAGATGAGTGAGGAGTGATAGCAGCCATTTTCCCCGGTACCTCACTCTGTGCCCTAAGCCACTTGTTCTCCTGTATGAACTTCTTCCTAAGTACTTCAAAATCTTGACTCTTAAAGGGTACTCCCCTGCCCTGAATTGTAGGGCCTCTAGAGAATGAGAGTGAGTCGGGAGGGTTTGGCCAGCTTTCTCACCTTTGAAGTTTTCCATAGGAAATAAGGGTAGCTTTGGAAGCTCCAAAACTGCTTCTTAGTCCTTCGGACTTGGAGCTTTCTAGATACAGTTCCTAAATACAACCTGACGTTTGGCCTCCAGAGCCACCTCAGGGTGAGGGATGTTCTATGCTTCAGATAGTTGGCAAAATCTAGGCTACCCTACCTGACGGGTATCTGGAGCTTCCCCCAGCTAATTAAGGGACAATGCTGGTTAGGTCCTTCTGGGCAGTCTCCCCCTACCTCTAGTCCACAACGCTGCTGTCTTTGAAAGGTGTGGCTGCTTGCAAGGTGTTGCATTAAGTGTTGAGGGAGGCTAGCCTTGTTTTAGGGGGCACCCAGGACTTCCAGTGCTGCAGTGTAACAGAGGGAACCAGGGGAACAAAGTCTCAAACCTTCCAGGAAGTTGGGGTTTTTGGAAGGATGGTTCCAGATCATCTAAGCCTGGCCCTCCTCTGGAGGGGACAAAGAGAGGGCATAACACAAGGAGTGAGGTGAGGTTCTTGTGCATTGTAACAGGTTGTGGGCAGATACTGTTTCCATGATTGTGAGTTTAACCTCTAAGCTGGATAGATAGGGCACTTCCTTTTGAAGTTTTATGTAAATTTTGGGGAGGGAGGCAGAATTCCTTGGTGATTTCTCCTCTGACACACTGTGTCCCTGGGTTCATCCTTGCTTATCTTGCTCCCTGCCACCCACTGACATAGATGACAGATAGGTTCAAGTTTCTATGCCCACAGATGAAAGAGGTGACTGAAGTGCATTTGCTTGGGTAGAGTGAGCTGGCTTCTTGATGGATGCTAGTGCCTGAGTGGCCAGCAGAGGGCAGTGGTGATCTATAGCTGTAACGACCATGAGGTGGGTGGTCAGTAATTCTGCTTGGACAGAACCTGGGAGGGGCTTTTGTTGCTGTGGGGAGGCCTGTTTGGGCTTGGCTTTGTTTACAGTTTAGACAGAATTGACTGGATGGCTCAGTGCCTAGCTCAGTCAGGCTCCCTCATAGACTTAATCACAGTGAAGGAACAGGTTAGTGTCCTAGCCCAAGGCCTGCCAGAAATGTCAGGCCACCAAGCTCCCTTTCCTCCTCCCCATTGGTATAGTACCCATATGTCTGTGTGTAGACAGATTAGTAGGGACCAGACCAGGGCCTGGTTCATGTGGACAAGGGGATCTCATATTTCTGGCAACTCTGGTGCCTACTGTTGCCTTTCCCTAAAGGCAGGTCGTTCCTGCGACTCCAGCCAACGAACCCTGTCTCATTTGCCTGCATATCTACTCTGGGCAGCTGAGATGTGGCTTTTCATACCTAAAGGTTAGGAGCCTAGAGAGGAAGAACAGAGCTGGGGGCTGGTGATAGGGCATAGGAAATGTTCTTCTCTTATCTTTTTCAATCTTATCTTGTGTTTTGGGGCCCCAGACTCCCCACTCTTCCAGCCCAACAGCTGGGAGCCTCTAGGGCCACTACCCGGAAGCCAGCTGCCTCTTCTTGGGGAATTCTCTGAAATTTCAGTCTTGGCCATCTGGGTATGTGAATATCTCCAGATTTGCTGAGCCAGCCAAGTGGTGCACCCCAGGCATAGCTGTGAGAATTAACTGCCACTACCCCCAGATGGGGAAAACTACCTAGGGCCTGTTGGTGCATGGAACCTAGGCTTCAACCTGCCCAGAGACTCTTAAGAGCAGCAGAGAGAGGAGTCCTGGGGGCTCCCCAAGTCCTGCTCTAGTTACTAACTGTATAAGGAATTTTGCACCCAAAGGTTGAGTTGGGAGACCTGAGGGCCCCTTCTGGAGTATGAAGCTCTGAGCCTAAGAAAGTCCCTGGAATAAGGAGGGAAGCCTTGGGTCTAGCCTGGCTAGAGGAGTAGGGGCTGTCTTCAGGGAGAACTGTCTTCTTACCAAGCCAGACTCAGGCAGTAGAGTCAGGGCTTAGGCAGCCCAGAGTAAGGCCAGCAGTCTGGCCCCCAGAATGCCTTGCTTTCTCTCAGGCCTCCCCCTGGGGCTGGTTATCTGGCTGTAGCAGGAGGAATGTGTGCTCTGAGTGGGGAAGGCGGGGGGTGGGTCAGGGTCAGGGCGGAAACCTGGGAATGTGGACTCCCTGCCTGCCCCTGTCCCTGTTTGGAGGGAGGGAGCCATGGAGAATGTGGCTGACAGGCCCCAGGCGTGGGAGAGTATAAGCCTGCCTGTGTGTGTGAGTATGTGCGGGAGGGGGCTGCCTATGTGTGCAGGAACTTGTGAGAGTGTGAGAGAATTGTGAGCATGAACATTCCTTAGTGTTTATGCATATGGGTGTGAGCCTAAGCTGTGTAGCCTTTGAGGAACAGAAGTAAGATCTGGATTTGAATCACAAGTCTGTGACTTTTCAGTTGTATATTCTTGAGCAATTAATTTATCTCTCCTTTGCTTGGTTTTCTCATCTAGAAAATGGGCACTTGGCCCCCAGCCTGGCCTATAGGCAATACTTGGTGGAAAGTGGCCTTATCAAATTAAAGTGTTGTGGCTGTGGATGCTTATGGATTCAGGGAAGTAGGCATGAACAGTGGGACATCTTTCCTGGTCTCCTGTACAAGCCAGAGGATTTCTCAAGCTACTAGGACACCCAGGGACTTAGTGGCCTGTGGCTTACATATCCACTTGCAAATCCTACAAGAATGTGCCTACAAACAATGGGTAGGCATTTAGATGGAACATGCCTTACCAGCCTGTGTGTTCTTGCCCAGGGTTTGTGTCCCTCTGCTTCTCTCTGGGGTACAAAAGAGGAGCCTAACTACCCTTTCTGGTGAATAAAAGCCTGGAAGGGTATGATAGGAAGAGCTGCCTCCAGCCCCTGGGAGTGGAGGTGATGTGGAAGGACTTCCCCCAGCTGTTTCCCAGCCCTACGTGAAGGATGAGGGTAAGGGATGAGACATGGGTGATTGTAGCAGTCCCCACAGCCCAGGATCCTAGCCCATTCTAGGTCACAGGTCAGTTAGTGGTCCTACAGCTCTTAAAGAACGCAGCTGTGGGGGGGGCTGTGCACACACACATGAGGTCCAGAAAGGGGGGAGGTATTGGAATCTTGGCTCAGTAGGCAGGACTTGGGATCCAAGCACAGAGAGGTTGGAAAATTAAGTCATTGTTACACAGCCAGGCAAAACTAGGGAATGTTGGAAGTCTTTCCAGGTGGAACCTTTAGGGGGAGCTCACTGGCTGCAAGGGATTCCTGGAAGCGCCTGGGAGGGCCCAAGCCTTAATTGGAGGAAGTGAGAGCTACAGCCTAGCTGGCCCTACACTGGGAACCACAGGAGTCGCCCAAAAGGGTGTGTTGAAGGAATGAGGGATCTTAGCCTTGTTCCCACACATGTACCCCTGGGAAGAGGAGGGATGTTTGAGATCAGGGGCAGCCCTGTTTCCTGCTTTAGATTTGGGATAAGGAGGGCTTTTTCTGAGGGACCTGGAACTGATGCCTCAGTTTCTGTACATGAAATGGAGAAATGGAGAGAGAGACTGGTTAGGGATACTTACCTGGGAGGTTCTGGGACCCTGTTGTGACTGATCACTGCTGGGTGGGAGGTGCTTTGTGTTCTACAACTTTGTGAGAGTGGCAGGAAATGGAGCCAGTAGCTATGGACTAGTTGAGATGCACCTGGTGAGAGATTGGGGGTGGTTTCCCCACCAAAGTCCCAGAGTGTGTATGGCCTGTGTGGCTGTGTCCTAGGGGAGGTGATATGTGAGGTCACTGTGTGAGAAAGTGCAGCAGTGTGAGTTGTTTGTGACACTTGGAGTCTCTCAGATGTGTGTAATGACAGAACTAGTTTTGCTAGTGGGATGAATCAGGTTCTTGGAGAGGAATGGACCTATCTGGAGAGAGTGATGCTACTATGGAGTTACAATCATTATATTGGTATGACTTAACTGGTATACCTACATTAAAAATGATCCCAGTACCCTCTGTTTTGAGTGCTTACCATGTGCCTGGCCCTGTGCTAAGTGCCTAACCTGCAGTAGCTCATTTAGTTCTGTCAGAACCCAAAGAGTTAATGCTGGTTTGCCTGTGCCACAGTGTTTGTTCCATGTTATATTCATTCTTGTTGGGGGATGTGATATGCTGCATTTGTGTTAGTTGCTGAAGTGCAACTTGTGGCAGTGTGGTGCCCTGTTGTATACTTGGGATCTCTATCCTGTTGTGTTGCCAATATGGGGCACCATTGTGTTCCATAGTGTAAGACCCAGTTTGACAGTGTTCTTTGAGGTGATGGTGATGATGTATAATTTGGCCGTGTGATTTTTTTGCTTTGTTGTGCAGCCAGAGTATGTAACTCAGTTCTGTTGTGTAGTTGAGACCAGCTAGTGGGATGTTATGACTCACTGTGTATTGGTGATGTCGTGGGTTTCTAGTGTAGGATCATCGGTTGTGGTGGTATGAACTAGTTGTGTGATAGTGTGAAGGGTTGTATTGTTATGTCTGTGATCCTACTGTGTGTGTCCGTGGGAACCGTCTGTTTGACCCCTTGACCTCGTTGTGTCATACTTATGTCAGAGACCGATGTGGTGTGCTGTAAGTCCGTGTGGTGAGTGTGCCTCCTTGGTGGGGACGGTGGCCCATCCCAGTCTGCATTGTGTGTCTTTGTGACCCACTGTGCTGCTGTGCCCCTTTGCGGGTCTATGTGTTGTTTGACCTCAGCCGCGGATGCCCCCACCTCTGCCGGCCCTGCTGCCCCTCCCCCGTGCCTCCCGCCCTCGCCTTGCAACGATCGATCGCCATTGATTGTCCCTGACGAGCTGCTCCACTTTCTAGCCAATGTCAGGAGGGGGGATCTCCGCCGCCCTGGCGGTGTCATTTCCACACACTCCCTGGGCTGCCGCCAGTGCGGGCGCCGCCAAGAGCTGGCCTGGATCGCCCGGAGCACGGACCGGACCGCCCACATCGCGCCAGGACGCCCGACGGCGAGGCCAGACCCCTGCCTGACCGGCCTACGGCCCTGCACCCAGGCCCCCCTTCCCCGGGTGGGTGGATGTTGTTGCTACACGAGTTTGAGCTGGCCCCGGTGAAGGGGGTGGCCACAGTTGGTGCGCCAGAGCGCCTGGGTGGGGGCGTAGGGGGCCGTTTCCGGCGGGCGGAGGCGCCTGCAGGCCAACTTTGCCGTGGCCCAAACAGATGCTAATGATTTTCCGGGAGGCGCCGGTTATCTCTGGCCCCAGCCAGCCAGTGTTCGGGCCTGACCAGGCACAGACACTTCCCCACCACTCCCCTCACCCCTGTAACCCCTGCCAAATGACCACCTGGCCCCGAGTGGACAGTGGGGGTGGCAGCCTGCCCCGGGTTCCCCAGAACTCTGGCTGCAAGGGAAAATTTACTACTGTCCATCCAAGATGTTGCTGTTTCTTCTTCTGAGCCCCTTCCCAAAGCCCACCCCCGAATCCGAACAAGGGAAACTGAGGCTCAGAGAAGCCCAACCTAAGGTCATGCTGACCCAGTGCTTGCTGGGCAGAGTCAGCCTCCCTCTTTTAAGGCCGCCCTGTTGGGGACTCACAACCTCCCTGGTCCCCCATTGCCCAGGGGCCAGAGCCAGTTTCCAGGCTCCGGGGTGGAAGTGCTGACGTGGCTTTGGGCAGCTGTCTGGGGCCTGGAAGCAGGGCAGATGTCACAGAGCCCGGGGGAGGAGGCGGCTTCATGGGGAGGGCGGGCAGGGCCTCTAGCCTGGTGAGACACGCCTCCTCCCCCTGGGCCTGGCAGTGTCTGGGGCTGGGGCACAGCCACTGGCCAGGCTGACTTGCCTCCAAGTCTGCTCCTCTTTGTGGCTGCTGACAAGTGCTTTAACCTCTCTGGGCCTCTTTCTTCCCTGTCAGAGCAGAATAACAGCACCTGCTTTGGACGGGTGTGAGCCTCAGATGAAAGCAGAGGTGCTGCTTTCACCTCTGCTGGACACACTGTTCCTGCTGGACACGTGTCAGCTATTATTACTGTTTTTGCAAGTGGGAATTTGGTGTGTCCAAAAGCAAAACTGAGTGCTGAGAGCACCATCTCGCTTCACAGGTCATTCTAGCCAGCCTCCTGCCTTGGTGCCCTTGGCCCTCTGTATTTCTCATGCCTGTCTAGCTTTGTTTCTTCTCATTGAAGTGTCAGCCCCCCTCAGCTCTGCCTGCTGCCAGGCTACCCCCACCCCCTCTTATCGGTGTGGTTCCCTCCTATCTGGCCGCCACATTGGGTCCCTCGAGCAGCACAGCCCCCTGGGAACAGCGATCGATGGGGCGGAACAGCCTCCCTGACAGATGGACCCACGGAGGCTGGGTTGTTTCAGCAGAGCTCCCTAGGAAACCAGAGACAGGAGCTGAGCCACCATGGCTGCCTCATAAATAGAAATGGGAGGGGGCGGAGAGATGAGGAGGAGGCCAGAGCTTCCATCCGGTCTGGGCCAACCCTCTGGGCATGGGCCTGGAAGGGCTGGGCAGCCCCGAGCCTTATTATAGGCCCAGAATCCTCTTGTGGGGAGAGCTCTGTAGAGCTTGCTTGGTAGGTAGGATGTGTCTGAGTCCCCCTCATGGACTTTGCTGGGGCCCCCCACCCACCATGGGCACTTTTTCTAATAAGTCCAGAGGCTGGTGGGTGGGTAGGTGGGCGGGCAGGTGGCTTACCACATTCCTAGGGCCACAAGGGGCCTCTGAAGCCAGAATGGCAGAAGGATC
Source organism: Camelus bactrianus (assembly GCF_048773025.1). Taxonomy (NCBI): domain Eukaryota; kingdom Metazoa; phylum Chordata; class Mammalia; order Artiodactyla; family Camelidae; genus Camelus; species Camelus bactrianus. The sequence continues at coordinate 99,226,860 of NC_133541.1, forward strand.
TTTTCAGCCTGTGGGGGTGGGAGATGATGAGCCTTGGCCCCTGTGTGTGTATATCTGTTTGGAAGATGCCTCCTATCTCCCACCTGGCTCCCAGATTAGTTGGGGAGTTCTTCCCAAGGTTTCTCAACCTTAGCACTATTGATATTTTGGGCCATTTAATTCTTTGTCCCTGTGCATTGTAAGATGCTTAGCAGCATCCCTGGTCTCTGCCTATTAGATGATAGTAGTAGCAGTTGTGACAAGGAAAAATGTCTCCAGGCGTTGCTCAGTGTCCCCTGGGAGGCAAAATCAGCCCAAGTTGAGAACCACTAGTCTAACCTCAGGATCAACCCCCTGGGTTGGAAGGGGTGGCTAGGACCCCATGGGAATGCCAAGCAGTCTCTTCAGTAGTAGAAAGGGAAGTTTCCAAAACAGTTCTGTCCCCAGCTGTCTCAGGCGCAAGAGGGTGGGAGACACCCTCCTTCCCCATGGCCCCAACTGTTAGGTTGGAGGGAACCGTGCTTGCCTGAGATGGTAGGGCTTTTGGCGTCATTGCTCAGCTGCACCAGGCATGGTGCCAATACCTTACTGCTGAGACTACATAGCATGGGGGTGGGGGGAGTGGGTGGGGTCTTGGGGGTACGCAGACTGCCTGAGCCAGCTTGAAATGGGGGGAGCCAGCATGGATGATTAACCTCCTCCCTTTCCTTGGTGCCCTGGCAACGTCTATGTTGCCTCCCTCTAGGACAGTGTTGGCCTGGGGTTGAGTTTGGCAGGTCTCAGAGCCAGTGGGGGCTACTGCCTGGAGTAGGAGAAGGATTGTGGACACAAGTCCAGCAGCCCAGCCAGCTGACAGCTGGGCCACCTGAGTGCCCAGCTCTCCCTCCAGGAAGGGGAGGGAAGAAGATACTATAGGCTGACTAAATGGTGACTGAGTCCCCCAGCCCACAAGCCTTTGAGCCAGAGGATTGGAGATGGGGTTCCCTCTGGAGTTATCTTCCACTTCCTGCTCAAGCAGGCAGGCAGGCAGGCAAGGGAAAGTTTTCTGGTGCGCAGTCTCAACTGCTGGGAAGTCCCTACTTATGTCTAACCTACTTCCTCTCCTTTAGCATCCGCCCTGTCTTGGCCTGCATGCTCTGGCCCCAGCAGAGTCAGGACCCAACATTTCAGGTTCTCTGGCCAGGGTGTACCCTTATATGAGGGACGAGAACCCTCATCCATGGGGGAATTTTCAGTCAGAATACAGGTCAGTGGGTCCTTGTGTGAAGGGATGATGGTGCCTAAGTGGGCACAGCTAGGGGATGGAGAGGGGCATTGGTGCCAGCTGACAGACCAAGACCTACAGAGAGCAGGGTTGCCCCAAGACATACTGTACCTAGCACCAGCCTAGGGGGTCCCAGGGTGGGAAGGAGGAAGTGGCTGGGAGGTGGGCGGTGGCTTTGTAACCAGAGATGGGCCAAGCAGTTTGAGGCGGCAGCTTGGGGCTGGGGTTTAAAATAGTGCCTCGGCCTGGCCAGGATCGGGTTCCCGTCACCCACAAGGCAGTGTGGCCACCAGCATCCGGCTCGGGTTTCTTGCCTTTGCTGATGGTTTGATGGAGGAAGATGCTACCCACTGCAGATGGGCATAAGAAAAGGGGTCCAGGCACCGCCACTCCAGTCCCCTGATCAGGCTATGGCCTGTCTCTCTCCTCCACACCTTCCCCCATAAGACAGATTGCCCCAGCCACATCCCCATGTCCCTCCTATTCAGTAAATATTTAACACCAACCGAGGGCCAGGCACTTGACAAAGCTTGGAGATGAGTAAAGCCTTGACCCTATCCCAGGCCCAGGAGTCCTGGTCTCCAAGAGGACACAGAACGGGGAAAGTGATAAGTATTCAGCAGAGACCCTCCACTGATGTCCTAACCCCACCCTGAAAGTCCTAGGCATGGGGAAGGCAAGGGGCAGAAAGACCCCCACAGGCTGCAAAGAGGAGTGTTAAACCTCAAATAAGCCTTCCAATAAAGATGTGGCTACAATGGGGAGAGGAGAATGTCCTCTCAAAAGCTAGTTATCATCTGTGAAAACTCCCCAGGGTGATTCATTTCCCCACATTCCCTGGCCTGCCCCTTCCCCCAAGGCCAAGCCCTCAAAACAGATCTGAGAGCGCATTCTGGTCCTTCTGTGTTCAAGTAGGGTGGCCACTTCCTCAGGCCAACCTAAGCAATAGGGGAAGGGGTGATGGGATATGAAGTGGAGTATCCCCTCTTTAGTTTTTCAAAGGAAGTAGGTAGTTCTAGTCCTGCCATGCCATTATGATGTTGGAAAGTGAGAATAAATAATCAATAAAAAGTTCTGTCTAACCATAATCCCTCTGCTCCACTCTCCCTTGCTAGAGAGCCTCTGGGCCCCTAGGGGCAATGACAACCTTTGGGCAGTGGCTCTTAGGGCTTGGCAGGTAGAATTTCTCCCCACTTTCCCCTCCTTCCCCAGCCATGGGTCTGAGTGGGAGGAGGTGACACAGACGTCCAAGCCAGCGCACGGCCAGGTCTCTTCTCTCTAACTGGAGCAATGGCCAGAGCTCATATATATCTAAAAAAGCGTCTTGTATATCTTAATGATTTCTCAACAGCCTCTGATTGAAGCATGCTCAATTTAGCTGTGCCGTAAGTAACTTTTTATACTTCCTTGGGGAATCATTTCACTTATGAATCTTTTCTGAATCTGCAATCTCGATTAAAAGTTGATTTTTTTTTTTTTTTTTTTTTGTCTCCATCGCCTCAGCTTCGGAGATGCCTCCCTAGCGAAAAGGGTGGTAGCACCATCAATCTTCCCTCATTAGCCTGTCTGGGGCAGGAGAATTCTTCCTGAGAGGTGGAGGGAGCAGCAGCCAAGCTTCCCCTGTGGTAGCACCAAGGGCTACATGACCTGAGGGGGAGCTGCCCTGGAGGAGGGGCTCACAGAGGTGGTGGGGGCATTGCCAGTCTCCTGCCTACACTCTCCCTTACTTGCCTCATGTCAGCCCCTACACAACAGTGTTACACTTGGGGGATTGTCCAGCCTATTCTGCCTTTAGGGTGTCTCCTCACACGCAGCTTAGGAATTTGAGAAGGAGACAGAGAACCCTTCAAGGGTTCATTCAGCTTGAGAGCACAAAACTGGTTCAAATCCTGGCCCTGCTCCTGTACAGCTGCCACAGCCTGGGTAAGTCACTTCTCCTCTCAGAGCCTCAGTTTCCTTATTTGCAAAATGATGTGATTGCTAAATAGATTACCAAGCTGGTAAAGGGTTTAGCACAATGACTCCCGAAAGGCAACCTTTATTATTTCCCTTGAAGGACCCCAGTACCAAGAAGCAGGGTTGGAACAATGCTGAGGGTCCTATCCCAATTCTGAACAATATCAAATAATTTTCCTTAAACCATTCATTATCTAGTCCTGGTGACACCCCTTCAGGTGAAGTGGGTGGGACTGGCATAGTTATCTCCCTGAGAATTAAGGTCTGGTAGGGTTGGGATTTGCCCAGGGGCTGCCCCAGGAGGCCCACCCTTAGCTCCTGACTCTCCCCTAATAGGCAAAGGTCAGGGCTACAGTAGTAAGGCTGGAGGGCGGACTAGGGTGAGAAGCTCTGAACTTACAGAAAAGGGCCTTCCCCACAGAGGCTCTCTCCACTGTACCCCCCACCCCTGCACCTCCCTCCTGATAGTTGGGGGAGGGATTAGTCCAGGTGCTGGGACTTCTGGCTCTGACCCCTAACCTCTGACTTCTGGCTTGGGGTGGGCTTTCTAAGTGCCAGATCATGACTGGGGGTGGGGCTGAGGGGACCCAGCAGCAGAAGCTGCTCTGGGAGTTAACGATTTACGAGAGGCCCCTTCCTGAGGCCTCCCTCCTCACAGGCACGGCAAGGCAAGCAACCCGTGACTGCCCTGACTACCCAGGCGGCTAGACACAGAACCAGTCCCGCCAGTTCAAAGAGCAGTTCATCCTGGGCTTACCCCGAGGCAACTGCCTGAGCACCCCATTCTCTGGAGTCTGAAGAGGAAGGCACAGTAGGGGTTGGTAGATGGGGTCTGGTCTGAGGAGAGAGGCTGGGTCCTGTTTTCTAAAGTCTCTGTGAGGGGTATTTAAGACCCTGCTCTCCCTTCTGAGGCCAGATCAGGGAGGGGAGGCTGAGCCCCACCACTCCACCTCCAGCAAGTTTTCTCTGTATCCCTCCACCCTAGCCTGTAGATCTTGGGCACTTTCAGGCCAGGCAGGGCTCCCGTCCCTCTGGGCCTGGTCTGGGGCCTCCCGGTTTAGGATGCTGTGGCACCGCCTCCCCCAAAGCCCCATTCAGTTATCTCCAGGCTCCTCCCTCTTCCTGACCCTGGGGGTCTTGGAGCCACAGCTTTGGCCTCTGGGAGCACACAGTCCCACTTCCCTAGGAGAGACATTTGAACCATGATTGTGTCTAGAGAAGTCAAGAGTTAATGTCAGGGGCATGACACCCTCTAAGCTGTCCCACTCCCTTTCCCCCTCCACATATGAGCTGAGTTCCCTGTGCCTGGCCAAGAATGGGGCTGTCTGGTTGTCTCTGGCATGTATATAGCTGTGCCTGGTCAAAGGGAAATACAAAGTTTAAGTGTGTGTGTTGGCCTCCTCTCTGCTCCCTCCCACCTCACCCCAGAGTCATTTTGTTCTGGAACTGGAGTCCCCCTTATGCCCTCCTCCCCTCCCCCCTGTTTACACTGCTCAGGGCCAGGCTAGGCCACCAAAATGACTTCTTAGGGATGGGCGGACCTTGGCCTCCTAAGAAACAGACCTGGCTTTTCTGAAATTTCCCTGTAGTTTCACAGTTTTCTTGTCCCTTCAGAGGCCATGGGGGGAGGGGTGGGACCTAAGGACCAATTGTCAGTATGTGAGCACTGAGACCCCAAAGGCCTGGACCTATATCAGGGCAATTAAGCTTCTCTCTTCCCCTGCCCACATTTGCACCCCTAGGCCTGCTCTGGGATTTAGGCTGAGTTCACAGACCTATGTGACCCCACTGAAGACTATCCTGCACCCTGCCCTGAGGTAGGGCTCCAAATGCCCCAGCTCCCATTCTCTGTGATACAGGTGATGGAACTGCGGCCTCAGGAGAGGGTAGACGTTAGGCCAGACTCTGGATTTGCCATCTTTATTGGAAACCCTAACTCCTCCACTCCTCTCCATGCAGCCATTCCCAGTCATTGGATGTTAATCAATGACTGACATTAGCTGATAAATGGTAGTTGTGGAAAAGGTAAATTCCCTCAGACAGGGCAAAGATTTAAATCCTGGTTTTGCTACTTTGCAACATTAAGCAACCAGAGTCTGAGGATTAATAAGCATATTCACAGAAAGCAATTAGTGTGGTGCCAGACACATAGTAAGTGCTCACAAAGATGCTGGCTACAATCATCACTGCAGTACCTACTCAGTCCTAGGCTTCAGGCAGGTAGGAGACTCTCCCTTACCCGCAAAGAATTTTTCTGGGTGGTGGTAGTGAGGGGACAGGGAGACAGATGATGGACAAATAAAAACTATTTGTGTGCAGTGTGGTCACTGTGGCCATAGGAGGGGACAGAAGAGGGGCCCCAAAGCCAGACAAGAGTACAATGCTCTAAAAAAAGGCACCTGGCCAAGGGAGCTAGGAAGACTGAAAGATAGTTCATGACCTACTGTCAAAAGAGGGTAACAATATCTGCCAAAATGTGGTAGCTTTTTCTAATTTGCACAAAGTCTGTTTTGGTGGCTTTGTAGATATGGGCCAAACTGAGGGAGGGAGTGGAAGAGAAGGTTCCCAGTGGAGTGATACATGCTCTTGGTCTTTAGTATTTCATGAGGTGAGCTTGATTAAGGCCCTTCTGGGCAGAGGGGACAGTGCATGCAAAGCCATAGACACTTGAAGGGGAGTTTTGAGGTGTCTGAGGGGACCACCAGTGTTGGGTGGTGTTGGTCGGGGGGGCTTAGGAATGCAGAGAGAAATAGGACCAGTTAGGGAAGCCAGGCCAAGTCAGGGAAGGGGCTTGAGCTAAGCCCTGTGGACTCTGAGGAATCACTACAGGATGTGAAACAGGTGAACCCCCGGCAGGTCTGTATATGAGAAGCCTCACTAGGATAGAAAATCTCAGGAGTTAGGAAAACAACTTTGGTGCCAGTTTCACTTCAGTTTCCCCATCTGAAAAATGGGATGATACTACTACTGGGGCTGATGTAAGGATTAAATGAGATAAGGTACCTTAACTGTTTAGCTCAATACCCTGCTCAGGGTAAGGGCTTTGTAAATGCCAGCCATGGATATTATGAGCAGGAGCCAGGGTACTGGCCTCTACCCTCATTCCTACCCAGAAGACAGGGCAGGTGGGTGCAGGGCTCCGTCTCCCCCAAGGGTATGAGAGATTTATGGAACTTACACCTGAATCTAAGTTGATTGAATAACAATGTGAAACTCAAATTCTCCTTTTTGGAGGGAATAGTGAACCAGGATTCCTTTGCTTCTTGTGGAAGGGGTTGGGGTTGGAGGCTCACATCCCCCAAGGCTAGAGACCTTCTGCCCAATCCTTCCTGGGTGTCTTGTTGCACTTGTTATGGTGGAGAGCTCTGTATGGATGGTTTGCACAAGACATTTCCTGCTCATGTTGCATTTTCTCTGCGGACCATTGTGCCACTCTCCTCTCTGGTTCCCACCTGGAGTGGATAGGTGAGGGTCTCCAGTTCTTAATTTCCAGGAGAAGAGAAAGACTCCAATAGCCACCCTCTAAACTAGGTCAGGCATATGCCAACACCCCTTCCCTGAGAAAGTCACCACTGGGATCCCCTGACTCATCTCCATCATAGCCTGTAGCCCCTTGGCTTTTGCACGCCTGAGTCAGGGAAGGGAGCCGAGGTCTCCAAAAAAAAGTGGTAATTATCAGTAATTCCCTAAGGTGGAACTATTAATACTTCCTCTCCACACCCCCCTCCCCAGCCATGAATCTCAGCATGAAGCTTTTTCTAGGTATACAGGGCCTGACTCTGCACTCACCCTAGGGTTTGGCAGCCCTGTAGGACTGAGTTTCATTTTGGGGATCCTAATCATCTGAGGCCTAATGCTGACTCCTGGGGAACAGATCCCCCTTCACAGTCTGGGTGGGCCTCAGCTTCCCCAGAAAAGGTAGATGGTGGTAAGCTAAGTGGAGATGCTGAAGCATCTAGGCCTGGGACCCCGCTTCCTTTTTCCTTGTATGGTCAGTGCCCAACACAGTGCCAGACACTTAGGGTGGGGCCCAGAATATCTCTCTTTAAGTAGTTTAGGGGTGATAATCTGGAGGTGTTCACTTGTCCTAAAATTGTGTTCCCAGAGCAAGTACCTTGCTTTACTCACTCAGTATCTTTGTTCGGAGTGGCCTTGGGGAAGGTTGCTAGAGAAAAGAAGAGAGGCTAAGGGCCTCCCCTAGGGAGCCATCATTGGTACATAGTTAAGGGAGGACACTTCTCAGCATTTGTGGAAGGAAGGTAGGGGGTGTCCACTAGAGAGTCATTCCCTGTGTGGCCTGGGAGGCCAGGGGTGAGGGGAGTGGGGAAGTAGAGAGACAACACATTCCAGGTGAACTTTCCCCTCTGACACCTCCCTCACATCCCTATCCCCTGGCTGGGTCAAGGTCCCAAAGCCAAACTTAGAAGGCTTGTAGGGTGGGTGCCAGGGGCTGCTTCCAGGAGACCCAGGCCCTCCACCACACAAGCAGGTCGCACAGAGAAGGAGAGGAAGTAGCGAGGTGGGAGCTGGTTTCACTTCTTCCACTGCGACCACTCCTGTAGCTGGAGGCACCCTGGTCGCCACCGCAGTTAACTCCCTGTTATCTGGGCCCCAATCGGTCCCAGGCTGTAACATTTAATCCTAGGCAGACTTCCCCAACCGACCTCCCCGTCTCCGGCTAGGGTCTCTGGTCTGGGAGCTGTTTTCTCTCTCGTAGGGGAAGCACAACCCACTCTCACGAATAACAAAATCGGAGAAACTTTCTGCTTTGGGATTTTCTGCAGTTTGGGATTATATGAGTGAGCCCACAGCTTGCTCTCTGGGTCCCTGAAGCGGTGAGAAGACATCTGCAGCCCTAGGATTAGCCCAAGCTGGGCAGATGGAGGGGGCATTGAGTGACGGGGAGGATATGCAGGCCCAAATCTGTACCCACTGGGCTTTTGTTCTCTCTTTCAGTCAGTGTATATAGAGCGTTGCTCTGTGCTAAGAACTATTTCAGGCTCGGAGTTCACAGGCCACGGTCTCGGGACACCACAATGTAGTCGCCTGAGCTCCAGGACACAGGACTTGGGTGCCCCAAGACCGTGGTGTAGGAAACAAAATGTCCTTTCACGGATCAGTTTCCGCATCTGTGGAATGGGGACAGGGACCGCTGCACACTCCCCCCACCCCCCATTTTTCCCTGGGAACTAGAGCCCACTGAGTACGGGGAAAGCGCTCTGGGAAGGGTGGAGTCTTTGAACAAGCTTCAGGCTCCAAGAGTTCTTGGCTAGGAGTTCCCGGCCCTACGCACACCTGAGCTGAGGGGCGCGGCCAAACCCTCCCTACTGGTTCTCATAGCTTCGCGGCCGGCTGAAGAGAGGGGCCAGAGGGATGGCGGATTTCCCCGTAAGGTGGGTCTCCAAGCCTATGCACTCCTCACAAAACACGAGGTGTTTTTTTGTTTTGTTTTGTTTTGTTTTTTTTGTAAAGTTGCGGGAATAGAGGTGAAGACGGTGAGCGCTGGGGAGCTGAGCCTGGGCCGACCTCGTCGGAGTGCGGGGAGCTCGAGGCGCAGTGGCTGCGGCTCCGGCCTCAGAGCCTGCGGCGTCCAAGTGGCCAGAACAGCGTTGGAGGGAGGCGGAGGAAGGAGGGAGGGGAGCCGAGGTGGTTGTAGAGGAGGGGGGGGGGGCGGGAGGAGGAAGCGTTGAGTCCGGTCCGGGTTTTGCCGGCAGCCCCCGGGCAGCGTTCAGAGCTCCTGCCCGGGCGGGCGCGCGGCGGCGGCGGCAGAGGCGGCGGAGCCTGAGCGGGGATGTAGAGGCGGCGGCACTGGCGGCAGCAGAGGCGGCGGCGGCGGTGGCGAGACCAGGCGCCCAAGCTGAGCGAGAAGAGCTGCCGAACCTTGTTCTCCGAAGCCGGGCCCCGCGTCCCAGCCCTGCCCAGCCCGCGCCCAGCCATGCGCGCCGCCTGCTGAGTCCGGGCGCCTCACGCTGCGCCCTCCGCCAGCCGCGCCGCGCTCCGCTCGGGGGTGATTAGTTGCTTTTTGTTGTTTTTTAATTTGGGCCGCGGGGAGGGGGAGGAGGGGCAGGTGCTGCAGGCTCCCCCCTCCTCCCCGCCTCCGGCCAACCGCGGCGGCGTGACTCCGGCTCCGGACCCGGGCACGGCGGGCAGCTCGGCTGGAGCGGAGCGCACCGCGGCGGCGGTGCCCAGAGCGGAGCGCAGCTCCCCGCCCCGCCCCTCCCCCTCGCCCTCGCGGCGGCGGCGGCAGTGGCGGCTCGGACGACTCAGAGAGCCGGTAGGTGTCGGGCCACGGCCCTCCCCCGACCCCCCCGGAGGCCGGCCCCCTCCCCTTCCCCGCCTACCTCCCTCTCCTCCCCCGGGGCCCGGTGCGCGGCCGGGGCCGGAGTTCGCTGCAAGTCGGCGGAAAGTTTGGCGGCGCGGGCTCCCCCGAAGTTCAGGTGCGGAGAGCCAGGGACGGGAAAGGAGGGGTCCGTGTTTGGGTGGGGCGGGGGGCGCCCGTAACCAGAGTCCCGGAGTCCCGGAGGCTGGGAGCCCTAGCTCCGGTGATCGTTCAGTGGCCTCTGCTATACTCAAGCCTCCCCAAGCCGCAGTCAGCTCGGTCGCAGATCACTGAGTTCAGACAAAAAGAGGGGTTTTAGGGTCGGGAACGGAGGCTTGGGCGCCGTTGATTGGGGCCGGGGCTCTCCTGCGGGGTACCGTCCCCTCCCCAAGTACTCGAGCTTGAGGGTGCAGGGGCGGCTGGACCCCGGGTCCTCACCTCTCGGCGTTGGGCGGGCGCTCCGCCTGCGGGGGCGGCTGATTGGAGATCTCCGGCGCGCACTCCCCCCAGCAGACCCCATTCGCAGCCCTGTGTTTTGGGGGCGATGATAATTGCTCGTAAGGCCCGGGAGCACGCGTGGCTGAGCCTCCGCCTTCACTTAGCGAGGTCGACGGCCACTTCTACATTTACCCTCCGGCTCCTCACTCCCGCTGCCCGCGGGGTGCCTGGCGGGCTGATCAAGTTTGACCCTTTTTTTCCCGTCAAGTATCACTCCCCCCACCACCATCACTCCTCCCCGCCGCCTCTGTGTCTCCCTTCCGCCCCAGCCTTGGGGAGTCTTCCAGGCTGTCTCCCAAGCCCCGCGTGGCCAAGCAGCATGCAAAGCCAGGAGGGAGAATGGGGGTGTTCCTCTAGCTGCGGAGCTGTGGGAGGCGGGTGTTCCAGACGCCTGCCTCGCTGCTCTGGCCCCAAATTTACCCGTGAAGTTCAGCCCCGAGCCCCCCTCCCCTTTACTTCCCCAGAGCGAGGGGCTGAACCGCCGCGAGAATGTGTTAATTTTCTTGCTGGGGGAAGTTGTCCTCGTCCGGAATGGGCTGCTTTCCGGCGGGGAGCGCGGGGTGCGCCTTGCTTTGTTTATTTGTACGATCAACAAAGTGAGTGACCCCAGTTTTTAAACGGGGGGCCGCCTCCAAGACCTGTCAGAAGAGCTGAAGCGCCCAATGAGGGAGCAAGATCGCTTTTCTTCCCCCGACAGGAATTAGAAGGGGTGCGCGGAGTTGGGCTGGTGCCATGGGCTGCAAGGAGGCACCAGCATATTTGGGGGGTTCTGTAGGGACTCATCTGGAAAGACTCGTTCCCTCTTCTGTCCTGCGATGGGAGTCTAAAGGGTTGGCAGCCGCGCCCTGCTCTGCCCCCTGGACCTTGGGTGGTCTGAGTCGCGTCTTCGGATTGAAGGGGTTGAAGAGGGGGGGTTCTGGCTAGACAGCCTCTTGACCTCCGCCTTTCCCTGCGCCGAGGGCGCTGTTCGGAGTCCTTGATTTTGTGGTGGGCGCAGGGCCACCTCCTCCCACCCCCACCCCTGCGTTTGCGCAGGAAGCGCTGAGGAGGGGGCGTGTGCGATCGTTCGGCCCTCGCCACTGCCGGAGCCGCCCCAGGGCGGCCGGCAAACAGAGTCCCTTTTAAGTTTTCCGCTGGGGCCGCCTGGCGGGGGCTGCGTGCGCGGTCGCTGCGGACTTGTTTGGAGCGCTAGTTGAACGCCCGGCGCCACCTCAGCTGCCCTGGCCCGCGGGGGCGGGGGTGGCTGTCCATGCAACTGAAAGCATTGAGACGTTTTTAGGGGGGTGTACTGCCTTAAGGTTGCCTTAATCCCTCTCCAGAAAGACCCCCGTACGCTGGGTGCCAGCCGTCATAGAAAACCCAGGAACTGAGACCCTAAGCCTCCTCCCCAAACCCCTTTTTGAGAGCGATGCAGGGAGACTGAGGCCAGCGCTACCTACTACTGCGTAGTGTTGATTTAGCAGTTTCCCTGGATGAGACTCAAGCAAGAGCTGGGGGAGGGGGGGTAGTGGCCCGCTCTGCAGCTGTCACCCCCTTCCCAGAACGGAAATTGTTCTCTCCTTGGGGAGGAGGGAGAGGGGGTGATTTTTGCCCTGGGAAGGGGTGGGAACAGCTGAGGGAGGTTGGCCTCTGAGTTCTCAGTCAGCCCTGGGGATATTGGTAGAAGCCCACCGCCCCACGCTCCCCATCTCCACCTCCAATCCTGGCAGGAGCTGGGACTCTCCCAGGGAAGCAGGAGCCAGCCTTGCACCTCCCTCTCCCATACCACCTCCCTTTCCAAGGTGGGGGCAGAGGTTCCTGAGCAGAAGACCCTTGGCTGACTGGCTGGCTGTTGGCGCCTTATTTATGTGTGTATTTGGGCCCGGCTGTTTTCCCGGCTCAGCAGGTGACCCTGGCTGGGGCCTCCTATCTCTCCGCCGACAGAGCCTGTTGACTTACCCGTGGGCCAGCGGCCTCGTCTTTATCACGTGAGGCCTGGAATGTCCACCCGGGAGGGCTGGGCTGGGTGGGGGAAGGGAAGGGGAAGGGAGGATTCTGCATCCAGGGCCCAGGCCAGCCCAGGCCTATATTCTATGAGTTCCGACTATGACCCCCAACTCTTACTCCCTCTTTCCAGCTTTTTGTCTACCTTCTACCCATTTGGCAAGTGTCAGACTGAGGCTCATAGGAGTATGGAAGGCAGGGTTTCATCTGGATAAAGAATCAAGTCTCTGGGAATTAAATACCCCACCCTCTTTGGGGACCCCCACCTAGTTATTTATGGGAAGGTTGGAAAGAAGATGGGGGTCTCTCTGAAAGGGAGGTGTGTTGGGCTGGGCTGAAGTCAGCTGACTTTCCAGGGTGCAGGATAGGGTGGAGGAATAAGGGGATACTGATGACCCAGACCCAGGCCTTCTTTCCTGGGGCCCCTGTCTGGTGGGGTGACCATGAAGTCAGCACTACCTCTCCAAGCAGTGCTATGAAGCGTGCCTTAATTGGCCAAGTATGGGGTGGGGCTTGCTTATTATTGCCCACTCTTCGTGTGTAATTCACTTATTCATTCATTGGCCCAGTGTGTATTGAGCACCTACTGTGTGTCAAGCCTCACTCTTCTGGGAATACCAAAGTGAATCACTATGACTCTGCCCCTGCTCTGGAGGCAGGCCCAGAGTAGAAGCTCCGCCCTCTTTCCCCACCCACTGGGGCTTTGAATGGGGTTTTCCCATTTTTTTTTTTCCTGGGGCTCTCCCTCTCTTACCCCCACCATCTGGTCCCATCCTATCCTATGTGTGTGGTTGTATGGGTGTGCTTGTGTGTGTGTGAAGTGTCCTTGATTAAGTGTATTAATAGTTAAACTCTCACTCATAGCTGGAACTCACCAGACCACAAAAAGCCTCCCCAGTTACTCACGCGCTACTGCTCAACAAGAATATCCCACTCAAGTTTTTGTTTTTTTTTTTTTTTTTGCTTTCTCTTACTTCCCCCTTTATTCCCCCCAACTCTGAGCCCACCTCCCAGGCTGCGGGCAATGAGAAAGGACTGCCCCCTCAAAGACCCAGGAATCTCCAACCATTCCACCTGCCCGCTAAAGCCAAAGACAGTGTCAGCTGCTAGATGAGGCTATCTGGGTCTAGTCTGTTGGTATGGGATGTGGGAATCTGGGTGGTGTGTGTATGCTAATGACTCAAGACATGTATCTGTAACTCTGTCGAATGTGTGTCTGTCTTGGGGTGTGGGAGTTTGAGCATGTGTATGTTTGTGAATCAGAACGTGTGTCTATGGATGTAGGAGCTGTGTGTGTCTGCACTGCATATGTCCATGTGTGTTTGTGAACCTGAAAGTATATATCTGAAAATTGAATATGTCCCTGTGACTCTAGGAATGTGTATATTCTGAGTTGTGTGTGCTTAGAATTTTGGAGAATGTATATTCATAATGTGTGTATATTTGTGTGTTTTGTATACACTTGTAAATCTGGAAGTGTCTTACTCCCTGAGTGGTGTATCTGAATTGGGAAAGTGTGTGTGACTCTGGGAGGGGGCATTATCTGAGCTGTGTGGGCAGTGGTCTGTGTCTGTCTTTGGTGTCTAGTGTCTGTGTTCCTTTCTCTTTCTGTATCTCTGTCTGCCAGTTTGTCTTTCTGAGTCTCTCTCTCCCTTGTTGAGGCTCAGTGTGTGTGTGTGTGTGTGTGTGTGTGTGTGTGTGTGTGTGTGTGTGTGTCTGTGTGTGGTTGAACCTCTCCCACCCAGTCCTTCCCCTCCCCTGCCCTCCCTGGCAGTAACTGGGCAGCCTCCCCGTCTGCCTGCCTGCTGGGAGTTTTGGAAGCCGTGGAGGGAGACAGGCTGGGGCCGGGGTGACAGCGCGTATCCACGGCGATGGCAGCCTGTGATTACGGGAATAAAAGGATTTTAAGGTCATGGGTGTATTTTTTTGTTTTGTTTTGTGTTTTCCCCTCTGGTGGAGCCACTGGCACATAGGGCCAGAGCTGTGTGTCTGCAGGTTGGGAGTCTGTCCCCACAGAAGTGAACATGGATCTGTGGGGCTTTCCTGGGAGCATGAACACGTGTGTGCATGCATGAGCAGAGCCTGTGAGAGCGTGTGTTCCTGTCTGCCTGCTTCCCATGGGAGAGTCCACAGGGCTGTTCCCTGGGGGAGAACTCTCAGGAAAACTTCTTGCTTCTGGGTGTTACATGGAGCTGGAATCCTGCAGTCCTGTGTGTGCTGAAGAGCAGTCTGGCCCCAATCCTTGTCTACCTGTTGTCCCCCACCCCCACACCAGTAGGGTGTCTATGGACAGAGATGTGTAGACCCCATCACCTGGGCCAGGCCACATCTTGGGGTGTCAGTGCCCCTGGCCCTGCTCCAGCCCCTGTAATTGCATTCTGCCGCCTAATCCCCCGCCAGCTCAATTAGATCGCAAATTCTTCTTCATTTCCTGCCTCTGATGCTGGCCTCCCTCTGGGCTCACAGGGCCTGGGAGGGAGGGAGGGGATCTTGCCCCCCTTCCGCCAGCACTGGGGGCTCTGAGTGTGGAAGGTGATTAGTTCCTGGCACACTGGCCCTGGGTTGCCAGGGGCCAAAAGGACAGGGCTCTGCTGACCCTTTTTGGACCAGCCTCAGTGTCCCCATGCTAGGGGAAGAGGCTTGTGTTATCTGGTGCATGGTCTCTTGATAGACTAGGCAGATCACTCTGGCCAGGCCCCTAGGCAGTGCCCTCACTCTAGGCCCCGACAGGCTCTGCCCATCTGTTCCTAGAGAAGTTGCTGGTCACCCCCTGGCAATCTTTTCCTACTGTCTTTTCCAGGAACCAATAGGATCGCTGAGTTCCCCTCTGCTGGGTCCTCGTAACCCCCTCCCTTGACCTCACCCAGACGAGTATATTTGACCACTGACTCTGGAGTCAGACCTGGCTCCAAATCCTGGCCATTTCACTGTCTAGCTGGATGTATGACCTTTGGTCAATATGTATTCTTTCTATGATCCTCAGTTTCCTTATTCCTGAATGGAATAGTAAGAGTGCCTGCTTTACAAGGTCATTTTCAGATGTGCAGTGTCCAGCACTAGTGGCTAGCCCACAGTCATCATTCAACAAAAGTTGGCATTTATGGTGATGAGGACCTCATATCCCTCAGTGAAAAGGAAGAAAAGAACATGTGGCTCATATTTAGCATTTCTGTCTCCATTCCGCTAATTACCAGGTGTGTGATCTTGGGTACATCACTTTGCCTCTCTGGGTTTCTCTTCCCCATCTGTAAAATGGGACCACTAATGGGCCTGACCTCACATGGTTATCTGCATGCAGATGCTTGGCCCTGGCCGCCAACCTGCAGGTATTACTTGCCCTCTTATTTTTTTCCTCACACCAAGCCTGATGGGACTGGATGGGGCTGGTAAAGACTCAGGCTCAGGCACAGGGGTACTGGCCAAGGTCATGACACTGATTATGGGGCCTGGGTGTGATGGGAGAGCTAGAGGATGACCTGCTGTCTTGCTTACCAGTTTACTCGCTGGCTCAGCTGAGCTTTGAGGCATGGCCTTCCCTCCCTGCTGGTCTGTGTGGAAAGTGGTGGCTTGGCTGATTTTTTTTCTGTAAAGAGGAAGCTGGATGTCTACTCCCTCCTTCCCCAGGAGGCGCCTGTGGCAGCGGCTGTGCTGACAGGCCTCCTGGCCTTACTAAGGTGGCTGGCAGCTCTGGAAGGCCTGCTGCACACAGATCAGCCAGAGGGAAGAGGGAACCGCAAAGGTCCCTTGCCATCACTAATCCCTACGGCCCCTCCCATCCTCTGCTGTCGGCTGTAAGGATGGAAAGACAGAAAGCAGCCACAGCAGGAGAGCTGGGGGGGGCTGGCCCTGCTGGAGGTGGTGGAGAGGAACAGGCACTGGTGGAGGGGGGCCCTCCTTCAGGGTCCCTGTATCTCCCTAGTTAGTCTCCTTACTTCTATGACCTCTGTCACTCATTGGCCTAGGCTTTTTAATATTTCATGGCCTTTGGAGCCAGCCCCTTGCCCTAGCCTACAGGGCCCCCTTTGTCTGCCTGCTGCCCCCCACCCCGCATCCCTGTCACTGAATTGCTGAATTACTGACCCTGAGGCTGCCTCTGCCCTTCCCCCAACTGTCCCTGACACCGTGACACCGTCTCTGTCCCTCCTGACCTGCCTCCCCGACACCTCTGCCGGTCACACCCTCCTCTCCTGCGCATTCTCCCCCCTTCTCTGACATCTCTGACGGTCTCCCTGCCCTTTCCCTCCATTTTCCTCTTTTGTTGGCCTCCTCCTTCCCAGCAGAACAGAAACCGCAGCAACTGGTGCGCCTGTCTGGTACCCCCCCTCCCTGGTCCACCCCTTCCTGCCCCCTCCCCCTAGCTGTGCTGGCCGTGAGAGCTGGTTTTATTTATTTTTCTGTTTGTTTGGGAAGAGGGCAGTGGCAGTTCTGGGCCCTGGCTGCTGCGCTCTGACTAGAGCAGCGGGCAGGCGGGCCGTGCTGGCCTCCCAGGAATGTGGCCGGGACGCCCCGCGCTATATTTACTTCCCTCCAGCTGCTGGCCCGAGCAGGGCAGAGCCAGGCCTGCCCGGTGGCCCCGGGGGAGCCCTGTACCCACCCTCCCCCATCTAGCAGACCCCACATGGCCCTTGGGCCCACTGTTCCCTCCCTTCCCCATGACCTCCTCTGACCTCAGATTTGCCCGGCCTGCCAGAAGGAACGCTTGTGTGCGGTGCCAGCACAGGCATAATGTGCGGGTGCTAGGGCCCAATTCGTGTGGGGCAGCACCTGGCAGCCCACACCCCCACCCAGGGGCCTAGCCTAGGCCTGTAATCTGGTGGCCAGAACTATGCAAAGCATCTTTCTGGGCCTCTCCCCACTGGGCCTGGTCCTTGCTCTTGCCACAGTCCCCTCAGCTCTGCTGTGATCACTGGCGGGGGCAGGCTGGGCTAGGGTGGGGGGCCTAAGCCGGCATAAGCAACTGTGTTCCCTGAACGGCTGCCCCACTTCCCACATAGATGCTGGACCTCCCAGGTTTCCTCGTCAGACACACATATATGTGCATAGCTAAGTGCTTACATATACATGTGCAGCACACATGAACACATGTTGGATTGTACCTTCCTTGGAGGCAGGGCCATGCCTCCTGTCATTGAGTCTCTCATTCATCAGATGCTTATGGGAGTTTTTGAGCTGCTTCTAGCTTTGCAATGGGATATGGCTGTCATTCCTTCCTGTACCCCCAGTACCTGGCACCAGCTAAGTGTTTGAAGAGCTTTAGCTGCTGCCCTAATCAACTGCTGTCCCCCATTATTACTATAATAATAATATGTTGGAAGAATGGTAATAACAATGGCTATCTCATCCTAAGCCCTTAGTGGGTTTTCTAGCCTTCACATCCTTTAATCCTTCCAGTAGATCAGTGATTTGGGTGCAGTTAGTGTCCTCATATACACATGAGGAAACTGAGGCTGGAGGGTTTGTGACTTGCCATTGACGAGTGAGATTGGGAGCCCTTGACTGGCTGTGAACAACATGAGGACAGCCATAGTTGGTCTGCCTGTGGTGGTCAACACTGCTTGGCATGCAGCAGGCACTTTAAATGCCTGCTGGTTACAGGCCTTGCTCTCTTTCCTTCTTGAGGCCCCCCACACCCCTGGCAAGGGGCCTGGCTTGTAGTGGGAAGATGGGCTAATTGGCTAGTGGGTGAGTGAAAGAATGAATTAATAAATGACCAGGTGATTGGCTGTGGAAATGAGGGCTCTCAAGGGACCCTGGAATGGGGAATGTGCTTGTGTGGTGATCAGACTGGTCTGTGGAGATCCACTGGCCCTGTAGAGGATTCTGGGAAGTGATGTAGTGGGCAGGGCTGAGAGATAGATACAACCAGAAACCAGTAGGCTGCTGAGGCTGAGCCCTTGGGATAGGTCATGTCTTTTCCCTGGACCTCAGTTTTTCTATCTATCAGATGGACTTGGGAGCCTTTGGTTTGGCTGGCTGCCAGGTGGCCTGAGCTGGGGCTGGCCTGGGAGCCTGAGAGGTGAGGGGATTGTGATGGGAAGGAAGAAGCAGTGGGTGGTGAAGACAGGAAGATGAAGCGTGGAGCTTGGCTTGGAACTTGAGAAGCAAGGAGACCAGCCCTGACCTGATGCCTGTCCTGCCTCTGAGCTGCAGGGTGGGGGTGCAGGCTCACAAAACTCCTAGCTACTCACTTTTGTTGCTGAGGGCTGGGCTTCCTGACAGCTGCAGTGTCAGTAGCTGTGTGTGCCATGAGGTGGTGGCCTGTCCTTCAGGACTAGATCGGCTCTATCCCCGGGCCCATAGGGCTCCCCGCAAGCCCAGCTTGTATTGACCCTGATGGGAGAGCCCAGCCTCTCTTCTGCCTGACCCACCTCTCCCAAAGCTGGGTGGGAAATTGGTTAGCTGAGCCCAGAGCAGCAGGTAGCAGTGGGCTTGGCCCCCTTTCTTCTGGGCAGTGTCTGGTCTTGGTGGCCTGGAATTTTTAGTCTAGAATCATAGAATGCTTGGAGCTGAGGGATTCTTGCCAGGATTCTTGTTGTGCTGGGATTCTGGAATCACAGAACCATGGATTTTACTACTGGAAAGAAGCATGAATGGTCATGTTTCAATCTTGTTTGATTCTGAGGACATTGAGGATCTGAGGGGAGGGGTTTCTCTGTGGTGTCTTGAAGCAACAGGAGTACATACCTTAGACAGAAACCCAGTTCTGCCTCTGGTCTACCCCCCTTTGGAGAGCTAGCTGGCTTGGGGAGTGGGCTGTGCGGGCCCAGCCAGGCAGCAAGGTGATGCGGCTGGCCTGCAGGCACAGGAGGGGTCCTTGCTGTGGTGCCCGCCCGCCCGCTGCCCACGCTTCCCCAGGCACCAGTGTGAGCAGGAAATGCAGGCTGTTGCTTCCAGCGACAGCCGGCAGGGCCGGGCGGCTTCCCAGCTCCCCCTCTGATTCACGGCCGCCTGTAGCTTCCCCCTCCCCTGGGGGCCTCAGCAGCCCCATCTGTGCAATGGGGAGAGGAGGCTCTACCCCACGGTCTAGCATCACAAAGACAATACGTGTGAGATTCTTTTCAAGACCACCGTTCCACTGTGGGAGAATTGGGCCAGTAGTTCTGAATAACCAGCTGGGCATTTGGACCCAGAGCACTGAGAAATTCTGCTTGGAGTTGCCCTAATGCCTCCAGTAGCCTGGGAGGGCTGAACTGGTTCCTGGGGCAGAAAGTGGTAAATGACAGAGAAGGGCCCTGCAATCAGAGTCTCCTTCAGGAAGAGCCCTGGATGGGAGGCCTAGCTCGCTGGGCTCTCTCTTGACCTCAGGACACCCATCTGCACAGTGGAGGGTGTCATTCCATGAGGTCATTCATTCATTGTCTGCTGTGTGCCTGGGTATGTGCTGGATACTGGGGATGCTGAGGCCAGTGATGGAGTGGTGGGGAGAGGAGGGGGGTCCTTGACTGTAGGATAGGAGTATGATTTGGCTGAAGGGGTGACTCTGGGAGAAGGAATGAGGGTGGATGTGGGGGGGGGGAGATAAGGAGCCGGCCAGCGAGGAAGTGTTTCCTCGACTGGTCTCCTGGGAGGCAGGCGAGGCAAGCAGGAAGGAGGGTTGTTGGGGGCAAACAAGGCCCCCACCAGCTATCTGAGGGGAGATGTCCCAGGCCTGACAGCTGGGCGGGTGTGTCCCTCACACTGCAGGAGGGCTGGAACACCCCACCACCACCACCAAGCTCTGGGGCTAGGCCTGTGATAGGGGGCCAGGGCTGCCAGGAGGGGCCGGGCCATAGTCCAGATTTCAAAGCCTTCCCCAAGGACTACATGGTGCCCTCCGTCCTGTCCTGAGCTGCTGCCGCGGGGGTGGCAGATGCTGTTTCATCGGCTGAGGCGAGTGGGAGGCCTCCGGAAGGCCCTCCTGGGAGGTTCCGGGGGGCAGCGGGGGTGTCGGCAGCTGCTGCCCAGCCAGGACTTGCTCACAGTGACCTCCCAGGTCCCTCAGTCCCCCAGGCCTGGGAGCCGGGGTTGGTGCTTCGGAATTGAGACTGGTTCCTCCTGCCTTTGCTCCCCCCACTGCCCACCAAGCTTCTTGGCTCTGGCCCCCCTCCCATCCCTGGCTGCGCCTGCAGAGCCCCCCGGGGAAGGCAGGGGAGGAGGCGCAGCGGGCTCAGAACAGCGGGTGCCCGTGCAGCCAAGTATTTGCTCGAGCTGTCAGAGACAGACAGGCATGTGGGGAATTTGGTGCGTGTGGGGCTGGGGGAAGCAGCCGGGTGGGCAGGCAGGCAGGAGGAGGGAAGCTGGAGCTGCCTCCCCCGCCTGTTGAACCCTGCAGAGACCTTCATTCTCCCCAGCCCTGACCGGAAGGTGCATCCAGCTTCCTCCCTGTACCAGTTCAGGAGGAGAGTGGCTGATGGGACCCTGTGGGACCCTGGCTGACAATGTGGAAGGGGTGCCCTGTTGAGGGCCAGATCCTGGGAGAGGCTGTCTGGTGGACTGTGGAGACAGGCAGGAATCCGGGTTGTGCCCAACTGTGGCCTCCAGGAAATAGCAGCTGTCATGCTCCCGCCTCCCCCCCAACCCCAAGCCTGGCACAACTTGTTTCCTGGCCAGGGTCCGGCTGGGGCAGATTGGAGGAGCCTGGTATTGCCCAGCTTGGGCAAGGAACAGGCAGGATGCAGGGGGCCATGTTTATAAGCCTAAAGGTACTTGGGGTGCTGGGGAGAACTTCCCCCAGCCATTCTTTGTGAAGCAGGTTGTCGTCATTTTGGAGAAGGGGACCTCAACCCCTGTCTCCCTGGACGAAGACCCCAATTTAGTCATCTTTATTGTCTTGTCTCCAATAGTGCCTGTTAGGCAGGTCAGGGCCTAGAGCTGAGTAATACTTGATGTTTCATTGCTAAGAGCCCAGAGAGGGGGATACACTGGACCAAGGTCACACAGTGGGCTCCCCAGCCTTCTCCTCATGTAGGTGGGGGTCAATGGGAAGAGGTGAACGTTGGGGATTTGCTGTGGTGGGGGGATTATATTTAATCAGTCCAGCAGAGCCAGGGGGCCCTTGGGAACAGCTGTTGGTAGGGGGGTAGACAGAGGCCTGGAGCTGCATTTAGTCTGGACAGAAATATCCTCCCCCCACCCACCCACCCACTGGCTGGTCGGCCAGGCTGCGGGCTTGTCCCCTGAGGGGCAGCTTGCCTGGGCCTGGCGGCCGGCGGGACAGGCAAGATGACCCGATAGGCTTTTCCCAGCTCAGGTTTCGATGAAACAGGAACCGGAGCCGCAGCCTTGGCTGTGGGGGCCAAGGTGGCCGGAGCCTCGGGGGCCAGGGCAGCCTGCCCCTGCTCCCCCCCTTCTTCCCATGATGCAGCCTCCCCTTCTGAGAGGACTGGGGAAGCAGCAGGTTATTTATCAAGCTGGCCTCCCTGCCGCGTCTGCCCGCGCCTTCCCTCCACCCCCCACCTCTTGCGCTGGCGGCCATGAGCCCAGCAGAGCAGGGTGAGCTGGGCGGGCTGGCGGCGGGATGAGCTCAGGAGACGTGAGTCACCCCATCCCCAGCAGCCCCACGGGGCCCTGCGGCCTGGCAGGCAGAGCGTACTCACGCACTCCCCACGCGGCACACCCAGAGGCACACACTTGGGACAGACAGTCAGCACACGTCGTTCCACACGACCAACACTCCCAGCTGACACGCATGGCCCAGACCCCGCCAGGAACACACTCACTGTCACACTCACAGCCCCAGCCTCTGGCGTGCACGCATGCACACACGCACGCACTGGCACACAGATAGGCAAATGGACATACTCAGTCACACGTGGGCGTGCTGTGCCCCTGGGACCCCATACACGGATCCAATAAGGCAGTTGTATGTCTGCTCCATCCTGTCACAGGCTCAGGCAGCCGTCCTCCGGCCACAGCTCACACCCAGATGAGCCATAGAGTTGGGCCAGGAGCCCTGACCTCACAGAACCTGGTATGAGCACACGCACCCTTGCAACGTGGTTGGGGCTCCGCTCACCCCAGTGCCCCCTACATAGGCTCACACAAAGGAGGCCCACCCCTCGGCTGTGTAGGGAAGCTGCATTCTGCAAGGTGGGCATGGGAAGGGAGACATTTTCCAGGTTGGGGGTCGATGGGGGAGAGATGCAGAGGCGCTAGGAAGAGCAGAGGCTGGAGAAGGAAAGTCGTGGAGAATCGATTTTCCTAGGAGTGCCAAGTGGCCAGCTGCTCCCTCAACTCAGGGGGCTGGGTCCTTGGGAGACTGGGGGTGCCAGAGACTGGGGAGGAAAGAGACTCCCTTGATCTAATGGCTGTGCTCCAGGAGTCTGTCTGCTTGCCCTCCCTGCTCACCCTGCAGCCACTTCCCTCTGTCCTCTTGGTTCCCAAGCTCCTATTATCCCCTCTGCCTTGGAGCAAGCATCCTGAGACTTAGAATTTATACATAGCCCCTGGTTCTTAGTCCTTGGCCTGCAGAATGGGTACAGAGCTACCCTGAGTACAAGGAAGGGCTGGGCTGCTGGGTTAGAAGGGTGCCCTCAGGGAGCTTCTATGCTTCTGCCCATTGGGGCTGAGGCCTGCCTTCCCTGGATTGGGCAGAATTGGGGGCATACCTATTTTTCATATACTGACAAATACACTGTTTTTCAGATGAGAGGGTTGAGTTTGATAGGGATGGCTTCATGGTTATGAAGGGCTTTGGACACAGTCGCCTAAAACCCAGACTACAGATCACTCTGGGCCCACAGGATTGAGCCACTCTAGCAGGGGTCAAGGAGCAGGTGGCTGTAAAGACTTAGGCCCAGGCTGGGTCCCACCTCCTAGCCACAGAAGTCTCCCCACATAAAGGCCTGGGCAGTGGTTGGGGAGAGGAGAGGGGCCCAGGCATCCTGGGGGAAAACAAACAGCAGTGGCCAGTCAGGAGGACTAGAACTCTGGAGCCACGGACTCTAGAGCTGGACAGGCCTGGGCTCCAAATCTGGCTTGGTCACTGCCTGCTGTGTAATTATAAGCCAGTCTGCCCACCTCTCTGACCTCACTTTTGCCACCTATAAAATGGATATGACCCTTATCTCTGACTTAAAGCTGCAGGACCTGAAGTAGATAGTGGGGTGTGGTTCTCACCATGTCACACTTGGATCTCCAGGTGAGTCCAGCCCTCCCCTCCATCTGTCTGCTCCCCCAAAGCTGACATTTTCCTGGGAGTGGTACCCCACAACAAGGACTACTTAATTAGAATGCCTTAGATTTGGCCTTCTCTAGGGTTGTTCTTAGATGGGAATGCTGGGGTGTGGGAGTGAAGAAGCTGAGCTTGGGGCCACAGTGGGGTGGGTTGGGAATGGATTGGACCTAGGGCAGAGGAACCCAGGGTCCATGGGCAGACATTCTTGGGGTCTTCACAGTTTGGGTGGAAACAGAGAGAACCAACCATGATTCCAAGACTTTTACTGTCCCCTACCCACCAACAGGCAGCAAGGCCACAAGTTAGATTCAAGCAGAGACTTCCAGGTGGCAAATGTGGCCTTTGCAGGGTGGGGAAGGGCTTGGTACACACCTGTGTGAAAATGCTTATTGAGACTGTGGAAGATGGAAGAGGCGCTGACATAGAGCAGGCAGGGTGAGGGGGGCCAGGGAGGCAGGAGGAAAGATTGGCAGGAAGTGTAGGTAGGTACTTCCTGTGGCCAGAAGAGGAAGTACAAGACTCGACAGCTGAGTGCTGCCCTCCTTGTAGCCTTCAGACCCCTACCATATGCTCACCTCCCCATGTTCCTGCAGGTAAAAGGACAGGGTGGGCATGCTCTGTTTGGGGCTGGGGAAACTGAGGCATAAGGGATTGGCCGAGGCTCAAAGGAAACAGTGGCAGAACTGGGGCCACATCGTAGGTTACCCAGCCCTCCTGGCTTGAGCTATCCTTGACGCTCATTCTAGTGCTGGCTGACGATGACAGTAAAAATAACAGCACAGCTCTCATTTACTGAGCGTCTGTGCATGCTGGCCCTGCACTGAGAACTTTGCATACGTCCTGGTGGGGGTGGGGCTGTCACCACAGGCATTTTACAGGCCAGGGAATGGGCTCAGTAAGTGCAAGCCGCTTGTCTGAGATCACCTAGGCTGGAGGCTGCAGAGTAGGAGAGGAACCCTGATGCCATCGCCCATTTGGACCCTTTCATGGCCTGAACCTTTGCTTCTGGGGGGCTCCTACCATCTCCCATTATCACACACTATGAGTAATGTTCCTAGTTGGGCCAGTCCCCTCCCCACCTACGCCCAGCCCTATGTCTGTCCTGGGGCCCTCTGTTATCTTGGATCCAAGGAGAATTGGGATTGCTGACCCTTTTAAGTCTGGGGAGGGTGAGCCCTGTTGGCCTTGGCTTCTGCAGGGACGTGATTCACTGGGAGTAGGGGAGGAGTTGGGGTGCCCCAGGGAGCAGATTGTTTCTCCTTAGGGTTGGGGAGATCTCCTTGCAGAGAAGTTTTGGGAAAGTCAATGGCTAAGCTTGAGGGAGCTGCCTAGGGGCCTGGTCAGGGTCACACACCTTTCCCAACTTCAACTCCACCTTCCTGGGGACTCCTTTCCCCTCTCTGGGGAGCCCTGCACGGAGTAGTTAAGAAAGTACCCTTGAGCTGGAAATACCTTCCTCTTCTGTGTACAGGGGCAGCCACAGTGACCATCCCTAACCCCTGATCAGTGTGCTGGTTAGCCAAAGAGGGCACCAAGCACAGCGTGGCCCTGGGTCAGGGCTCACTAAAGGTCAGAGTCGTGTTTAATTTGCTAGAAGTTGGTGGCTGGCCTTAAATGGAGGAGCAGAATCTATGGGGCCCTGTGCTGTGTGGCAAGTCACTTCCCCTTTCTGGTCTCAGTTTCTACATCTGTAAAATGACTGAGAGTCTGCACTGCATATTATGAGGCAGAGGTAAGTCACAGTCAGACCAACACACTCACATGCCTGTAGTTGGTCCCCAGGTCCCCCAGACCTCATGCCAGCATGGGATCCAGGGGTACCAAGGTGGGCTTCTGGGGGGCTCCTACTTATCTCCCATAATCAAACACCTGAATTTTACTCTCACCTCCATCATACACAACTTGGGTGACTTTAGCCAATCACTAACCCACTCAGCTCTGAGCCTCAGTGTTCTTATCTGTGAAACGGGAAGACCATGGTGCTGTCCCCTTTGGGCTCCCATGAGAATAAAACAAGATGGTGTGGACAGAGCACCTGGCAGAGACTCGGATCATTGATGGTGACAGTGGAGCCCCACCCCCACCAGCTGTCCTCCTGGTTGCTGCCCCCCAACCCCCAGCCTTGGTCTCAGGGATTCTGGGAAGGAGACAGTGCCAGTCTGCTGGCTCAGCCGGCTTGGCCACTGACCTTCAGAGCACCCAGGCTGTCAAGGCCGCTTGACTGCCTGCCGGGCAGGCAGTGGGGAGCGCCAGCCAGCTCCTTGCCTGACGCTGCCCGCCCCTGCTCGCACTCTCCTCTCGGCGCCTGTGTGTGAGCTAATTAATCTCAGCCCCTTTGGGAAATTAGAATGCCACAGCCGCAGCCTCCTCAGCCTCGCAGTGCCTGTGCTGCTACTCGGTCCTGCCAAGACCCACTGGTTTGGGGACACAAGGTGGGGGATGGGGGCAGCAGGATGAACTAGGCAGGTATGAGTCTCCCTGAACCCTCCACCTCCTAGATGAGGGGGCTCTGGCTTCTCAACCCCCTCCCCTCCTATTCAGCATCCATAAGGATGCCAGACAGTTGCCCTGCTGGGGTGAAACCCAACCCCCAGTGCCTCTCTGACCTGGTCCTGAGGCCAGTATGGTCACATTCCATCTCATTGCAGGGTCTTCTTGCCTGCCCAGCTCGGGCTGATGGAGACAGATGTAATTATGGAATTTTGCTTGGGAAGTTAATTTGAAAAAGTTAATTAATTGGCGGTTCCAGAGGTGGCAGGCTCCACGCCCAGCCAGTCCTACTGACGTCAGTGCTGACCCGCCTGAGACATGCAGCTCTCTGGGCAGGCTGGGGAAAGAGACCCCAGTGACCTGGCTGGGCAGCCCTAACAGGCTGAAGGGCAAAGGGCAGACCAGTGTCCTGGCTCAGAGTGGTTACCTGGGAAGGGTGTGTCACCTGGACCTGCTAAGATGAACTCAGCATCTTGAGAACTCATCCACTTTTCTGTATGTTCAACAAGCCATTGTCAAGCTTCTACTATACATTGGCCCCAGTGTCTTGAGTGCCCCCAGCCAACATAGACCACTGAATGTTTTGTCTAGTTCTTCCGAATCCCTTTTCTCAAGAAGAACCTCTAAACCTCTAAACCTATTCCCATTTCCCTATTTTCCATTGTGTTCGAGGGACATTATTGGGTTCGTTGTGCAGATGAAGCAACTGAGGCTCAGAGGCTGGACTTGCCGTAGGTCATTCAGCTATATTCTCCAGCAGGATGGAGTAGAGGGTATATAAAGTTAGGCTTCTTCTCAACGGATGGACACTTCCATAAGCAGCCCCCACCCAAGGGTGGTGATAGGAGCCTTTAAGTTGACTGTACCCCAGAGAGGGGGCAAGAGAACATGGCCAACCCCTTCCATCCTCACACAGTTGTGCCTCCTCCTTTACCTCCCCAGGTATTTGTTGTACCCTGTGTTTGCATATAGGGACTTCCTCCACCCCCTCACCCATTCCTCAGGATGACCCAGCTGGGCTGAGGCAGGAGGCCCCATATCCTATGGATCCCTGGGGTATGTAGGGACCCCCTACTACCTCCTGGGCTCCCCTGCAGAGTTTCTGACCACAACAGCCTGACCAAGCTCTGGTGTCTGCAGGAATGTGGACTCGGTACAGTCTTTGTCTAGAGAGAGGAAGGGTCAGGACTGGGGCAAGAGGTGGCCAGGCCTGGGACAGATCAGGGATACTGACCCACAGGAGGCCAGCAAGGTGAGGAACATGGGCTTTCAAAAGGTTTGGGCCTGGGTTCCCCTAAGCTCTGTGGCCTCAGGTGAGTCCCTTAGCTTCTCTGAGCCTCATTTTCCTTATGTGGGAAACAGGTGATCATATATGCCACTCAGAGGGCTGTGGTTGAGACACAGAGCTCTAAGTATAACCACTTGAAGCATCTGGCTTTGGCACCAGACTTACTGCACTGCCTATTGGAGGCCTGCTGGGTGGGAGAGCAGGGAGTTGATGGGACAGTTCAGGTGCCAGGGCTTCAGAAGGCCAGATTTTTGGAGGGGAACCTGGTGCATGTGGTTGTGACAGGAGCTGGAGGACACAAGAGCCAACAGCAAGCGGCCCAGAGCCTTGGGGCCTCTAGGGGGAGTCAGTCCATACAGCATCTACTCCTGGATTTGTTTAGTGTGTTTCCTTACCTCCAGGATGTCCCCAAGGACCAAGGGGCCCTGTGGTTAATTGTATAGGCTTCACCTCTCATAGCTGTCCAGAATAAAAGTGACTGTCATTAGCAGGCAGAGCTGGGCATTTTGCATCCCATATCACTCTGATGTAGTGTGTAATTCTGGGTTTCTTCAAGGTCTGATCTCTAGTCTTGTGCTTAAATGGGCCACACACATTCCCTGAGCATCCTATTGGACTGGATATGGGCTTGAAGGGGAGAAGCTTCCTCTGCCCACCTTACCTCCAAGAAGCCCTTCCTGGTACCACCCTCCAGTAGGCCACTGGCTGAGCGTTCAGTGTTTTCTGCGCAGACTCTATTAAACCCTTCTGTGTGTATGTCAGTCCATGTTCCCCTCTAGCCTGGGAGCTCTCTGAGGGTGGGGTCCATGACATCTCTCTGATCCCATGACTGGTGGTCATAGGGCTTCTGCTTTCCTGTTTTGCAGATGGGCCAATTAAGGCCCTAGGAGGACATTGCTCAGCCAGGGTCACACAGCCTTTTGAGGGGCAGATGTAACCTGGCCCAGATGGGTGTCAGGCCACTGGTCCCCTCTTGGGTCTTCTGCAGGCCTCAGGACCTCCCCAGACTTCCTTGGGACCTGCAGCTCCTAACTCAACCTGGCAGGAAGTGTCCTGGCGTCCAGCCGTGAGGCCCACGCTCTGAGCTTGGGGCGTGAGGAATTCTGACATCCGAGTGTCAGAGGGCAGACCTTAATTTCTCTAAGATTCAGTTTCTTTATCTGTAAAGTGAGGATCCTGGTGCCTCTTCCTGGTAGTGCTTGGGGATGTAGCGTGGGTGGCTAAGAGAGAAGTTCTTAGCGCCATGCCTGAAACTTAGTAGGAACTCCTTCTTAAGTGTTACCATCTTTATTATTACTATTGACACTGTTATTTTGTTATCATTACATTATTATTCACCTTCCCAGGGCCCCAGCAGCTGAGGTGGCTCTGGGCCTGGATGCAGAGCTCTGGTCTGCGAAGTTGCAGTTCCTAATTAGTGCCCCAAGGAGAAGGCCTGGGTTTTTATTTTTGCTGGAGGACCCCACCTGCCCAAGGCTTCCCCAGGCTCTGTCATCAACTGGGCTAAGGCTGCAGCCCCCTCTCTAGCCACAGGTAGGGGGCCTGGCTCCAGGTGGAAGCCTCCCCAAATTTCCTCTGCTACTCCCTCTGCCTCCCAGACCTCCAGGGCCATGAATCATTTATGAGGCAAAAATGAAACCAATTAAGGACAAACTTTGAAAGCCTCTAATTGCTGCGCCTGGTGGCACCGAGGAATGAGGGGAGGCAGGCCTGTTCGGTGTGGAATCTCCTTGGCCCGGGCCTTCCCAGGCCGCCTGTACCACCGGGTCTCAGGGCACCGCGGCCTCCCGGCTCCCTGCCGCCTCCCGGCCGCGGACGTGCCTGCGCCGCTCCGGCTGCTGCGTCTGCCGCCCCGGCGCCTGCCCGCACGGGTCCCCTCCCCACGCCGCCCGCTCCAGGCCCGAGGTGATGGCGGCTGTTCCTGCCGATCTGGGGCCTGTGCCCCAGAGCTGGCCGTCTTTTCTCGGGGCAGGGGCCAGCCCTGCTGGCCTAGCTAAACCCAGATGAGCCCAGGACACCCTGTCCCTGAACTGAGAGGCTAGTTGTCCCCTCGCCCCCCAATCCTTGGATTCCATGCGTGGGTACCTGCTGGGAGGTGCGGGGATAGCTGCCTTGAGCGTCCCATTCAGTCTTAGAGAGAGAGCTGCCCATCCCAGCAGGAGAGGAGGAGGTTAGAGGGATGACAGATGAGACAGGGAAGCTGGAAGGATACAGGGGAAGGGATGGGGCTGAATTCCTGAGGTGTTGCGTTGATGCAGCGGGGTCCCACTTCCTCTCAGCTTTGCCACAAACGGTGACCTTATACAGATTCCTTAGCCTCAATTTCCCCACTTGTAAACTATCAGGATAGACCAGCTTTCTCTTGGATTTGGGATCTGAGGAGCTGGGCTTTACATGTCCCTACCCCCACCCTCTCTTGGGGGCTGCTGAGGGGGTGGATGTCAGGGTCTGGAGTATGGACCCAGCAGGGCCTGCCTCACTGCCCGGAGCCCTGGGCACCCGTGACCAGCCTGCTCACCGTGCTGAGGGACAGGCAGGCCCTGGGCACTCAGGCACGTTGTTTGCTGAAACCGAATTTCTGTGCTTGTG
Source organism: Camelus bactrianus (assembly GCF_048773025.1). Classification (NCBI taxonomy): domain Eukaryota; kingdom Metazoa; phylum Chordata; class Mammalia; order Artiodactyla; family Camelidae; genus Camelus; species Camelus bactrianus. The sequence goes on from NC_133541.1 coordinate 99,256,381, forward strand.
TTTTTCCATAATTATATTAGCAGGTGGGATTTTTCCTCAGGGAAGCGGTGGGAGGGGGAGCGCCATGGCAGTGTCCCCACCCGCTCTGAGCGTGAGCTCACACTCAGCTCTGCCTGCCTGCCGTAATGATTTTTTAATTATGCAGCCAGTGCTCGGAATTGCTAATCTGCCTCCAGCCCAGCATCCCCTCCTGCAGCTCACACCCCAACCCCTCACTAGTGTCCCCACAGTGGTGATGCCCAGCCTGACACCCATTGCTGTGCCTGAGACCACCACCACAGTGGCAGAGAGGGGAGGCCAGGGAGGGCCACAAGGGCACCTCTCCTCCATCTGCAAGTGACCGAACTTCGTTGGGTTGGGGGAGCTTGTGGCTTGCGCCCTCCAGGACAACTGTGGCTCTGAAAGTGGACAGAGGAGTAATCAGTGACCCCAAGGACACACACACACAAGTCTGATCTTTGTCTCTGTCACACCCATACTCACACTTTGCTTCTCTTACCACACACTCAGCGTCACAGCTCCACAAGCACAATAGCACGCTCTGTGTGTTTCTCACACACGTTGCCACACCTGAGAGCCAGGTTGCCCTCAGGAGACCCCATTGCTACCTCCCATGCCCTGCAGTAGTCCTGACCCCACTCTCTTGCCTCGCACCCTCCCATCCCACCCCCACTGCCTAACTGGGATGCACTCTGAGGGCTCCCCACTCCCACCTGGTGGGGTGGCTGCCTGTGGCTGGGGCCTGCCTGAACCTCCATCGACCCAGCCTGGGAGTGGGGGTGTGTTCTGCAGCACTGTGGCGGCGGCTCCTCTCCAGGCGCCCAGCTGTGGCATCTGTCAAGGTCAGATAGCGACTCCGGAACCAGCCGGCTCGGCCCCATGGCCCCTCTCGCCTCATTATTTTTGTGTTCCGGGGCTGCGGCGACACCTCCCTCCCTCCTCAGCCTCCCGCCTCTTGCCTGCCTCCCCCACACCTCTGCAGGGAGGGCCTGCGGTCTGGGGGCTTTTGTTTTCCAGTTTTTTCCACGCTCAGGCCAGGCAGGAGGGTAGATGCTGGCCAGAGCTGTTGGGTCTTGAACAGCAGACAAGGCAGGTGCCTCCCTTGTGGTTGGGACAGGTTCTTGGCTAGCAGAATCCTGGATTGGTTTCTCAGGGGCACAAACTGAACCTGGGCGGAGCTGAGCCTTCACCACAGCCCAAGTGTACCTGTGGGCTTCCTGTTTCCATAGGGGCCCCAAAACCTGGCATCAGTTCCTGCCTGCACCATCCCCATCCCAGGTGGGCCCCAGACTCACATCCCAGAACCCCTCAGGCCTGGATAAAATTCACAGTGAGCTCACATGGGCATACACACTGGCGTACATGTGGCAAAGGTGTGTTGACACTCACAGGCCAGAAGATCCCACAAACATCCAGCCACCATGTAAATCACTATACTTGTACACACGCACACATTCGGTCATATGCAGACATCCACAATGTGTATCGCACACACTCCACTTGTACACATGGGGAAGTCCCACAAAGACCTCCACTCCACTGGTGTATAAGCCCATGTGTACATCAGTGCTCAAACCCACAGAGAGTGACAACTGAGTCTGTGTACACACACACACACACACACACACACACACACACACACACACACACGAACATACAGCATGCACAGGTGTCTAACACACCTCCCATCCCATGTGGACACATGCAGATGCACTTGTCCCTGGTGCCGCTCCTCACGACACATACTCCAACCTGAGCTCTTTCCCTGGGGCCCGGTGTTCCTTGAGCGGTAACAACACGCAAGGAGCTCTTGTCCTCTGAAATGCTGAAGTGAGCTTGAGGCCTCCCCTTTGATGCACACTGTGTCCAGGGAGCCCCTGGAAAATAGGAAATGGTGGTTGACAGATGGACTGCCCTCCCCACCTGGCCAGCCTCCATGGATGTCCACCACCCTGGGCCCAAGGGCACTGAGATGAAGTGGGGTGGGCGGTTCCAGGAGGTCACGATGGGTTTGGTGGCTGCTGGCAGCGAGGGCAGGCTTTGGGTGGTGGCCTCTCAGGCTTTGTCTCTGAGTCCCTCTGCCTACCTTCAAGCCCCTCAGGGTCTCTGGGGTAGCCCTGGCCATCTACTCAGTTCCTCCTCCAGCTGTGGACTGCTGTGACTGCCCCTGAGAGGGGGAGGTAGCTGGAGGTTTAGCAGTGGCAGGGCCCCCACCCCCCAGGAAACTCAAAACCCTGGGCCAGCCGCGGGTGGCGGGTTGGGGCAGGCACAAAGAGGGCCTCTGTGCAGCCCGGCTGGGCTGCCCACAGGATTCTGGGGGAGGAGGCAGGAGCCGGTTTCCGTCCCATTCTGCTTCCTGCGGAGGCCGCCGGAATGCCCGGAGCTCTGGCCCAGCCTGGCCCGTCCGGCCCACCCGCAGCCCCTTCCCTTGTCTTTTCCTGGGCCTTAGGGTACAGCTGCAGACTTCTCTGCAACGGTATCCCCAGAGCCTGAGAACCACCCCCCAGGACCCACGGGAAACCTAGGAGGTTCCCCAAGGCTGAGAGCTGAACTGGACCTGATCCTCCAGCCAAAATCCCTCCTTCCATGTGCCTCAGAGCCCTTGGCCGGTGTTGGAGAGCCAGGCTCTGGAGTCACAGAGACCTGGTTTCAAATCCTGACTCTGCCACCTATTGACCTTGTGACCTTGTACAGTAGACTTTACTTCCCTGAGCCTCATCCATTGGTGCTACTGCTAGTAAACAGTTACAGAGATCTCAGCTAGAAGATGCATGTGAAATGCTTAGCACAATACCTAACAGAGAGTGAGTGCCCATTATTAGGGTCTGCTATTATCATGTCCTCTGGGGAGACAGGAATGGGAGGGGATTGGATGTTCTTGGCTCCAATAAGCCTCACATCATCTGGGGCTTGTGCCCAACCCTGTGGCCTGCTCAGAACCCTTCGCTCCAGGCCTCACTTTACCAATCTGAAAGTCACAGTGGGCTGATTCAGGCCCCTGGGGCCTTCCTCCTGGGATTTAGAGGGTGGGAGGGGGTCACTCTCTGGAGCCTATTTTCTGTGTCTCTCTACCTCCTTCCCCATGGGCCCCTCTGGGCTTATGACTCCAGCAGTTTGGGGTGAGGAGCAAGAACTGTTCTCCATTTTACAGATAGGAACAGAGCCTCTGTGTGGGGGAAGGTGTCAAAGTCAACAAGAGGGGACAGGGTGGAGCCACAAGCCTGACCTTTGGACTCCAGTCCCCCGACCAGTCCTATTGATACTTGCACTGCCTCCCCACCCCATTCCTTGGCCCCAGGTATCTCTGAGCTGCCCTTTCCTGGCTTGTCCTGGTGAAGACCACCAGGAGGGAAGTCTTAAGTGTGTAGGCTCTGACCCCAGGTTGTTGTCAGCTCAAATGTCACCACTTAAGTCTAAGATCGGGGGGCTCCCAAACACAGAGGCCATCATTTTCTCCAGATCACAACTGCTTATCAAATTGCCTGCTCTAAATGGGGCAGTAATAGTACTTCAGAAGGTGGGTGTGAGGATTCAATGAGACAAGGCGTGTACAGTGTCTAGCACATAGGAAGGCTGCCATACATGTTAGCTGTTATTCTCATGGTGCCATGTTGCAGCTGGGGAGACTGGCTCAGAGGCCATATGCCAAGGTTACACAGCAAGGAAGGGCCCTCCTGATCCTTTGACTTTTCCAAGGAAGGAACCTGGCCCAAAGGAAGTACCTGTTGAGGAAGGCCTTATCTTTATTTGAGGTATCCCAGGCTCTGTATCTCATTCCCTGGATCCCCAGGTCAGGGCATAGCTCCTGCCTGAGGCCTCAGTGTTCTTGTCCGTGAAATGGGCTGATCCCCTCCTCTAGGTGCTTTCGGGAGCTCAGTAAGGATGAACAGAGTCCCCTGTATTTCTGGGTTTTCTCAGCAGCATGCTTCTGTCCTCAGACGAGGGGGCTGAGCCTGTGCTGAGAAGAGGGGCATAAGAGGTCAGAGGGTGTGGAGTCAGGGAAAGAGGATTGCAGACCCACAGCCCAGTTCAGTCCTTGGCAGTCAGTTTTGGGGTGTTACTCTTAAAGAGACCCTAGTGGTATTGAGGGCATGTCCCACCCCAGGCCGTCTGCTGGGTGCTAACAGTGGTCAATGTGTCCTTGTATGTGTGTGTCCATCCATAGCTGGATATGTGCCCTGTGCTCTCCAGCAGGACCTGCATTTCTCCTAGCCTCCAAGACCAGTGTCCCCGTGTGTGTCTTCTTGGGCCTGAGTGGGGCTTTTTTTCCCTTTGGAAACTCCCCAGGCTGAATCATGGAAATCAGAGATGGAAACCCCCCCACACACACACCCAATTGCTCAGCTCAGTTCAACCACCGTAGCCTGTGGTCTCCCCTCCCCGTCACCACTGGCCAGCCCACCATCAGTCAGTCTGTCCATCTTGCCTCCCTTGGAGTCTAAGGAGACCAGCCCATCAAGATGGGTGGAGGGGTATGAGGGGGTATAGCAGGGATGGCAGGAATGTGCATGGAAGTGTGGGGAAGGGTGCGATGAGCCAGGGTGTGCAAGTCTGCAACCCTGCCTGGCTAGACAATGCAGGCTCTGCTGTGCGGGGGCCTTGGGGCTTGAAGGCCCTGAGGAAATGCTGCCTCCTCCAGGATGGCAGGCGGGATGACTGGGAGGCTGCTGCAGCGGAGTAGGAGGGGGGTGGTGCCTTGCTCAAACTCTGTCCTTGATTTATTGGTGATGGTTGCACAGTTCTGTAAATTTACTACAAATTAGTGAAATCTACACTGAGAAATGGATGAATTTTATAGTATGTAAACTATACCTCAATAAAGCTTTTTTTTAAAAAATCCTGCATTTGGCCTCAAGGTCCTGCCACCCTCATAGCCACACCTCGCACCATTTCCCCATTTCTTAGGAACACTTTCAGACTTGTGTCCCCCTTGGTAATCTCTCTTCATCCTAAACTCACAGGCTAAGCAGCCCCTTCCTCCAGCAAGGCCCCCATGACCCACTCGGTCCCTTTCCTGCTCTCTCGTTTCACATTGGTTGGTGTAACCATCGGCCCAGCTCACGTGTACTCCTCCAGGGCAGTGCCGGGTCTGTATCCTCCGCTCTCTCCCCAGGACCACAGGGCAGGGGTCCGCTATTGAGTAGGCAGTGCAGGCTGTGTGCAACCTAACATCTAGAACATCTCACCATGGGCCACTTGTGTGCATGTCTAATGCAGACAGCAGGGACCCACCCCACAGTGCCCGCCTGCCTCCACCCCATTGCTGTGTAGCCTGAAGGCTCAGGACAGAGCCCTGCTGGGGATGAATCCTGGCTCCCCTGGCACTGAGGGAGGAGTGAGGGCACTGCCATCACCTCTGGTGACCTCATTGCCAGCTGGCATTATGATGTCATTGGCCCTGCATTCCGGGTTCCTGCCTGGGTTTCTCCAAGTCCCCCAGGTGGGGACACTCCCTGGGGTCTGTGACAGCTCACCCCCTGACCACTAAAGGTGATGGCATGGTAACAACCCTGGGGGTGGGGGTGGGGGCAGCCTCAGGGTAGCTGGGCCACATTACCCTGGGCTAATCTGTCAGTTGCCCACATAGAACAAAGGCGGTCAGAGTAGGGTGACTAACACTTGGGCTCTGGGTTCAAGCTCTACCCCTGCTGGGCACCTGCTGCTTAACCTTGGCTTCACAGCTTGAACCTCACTGAGCCTCAATTTCTTCATCTCTGAAATTGGTTAATAGTTGCTATTTCCCTAATTACTAGGAGGAGTCAAGGAGGGAGAAAAGACATGTAAAGCCTAGAGTACAGGGCCTGGGACACAGTAGGTGCTCAACAAATGCTAGCTGATAGGGCTGGATAGTTAAGGGAACCTGAGTGTTGCTTGGTGAGAGCTGGCTAGGGAGGGGCAGGGTCCATGCTTTCTGGGACTGGCCGGGACCTGGGATTAGAGGCAGGGGTGGCCCCACTGTCAGGAAAGGGCTCCAGCTTTGACTGTCCCTCGCTTCCCAGCTGAGCCAGTAAACTTGAGCCCACAGGAGGTGGGGCCCCACAGCCCAGCCCTGAGGCCAGGAACCCACTGACCCCTCTTCCCAGGCCTTGGGCTGGAGTGGGCTGGGGCTCCAAACAAGGTGGGTCTCGTCTGGTCTACCCCTGCCTTTGCCTCTGCCTCCCTCTCCCGTGGGCAGGTCCAGCTCACTGCCTTCTCTTGGTCCCCAGGTCTGGACTCTCCTCAGAGCTCTGTTTCCTTGTCTCTTAGACCCTCAAGTCTCTGAGCTGGGTTAGGGGCCCTGAGTCTCTGAGCCCAGTCACCCCAGTCTCTGCTCCCCATGATGCTCTGTTCTCTAACCTTGACCCTTTGCCCTGTCCTCTCCCAGTCCCCTTTTCTCTGACCCACTCCTGGAGTCCTCTGTCTCATAATCCTCTATCCCTACCACCTGTCTCTATTCTTCTGGCCCCATGTCCCCCTCTGCTCCCCAGCTCTCCATGACTGGTTCCCCTCTCACCCCCCCCCCGCCCCCGCCCCCTGAGCTCTGTCCCCGCCCGTCAGCCCCTGGTCCCAGCTCCCGGCCGGCCCGGCTCCTGCATGGACAAAGGGGTCCTTTGTGGGCTGACCGCGGCTGGCGGGGCGGCGGGGCGCTGGCTCCGCATTGCTGATGAAACGGAGCCCTTTGTTGTCCCTCCTCAGGCGCAGTATTTCTTTTTGGGGGCTGGATGCGTTCCTGGCAGGGCCGATGATGGATGCGCCCGCCGCCCGCTCGCCCGCCAGCTTTCCCTCCCGCTCATTCCCGCTCCGCTTCAACGCAGCCCCAGCTCCTCCCCTGCCGCCTGGGCACTGTCAGGCCCTTTCTGGCCTGGGAGGGGTTGCTGTGTGCCCTATAGTAGAAGGCTGGGGCCTGGGAGAAGGTCTTCTCTTATGTCTTCCCCTTCCATGAGTAGAGCACACAGGCCCTGTGGTCATGGTCCACTGGGACCAAGGCATCAGCCTTTCCCTGGGTCTGAAAGAGAAGAGGAGCCAGGTACAAGGGCAGATTTGGAACAGGCTTGGTTGAGGGCCAGGCTTTGGGCCTGGATGTTGGTTTCTGCCCACTCTAAGATTTGAGGACAGAGTTACCCCGTGTACTAGTCCCCCTTGTGTACCCCCCACCTTCAGTTTCTGTGGCTGACAAACCAGTGTTCTGCCTGCAGCACCTGTTCAATGACATATCACGTCCTCTGGTCCTGAGCTCAGCATGTCCTGGGACCTGGTGGTCTAGGGGCCGGTAGCCCCCGAGGAAGGACAGAAGAATGAAAGATCAGAGAGATTCAAAGAGGGGGGCCAGAGATGAAGAGAACATGAGGTTTGGTCCCCAGCAAGAGAGACTCAGGTTGGAGACAAAAGCAGAGAGACTTAGCCACAGCACCAGCCCTGAACACAGGCAGGCCCGGCTGTGTCGGAGGGAGCTGACTTCTAATTGACCTGCCCGCCCCACACGCAGAGCCAGATCCTGGAGCCTGGAGGAGGGAGGGAGGGAGTAGAGCAAGAGCAGCGTTAATGCAGCTATCGATTTCTGCCACCAGCCAGCAGGCCGCAGAGGCGGGGTACGCACAGAGGGGCTAGGACGCAGACTGCTCCCCTCCCCACCTCTCCAGCCCGCGGGCGCCTGCCTTCTCCTGTCTGCTCCCCTCACCCTGTGTCTAGGGCTGGTCGGGCTGTGGTCCAGGGCAGGGAGTTGAGCTCGGAGGGGCAAGGACTAGATGAGTTGACTTGGGATGATGATTTCCAGCCCTGATCTCACTGGCCCTGGTACCCAGCACCTCATCCGGGCCATTGATGCCTGGAGGGGTCCTGATCTCTGAGGTCAGGGGCCCAAGAGCCAGCCTGGGCTTGCACCTTAGGAGGTAGAATGGGGCACAGCTTTCCTGGGGCATATGTGGCCCTCTTGCTCTTACTACGACTTTGACCTCCATGATACCCCCATTCTGGACACCCTGCCTGGCCCTCCTGGGTTTGTTCTGGTGGAATCTGCCAGCTTGCCCAGCTCTTCCTTACCACCATCTGCCTTCACTAGAAAGGAGCTTAGGTGGGCTAGTGCCTGCTTTGGAGGGGCAGGGATTGTCTGGCTGGCTACTGCTGTCTGCTATTCACCTCATCCTGGAGATAGCGCATTTCCCTCGCCTGCACTCGCTCCTCCTCACGGCCACTCCCTAGCAGTCCTGGGCCAGGGGCCTTGCCTGCACTGGACCTTGATTTCTCCTTCTGTAAGTGCACAGGGTTGGACTAGATGACCTCCCAGGACAGCCGGAGTCCTGTGACTAGGGGATGGTGGGGTTGCCTGGGGACAAAGATGCAGTGTGTGCCGCCCCCAAGCCCAGGGCGGGACTGGCCCAGCCAGATGTGCGCCTCCCCCTCAAGTCGCCAGCTGCTCGGGCTGGCCCTGTCCTCCCGCCCCTCTCCTGGGGGTTGCTGGCCTGCGGCAGGCAGACACTAGAGAGGCAGGGCTGATGAGGAAACTACCACTCCGCTCCATCTGGAACAGTTCCTTCCAGAGTTCCTGGCCAAGGAGCCTGGTTGCTCACATGCCTTAGTCCTGGGGCCTGAGCAGAGCAGGCTCTGTCCTAGGAAGGGGCTCCGCAGACACGTGGACGGACCTGAAGAACAGGCTCCGTTTCCTGGAGGGTCACACCTGCTCTCAGTCCTCTCACACAAGCCAGAGGTCCCTCCTGCCCACAGTCCAGTCCTGCTCTCTAGGCTCTCACTGGGACCTCCATCCAGACCCATCTGGGAGCTAGGTCAGAGCACAGCAGTGATGCCTGAGTCGAGACAAGAGTGGGTTCTGAGGTTTAAGAGAGAGAAGGGTGTGCCATTGTGTGCACAGGCATGTCCCCCACTCCTCCCCTCTGGCACAGTGCTGCCTGCCCTCTAGCAGGAGGATACATGCTCCTTGAAGTAAGCGTTCTGTGCTCTATTTGGCAAACTGTTAAACAAAGTCAGTTTCCTTTATCTGCAGGACTTGCCAGAGCCTTGAGATAATTGATGTGTATTAAGAATCTCAGACAGCATCCAGGGGCAGCTTCCCAGGCTTTTTGATCTACACCACCCAGTCCTTCAGAGACTGTTCCCACCCCGCTTCATAGTTGGGTCAGTGAACAATCAGGAAGCAGAGGGTGACTCTGTAACCCTCCAAGGTTAATCAAGCTCTCCAGCTCTCTCCTGCCCCCAGCACAGACTCTAGCAGGGCAGAGGGAGACCCAGCTGAGCCTCTGCCACACTACTTGGTGGCTGTGTATCCATGGGCTAGTCCATTCTTCTCCCAAATCTTTTCTTCATCTATAAAACAGGTTATTACTAGCTACAGCTTTGTAGGGTTCTGTGAGTCTTAAGTGAGATCATACAAATTAGGAATTCCTAACTATGGTTGGCATTTCGTAAATGCCTAGCCAGGATGTGATATTGTGGTGGTGATGGTGGCGGTGGTGGAGGGGGTGTCTGCTGCCCTGACCCTGTATCCTCTTGCCCTGACAGAGTGAAGACACTGCCACGTGGACATCTGACCATGTACCTGCCCTGAGCAGCAAGGCCTACCAGGTGTTTCTGTCGTGGGCAGCAGGGCCAAGTGCTCATCTGTGGACCCCCCGCAGTTGGCAGGCTCCCCCAACAGTGGGGTCTGGGCCTCGGCCCCACCATGTCGAGCCTCGGCAGTGGCCCCCAGGACACCAGCAGCAGTAGCAGCAGCAACACCAGTGGCAGCAGTGGCAGTGGCCCAAAGGCTGGAGTGGCAGACAAGAGTGCGGCGGCAGCCGCGGCTGCGCCCACCTCGGTGGCGGATGATGCACCACCCCCCGAGCGTCGGAACAAGAGCGGCATCATCAGCGAACCCCTCAACAAGAGCCTGCGCCGCTCCCGCCCTCTCTCCCACTACTCTTCCTTTGGGGGCAGTGGTGGCAGTGGTGGTGGCAGCATGATGGGCGGGGAGTCTACCGAAAAGGCTGCTGCGGCTGCAGCCGCTGCCTCCCTGTTGGCCAATGGGCATGACCTGGCAGCAGCCATGGCTGTGGACAAAAGCAACCCTACCTCAAAGCACAAAAGTGGTGCTGTGGCCAGCCTGCTGAGCAAGGCAGAGCGGGCCACGGAGCTGGCAGCCGAGGGACAGCTGACGCTGCAGCAGTTCGCGCAGTCCACGGAGATGCTGAAGCGCGTGGTGCAGGAGCACCTACCGCTGATGAGCGAGGCGGGCGCCGGCCTGCCTGACATGGAGGCCGTGGCGGGTGCCGAAGCCCTCAACGGCCAGTCCGACTTCCCCTACCTGGGCGCCTTCCCCATCAACCCAGGCCTCTTCATCATGACCCCGGCGGGCGTGTTCCTGGCTGAGAGTGCGCTGCACATGGCTGGCCTGGCCGAGTACCCCATGCAGGGAGAGCTGGCCTCCGCCATCAGCTCGGGCAAGAAGAAGCGGAAACGCTGTGGCATGTGTGCGCCCTGCCGGCGGCGCATCAACTGCGAGCAGTGCAGCAGTTGTAGGAACCGAAAGACTGGCCATCAGATTTGCAAATTCAGAAAATGTGAGGAACTCAAAAAGAAGCCTTCCGCTGCTCTGGAGGTAACGGCGCCTTAGAGGGAGGTGTGTGGGCTCTTGCGTCTGTCTGGCAGTCCAAACCCACTCCTGCCCCTATTCCCACCTTTCCTGCCTGGGCAAGTGTCTGGGGGATGCCCAGCCCATCTCTGGGCTCTGGGGTTTTAGGGCAGGCTCCAAGACACTAGTTCACTGCCCCACAAGTCAGAGCCACATCCTGCGATAGATGCCCTCAGGTTGTTTTGAACCTAGGCAAGCATGAAATTCCAGGCAGAGGCCTAGCATTCTCTCCAGGCCTCGGGATTCTGAACCCATCCTGGAGTTCTAGGTCAGGTATTGAGATTCCCACACAGGTCCTAAGTCTTTGACTTTCAGACATGTCCTAAAGCTTCCAGTCCCTGACCCAAGATTCCGGGACTCTCCTCTGCACCATTTGAGGGGTTCTGTCTGGTAGACCCTGTGGCTTTGAGGGGTTAGCCCCTCATTTGCCCCTTCAGAGCCCACCCTTTACCCCCGAGGCCACCCAAGGATACAGCAGCTCCAGTGCTGACTGCCCTGCTCTGAGGGCTGGAAGAACCCTAGCTCTAGGCACCTAGTTAACAAATTTGGGGTGCCTTGGGACCCTAAGGTCAGTCTGGCTGCATACTTAATAGCCAGGGGTCCTGTGGGCCTGGAACTAGGGGGTGGCTTGAGCCTGGGGAATGGGCAAGCCCTGTCCACTATGGGATTGGCTTTGAGAAGGCAGAAGGGTTCCCATGCTATTTTCTCACCACCCTTGTGGCAGGGCCTGTCCCCATGCCCTCAGCCATGACACCTTGCTGTGGTGTCAGGCCCGGGGACAAAAGCATCTTTTCAGCCTGCTGACCCTGCCCTGTCCCCGCCCCTCTGTGAGTGGGCTTGACGCAGATGTTCAGAATGGTTATAAAACAGTGGTATTCCAGCTGTGGCTAGCCCCCCACCCCAAGCCCCAAACATCATGTATCTGCTCTCCTGTCCAGAGAACACACTTGTGTGCACACAAAGGCACCTGCTCTCATCTAGTGTAGAGACAGATACACACACACACACACACATACATCCTGCCCAGTACCCAGTCTTATTATAGACGCAGCTCTTAAAACACAGCAAGCATCCTTCCTTCCCACCACAGCTCCAGACACACTACACACTGTATCATAGCTCAAGGCACACACCTTGTATGTGTCCAGTGCACACGCGTACACACTCATTTGACAGAAACGTGACTGTAACTCTCAGATGTACCACAGTCGCCTGGCGCTTAAGGCTTTTGGACCAGGGAAAGGAGTCCTCCTGTCTGGATGGAGTGTTTCTGGGCACAGTGGCTCAGGAGGCCTCCAGGTGCTCCAGGCCCTCCAGTGGCCCAGCGGGTCAGGCTCCTCCTCTGGCCTGGCCAGGATGGCAGGAGCTCCACGGGGTGGCCGCTTTTACTCCATGCCCATCCCTCCGCCATGAGGCCACCCACGGGGGAACGTCTTTGCACCAGGCCCAGCCGGACCCTGACTGAACTCTCTCCTTGTTTTTGTCTCCCGCCCCCGCCAGAAGGTGATGCTTCCGACGGGAGCCGCCTTCCGGTGGTTTCAGTGACGGCGGCGGGAACCCAAAGCTGCCCTCTCCGTGCAATGTCACTGCTCGTGTGGTCTCCGGCAAGGGATTCGGGCGAAGACAAACGGATGCACCCGTCTTTAGAACCAAAAATATTCTCACAGATTTCATTCCTGTTTTTATATATATATTTTTTGTTGTCGTTTTAACATCTCCACGTCCCCAGTATAAAAAGAAAAAGAAAAGAAAAAAAATTTAACTGCTTTTTCGGAAGAACAACAAAAAAAAGAGGTAAAGACGAATCTATAAAGTACCGAGACTTCCTGGGCAGAGAATGGACAATCAGTTTCCTTCCTGTGTCGATGTTGATGTTGTCTGTGCAGGAGATGCAGTTTTTGTGTAGAGAATGTAAATTTTCTGTAACCTTTTGAAATCTAGTTACTAATAAGCACTACTGTAATTTAGCACAGTTTAACTCCACCCTCATTTAAACTTCCTTTAATTCTTTCCGACCATGAAATAGTGCATAGTTTGCCTGGAGAATCCACTCACGTTTATAAAGAGAATGTTGATGGCGCTGTGTCGAAGCCCCTGTGTATCCATCCACGCGTGTGGAGCTGCCGCGAGGAGCTCGCAGAGCGGGAGGGAGCAGCCCACTCACCCTCCCCAGGGTGGGGTGGAGGGGCAGGCCAGCCATGCCGCGCCCACGGTCCCCAGAATGGGATCCCCCACCCCAACAGTGATGATTTTGCGAAAACGAAAGTTCTGTCGTTTATCCATTGAGATCTGGGGAGCCCATGTCTCAATATTTCTGAACCTGGCTACTTTCCTTAGAGAAAATAAGTCCTTTTTTTCTGGCCTTGCTGCTGGTAACAGAAGAAAGGGCTTCTTTGCGTGGCCCCATGCCGGTGGGGGTGGGTGCCCAGGGGCCCCCTGAGGCCTGGGCCCCCTTGCCCATGGCCAGCTTCCTGCTGATGAACATGCTGTTTGTATTGTTTTAGGAAACCAGGCTGTTTTGTGAATAAAACGAATGCATGTTTGTGTCACGAAGCACCACTGGCTTCTTGCTCTCCGGTTCTCGGGCCTGGCTTGGGGGCTGTTGCTGGGCGGGTTTGCTGGGACCACCTTGGAAAGGAAAAAGGATGGCCCAGGGACATTTAGAGTGGGGATCTCATGGAACGTGAGGCCCTCTGGATCCAGAAGCAGGGCAAGCAGGAGCAGCCAGCCTGGCCGACAGGATGGAAATTCTGTTAATCTGGAAGTGGCTGGTACTGGAGCACCTCGCCTGCCTGATTGTACCCACTACCTCAGGATCTGGACCTCCAGGGACCTTCACTCACCTGGTGCTACCTTCTCTGTTTACCTAAAGTCATCAAGCCTGATCAGTGCAAAGCAGCCAGCGGTACTAGAGGTGGGGCCTGAGCTGCCTGTCAGGTTCTTATTTCTTTCTTCTCAGTTGCAGGGATCTAGTGCTCCCCAGCCACTGAGGTGATTCCCCAGGGATTGGCTTTAGCCCAGGTTCATGGGGACTTGGCTGTGCCTGGCACACACACAGACACCCCCCACCATCCCCATATTACTCCCTTCCAGGCTGCTGTACTAGGGCCTAGAGGTGTCCCTGACTTTGGCTCTTGTGTGACTGTCCCCACCCCCCAGGAAGTTTGTTGGCCTAAGGTTGTCTGGGACCTCCAGGGCCAGATGTCTGGGGAAATCACCACACAGCCACATGGTCTAGTCCAGGGCAGCCTGAACAGGAAGGGGTGGCAGCTGCATGCCCCACCCCTGGACATCACAGAGGCCGGCCTGCAGGATGAGGCCTGTCATCCGCTTGACCATTTCCTCTATCCAGCTGCTCAGAGCCTTGTTGAGATGGAGCTAGACTTGAGGAAGGACTTACCGACGATGTTGGGGTCTGGCTTCAGGTGGGTAAGGGCTTTGGGGATGAGGGAAGGGGCGACTTCTGAAGCTGAGTGGGCAGTGAGGTGGGGGAAACGGGCTATCTCTGCCATTGTTCCGGGGAGGAGAAAAAGCAGCCATGTTGGGCAGGGGCTCTGACCCTCAACCCCTTCCCGGGTGTCGCAAGCTCCCTTCGAGCACCAGGAGCTCAGCAGCCTGGCCTGGCACAGCGGGGGCAGGCGGGGGCGGTGGGAGGCAGCTTTCAACTTCATCTCTGCCTGGGAAAAATTCCCTTTCATGTGGCTGCCTGTGATCTCTCCAGGCGGCTCTGCCGAAGGAGGGGGCGTCCAGCGGGGAGCAGGGGGAGGTGTTGCCGCCTGGGGCACCCTCGCCCCCTGCACAACGCAGACCGTGGCACCTCCAGAACCTTTTGGAGGTGGGGAGGGTCCTCCCTGGGGAGTAGGGGCGGGAAGCCTGTCCGGCAGGGGGCACCTGGGCAGGAGGCCTCTGCCTGCCCCCCGCCTGGCTGCTGGCAGCACACAGGCCGCAGATGGCCTCGGCCAGCCTTCGTTGGCATGCCTACAGGTGTGGGGTGGACGGCTCTGGTGCCAGCCCCAAGGGGGGGATGCTGTGACTCAGCCGGCTTGTATCCTCTCGTGTGCCAACCCGCAGTCCAGCCATGGCTCCTGGGCCCACCCCTCAACACAGGAGCCCTAAGCTTGTAGCCCCTCGCCTCTGCCAACTCTGGCTTCTCATGCTCCATTTTGTGGAAGTGGTAGTCCAGCCCCTCTGTCTGGAGGAGGCCCAGGCAGGGGTGGGGATAGCTGTGAGGCTAAACACATGATGAGACCTCAGTTACCTCATCTGGGAAACGGGGACAGTAAGAGTCTCTCTGCCGTGAAGTTGCCTGAGGATGAGATGAGATCACTCTAGGGAAGGGCCTGGCTCCTCGTAAGTACTCAGTCAATGGCAGCTGGCGCTGCTATTTTAAAACTATTATTCACCTACATCTCACCAAGATGCACCCCACCTTCCACCCAGGGTGTGTGTCCTCCCTAAAGCCCCAGCCTCCCCACATCTCATCTCTCCACAGGGTGGCCTAGCTGCTGCCCCAGTGCTGGGCAGGCCCTGCTCCGGCATGTCCGTCTCTGCCTGTTTCTGTCTGGCTCTCTGTCTTGATGGTCCCTGCTGGTCTCTGGCTCTCTTTTCCGTGTCTCTGTCTGTGTCTTGTCATCTCCAGTCTCTGAGTCTCTACGTGTCTCCTGTGTCTCTACGTCTCTGTACCTCTCTGTATCTCTTACCTCTGTCTTTCTGTTGCAGGCTCACCCCTGCTGCTCTCCGTCTGACTGAGAAGTACTTAGAGACAGGCTTCCCTGTGGAGTTGTATGTCCAATTCCCCTCCCTGGGGGTGCCCTCAGCTCCCCTCTGCTACAGTTGGGAGCTTGACCTCCTGGTGACCCGGGTCTTCACCTCAAGCACCCCGTCCCCCAACCTGGGTGGCAGGGTATGGTTGGAGAGGCTGGGAGTGAGTGCACATGGGGCTGGAGACAAACCCAGCCTCCTTGTAGCTCTCTGTGTGTGTGTGAGAGAGAGAGAGAGGGAGAGAGAGATGCTTCAAGGCCTTGACAACTGTGTAAGGCCTTGTGCAGCCATGTGGCTCTGTGTGACACTGTGACATTATTAAAATGGGTCTGCGACTGTGAGGTAGACTGATGTGAGACCTCATGTCAGCAGCCCCACACTTTGGGGACATTCTGTGACATTGCATATATAATCCTGTGACATTGTTCAATCCTGTAATAGACCCAGCCTGATACTAGGTTGTACAACTGAATGTGTGACACTGGATATGCAACACTGATATTGTATGGCATGCATGACCCTGTGACAAGACACTGGGTGGTTCTCTGTGGTTTGTGTTGTGTCTGTGTGACCATTGTGGGTGTGGCCTTGAGACTGATATCAGGGATTCTGTGTGAATGTGACGCTGGCTTGTGACCATGCTGTGACCTTGTGACGTTGCCTTTATAACCCTGGGTGTGTGCTCGTGACATTGTGTGTCAGTGTGCACCTGTGATCCCCTTGGTGATGCTGACATCATGCACCATGTGTTTGTCTGCAGCATTTCCTAGGTCTTTGCCCTGACAGCCGTGCAACTCTGTGGACAGAGTGAGGGCTCTGGCAGCCCCTCTTACCCCCAACCTGCCCCTGAGGCCCAGTCTAGGTTGGGGAGCTGGCTTGGGGGCAGCAGGCATGGTTCCCACGGCCGCCACAGCCCCTCTCCCAGCCCCACCACCGCCGGCTTCAGCGCCACAGAATATCCTGGCAACCCCAGCTTCTTTGTTCTCTGTGGCCGCCAAAGGCTTCTCCCCACCCTAGCCTGCCGAGCGCCTGCCAAGCACCCTCTCCCCCACCGACGGCAGTGGGGTTTGTTCTGACCTAGTCCCTTGCTGCCCTTATCCCCCGACTCAAACTGGGGCCCCTGTTGCATGCCTCCAAGCCTGATTCAACATTCCACACTGGGCCTTGGACCCCCTGCTATGAGCTTACTGTGGTCATGTTGTGCAGGAAGAAGGAAGCAGGACAGCCCCTGTGGTGTATTGGGTGATTGTAGGCCAAGAACTGGGCCCTGTATGGGTACTTCCCCACGGCGCAAGGCTAGTTGGAGGCTGTCTTCAGCCTGGGATGATTTCCATTTGTTAAGTATATTTGCTCCCTTGGCTCCAGAAAGTCATCGGGATAGGGATTATCTGTTTTACAGGTGACAAACTGAAGCCCAAGAGTCACATGTGACATGCCCAAGTCACAGAGCAAGATGGTAGTAAGGCACTGATTAGAACCTGGGCTCCTGGCTGTCAGACCCTTGCACTAGCCTGCTTTGGGGAGACAGGCCCCCTGCATGGATGGGAAAGAGGGCCTGGGAGTCTGAATCTGGACATATTAGTCCTCTCTTCGTGGTCACTGTGTGTCAAAGCCACATTCTGCATGTGTGTGTGTGTTTGTACATGTGCCTTTGTGGATGACCTTGGCCAAATGCCCTTGCCTCTCTGTTCCCAGGAAAAAAGGGCAGAATAACCAGGGATTGTAGGGTGGGACACTTGGCAGGGTGCTTTGCAGAGCAACAAGGTCACCTCACAGCAACAAAACACATAGTACTTACAACAAGCACATGGCGTTGGTGGCCCAGGGGCAGATTCTGTCTTGGGGCCCCAGCCTCTATTCCCAGGTTCAGCCCAGCTCTGTGCTGTCACAAAGAAGGAGGTAGTGATGGCTGCATGACTCTGCTGCAGTCAAGGCTGCTTAGGCCTGACCTGATTGCAGCACCGGCTCCCACTCCCTCCCAGGTGCCAGAGATGGATGGATGGAGGTCACTGTGCAGCCAGCCCTGGCCCCCCACTGCCCACCCGCAGCTCTTTGCTGACAGGCACTGCTGACAACAGCCAAGGCGGGGGAGGGACAGCAGCCACCAGCATGTTAATAACACAGATCTTGGCCCAGGCACCCTGTAGGCAGGTAATCGGCACAGAGAGGCTCAGCTGCCCCCAAGCTCACACAGCCCTGCAGAGAGTCCTGTCCCTAGTGGTCCACAGCTCCCCTGAGGGCCCCTTGAGGGCTCTTCCTGCCACACTGAGTTGAGAATGGCTGGGGAAGATAGAGAAGGGATGGGAGGGTCCCACGAGGCCACCGACCCAGCTGCCAGAGCGGACACTTTCATCTCTCTTCGCCTGTCGACCTGCCATCCCTCAGTGGCATTAAATTCCCCTCCTGCCAGAGAACAAGGGCTGCCTCAGATTCCAGGCAGCAGGGCATGAAGATGGGGTGGGTCCAGGGGAGGAGAGCCGGGTCCTGCAGGGCTCCAGGCCTGGGCTGGGGGTAGGGCTGGGGCTGGGGGCTCTGGTGGCCAGCGACCCCAGCCCTGTCCACATGCAGGACTGCTTCCTGTTGCCTTCTCTCTCCCTGACTGATGCCTCCCTCCCTTTTCAGGTGGTGCCTCCTACAAGAGCTTTCTTAACCTCTACAAGCCAGGTCTAGTGTCCCAGTGCCACCCCCATCACTGCCAATCACTCTGGGTGACACCACCTGGCTTCAGGGCTGCGGTTTGCAGCTCAGCAAGGGCGGCACTGGCACCAGAAAACCTCTGTGGGCTGAATAAACACATCTCCTCTTTCTGGACATTTTTTTCCTCTCGTGTGTTTCCAATTCTAATTGGAGTACTGTCCACAGGTGAGGGGAAACTTACTAGAAAGAGCCCCCTTTCCCCAGCCCCCTAAAACCTCCATATTCTGCCTCTATCCTTGGTTAGAGGTGCTAACAGTATCCCCCACCTCACAAGACATAGAGCTTGTTGCCCGTGTGCCAGGCATTGGGCCATCCATTGCACTTTCCAGCTTTCTTAATCCTTACAACCCTGTGAGGATGGCATTGATTTGTTATCCCCTTTTATAGATCAGGAAGCTGAGGTTCAGAGAGGTAGAGGTAGAGGGACATACAAGGTCACACAGTCAAGTTTCTCTGTTTTTAGAAGCTGACATTAAACACCTGGTTATGCCTCAGGCTTTGGCTGGAAGAGACCCCCCTACACACCCAGTCCCTATCCCACATGCTGCCTGTGGTCCTGCCCAGATGCGGGATTAGGGTCAAGCATTACTTACTCAAACTTTTCTGTCCTTTCTGACATTTTATTTCCTTACTTTTTGTTTTTGCAGAAAACGTATATTGCTTTTCAAGTCAGAAAACCCAATAAAGTTCTTTAACTAAACGTTCTTAAGCCCAGAAAAGGTTTGAAAACAAAGAGCACACTGTGGAGTGAGAGTGAGGGATGAGAGCGTAGCCCAGGATCACTGCCCACTTCCCTGGAATGACAGGGTGTGGGTATCTGGGGGGCCCAAAGTGGGTACAGCCTGGAGGTACAAAGACCTCCGTCCCTCCACCTTCCTGGCATCTTCCCACCACCCTCCCAGCCCCTCACACAGCTCTGAGCCTGCCCAGGAAGGGACACCGCCTGTAGCTGAGTTTTGGCTCTGCCGCAGCGGGATCCACAGGCAGCTGCTGGGGTCCGGGGGGAGTGGCTGCGAGGGTGAGGGCAAGGGCAGTGCCCGCTGCGCCGCCGTTGATAAGGCGACAGAGCCCTCGGGAGCCAGGACACAGTGAAGCCATGGAAACGAGGCCGAGGTGTGAGGCTGGCTCAGCCGCTTCCCCCAGGTGGCTGCCTCCCAAGCCTGGCGGGGGCCCAGCAAGGCAGGTCCACCCACTCCCTGACCGACCTCTGGGGGCCAGGCTCGGGCAGGCAGCTGGGCAGGTCTGATGTCACCCCAGCCCACTTTCCCTAGGGCCAGGCCGGGTCAAGCCTCCTCTGAGTGGGGAGGGCTGGGGACAGAGGCAAGGATGTTCTGAGTCTTTGGCCTCAAACCCCCCTGACCCGATTCAGTTCCTCCCACCTTTTACTGCCCCCCTCCTTTACTATAAATATGTGTGTATTATTTACTTTAAGCATTTTGATAAATCATAATAGGAGAGACATCTGCTGTCAAAACTGCAAACTGCATTTGGGGCTCAGCTGGTGGCTGAGGGCTAGAGGCCGGGGTGCAGGGGCTATGATGGTCTGAAGGGGATAATATAGACACCCCCAACCCCTCACTGAGGGCTGGGCCTTGAAGGGGACCCAGGCCCCATCCTTTGGGACCCCTCCTCACCAGCTGCTGACCATGAAACCTTCCCAAGGAGTCTATTCCCCCCTCCCCCCAACCCCCACCACAACTGTGTCCCTCCTGCCTGCCTCCCTCTGCCTCAGAATTAATGCAGCCGTGACAGCGGCTGAGAAGTCCCCCGAGCAGAGATTAACTCCCAGGGCAGCGCGGGCGGGGTTGACCATGGGAGGCTGAGGAGTGGGGGGCTGACGCACAGGCCTCACAAGATTAATCGCCCTGCAGCCGGCCTCATCACGAGGGTGCCCAGTGCTCCGACCCCCACCCCCAGCGGGGGTGCTGGGTCCTGTGTCAGGAGCCTGCCCTGCCTCCTGCAGCCCTCATGGCTCCAATAGGTGGGAGGATTTTGGAAGCCAAGACTGAGTTCTTTTCTCATTTTCTCTTCCCTTCCTGGTGGCCCTCAGACCCTGAAGACCAAGCAGCAATCCCGTGGCCTCTTTCCCTCCCCTGTTCCCTGTTTGGCTCAGCAGTCCCAGGAAGGGGAGGCCCTGACCCTTGCCGGCCTACCTACCACCTGCTGGCTCCCATGGCTCCGCTGGTGTGCCAGTTCCCCAAACAGAGCTGGGGGTGGGAGGCTCAAAAGGGGTGCTGGTTGATAAAGCACTGGGGTCATGGACCTGGGTATTGGTCTTTCTTAGCCAGTCACCCACTCACAAAGTCTTTTAGGGGTTGCAGCTAGTGGGATTGAGGTTAGACATGGGAGTAAAGTCCTCCAGGCAGGGAGGACCTAATGGAGGCTGAGGCTGAGCTGTGGTTGGAATCTGCCTTGACTCTAAGTCTGGCTGGAGAACTCTCTTCCATGTACCCACTGTCCTGGGTGCCCCATCACAGCCTTGCTGTGATCATAACGTAAACACTCCTGTTTACTTGCTGGTCTTCCCAGCTAGAAAATAAGCTCCAAAGGGGAGAGGATTTTCTACCTGGCACATGCTAGGTGCTTAATAATGTTGAATAAATGGATGCATTGGAGGCAGAGGACATGTGGTAGCTCTCTGTGTATAATGAATTGGAGAAAGAAACTGTTGGGTCTGAGCTTGAGGATCCCAACTGCAGGGCCACAGGCTGGTGATTGCCAAGAGGGGGCCCCAAGAGAAGAGGGGGCTTACAGCTGGATACCAGGCTCACAAGCTGTATGACCTTCTACAGGAAGCTTCCCTCTCTGGGCTTTACTTCCCAGAGATACTATGAGGGTGGAATGAGAAGTCCTCTGTGAAAGGTCCTTGTCAACTCTCAAGCCTTGTACTCCTTGGTGAACAAGAGATCTACTTGGATAGAAGGAGCCAAGAAGGCTTCTTGGAGGAGGTATGAGTAGAGTTGAGCCTGCTTACCTAGGAGACTTGGAGACTGGGACAGTGAGGAGACCATACTGGAGGGAGCCCAGGGGACTACGGGGTCATCCTCAAGCTCCAGGATGAGTGAATGTATTTTGTCTTGGGGACAGTGGGAGTCAATGACGGTTCTGGAACCTGGGCAACCTTTGGATGGACTTAAGTCTGGAGTGAAGACTTCAGTTAATCTGGGTATGTGGGGTAAATTCCCAACCCCATCCTGGCCCCCTGGGGCTGAGCTGGGGAGTCAGCAGGAGGACATGATCATGTTCCCTGCCATGTCCCTTCCAAGGGAAACAACATATCCTGTATTAGTAAGTGGGGGGCTAGACTTGAATAGAAATGACCTGTCAGTTCTGAGGCCTTGACTACTCCAGGGGGACTGGATGGGGACTCCAAGTTATAGGCCAGGCTGGTTGAAGGGCTTCAGGATTTGTTCACATCCTAGACATCTGGGCTCCACCTCTTATCCCCCAAGATCCTAGCAGAGGATCAGAGTCCTGGGCTGAGAGAGGCAAGGGGCTAGGATTTCCATCCAAGCTGTAACCCCGTAGCTGGCTTTGTGATCACATGACCAAAGACACAGCCAGCCCTTCCAGTCTAGCTTTCCCAATTAGTGCAGTGGAGTACCTTCCAGGATCAATCAGCCAAAGTTCTAGTCTCCTAAGAGTTCAGACCTCCAGAAGGGGCTGTAGTTTCTCGGGGTCCTTCACTCCGGCCCCCTCCCCCACTTCTGTGCTGGGCCCGCTCCCTTCTCCTGCTCTGACACCCACACCCCCCCCTCACCCCTGACCCTGTGGCCAGCAGCTTCTGCTGCTGTCATCCGTTGTCATGGGAACCAAGCAGCTCTGACCTGGCCGCACAGGCAAGAGCTGGCCCGGAGCTTCTAGCAGGGGAAGCTGAGGGTAGCAGGGGTGAGATGGAGGTGCCTGTCCCTGCCAGCTTGACTGGGTGCTGATACACCCCATAGAAAGGGGGCATGGGAAAGATGACCAGGATGGGGGTGGGCTGGGTTACAGGGTTTCAGGACCTGACTACTTCCAGTCCCTGGGGTCCATGCCCTTTCCCAAGCTGGCCCCCCTATCCAAACCCGGCTCCAGGCTGGCGGTGGTAGGGAGGGGTGGCGGGGACCTTCCTTTTTCCCTCACTGCTGATGGTTGCTCAGAGCCCTGAGCTCAGCTCATTCTCAGAGGCTAAAAATACCAGAGAGGCGGCGGCAGCAGCTCCCCTGACACCCCGTCCACTGCACCCCCTCACCAGCAACACACACACACACACACACATGCACACACCCAGCTTGGACCAGGTGCCAGGGTGCAGCTTAACCCACTATCGTCCATGGAGTTTCCTAAAGTCCCACCCCGATGTGAGACCTAAACCTGGTTCACTTCCACCCCGATCCCAATATGCTATGTGATCTTCAGGTATAACTTTGGCTTCTCTGGGTCTTGCTTTCTCTTTTATATAGTGAGGAGCTATAAAGAAGAGAAGACCCTCAGGAGTGGAGTAGATGGTCAAGCCCTGGCTGCCCCATCTCATTTAATCACCATGGCAGTCCTGGTAGCTCTCTGAGGTCACAATCTCCCTTTTCTGGATAAGCAAACCGAGGGTGGAAGGTAAGTGTGGCTCAAGGGTGCTAATCAGACCTTTGGGTGCCAAGGTGGCCCTCTCTTGTCCTGCAGTAACAAGTGGAGCTTCTGGGACCCCCAGGCATTTATTGAAAAGTAGGTCTGTGCCCCTACAGCAGGGCAGCGGGTAGCTCCCTCAAATCTCAAAGGAGTTCCTGGTTCTGTGAGTTAAGACTGGGGTTGAGGAGGAGTCCACACCGCCCACCCAGAGTGTGGCTGGAGTTCAGGTGAGTGTCCACACTGTCCTTTTGCCTAAGGCCTGGCCAAGTCATGGACTCACTGTCCATACTGCCTGTCTGCAGTCCTGGCTAAAGCCAAGTTGAGGGTCCATGCTGCCCACAAGAAGCTGAGGTCAAGGAGAGTATCTGTACTGCCTCTTGCCCTGGAGCTATGTATTTCCATCAGCGCCGGGCTCGGGCTTCATTTTGGGTTTCATATTTTCTCTTTCCTCCTGGAAACCAGAAATTGTGCTCATCCATTGTGCTTTAGAGGAGGCCCGCTTTCATCTCGGGACCAGCGGGGAAAAGCAAGATGGGTGCGCTAGTATTTCCAGGACCCTCCGTGGAAGTCACAGCCATTGGGCACTGAGAGGCCTGGAAAACTATACCCAGATCTCCAGGACCCCTGGGGGTCCACTGCTGTGAGACCTGAGTCATTGAGCCCCACTCCTCCCATTCACCTTGTCACCCAATTCCACTGACATCCTGAGACTCACAGGGTGCACTTTCCCATAGACCCAAGATCTCAAAATGTTGGAGCTGGTGTCCATACGACCGGGGCATGGATTTTCTGTGTGGGCCACCCAATCCTGCAGTGCAGAGAGCAGGCTTTAAGTCATACACCCTAAGTTCACAATACCAGCTTTTCCTGTGTGACCTTGGGCAGGATACTTCATCTTTCCGGGTTTGTCCATCTGTAGAACAGGTGTTTAATAGTACCTGTCTGTAAGGTCTGGTACAGGGATTAAATGAGATATTCCCATAAAGTGTCTAGCAGAGTAAGCGCTCAATAATCATTCTTTTTGGGGGCTGGAAGGGAAGGGGCATGCTCTGAAGGGTTCTGGGACATCTGCTCATTCATTATTCCAGAGTCAAGAACTATGTTGGTTGCTGGGTCATAGGGCCTAAGGCCCCATCTGGGGTCCCCCCTCTGAACTAGGGGGCTCCAAAAGAGAAGTGTTGCCCATTAGTTTTATGAACATATTTTTAGCCTATAAATAGATGCTCTTAGGTAAAACATTAATAAAGTGCATCACGTTGGTGGGGAAAATTAAATGTAAATGAGATAATTAAAAATGAGGCAGGTGCCCGCTGCTTCGTGCTATTACTTCTTATTAAACGTTATGAGAGGTGGACTTGGGTGAGGTGGGAGGCTGGTTGTGGGGTTCCAATGGGGGTGGGAGCTGCAAGGGATTACCTACTGGAGTCCAGTTTGGTCTTTGGAAGAGTCGGACCTAGAGGATGCTCCTGCATGGGCTCTGGAGAGCTCTGGGGGTTCTGGGACCAGAGCCCTGGAGGCGGGTCCCTGAGTCAGTGCCTTCCCCTCACCACATGTCAAGGTTTCCTCATTTGTAAAAGAAGAGTAACAGGCCCTACCCTCACAAGACTAAGGCAGGGGTGATGTGAGATAATATCTAGAAGATAACCAGCTGAGGGCCTGGCACATAGTAGGTGTTCATTAAATATCTGCGATTACTAGTAATGTCATCACCACCATCACTGTGTCATTGTGACTGAAGCCCTCTCAGCCGCAGTCCCTGAGCTGAGGATACTATAGACAAAAGCTTCTGTATTAGGTGAGGAAAGGAAGGCTCAGACAAGGGATCCAAGGTCACATATTCTGAGGGAGGTAGCATTGTTTACTATTCCAAGGTCTCAGAGGGGAAGCTGGAGAAACAGCACTCCCCACTCAATACTCTGCTTCCCAAATTTAACATTGATGTCTTTCTTTTTTCTGCACCTGCCCTGTGCTCCAGGCTCTGGGAAGGGTGTGAGGGCCCAGAGGTGAGTACTTCTGGAATGAGGGAGACATCCTGGGGGGGCTAAGTCCCAAAGAAGTGTTTAATCACAGCAATTCTCCAGAGAATAGATAGGCCTGGGGAGGGGGTCTGAGGTCTCCCCAGGAGGTGTGATCCCTTTCAGCATGATGAGATTGGTAGAGACTGGAGGATAGGCAAGGCAGGTAGCAGGACCAGCGGGAGCAAGGCAGGGAGACTGGAAAGCCCGCAGCCAGGCCTGTGGTGGGCTGTGGAGGGTGCACGATGAGGGGGTGGGAACACGAACACGGAGCGGGTGAGTCACCGTTTCTGGGCCAGGCAGGCGGCGGCTGCAGAGCGGGGGGCGCATTCCTAGCTGGCAGGGCGGCCGGCACTAATGTCTTTCCCACATGGCCCCGAATTCCCGGCTCGGCACGATCACACGGGCAAGACGCTCCCGAGGCCACCCCCGCCCCAGCTGCCTCCTTCCCACAGAGAGGAGAAGAGGGGAGGGAGTGTGGGCGAGGCAGGCCGAACTGGCCCCTCCTGGGGTAGGGTGGGGGTCTTTGGCATGGCTTCCCAGAGACCTGCGCCCAGGGCATCCTGTGCACCTTGAAGGAGTAGAGGCTGAGTTAGTTAAAATAAGAGCAAGGTCGAGGCTGTGAAGCAGGGGAAGGAAGGAGGTCAGAATGGCCATGGGTCCTTGGCCACGTCCCCGTTTCTCTGGCCCCATTCATCCACCCCCGCCCTGTGTAAGGCCCTGGCTGAGGGGGAGCATTTTTTTTTGGAGGGCGCCTGGGCCTGATTGGCCACAGTATCATCGGCAACTTCAGTCCCCTCAGATCTAACTCCTTGCCCCCTCCCCTCCTTCCTGACCCTTGGGCCCTGGTTGGGGTGGGGGATTATCTGAAGCTGTGGTGCATATGGCAGGGGCACTGGGGCTGGGGTTCCTGGAAGAGGCCACACCCAGTCCCTCATTCCATGGGGCAGAGGACAGCCCCAGCTCAGATGAAGGGGACTATGAGCCACAGCTCTCCCACGCAGCCCCTGTCGTTGGGCCAGGCCCCTGGGGGGAAACTGAGGCTGCGAGGGCGGCCCACCCAGAGCTCCTTGTCTGCTGGGGGAAGCTGGCGGTTGTCCCTCCCAGCTGGGCTCAGAGGCGCTAATGAGAGTTAAATGTGGGTCGTGAGTCACTTCGGGGGTGGGGGCTGGAACCACCCCCAGATGTGGATCCTGGATGGAGTGGAGGTTTGTCCAGAAGGCTCAGCCTTTCCTCCACTCCCCTGTTCTTCATCCCCTACCCCTTGGCAAGGTAGGGATGGATTCCTTAGGTAGCAGATCAGGCCCTGTCACCTGGGCCAACCTCCCCCAAACAGCTGGCTGCCTCAAGGGGAGGGAGGCTATATAACCACAGGGGGATTCCAAATCCCAGGATGGGGTTCAGTACCCCAGGACTTGGGGATGGACCAACGCCTGGGGTTGTCTAGTGGCTATGAGCCCTGGGGTATGGTGATGTGTCTTTGGATAGGGGGTGGGCAAAGGGCCCAGGCCACCTGGAAGGATCTCCTCACCCCCTACAGCCCATCTGGCCTCACTCAGACCACCAGGCTCTGACCACACAGGGTGCCTGTCCCCCCCATCCCCCAGCCCTGACCTCAGGCCAGCACAGGAACTTCAGTTTGCCATCCTCATGGCAGGGCAGACTCTGTGTGTTTGTGTGTTTGTGTGTGTGTGTGTGTGTGTGTAGGCATGTGCCCCTATGACTGGGTGTATTTCTGCCACTGTGTGTATTTGCGATGCAGTGTGCAATTGTGTATATTTGTGTGTTATTGGCTGCCCCTGTGGGTCTCAGTGTTGCAGGGAACTTGAGAGGGAAATGTGGATTCCTGCATGTCTATATCTGTGTGTCCCCTCTATGTCTCCATGGGTCTTTCTGTGTGACTGTGTCTGGGTTAGCCTAGTCCCATCCACAGGTTCCATGGCTCCTCATTGAGCATCTTGTCACCACCACCAGGAGCCTCAGGGTTAGAGATGTGGATCTGGAAGGGGGTGGCTCTGGGGGGATGCAGTGCCCGCTGTTCTGAGATGTAATGGCCTGGCTGGGTGGGCAGCACCAGGGGTTGGGCAGGGGCATGGGCAGCCACAGGAGAGAGAGAAAGGGGGACAGGGGAGGGCCCCTGCTCAGCAGTCCCC
This sequence comes from Camelus bactrianus, assembly GCF_048773025.1. Lineage (NCBI taxonomy): Eukaryota > Metazoa > Chordata > Mammalia > Artiodactyla > Camelidae > Camelus > Camelus bactrianus. The sequence goes on from NC_133541.1 coordinate 99,283,209, forward strand.
TCCCTGCTCCCTCTGCTCCCGGCCCGGCGCCTCCTGGCAAGAGCTTATTTGCATGGTATTTACATTTCATTTGCATCGCGTTCAATTAAAAACCTGACCAGCTCCCGCCTGCCTGGCGCTGCCTGCCCAGCCTGGTGAAATCGTTGGTTGGGCATTGCCTGTCGCCTTCCCTCCCCAACCCCCCCACCCCGACACACAGGGATTGACTGATGTGGGAGGGGTCCTCTCTTCAGTGAGATCATCTAAGTCACCCACCCTAAGAGTGTGAGGGCTGGAAGTACAAATGGAGAAACTGAGGTCCAGAAAGAGTTGCCGGTAGCTCTATGCTAAGGGCCTGTCTTGTTAAGAGCTAGAAGAATATTAGTAGTAACAGCTGCCCCTTAATGGAAGAATCTCTCTTTCAGCACCTGGATGCAATATCTCATTTGAACTTAGCTATCCCTTGAGGTCAGGCCTTGCATGATCCCCATTATACAGATAAGAAAACCAAGACTGGAGAGCGCAAGCCCAAGATCTTTCAGCTGACCCAGAATTCAAATCTCTGTCAGTATGACTTCCAAGTCCACGCTCCAAACCCCGAGCATGACTGCCAAAGCACAGTGCCTTCCCTACTCCTCCTGGTGAAAGGAGCACATTACCTCCAGTCATTAGCTCTAGGATGAGCTATTGCACTTTTCACTCTAAACTGCGGGCTGGCCCAGCTGTTGCCTGTTCTCTTGCTAACACTGCCATGCCCATCCCATCTACCTGTAGAAGTCCTTCCTGGCACCTGGCCATAGTTTTTCCTGTTGCAAAACTGCTCTTCTTGGCAGTCAGATCTGGTGACTTTGTAAAAGGCAATTAAAGACCCTGATAGTGAAACAAACTATCAGGTAAGCCCATGGAAACACCAAGGCATTGCAGTAAGAAGAAACTCTCAAGGCCCTCCTGTCCTGGATCAGGAGGCTTCCTGGACCCTCTTCTCACCTGGCCAGAGCTGGACTGATGGATGTCATCTGCACAGGTGAGAACTCTTGGAACTGGGGAGAGTGGAGGTTCTCAGGCTCCCCATAAAGGAGTCATTCAGAGCTTAGACTCTAGCCCTGGAACTGAAGAGTCCTGGTATTGACTGGCCCTAGGTGCCTCCCTTCTAGGGACCACCTTTGTCTTCCCCCACCACCCTTAGGGCTTTAGAGTGACTTCACCTACCACTAGTGCTGGGGTACCTGGCCAATCAGCAAACTCCTACGTGACCACAGTGATTAGTTCAGAGATGGACATGCGACCTGGGCTTAGTCAATCAGGTTGAATCCCAGAGCTTTGGTTGGAATTATGGGGTAGGGGTTGTTAATATGGTAGTGTGGGAATCAGAGGCTGCTGCCACTTGGGAAGAGCTATCCGTGAATGAACCCAGCAAAGGGCAGCTGATCCTTGCACTTGAAGCCAAACACTTTTCTACTTGAGCCTCAGAATGAACCGATAGGTTCTAATTTTGCTTAAACCAGTGTGTGTTGGGTTTCTGTCACTTGCAACTTGAAGTCCTGACCAATTAATGCACGCCTTGCCCAGTCAGTTCTCTGACTTCAAGACTTTGTGAAATTCTCTGCCGAGAATGCCTTCCTCTTGTCTTCTTCTCACTAGTCATACCTGTGTTAGAGATCCAGCTCACTCTTCTCCTCTAGGAAACACAATTTCATTCTGTACCGTCTCTCCTGGCTCCACTCTCCAGGGGTGTGTTACTTGGAACTTCTGACCCCCAGCCTGGCACTCAGCATCTATGCCCAGAACAGCTATGTTAATTCCCTTTCCAAGGTTTGTGTCTCATTGCCCCAAAGTGATTATAAATTCCTACGTGGCATGAGCTGAGTCTCTGCCTAAGGAGAAGAGTGATCTAGTACAGTGGTTAGGCACTTGCTTTGGCACCAGGCAGCCTCAGTTCGAATTCTAGGCCATCTGTGTCATCTTTGAACCAGTCCCTTCACCTCTGAGCGTAGTAGTCTTCTGTTCTTTAAAATGGGGGTGTTGTTTCATGAGTTCTGCATGAAAAAAATGTACTTAGCACAATCGGGCCACAAGTGTTTACTGGGCACCCACTCTGTGCCCAGAACTGAGGGTGCAGGCGTGAAGCACCCACAGGCATAGCAAGGTCCCTGCCCTCAGAGCAGCAGAGGATGGAGGCTGGGGCACTGGCCCCCGCTGGAGCAGCCAATCAGCAGAGTGGGGCGGTCCTCCCCAGCCTGCTAGGGCTCTTCTCGGAGAGCTGGGGCCCCCTGCAGCCCCCCTTCCTTCCAAGGCACTGGGGGTTTTTGGTGGGGGGAAGCTTGGTCATCCCCCTCCCCCTTCTTCTCCCCTCCCTGTTGTCGTCCCTTGGAGCCGGTGCCGCTCAGAGTTAATCTCCTTGCCCGTCAGGGGGTGACAGGAGGTGTCTGTCATTTGGAGCCAAGGCCGTCAGCCTCGCTGGCTAATTGGGGCGCAGGCGCCAGGAGCACGGGAAATGGCCGGAGGGAAGGAGCGGGAATGAGGGAAGGGAGGCTGCCCTTACCTCGTTCCCGCCAGGCTTGGGGCAGATCCACAGGGCTCCTTAGGGGAGGGGAGGCCAGTCAAAGGAGGAAGGGGCTGTGTGGTGGGGACTCTGTGACCTTGGGCATATTGCTATTCCTCTCTGGGCTTTATATTATTATTATTATTCATTATGACAACAACAAGCCTTTATTGAGCAATTACTATGTAAATCAATTCCCAGTACACGCCTGCTGAAAACCTCCAGTGATTTTCTAAGGCCCTTAGAATTCAAGCTAGGCTCCTTCCAAAGTCCTTGAGGACCTACAGTACCCAAGCCTCTACCCTACCTGCTCCCCTTGCTCTAGCCATACCAGCCTCCCCAGGGTCCTGCCTCAGGGCCTTTGCACTTGCTGTTTCTGCTCCCTGGAACCCCCTTCCTCTGCCTTTTAGCATAATAGATTCCTCATTATTCAGGTCTCAGCTCAAATGACACCTCGGAGACAAGGTCCCTGACCACCTTATCAAAAACTACCCAGTCTGACCTCCAGTTGTGCTGTAATGTCACCCTATTACATTATCCTATTTATACTTTCACAGCATTGGTCATAATGTAAAATTCTCTCATTTACATATTTGTGGTTTATATTCATTCTCCCTCTCCAGAATGGAAACCCCTGAGAACAGGAGACCTTGTCTCTGTGATTTACTACTGAAACCCCAGTACCTAAAACAATGTCTGGCACTCAATAAATAGAGAATGATTAAATAAATGAAATTCAGGCATTCTGTTAAGGACTTCATCCAACTTAAATTCTTACAAGAATTTTAGAAAATTTAGAAAATCTCCATTTGAGATGAGGAAACTCAGGCTCAAGGAGATTCTCTGACTATAAGTTATGGTAATTGGAGTTACACCCAGGGCTGTGGGGATGACTGTGAAGGTCTCAGCTGAGATGAGGGCACACACAAGAAGAGGCCAAGGACCAGGAGAGGCCATGCCAGGTGGAAGTTTCCTCTGGGAGCTCAGGCCTCTAGGGAGCCCCTCTTGGGTAGGGGGCTTAGTCCGTTTGGGCTGCTATAACAAAAGTACCACAGACTAGGTGGCTTAAACGACAAACATCTGTTTCTCACAGTTCTAGGAGACTGGGAGTCCAAGATCGAGGCACTGGCAGATTCAGTGTCCAGTGAAGAACTGCTTCCTAGTTCACAGGCACTGTATTCTCGTTACGTTGTCACATGGTGGAAGAGGCAGGGGATCTCTCTGGGATCCCTTTCATAAGGGCACTAAGCCCATTGAGGAAGGCTCCATCCTCATGGCCTAATCACCTCCCAAAGCCCCCACCTCCTTATACCATCATACTGGGCATTAGGAATTCAAAGTGAATTTTGGAGAAACATAAACATCAGTCTATCACGGAGGCAGAACCCAACATGCTGTGCAGTGCGGTGGGTGCACAGAGTTGATGGTGCACTGGGGAACTTCACACAGCCCTGATACTTTCCATGCCCCCAAGGCAGGGGTAAGTTGTGTCCTGTGAGCCAGGGTGGCAGCCTCTTCCTCCAGTCTGTGTCCACCTTTCATGTCCTCTCCTGCCTGTTAAGGTGCTGGCTCCCCAGCGAAGCATTCTAGACTGGACACAATACAGCCTTTGCCTGCCTCCTCCCTCTCCTCTCCTTCTGGTGTACCTGACACCCCAAAGTGGTCCCTGCCCACCATGCCTTTAGTCACACGTCTTGTCATTTTCTCTCCCCTTCCTTTGAAGCCAAGCCCCTGTGCTGCTTCCTCCAGGAAGGGCTCCCAGGGCAGTGTCTGTGCAGTGGTGGTCTGTAGGTCTGAGGCTCTCTGCCAGGTTCTCAGCGTCCTGTCACCGTCAGCACCCATCACATGGCTGGCACAAAGCCAGTCAGTCAGTATCCTGCTGCCTTCCATCCATCCAGAGACCCCTTGTGAGACCACCATTCTGAATTACTGGGTCTCTAGTTTCTGTTCACCTTCAGGGTGCCTCCAAACCTGTAATCTCAACCTGGAGTAGGGGAAGGGGCATGTGTGGGCTACAAAAAGCCTCTGCAAATCACAGTCCTCAACTGCTGACACCTCATGGCCCTTCGGACCCCAAGACACTCATTACAGTGATGTCTGGGTCCAATTGGGACAAGTTACTGGCCTCTGTTCACTCCTGTGAGTCATGCCTCACCAGCCAATCACAGCAGCTCCCTCCTCCTCTAGCCCCACATTATGTCTCTTAAAGGTCCTGACCTGGTTAAAAGTCCAGGGTAGGGCCAGGCTCGGCACAGACTCTCCCCTTCTTTCCCCAGGATCATAGAGCCACAGTTTCCTTCTTTCTAGTCCTTGCTACCATCCCATTACTAGCATCTCTCTCTCTTCCTGTTCCTACCCTCCCCTTCCTCAGCCCAAGCAGCCATATTAGAAGGGTCTGTAGGTGTGAAGTTGGCTGTGGGGGAGGCAGACTGGATCTGTGTGAGGAGAGGCAGGGATATGAGGATCCTACTAGGGGGCAGCCCAGCCACCGTCAGCAGCAGGAGCACTGCAGAACCGCCTCCTTTCCCTTCTCCACCTCTGTCATGGGGTGGCAGGCAGGCACCCAGATCCCAGATGTTTCCTGCTGCACTGCTGTGTGTGTGTGTGTGTGTGTGTGTGTGTGTGTGTGTGTGTGTGTGTGTGTGTGTGTGTGTGTGGCTTCTGCACAAACATTGGCTTTTGCCACTGGCTCCTGACCTACCACTATTCCTCCAGGAAGGGATGGAGGGGAGTGAGGGATGAGGGTAGACAAGAATCTTCCCATCTCTGTCCCCACAATGTTGGAAGTAGACAAGCTTAGTTGGACCCTAAATGGGTACTCCCCAAAACCCTCACCCCCTGTTCGGGGTCAGCAGGTTGTGGAGGGGAGAGGCCAAGAGAGGGAATGGGGTACCAGGGCTAGGCCTTTGTGCATTTTGATGTTATGTGAGCAGCATGCAAAGCAGATGCAAATATTATGCAAACTAGAACTTTTCTCTCTCTAGTCAACAGCACTGACAGGCTCTGAAATGGGATATAAGGGCCCCAGGACCCAAGGGGAAATGTCAAGGTTCAGGCAGGCATCAACATTACTTTGTCAAGAGGAAGCTCTGTTCAAGCAGTACTTGAGTACCTACTGTATACATGGCACCAAGCTGGGCTCCTGAGGATTCAGATGAAGCCTTAGGCATATAGGGGAGTTGAGGGAAGTAAGGGCAAGATCCATCACCACAGGAATTTCAGAGACATCCTTGCATCTATTAGAATATGAGACCAGATAATAGAATGTTTAAATTCTCCTGTTTTGGCCTCAGCAGGACCTGGATTTGATTCACAGCTCCACCGCTTAATTGCTGTGTGATTTTGGGCAAGGCATTTCATCTTTGGAAGTTTCTGTTTATTTGCTCATAAATTAAGACTAGTAATAATAATAGACCTCATTGGGTGGTTGTAAGGACTCAATGACATGTACCAGGGCATGGTGACTGGCGCTGGGTAGAGGCTCCATAAATGGGAGAGATTGTAGTTCCTGCTTCTCCAAAGGAGCCCCTCCATGTTCTCCTGCCCTAGAGCACAAAATGCCCTAACCAAAGAGTCATCCAAGGAGCTGCCTGAGAGCAGGGCCTGGGTTTGCTTTTCTCCGTCCTCAGCACAGACTTGCCTGGAGAGCCACTCGACTGACTGAATGAATGGTAGTTGAATGCTCTCAACTCCTCTGGCAGGCAGGGAGGGATGGTGAGCTGGGGTCCTGGACGCGGAGGGATCCCCACAGTCAGTTTAGTGAACAAGGATTGGGTGAGTCCCTTTGCAATGATCCCCCCCAAACTGCCTTTCCAAAGAAAGATTGGGTGGGAGGAGATGAGAAGTGGAGCTTCTGTCCTCAGCAAATGAAAACAAGGCCAGAGGTGGGGTGGGAAGGCCAGGGGATGGTTCTGGTACAAAAAGGCAGATATCGGGGGAGAGGGGGAGTAGCCGCAACATCCAAAATAATAGTCCAGATTTATTGAGCACCTCCTCTTTACCAGGCTCTGGTAAATACCTTTCAGATATTATCCTTTTAAAAGCTTATAGTGACAATCTCCTTTTCTTTTTAAAATACTTGAGGAAATTGATAGAGATGCTTGCCCAAGGTCACTGAGCTAGAAAATATCTGTTCTAGCATTTGAACCCTGGCATTCTTACTCCATAGCTTTACTCTTCACCTCTAAGCAGCCCCTCCATGCTCCCAAAGGCCGACCTAGGTTTAAGTCCTTCCTCTCTCACCAAGTTTCTGTTGCTCCACCTCACCCCCACATCCACTTCATCTGCCAAAATATATCACTAATCCTGTAAGCCCTCTTCCACCCCCTTTTTCCCTCCAGTCCCCTCCTCCCCATCTCCCTCCTGCACCTTTGCTTTCCTCTAATCTATACAGTAGCCAGAGGGATTTTTAAAAATTTAAGTCAGACCATGTCACTCCCAGTTTAGAACCCACCAAAGGCTTCCATTGCACTTTTCAAAAACCCGATCACTCACTTGGTCTGCAAAGCCCTGTTCTATCTGCTTCCCTTTGCGCCCACGGTGGCTTGTCCACTGTGGCATGTTCCACATCCTCTCCTTTGTTTGGCAAGTTCCTCCTGGTCTTTCAGGCCTCGGTTCAGATATCACCTCCTCAGAGAGGCCCTCCCTGATTACCGTAGCTAACATGGTAGCCTCCCTGAAGTCAGCCTTCACATGACCTATTTTAATATCTTCATGACTTTTCAGAAATTCTGAAATGATCTTGTTCAACTATTTGTTTATTTGATTATGATCTCTCTCCCTGAATCAGAATGTAAGCTCTATGGGACTGATGTTCTCATAGTCTGAACAGCACCTGGCACTTAGTAGGCACTCAAACATCTGAAAAAATGTGGTTGGTGTGACCTGGACCAGGAAGTCCAGCCCTTCTCTACCTCAGTTTCCTTTCTCTGTTGGGCTCTTGCCTCCTTCTCAGCCTCACAGGGAGCGCTCTGGATGAGATCAGAGATGGCAAAAGCATCTCTCTGGGGGAGGGAGGGCACGATGCCCGCCTGGGGATGAGGTCAGCGTGATAGGTACCTCTCTGCTGCGCCAGAGGCAAGCGGAGTTGCAAAGACTGTCTTGGCTAGACCCCTTGCTCCGGAATGAGATCCTAGACGGGCAGGGGAGGGTGAGCAACCCTTTTCTCCGATGGGAAGCTTCTCCCGGCGGGGCCTCCTGTTCCCCCCTCCCCGGGGAGGCAGGTGGAGCTGCGTCCTCATCTTTGTTCCCATCTGGAGCGCGTTTGGCGCGGCGTGGCGGGGGCGGGGCTGCGCCCCCGCGGTGCCCGGAGAGACGGGCCCGCCCGCTTATCTGATCTGCGGCTAATTGAAACTCCCTGCTCGCGAAGGTCAGCTCGGTCCCCTGACAGCTGCCGAGCCGAGCCGGGCCGGATGGAAAACCCGGGCTGTGCAGGGCCCGACGGGGCCCGGGGGGAGGGGGTGTGGGGGGGCTGCGTCTGAGGCGAAGTAGACAAAGGCTGCCCCTCCCTCCTTGTGTGCACTGTTGGGGGGTCGCCAGAGGTAGCGGCCTTCGCCCTTACCCAGCAGGGCGCTCCGGCCAGGGTCACGTGGCCTGAGGCCACAGAGGCGGGGGTGGGGGGGCGCCCTTAATCCCTAAGCGCCCGCCCACCCAGCTCCCACGCCGGGGCCCTGTCTGGGGTCTCTGGGAGAGTCACCCCCAACTTCCTGCCCCTACCCCGCCTCCACGCCCCGGCTCTGAGACTTCCTGCCTCCCCGGCTCCGGGCTGCTCAGGCTGTGGGAAGCTGGCGGGGCGGGGGTGGCCCGGTCCCCTCCCCCTGCGCGCTCCACAGGGCCGTGGGGGTCCGGGAGGAAGTGTGCGCGGTAGGGGGCACGATCTGGCCCTGGGGCGGCCATCCGGTGGGGCAGGTGCGGCCTCAGCCCTGGGAGGGAGGGCAGGCAGGCCCGTTGCTAATGGGGCTGGGAGGGGGGGCGCACCGCGGGGAGTCCCGTTTCCAGGGTTCCGGGTGCGGATGTGGCTAGCTCAGGAGGTCCCGCCCGTTGCGCCTCAGGCAGGCTCAGGCCCTGTACAGCCGGCACGCGTCCCCTCACCTCTGGCCTGTGAGTCTAAGCTGAGGTGCTGGGGAGCTCCCAAGGTGTAACTCCCAGGTTTCTGACTGACCGCGCCCTTGAGCAAAGGTTTTGTGGCCTCGGCTTTCCCAGCCTGGAAAAAATAACCCCAGCCACAGCTACCATTTTCCAGAACCACGTGCCGAACATAGTGTTAAGTGTTTACTGTACTTTGTCTCCAGCCACACAATTCCATTTTGCTGATGAGCAAGCTGAGACGCAAAGAGGTTGTGACTGGCACAAAGTCACAGAGCTAAGTAAGTTATCCAGGCGGGAATCGGTTGACTCCAGCGTTCTTAACTATGGGTGGTCTCGTTTTAGCAAGAGCTTTGGAGTCTTGCGCCTATATAGGTCGATCCCCCAGGGCATTCACTAGTGCTATGAGCCCCTTGGCGGCGTCTCGCGGCACATGTTCTTGTCTTGGAGCTGGGCACGTGTATCTTGGCGCATTCCCGCGTGCCAGAGCCGGGGGACAGAGGCATAGCCCAGCGCACTGGTGCCCAGGTGCGCCATTCCCGGTTGGGACCCAGCAGAATCATATGGCCTGAGCCGCGGGCGGAGTGGAGCGGGGGCGGGGAACTCGGAGTAGAGTCCACGCGGGCCGCGGCGCCTGGGAGGCCGCAATCCGGGCGCCTGCAGCCGGCGAGGCGCGGGGTGACGCGCGGGGGCCCAGCTACCGTGACCTCCTCCGCGGTTTCCATGGAGACGGTGCACTATAAATAAAAAAAAAAGAGAGAGAGAGAGAGGAGGAATTTCAAACCCGTTTTCTACGGCGCTTGGCGGGAGGGGGGAGGAAAGCTCTCTTTGAATCGAGTTTCCCATTTCACCTTCCCAGGCGGTGGGAGCGCTTCCCCCGCAGCCCAGCCGGGAAATTGCCGCCCCTCACGCCGCGTGGCGCCCCCCGAGGAAGCTAATTAGCGCAGCCCGGGTAGCTGGGGACCGGGGACCTGGCCCCGGGGGGCCGGGGCCCGCCTCTTGAGGGGGGAGCTCCTACAAATTGCCGCACCCCACCCCCATCTCTCCAGGCGCGCACGCAGCCCGGCGCGGGCCGGGGCACAGGGCGCAGGCGGGAGGTCGCATCTGCAGCTTTGGCGCAATGAATCAGGCGCGGCCGCCGCCGCCGCTGCGGAGCGCGTCTGGCATCCGGAGTCTCCCGGGATCGAAAATAATTTGGGCAAAGCGGTGGGAGGTGTGTGCGCGCGCGCTCCGAGGGGAGGGCGGGGGAGCCGGCCGGGCGGGGTGCGTGGGGCTGGGGGAGGTGCCATCCGACAGCCCCGCTGTGGTGAGAACGGAGTTGACACTTCTTTCCTTTCCACTTACTGCGGCAAGTACCGCGAGGAAGCTTAACCCTCTCGCTGCTTGGAGGATCAGAGGCGCTGGGAGCTTCCTCATGAGGGCGCGCCAGAGTTGGGGGGGGCCAGGTGTGTAGCTTCTTTTGAGACCAGTCACTGCGGTCCGCTGGGTTGAGTTCTCTGGCTTCTCAGACTGGTGCTACCACCTGAACGTTACTTACGACATCCTCCTTGAGGCTTTTCTCTCCATACCTCCTTCTACCTTCTCCAGACCTGGCTAGTGTCAGCTCTATGACCTCAGTTTCCCCACCTATACAAGAGAGTGAGGGTTCTTCTGTAGCAGCTTCCCTATCTGTATGGTGACTGTGGTTTTGTGACCTTGTGGCTGGGGCACTGGGCAGAGACCAGAGTGGGCGGTTAGGGCAGCGGGTACAGGAGTAGAAACTCCACCTTCCTTCATCTCCCGCCCTCACTCTGGGCGCCCTTCATCAAAATGGCCGAGTTCCTGTTTTTGCCTCTGACGGCAGAAATGTCACCGCTGCTGCATTAAGCACGCTCGGTGGGAACTTGGTTTGGATCGAGGAGCTGGCGCTCAGCCCTGCCAAGCTGCCTGCCGCAGAGGGGTGGGGGTGAGCTGGCTGGCCAGTGGGCCTGGCTGGGGTCAGCCTTTGTCTGTGCCTGTTCCCACCTCACTGCCTGTCTCTCCAGTGCCCCTAGGCTCCCCCTCCCTCAGCTGTGCTGGTTGTTCCCACCCCACTCAAGATTTTTTGGGAAGCATCTGTTCAGGCCCTTGTGCGTCTGGTTTAGGGATGGCAGTGGGAGATGACGGAGGGGCAGAACTCACTTCTTCCTCCCCACCCCATGATGGGGAGTACCTCTGGCATTCATTATTTTTCTCCCTATTAGATGAGGAGTTGCCCTTTGGATGAAGGACTGGTAGTCAGGCCTCAGAGCCTCTCCAGCTTTGTGACCTGAAGTTCCCCCAGCAGGATTTCCCCTATATTCCTTCCTGCCAGGGGATCCCACCAACTCCAGGAATTCTCAAACCTTAGTACACAGCGGATCACTTGACATGTGAGCTTGCAGATGTGGGAAGAGAGGGGATGCAGTATGTGGAGAGTCTGATTCTGTGGGTCTGGGATGGTCCTGTCATCTGCATGCTTCACAAGATGCCATGGGAGGCTCTGGCTCTCACTCTGAAGCATGACCCCCTCACCTAGGAGTCAGATCTGTGAGTCCCACAGAGCTTGCAGGTCACAGCAATTAGCACTCTCTTGCACAGACTGGGAGATGGAGAGAGGAGAAGGGACTGTCTAGATCACTCTGTAAGGTGGGGGTTCCATGGTTGAGGATGTGGGCTCTCCTGCCTCTATTAGTCAGCTGCATGCTGGAGAGCAGGTGAGCTAAACCCTGTGCTTTGCTCTCCTCGGTTGTAAAATGGGGATGACAATGATAGACCCTAACCTCATGGAAACAACGTGTGGCTTCAGTGGGACAGTGCATGGAAAATGTGAGTGCAGATCCAGGTACTTAATAAGTGCGTGATAAATGTGAACCTTTATCATCATTGTTATCACTATTAGAACCAGACCTGGAACTCAGGTCTGGGGTTTAGACACTAGTTTTGAGGGTGGAGAATCTGGCCCAGCTGTTCCTGGTTTCCCAGGTCTGTTCCTTCAGGGAGTCACCAAATCTTGGGCAGAGAAGAGTGAGTATAGGGTAGGAGTCAGTCCCCAGTGGAGTGATCTCAACTGTGTGATCTCTCCACCACAAGCCATAGTGCTTTGGGCCTTTTTCACTCTTGGAAAGTATTGCTACAGCTCCAGCAGTTCCAGATGCCCATTGGGCACTGGCCTGGTTAGTGCCTGAGGGCTTGCCCCCTCTCCTACCCTGAGACCCAGGTCCAGCCATGCTTCTTTGTCAAGCATCAGATCTTGTGATGGTGGGAAAGATGCCAGGTGACTTAGCACCTCCTCCTCACCAGGGCATGGTGGTGGGACAGGGAGTGTTGATGTTGGGCATTTTGGGAGCAGGAATATGATAGGATTAGGACACCCAAATTGGAGAGGTCTTTGAGAATGGAGGAGCACACCTCCCCCCTTCGGAAAGGCAGATTCGGGGGGAACTGAGTGAGGACACAGGACCAATTTGTGTCTAGAACACAGGGCTGCTGTCTGTTTTATTCAGGGGCTGTAGGACTTATGGTTTCTGAAGTGTTACCCAGGGATGGTGGTTAGAATGTTGGAAGGACTTCCTGAAAACCAGAGCTAAGCACTGGAGAGGGTTCTGGGGTGGTCTCTGGGTGCAAGAGCATTCAAGTCTGATATGGGGAAGGGATATGTGTCAAGGCTACTTGAGGCTGGCAGATGGCTGAGATGACCTCTCTGAGCTCTTTCTTGGGCTGTAAGCAGCAGAGGTCACCAGCGTTGGGCCCTACTGTTCTCTCACACACTTGCTTACACATCTACACTTGCTCAGCCACACTCATCCAGACTTATACTGGCCCACATGTTCTCATGCCCCCACATGGACATTCATGCACTCACAAACATTTGTGTATACACATGCTAAAACACCACATATGCAACACACACACACACACACACACACGTAGGCTTGAATTCACACTGGTATGCACTTGGGCTCCCAGATGCACAGACCGTAACATGCATGTGCACATTGAGACTCATGTACACACACATGTGCACACATGGGCAAACCCCTAGGCATTCGCTCTCCCATCAGCTAATTTGTGTGTATGTAGATTGTCTGTTTGCCATGAGAATAGGTCTCTCTTTGTTCATACCAAGTAGTCTGGAGAACAGAGATTTGTTCAACCTCAGGGGTCACATGCCTGGTATTTGGACAGTGTACTATACAGTATTATCTGGAATAGGGGAGTAAATGTAAGTGTATACAGGAATGTATGAGTGAATAATAACCATAATAGTAAAAGCAACTACCATTTATTAAGTTTTTGCTATGTGTCTAATCCTGTGCTAAGTGCTGTTTTTACAGATAGCGTCTCATCTAAGCCTCATAGCAACCTATGAGGCAAGTACTATTATAATTCCTGTTTAGGCCTTTGGGAACTGAGGCTCTGAGAAGTAGTCACTACTTGTATCAGTTTGCTAGGGCTGCCCTAACAGAGGACCACAGCCCGGGTGGCTTAAAGAATGGAAATTGATTCTCTCACAGTTCTGGAGACTGGAAGTCCAAAATTAAGGTATCAGCAGCCTCCTTTTGAGGGCTGTGAGTGAAGGAACTGTTCCAGTCCTCTCTCCTTGATTTGTAGGTGACCATCTTCTCCACGTGTCTTCATAGCTTCCCTATATGTGTGTCTGTGTCCACATTTCCCCTTCTTGCAAGGACACCAGTCATATTGAATTGGGGCCCACCCTGATGACCTCATTTTAACTTGATTATCTCTGTAAAGGCTCTCTCTCCAAATAAGGTCACATTCTCAGATACTGGGGGTTCAGGATGTCAACATATGAATTTTGGATGGAATGTAATTCAACCCATAATGCTACCCAAGGCCACAAATCTAGGAACTAGGGTGAGCAGGATTTGATCCTGGATCTGGAATGTCAGAGTCCACAGTATCACCCTTCTGTGTGGTGCAGAGTATGTGTACGTGTGTGTCCTAGTGGTCACTCTCCATGGCTCCCTATCTCCCACCAGCACGTGGGTATCCAATGCTTGCATGCATGAAGGTGTTGGCCTTTTGCAGTTCTGGCTCACCGGCGTGCTGGTAGTTTTCATGCTCCTCCGGCTATGATATGGGCACCCAAAGCCATCCCCCAGGACCCTGGTGGCCAGTGCTGCCTGATAAGTCAACATTGACAGGAGTGCCTGGAGATATACACAGGAAGCCGGGGGGCTGCCTGACTCCCCTCTACCAGCTGCCATCTCGGATGCGGATGCTGCAGCCTCATTTCAGAGTCTGCTGGCTTTGAAGCACTCAGCCCAGTCAGGCGGGAAGCTGGAGCCAGTGTGGGGGCAGGGGGGCAGTCACGAGGCCTTCCTGCATCAGCTGGGGCGTCTAGGACCAGGCAGGCCCCATGCCGACCTTTGTCCACAGCCCGAACCTCTTCTTGTGCTGCAGGGAGGGGGGGGGGGCTGGACCTCAACCCTTCCTGTGCCTCTGAGCTTGCCTGGGAGGGGATCAAAAAAGAGACCTCGTGCCCCGCCAGGTCAACGAGGGAGACAAAGCCCTCAGCCTTAATCCTATGGGGAGCCCGGACTTCAGAGACACGGCCTCTGCCTTCACGGAGTTTTCAGCCTGAAAAGTCCTAGATTTTCTGAGCCTCATTTTGCCAATCCAAGAAGTGGGGCTGATGGTCTAGTTTGCTGTGAATGTTTTAGGGGTTACTATGGTAGAGGAGGACCAGGATTAACATGGGTATCATACCTCACACATAGCTACAGCATTTAGGGGGATGATTGTGATGATGGTGATGGGTAATACTTACTGAGCACTTAACTGGGCCCCAGCTGAGTGCTAAGTGCACTCTTTACCTAATTATCTCGTTTAATCCTTCTGAGATGTCTGGGAGGCAGCTACTATCATCATTGCCATTTTTAAAATGAAAAACTGAGGTTCAGTGAGGTGGACTTGCCCAAGGTCACACAGTCAGAGTGTGAGGGAATGGAGGTTTGATGCTGCTCTAAGGTTTCCCAGCAGACCCTCCAGTTGTGTGAAGATGGGGTCTCGGTGGGGGCCTAGGGGTGAATCTCTCCCAGGGCTGGTAATGGCACTGGTTCTGGGGGTCCCACACTCAGAGCCCTACTCTGGCCTTGGTGGCAGTTGCTGAGGTGTGTCCATGATGATGATGATGTGTATCCTTTGTCAAGGTGAAGCAAGCATCTACCTCCACACTTTTGAATTTGGTCCCCACTGTGATGTCAGCAAGGTGGAAATTATTCTTATTTTACAGATGAGGATATTGAGACTCAACAGTGTTGGAGTCAGTCTCCTGAGCATGTCAGAAGAGCTGGGAGGTCTTCCTCAGGTCTCCTGACTCCAGGTGGATATTCTTTCTGCTAGAGGCAGGTAAGTGTCCTCAGGTCCTTTCAGAACAAAAGCCCTCCTGGTTCCCTTCCCCACCTCTGGGTTGCGGACACTGTGACTGAGGCTAGGGGCAGGTGAGGGAGGAGGGTGCAGATTCCCAAGAACCAACTCCCAGTAGCAACACCAGTGTTAACAGTTAACGTATAACCGAACCCTCGCTTTGTGGTAGGTGTGGTGCTTATGTGTGTTTGTGCAGCCAGTGCCTCAGGCAGCTGCTGCCAGCCAATACGAGTAGGCATAGGAATTCGCTTCAAATAAGCCAGTATTAGTGAGCACCTGCCATGAGCCAGGTGGGCCAGAGGGATGCGAGTGAGAACAAGGGCAGTACCTGGGAGGCATCTAGATGTGAGATGATGGTGATAACATACGGGAACGACTAGACTGTGGGGATGCAGGCACGGGGTCCCTAGTGTCTACCTGAGGGGCTAGGAAAGGTTTTTCAGAGGAAGTAATATCCAAGCTGAGCACTGAGAGTTCAGTAGGATTTAGCCAGATAGAGAAGAAAGGGTGGCAGAGGAGAGTTCTAGGCTGGGAGAACAGCCTACAACTACAGAGGCCTGAAGGTAGGAGGAGAACAGTCCATGTGAGGAACATAAGGAGGCTAGCTGTGCCCGAGGGTGAAGTGTGAGGGGTGAGGGAGGGCAGGTCAGTGATTCAGAACACTGAGACCAGGATAAGGGGTCTGGTCTCAACCCTGTGGCAGGGGGACCCACTGATCCCGCTTCCTGTCCCCTCTTCCACGTGGGACTTTCCTCTCTTCAAGACCCTCTCACATCAATCAGATTCGCCCAATACTTCTGAGCAGTAGGTGGAGCAGGGGTCACCATGCCCATTTTACGGAAAGAGAAACTGAATCTCAGAGGTTATTGGGTTGGTCCGCTTTAACTGGTAAGAGGGGCATTGAGCTGGGGCCCCAGACCTCTTCAGGCCAGCGCTAAGCCCAGGGCCTGAACTATTTGTAGGATGTCAGTGTGGATTCTGGGATGATGGTATGGTGTGTGGTAGGGGCTCAGTCTGGTTTGGGGAAGCCCTGGGGATGGAAGGAGGGCGGGGATTCCCCCCACCCGAGCTCCAGGTTGGAGAGTACTGCCGCCTCTTGCAGTCCATCCCCAGTGGCTGGCTACGGGTGAGTCAGTCTGGATGAAGTCACCCACTTCCGCGCAGCCTGTGCCCCCTGACCTGGGAGGCGCCTGCCAGGGGCACCAGCCGAGCCAGAGGACGGGCTGGGCAGCTCTCCAGGTCTCTCCGTCACAGCTGATTTAGGGGGGCTGGAGGTGTCCGGAGCCATCAGAAGCAGCTGGGCGTCTGGGGCTGCGAGGCCCATAAGTCATGCCGCCACCCGCCGTTCCCTGCAGTGCTCCCCGAGAGGTCTGTGATGAATCGCCGGGGACTGGGCTCATCAAAATCAGTTTATGCCAAAGGGAAATTAATTTCTGTCTCTCTGAGATGGGGTGTGGGGAAGGGAAGGGCAGCTCCAGAGGCAGGCCTGTGACAGCACTGCAGGAAGGGGAGGGATCCTATGGTGTGACCATGGTGGTCCCTGATTAGAGGCCCTGCCCATTCTCCAGAGGGGGTGACTGAGGCTTCAAAGGAGCCTCCTAATCCTGGGGACAAGGACCAAAGTTTTGTTCTTTATTAATTCTTTCTCTCCTCCCCGCCGATTTCTGTAAGTATTTATTGCACACCTGCTGTGTGCCAGGTACTGTTCTATGGTGTGGACACAATAGTGCACAAGACAAAAATCCTGCTTTCATGGAGCAGACGTTCTGGTTGGGTAAGAAAGACAGACTGGTAATAGATAGATAAGAAAGTAACAGTCAGGGAAGAGTGCTGGATGAGCATTAAAATAGGGTGATACGGCCAACTTACCCAGCATGGTCCCTAGCATAGTCAGGGAAGACCTCTCTGGAGAGGAGACAGTTAAGCTGACTGTTGAGTTTCAGAAGAGGATAACCTGTCAGTGGTGAAGCAAATTTTCTGAAAATCTAGTGTTTTGGCAGCTGGGGCTGGGGTAGGAAGAGTGCATTTCAGGGGAGTGAACCAGCTGATGTAAAAGCAAGCAACTCCCCTCCAAGCACTCCTCTCATGAGGCCAGGCTGATGACTGCCGCCACCTGAGCCGCTCAGCCTGGGCCTGGCTGTGTGGGTGGCTGGGGGACAGGCTGGGGAAATCGCTCTTCTTCCTGGACTGTCTCTGTTACTAGGGGAAGAGTTCAATAAGTTAATATATTATTTTCATTAGAAACAAGCCTAGATTCCTTATAGGAAGATTCACAAAACTATTCTTTAAAGATGAAACAGGAGATGTCAGAGAAACCTAGGGTGAGATAGCCGGCCCTAACTCTAGGATCTGTTTTCTCTCTTCTTGAACATTGGGGCTCCTTTGTGGTTAGGTTTGGGTGGCTGGGGCAGTCTTTTCCCAGCCCAGCTTGAAGCCCTCCGTCAGGAGTCCTCTGTGGCTCCCCATTTCCCAGGAGCAAGAATGACAGTTTCTCAGTTCTTCAATGATTACCTTAGGCTAGGCATAGTGCCTGTCTGAATCCTCAGAACAACACTGTTAAACAACTATTATTATTTCCATTTTATAGATAAGGAAACTGAGGCTTGGAAAGGGAAAGAGGCTTTTCCAAGGTCCTACAGCTGGTCAGTGGCAAAGCCAGGATTCACACTCACAGCCCAAGCCATTAATCATCACTGCTTCCTGTGTAGCCATATCCTCCCTCTTACCTGCTCTTGACCCACTTTTCCACTGTCCTATGTTCCACAGACCATGCAAACAGCCTCTTTGCCACCCCCCAGGCATGCTGTACAGGTTCTCACCCTAGAATATTTGCATGTGCTGTTCTCGCCACCTGGAGTCCCCTGTCTCCCTATCTCTGTTGAGACCCTAATCATTCTTCATGGTTTTGTTCAGCTTCTCTTCTTTTATGAAGTCATGTGCTTTTTCCCACAAGCAAGAGGGCTGCCCTTTGTCTCTTATGCCTCACAGTTCTATTTGGGAAATTCACAAGACTGTTCTTTAAAGATGAAACAGGAGATGTCAGAGAAACCTTGGGTAAGACAGCTGGCCCCGACTGTAGGATCTGCTTTCTCTCTTCTTGAACCCTAGGGCTCCTTTGTGGTTAGGTTTGGGTGGCTGGGGCAGTCTTTTCCCAGCCCAGCTTGAAGTGCCCACAAAGTCTCCATCATCATAATAATAACAGTAATTAATTTTTTGATATGGGCAACTGGCCTTTTCATTTTATGTAAAACACTTTTGGAAAACTTTACTGTTTTTATTGATCTGTAACCCATTATTTAAGGACAAACAGCTCTTGCAGCACATGCAGCTTCAAGCAAAGTCCTCAGCTCCCTTCCAAACAGACTGCTGCCTGAAGTCCTTCCTGAGGAGAAATTTGGGAGCTCCCTCTGTCCAGCCGCCCCACCCACTCCCACCATCCCTTGGTTATGAAGGAAGTTCTCTGGAAACTCTACCCTTTAGTGGCTGGGGTGGGGGTAGGGGAAGACCCTATCTCCTTTCCAGAGGGAAGCATTGTCTTCAGTCATCTTCACGGGGGTAGAACAGGTCTGAACAGCATTAGCAGAAATATGGGCTGACCCAGGGGCAGGCAGGGAAATCTGCTTTGTGGTTGGGGAGGGGCTATCCCCAGAAGACCAGTGAGGCCTCTGTCCCAAAGACCTGTAACCTTTCCCACCCACTCCTCAGGGTACCTTTCAGGCCAATTTCAGAGCTGAGAAGACAGACTGAAGTTCCAGTGCCAACCCCCCCCCCCCACCCGCTGCCCCATCTTCGGGCTATTTCTCTGGGGAGTGAAGTTGATCCTACTTTATAAGTACAGAGACAGCCAATGGGAGTCTGTGGCTTTGTTGGGTCTCCTTTTTGGGCCACAGCTGATGGAAATGGAGCTTCTCAGTGGAAAATGCTGTGTCCAATGGGCAACCCTGAAGTGTAAGGTTCCTGCAGTCTCTCTAGTCTGCTGAGTGACCAGGTGTCCCTCTCCACTGGTTGGGGTCTGAGCATCAGTTTGGAAACATTGAGTAGGAGCTGGAGAAACTATTCAATAGTTTGGAAAATTGGATGTAAAAAGAGAGAAATGGGGCACAGATCATAAGAAGGCTCTATCTTTTTAGTTCATTGCACCTAAGGATTTCAAGAGACATTTGCCTGGAGGGACACAGAGATCTGGGAGCAGCTGGACCTCCAGGTGTCCCTGTGGGGCCTGGCGACCCCTCCCTCCCCAGTTTTCCACAGCCCCCTGTAGTCAGGGACAGCAGAGAACTTGTCATGAGTGACAAAATAGATGGTGTGTGGCCTTGGGAGAGGAGAGAACTCCTTGGGTCTTTTCAGACAGCCCCTACCTCCCCTCCCCTTCGGTGTTGGGAGTCCAGCCGTCCTTATTGAGCTTATGGTTATTCAGTCAACAGTGTTTCCTGAGGGTCCCTGTGGCCCAGGTTTGTGCCGGGAGCTGGGCCCCTTATCCTCCCCAAAATGTGTCCCCTCAAGGGGCTCACCATCAAGAGAGGGGAGCCCCCCTAGTGGACAGACAGCTCATTCCATCTCAGACACTTGAGCGTGGTGATGCTCACAGCAAAGGTCCCTAATCTAGTCTGAGAGACCAGGGAAGGTTGCCTGGAAGTGACTTGCTGGATTCCAGTTAGAGCTCCACCACTTACTAGCTGTGTGACCTGGGAAGAGTTCTTCTTAACCTTGCTGTGCTTTACTTCCCTCCTTGTTAAAGTGAAAATAATACCTAGTTCAAAAGGTTGTTGTGAGGATTCAATGAGTTACTACCTGTAAATATTCCTGAGAACAGTGCCTGCCGCACAGTAAGTATTCACAGTAAGTGAATGTTAAGTGCAAAATAAAAACAACTACCATTTGGGTGAGTAGGACCCGGCAAGCTGATGGATGGGAAAGAGTGCCCTTGCAAAGAGAACAAGGGCTTGGAAGTGGGACAGCAGGCCCTCCAAGGACCTCCCTTCTGTGTCACCTTGTGGGGGTGGCTGTCCTGGTCTATGATTTGGGCCGGTAACTCCAGTCCCCTCCCCTCCACCGCCACAGTGTGGTCTTGGGACCTGAGATACAGCTGAGTCCATGGGCCCAGCCTCACACGTTTATCTCATCCTCTGCCAGTCCTGCCATTGTCTGTGAACTGGGCCCCGGCTGGGTGGTGCTGGGCATTCTCATGTGGACAGCTGAAGCTCCCTGTCTGGTGGAAAGCTCTAGGGTCAGGAGGGCTTCTTGAAGAAGGTGCTCTCTGAACAGTGTCCTAAAGGAAACTGAGCACTTCCCTAGACAAAGGGAGTGGGGGGTTCCAGGCCGAGGGCACAACCTTCTCAAAGGAAGGATGGATCCCAACTCAGGAGAGAGAAAAAGACCGTGGGTAGAGTTTTAGCTCTGGGGCCTAAGCCTGGGCCATCCCCCCTAGTTTAGGTCAGTTTTATCAGGAGGTTTGGACTGCCCTCCCTTTGCCCTCTAGCCCCAGCAGGGGTGGTGGCCTAAGAGGTTAAAGTCCCGTCTTGCTCCAGGGCCAGCCCAGGAGTTGGGGGTAGGGGCGCCAGTTGCCCCGTGCCTCCCTCCCACTACAGAGCCGGGAGGGTTTGGCAAAGCAACAAGGCAGCCTTTGTGTGCCTCTGTGGGTCTAGGCACGTCTGGCCCGGCCTAGGCGGCTGCTGGTTTCAGTGCCCTGTGATCCCGGCAAGGCAGTGTGGGGTGGGGCGGGCAGAGTGTCCTCAGGGTCCACACAGTGTGGCTGCCTTGTGTCCCCAGAACCCCTACCAGGGCTCCCCAGGTGAGAATGCCAGTGACACGGAGTACATGTCATGTGTGGGGCTGGCAGTGAGGATACAGAGCAGGTAGAGGGTGGACAGAGGTGTGGCGGGGTGGAGGTGGGAGATGAGGGAATGGGAGCTGGGCACATCCCAAGGCTCCTTTGTGCCGCAGCATGTGCCTGATGGGTACCCTAGGGTGAGTCTGTGAGTGTGCACTGGGGTGAGCATGTGCGTCGGGGTGTGAGGGTCTGGGTTGGAGCACATGAGCAGCCCCCAGCCTGCTCGGAACAGAGCGCTGCTGTCTCTTCTGGTAGCACCAACAACGAGGCCTCTCTCTCGGCACATAATGTCCCCTCTGTATTGTCTGCTGTGCAGTGGTGACGATAATTTTAAGGCTCAAATCCTTTTCGCAGGCAGTGGGGTGGGGGAGGATGGAGGCAGTCTGGGAAGGGCCAGAGCTCCGGGGCTGGGTTTCAGCCTGTGTTCTCAGAGGTCTGTTGTATATATGGGGCCTCCCCCCACACACTCACCACCCTTCCAGGGGCAGCAGAGGGGAGTCGGTTACCCCTAGAAGTCTCTGCAGGAACCCCCAACCCGAAGTCATTCGGGCCCCACCGTGCCCCAAGCCCTCTCCCTACTCAGACTTCAAGGCCTGGGGGCTGAGACCTCTTCAGAGAAACCAGCTCTGCTAACTCCTTTTGGTCCCTGCCTGTCTCTGCAGATCTAGCGGTTCTTCATATCTACCCCTAGTCTTTCCTGCTATGAAAGCATCAGACCAACAGTTGTCAACCTTTTTATTCTCAGGATTCCTTTATAGGTTTAATAATTATTGAGGACCCCAGAGAGCTTTTGTTTATGTGGGTTGTATCCACCAAGACTTACCATATTAGAAGTTAAAACAAAAATTTAAAATGTGTATTTACTCATTCATTTAACAAATAACAATAATAATTCCATTACTAGTTAACAGGGATAATACACTTTTATGAAAAATAACTTTATTTTCTGGAACAAAGCAAAATTAGCAAGAGGAGTGGTGGTGTCTTTACATCTTTGCAAATCTCATTAATATCTGGCTTAACAGAGCAAACAACCCCCTTGGGGTTGAATTCTCATATCTGCTTTTGCTTTCAATCTGTTGTGGGATGATTTTGTTGGTGTTGTTGAAGTATATGAAGAAAACTTGGCTTCACACAGGTTTCTGTTTGGAAAAGTGAGGAGTATTTTTATAGCCTTTTCAGATAATTTGATACTACACCAAAACTTGACAAGTGGTAGTTTCTTAAAGGTTAGTTGCCATTAAGAATCTGAAATTCTACCAGTGAGCCTTTCATATTCTGTTACATTAAAATCCATTTGCCTGTCTTGCTCTTTGAATGGATCTTTTGCCCATGCATAATTTAATAACATTATACATTGGTCATTTAGAAGACATTAGTTCACTGAGTTTACGCAGATCTCTCAAATGTTAACACAGCTCATTATATAATATTAAATAATCACATTCATTGATATTACCACCAATTTCATCAGAAATGTACCAGGAAGCTGTCAAGCTTATGGTGATCTATACAAGTATTCCAAAGTTCAAATTTTCACTAAAAAAACAGAATTTTTAAATTGGCAATAAACAGTATAGTTGTTTTCCTTGAAGGTACAGGCTCACTTGATTATTTTTGAGGGCATATCTGCCAAATATCCAAGTCTAAAGTTTGTCTGTCAGTCTTTCTTGTCAAGTAAAAATGGTGTTCCATAAAAAAGCAGCTAGTTCAGCTCATAACTCAGACAACTGCAGAAGTACTTTCCCTTGAGGCAACAATCATACTTTGGTATGTTACATAGTGTTTTATATGAATTCCTTATGTCATCACACACAATGTTAAGTAGATGTGTACGCAATGTTGAGGTTTAATAAAATTACTAATTTTACTTCTTGATTTCATCAAGGACATTCTTAAGTGAAACTAGCTGTTTTTTTTTTTTTTTTCTAATGGAAGGTCCTGACAGTGATGTATACAATGACTCCTAGTACAGTTTGGTGTCACTGCCTTGATTTGTGCTAAGGCACCAACAATTTTACCCACTATTGTTTTTGTACCATTAGTGTGAGTCTCAACACAGTAAAAAGTCTTAGTATTATTGGTAAAATAATTCTGACCTCACTCCACCCTGAGAAGGTCTTGGCGACTCCCGGGTTTCATGGACCCTGCTTTGAGAAATGCTGTACTAGGTTCTTCTGCCTCATTCTGTTCTTGGTGGTGATGGGCCGTGTCATGCATATTTCACTGATCAGGACACTGAGGCCCATCAGAGCCCCGCGTGTATCCTCATCTCATTCTAGCACCAAAGTGAGTTTTTTTTTTCCTCCTGGCAACAACTAGGGAGACTTCTCAGGGGAGGCGGTATTGATTTGATGAATGGGCAGAATGCCAAAAGGTAGAGGTTGGGGCTGGGAAGTACCTTCTTGGCGGAGGAAGCAGTATTGGCAAAAGCCTAGGGAAAGGAACATAGGATGAGGCCAGATAACTGAGGATCTGGTATGTCAACCCCAAGGCCCTGGGTACCACAGAGCAGTGTTGACAGTGGAAGTGATGGGTGAGATGTGTTCCAAAACAGGGAAGGCCAGAGATGGGGCCCTGGTTTTCCACCTGGATGCCTTCCCATGCCAGCTGGCCTCAGGACTGTGTCCTTAGGACATGTGGCCACGTAGATGGTTCGATCCTTCATGACCATGACTTGCAGAGTGTGGTCTGCTGCCTGGAATCCCCTGCTGAAAAATGTCTCCACAGTTTTTTGCACTGACAGTCAGCTTCTCTTTTTCTTTGTATTGGCTTTGTGACAGTGAATAGCCTCACCCATTTCATGTATTAATGTGAGGGTGACCTGGGCAGAGGTGGCAGCTGAAGGGAGATGTTGGTAGTGGTGGCCTGTCAGTGTGTGATGAGGGCCTGGCCCTGAGTGCTGTGATGGTGGGGGCTGCAGAGCTGACCCTGAGCAGGGACTGCCTCCCACCTCCACCCTGGGCCTGGCCTGCCCTTTTCATCCTCCAGGGGTCACTTGTTCCTGCTCCAATTTGTGCCCCTGAGCAACAGGGACTCAGCTCCTGGCCAGGTCTGATATGAGGAGACAGAGCTCAACACAGGCCTCTACATCTTGTTGTGCTCTGGGTCTGGGTACTGAGCCTGCACAGTGTTCCTAGCTGTGCTCTGTGACTGGATGCATACGTCCTATGCCATGTGTGTTTGTGACCATGGCAGAAGATGTGCTCTGCCACACAGATGTTTGTGAACTTGTACACCCTGCCGTGTGTATTGAGTTGTGTGTATGTTTGTTTTTTTGTGCCTTTAGTTGGGTGGTATGTGTTTGTGTATGTAGTTTTGTATATCTTTTGGGTGTGTGAGTGTCACTGTGTTGGGTATGTGTTTTTGTGTGATGGTTTGTCAGTGTATATCTTGGCCCAGCCCCAGAAGAAGGCCCGCTGAGGCGCTGGGGGTAGGGACTGTGCTGGGATAGGGAGTCCACAGCCGGGAGGCCTAACTGGGAACAGACGTGTCCTCACTGGCCCAGAGAGCATCACAAACCCTCAGAAAGCCCCTGTCCAGCTTCACCACCCCTGGCCAGTCAGAGTGGGTGTCTGGAAAGGAGGCGTGAGGGAACCCAAACCACCTGGGCCCACCTCCCACAGCTTGCTGGCACTTGCTTGTGCCTCGTGGTGGTAGCCCGGTGCCTGGGCCCATCCTCCTAAGGCTCTAAGCACTTTTTGTTGTCGGGGTTGGGCAGGGGCCAGAGGCATAGCCCAACTTGGCTCTTGTCATCAACTTCAGTTCTTACTGGACCCCGGAGGCAGAGCTGGGCCCATACCTCGCTGGGGCTGGAGTTGCAGGTAGGAACAACCCCACTGAGTCAAGCCTAATGCTAAGCTCATTACACATGTCATTCATTCAACAAATATTTATTGAGTGTATGCTCTGTTCCAGGCCCTGCTTTAGGAGCTAGAAATATAAGTCAACTTCACTGAACTGGGGGAAGGAGAGAGGGGCCTGCTGCTGTGCATTTTACAGACGAAGAACCAGATCCTGAGGGGTTAAGTGATTTGCCCAAAGTCACAGCAAAGCTGAGATTCTCTCAAAATCAGAGCCCTCCTCCCCCTGCCCTTGATGCTCACAGTTGCAGCCTACATGCTCAATGAGCTAGGACCAGCAGGGGGAGGGGGTGGACAGGCAGCGCTTGGCTAGCCTTGTGCCCCCGGCTGTTGGCTGATACTGGAGAGTGAGTTCAACTAAATAGTGAGCTCCTAGTTGCTCTGCAGGGAAGGTGGGGTGCCTGGGGTGGTCCCCAAAGGCTCTGCGTTGAGGTGGTCAGGCGGAGATTCAGGTGTGGGGGCAGACTGGAAGGTGCACCTTGTGTCTCTAGTGCAGTGGGGGGACCCAAGGGGATGCTTCCTCTCTGGCTGTATGACCTGGGATGGGGCCCTGCTTCACTCTGAGCCTCAGCTTCATCATCTGTAAAGTGGACACAATAATTCTATCCACCCCCTCCTCAATGGCACAGTGCTCAGGGCATGGTGCCTGGTGCACAGTAGGGCAGCTGGAGGGATGGAGCAGAATTGGAATCAGGCTTTCTGCTCAGCCCCAGGAAATGGGTAGGGGAGAGGGAGGAGGAGGAGCAGATGTGCCCGCGTCTCACAAGAGCAGCCGCATTTAGCCACTGAGTCGGGATTGAAATATTCCTGAGGGAGAAGAACCCTGAGGCTTCAGGGCGGCAACAGCTCGTCAGTGGGGAGCGGGGAAGGGATGTTGTCACCATCTGCCTCGTGTCTGTCTGCGACTAAAATAATACTGGGGTGAGACTCGCCGCAGGCACGGACCCAGCCGCAAGGTTCCCCGGAAGAGGGAGGGGCCGGGGGTGCTGGCAGGCTCGTGGTCGGAGATCAGCCTCATGAGTGCAGGGCCGGGGACCCCCCAGACCTGGCTGGGGTCTGCTCCAGAGGGGAGACCAAACATGTGCTGAGATCCCAGTAAAGCAGGGGCAACAACAGAAACAAAACAGGAGGGACAGACAAATTGCCTGATTCAGCTTCCGTGAGCTGATCCAGAATATTGAAACCAGAAAACGTAGCAAGGAGCTATTTTAATTTCAGCCAACGTATAAGTTTTGGGTCTATGGTTTACTGTGGTTTTTATTTTGAATTAAATATGGAGGATGCTCCTTAATCTTCTCAGAGCTCAGGGCTCTGGGGAACGGAGTGCCCACCTTTCTCACTGGGCACATTCGTTGCATGCCAATTGCCCCTGAGCGTCAGTACGTCTGGGCCTGGGCAGGTGCCCCTTTAGATGGGGACCTGGCTGGGAGCCTGATGCTTGGCCTCTGGGTGGTGAAGCAGTCACGTCTGGTCTTTTGCTGTGGGTCTCACCAGACACGAGCAGTTGGGTATTTTTGTTTTTGCAGAGAGAACAGACCCATGACCTCAGCGGTTTATTTTAACTGCAGAAGCACCCTTACTGCTGGTTGCTATGTGCTGACACGGTGCAGGGCTGTCGGTTCAGCAGGCAATTCATGAGCACCTACTGTGTGCAGGCCCTGAGCTGGGCAGGCTGGGCCCACTCTCAGCATAAAAGGCAAGCCATCTAGGTGCCAGGAAAGGTGCTTGGAGGTCAACAAGGGGTGCTGGATATGGCAGGAGACCATGACTGTTGTCCTGAAGAGGTGGCTGGTGCACTCAGCCTTGAAGAAGAAACGCGGAGACATGTGGCATCAGGAAAGGAGAGAGGGGAGGATGCCTCAGGCAGAGGGAACCGCATGTGCACAGACCACAGCTTTGTGGCTGTCTCTTTCTGGCAAAGGTATGAGCATTACAGTCTTAGCTGCGTTGTGGAGCCCTTCCAGTAGGCCGGACACCATGTTAACTGCTTTATGTGTGTTTTTCTGCTGGCTCCTTACCAAACCCCCAAGAGGTCAGGACATTTAGCATCCATCTTACAGATGAAGAAACCGAGGCTCAGAGATGTCTAGTAACTTGTGTAAGTGGTAGAGCTATGGCTTTGGGTTCCTGTGTTCTACCCCTGCACAATGCCCTTATTTGGCAGCCACTGAGCACCTACTATGTGCGGGCCCCAAGATAGGGCGCTTCCTGCATTTGGACCCCAGCAGCACACTCCAGAAAGAATATCCTCAGATGGCTAGGGTCTCTCATCACCATCTGGGCACAACAACCAGAGGGACCTCTCTCCAGGGCATGTAAGTGTGTGTATATAGGGGAGAGAGATGCAGGTGGGAGCCTGGAGAACCCCACTTTACATCCTTTCTCCTTTGAGCCTCAGTTTCCTCATCTGTGAAATGGGACTACAGTACCTATGTGCAGGCTCCTCGTGAGGATTAAAAGTGATAGCAAGTGTGAAAAGCCCTCTATGAATTCAGTGAGTCCCCAGCCAGGGCTCATTCTCTTTAAAACACAGGAGTGATCTTCCCAGAACAATCCAGCCACCAAGCTTTCCCTGCAGCTGACAGGCCCCACCACCATGGCAGCCACCACCCTGAATTATTCAGGATGCTCCAGGCCTCTGTGGCCGCCCTTCCCCTCCCCTGCACTCCAGGCTGTCAGCACCTGCCTCTGCGCCTCTGCCGGGGCTCTGCCGACCTCCGGGCCCGGGAACTTCAGCCTGTTCAGGGAGGCCGTGAGTGTAGCAGGGTGAGAGTGTGACTGAGTGTGAGAGAGTGACAGTGAACGTGTGAGAGCATGAGAGTTCACGTGCGTGAGTGTGCGAATGTGCGAGGGTCACTGAGTGTGTGAAGGGTGAGTGCAAGGATGACTGTGAGAGTGACAGGGCGAGTGTGTGCGGACATGTGAGGGTGAGTTTGTGCTTGTGTGTGAATGTGTGTGAGTTTGTGTGAGGGTAAGTGTATGAGTAAGGTTGGGAGTGGATGGAGCTGGGGTCTCCTTACGTGCAAGGAAGCCAGGCTTGGACAGGGAGGGTCCCTCTGGCTCAAGAGCACACATTTGTCGGGGATTCAGAGTCCAGCCTGGTGAAGGAGGGGGTCAACTCACCTGTATTTCCAGAGTCTCTCCTTGATTACATACAGTGGGGAGAGGCAGAGAGAAGCAAAGTTTCGAGAAGAAGGTTACGTAGTGGTTGGATCGTGGACAGGACCTGGAGTCCTCGTCCAGTGGAGGTTTAGACCGCTGGACTATTCCTGGTATATCTCATTTCCTGACAAATTGAGACCCTCGGAAGAGCAGCAGTGCCCTCCTACTGGTCCCTTTTCTCCCCCTGAGCCTGGAAGAGCTGAGGGCCCCAGGGGGTGAGAGGTGGAGGACTCTCCTCCTGGATCTGTGGCCTGAGTCTTGGGGGAATGAGGAAAGGGGAAGGAGTCTACTGGTGCTCTTGCTGGAGGGCCCCCATCCATAGGCTGGAAGGACAGAGCAGACTACTCTCCGCTTGACCCCCACTCCTACCTACACACTGGCTCTGCCTGGAGGGTTACTGCCCAGTGTGTGGAAATTTGGGGTACCGGGGGTGGGGTTGGGGATAGGATTTAGGAACTGGGAGCTTGCAGTGTGTGGAGGTTGGGGGTGGACTGTGTGAGCTTTGGTGTGAGTGAGGTCTGTGTTTTGGTGTGAGGATGTGGGTGGCTATCTGAGTTGTTATTTGTGTCTGTGAATTTGTATGTGTACAAGCAATGTATGTGCGACTTTGCTTGTATTTATGTGCAACTTTGTGTGTGAGTACCTGTTTGTGTAACCAGATGAGCATGTGTGATCTATATCAGAGCGTGTGTGTATGTGGAAGCATGCTGTCTGTGTGAGGGAGGTGAGAGATGATTGACAGGGAGTGGGTAAGTCGGGGGCCACCCTCAGCTCCATGGCTTCATTCTTCCTCGGGCCTCGCTAGCCACGGCTTGACACCTGTCTGCCTGTGCTGAGAGTCTGATTGCCTGGCTTTGGCTGACAGAACCTCAGAGCCCCATGGGAGGAGAGCTACAGGTAGGGGGGATGAGACAGGGTGAGATACTTGATTTTTGTGTAGGACAGATAGATCTGGGCACAGAGCTAGTGCTGTTGGAACCTGATACCTGAGTCTGAATCCCAGTTCCTCTACTCACTGGAGTGAGCTGGGAGGGTCACTTCCCTCTCTGAGCCTCAGTCTCTTCATCAGAACAGTGGGGACTATGATGGTCATGAGACTTTGAGGTGCAGAGCCTCCCCACCAGATATCCTATGAGCCTGTGTTTTCCTCCTGGCTCTGGGAAGTTGGCCTGTTGGAGGCCTGGAGGCTGGCCTGCCAGAGGCTGGGGAGATGACTCCTCGCCTTCCCCGGGTCCAGAAGGCCTGACGTGTCCCTACTATACTCCTCCCATCAGAGGGATATGTGTGCATATATGTGTGAAGGGCTCAGAGGAACGTAAGTCAGTAGATCATTCTGTCCATCCCCCTCTAGCCCCAGACCAGGGAATGTTTTCCATTCCTCTGTTTCCTCCCATGGTCAGAGGCAGAAATGGAGCAAGTCCTTCCGCTTCTCTCTCTGCCCTCACTTTCTCCCTCTGTAGAGCCAGGCAGGTGGGGTGTACTAGGGTTCAAGGCCCCAGTGTCCCTGCTGGTAGGTCCTTAGAACTGGCTAGCTCCCCCAGTGCCCTGTACCCGCTTGTCTGCAGAACTGTGGCCCGGGCAGCTGTCCGGCTGAGCGGGTTAGCAACACAAGACAGATGGCGAGGGATTATCTCAGCTTCTCAGAGTGCAATGGCGGCAGCAGGTGGGGGTAGGAGAGGGGGGCTCTTGCACCCTCCCCATGTACACACACACACACACACACATGCACATGCAGCTTCCCACTCCTGCTTCAGACTCAACCCAGCCTCCTGCTATGTAAGAGATGGGCAAGAAGGCAGAGGTGAGATGAGATTCTGAGAACTGGTGGAACCGTGGGATTTGGCAATCTTGTCTCTGTCCCACTGGACTCTTGGACCACAGGTTGAACCAGCTGGGCTTCTGAGAAGGCCCTCTCAGGCCCCTCTTGGACTCTGACCTTGTTTCTAGGGTTTCTCTGCAGCTGCCTGCCCTAGGAATGGTGTGTTCAGGAGAGCATGGACTTATAGAGAAGCCTGAGGCTCAGAGATGTGTGAACTGTGCTCAGAGACACACAGCAAGTTTGGCACATCAGCAGGCTGAGCTCTGAGGCTTGGCAGATGGCGGAGAGCATCAGCTGTGGGGTCCCTAAGTCTTCTGTGAATGAGGTGTGTTTGCCCCAGCATTTAATGCTGCTGCCCCAAATCCCACAGAGGTGTATGCATAACCTGTCACACAAGGACGCAGCCTTGCCTCTCTTTCACATATACTTCAGGCTCTGGATTCAGGCTGTTTGGAGTTGAGTGACAGAGCTATGTCTCTAGGCTATGTCACTAGGAAAGAACTGGATTGGGGGTCAGAGCCCCACTAGAGTGAATTCTCCCACCTGTACCCTGATTTACCATAGGCATCTGGTAGAGGGGCTTTCTATTCAGCTTCAGTCACAGACTCAGCACTTGTCCCTCATCCTCCCTTAGACACCCTCCCCTCCCCCCAGGCCTGAGTCATCAGTGCTCGGCCCCAGGGAGGGATGTGGGCCTGGAAGCTGGGCCAGATTTGCAAATGGAAACCCCAGGGGACCCTTTTCCCAGCATTGGGCAGGAGAGGGAGGGCAGGGCAGGGTGGAGGCCTCAGGACAGAAACTGGTTCTCTACTCACAGCCACCAATATCCAGACCTCTCTCCCCTCCCCATGAGTAACTATGGGCCTGCTGGACCCAGAAGTGTGGACTAAGGACAGTGCTAGGTTGCTAGGGTGTCCTGGTCCCAGTCTCTGCACAGAGCAAACCCACTCCTCTAGGCCCCATGCATTCATGTGTGCCTGTCTAGGACTCCAGATCAGACTGGCCTGGGGGAGCCAACTGGGCCTTTGAAGCTGCATTATTTTCAGGCTCACAAAACTTGGTGATACACCCACACTGGTCCTGTCATAGACAAGACAAGACATTGTGCACCACAGGCTTGTCACCTGCAAGGCAGGCCAGCCCCTCTCCCCTCTTTACCTCCAGTCTGAAATGACCCCTGGCTACACATCTGGGTATCCGGAGGTTCACCTGGCTGGGTGCTGGGCCAAACCTAGCGCCGGGGTTCAAGCCAATCTCCGTCTCTCTGACCTTCCAGCCTCAAGTTGGACGTTTGTATCATGAGAGTTGGGCGAGACCATATCTAAGCTCTCTACCTCCCTTCAGAGCCTGGCCTCGGGGGTCGTAAAAGAACTTCCGCCTCTGTCTTATCAGTGGGACTTTTCTCACCGTTTTTTAAGGTTTCAAAGTAACATTCTAAAGAGGCACCTTGAGAGCCAATCAGAGAGCCCATGTAAATGAGTACTCGCTGATTGGCTGTCTCCTTCACGCCCTTTATGAAACTTCCAACTTCATCAACTCTGCAAAGATTTTTCCCTCTGGCTCTCGAGCCCTGCGGGAGGCGGGGCTGAGGGTCACCCGGGCCATCCCCCTGCCGCAGGGTGCCTGGCCCGCCGAGTCGGTCTGCTTGGGGACAGGCGGGGGCGAGTGCGCCAGACTCGGGGGGTTATTATGGCACAGAATCCCCGCGGGGGCGGCCCGGGGAGTGAGCCCCCTTCTTTTCTTTGTAGGACCGCTGCAGAGCGGGCTGCAGGCCGGGGTATTGAGCTTGGCTAGGCCAGATCGATATCTGCCCACTGGACTGATGCGCCAGGGAGTCGGCTCGACAGGGGCTCCGCGGCAGAGTGATAGCTGTGCAGCTCCCCTCCTTTACCCGCACTCCCCGGGAAATCGAGGCGGGAAAGTGGTGTTGGGATGGAAAGCGCGGCCAGGGGCAGGCGGCACTCTTGTTCTGGGCTGTGGCCCTAATGGTGGGGGCGGGAGTAGCCCAGGGCAGCGCCCTGCTCCCCAACCTCTGCTCGTCCCCACCCCCACAACGATCACCTGCAGCCCGAGGCTGTCCCCGCCTGATTCTCCTCCGTCCCCTCATCCTATCCTTCGCCTTCCTCCCACTCTCTTTGTGTGTCTCCTCTCTGGCTCTAAGGTCCCTCCCTCCTTTCTCCTTTCTCTGTGGGTATCTCTGTCTATCTCTACATCTTCGTTTTCATTTCTTTCTCTGCCTGTGTCTGTCTCTAGATTTCTCTGTCCCTCGGTCTCTGCTTAGGTCTCTCCTCGCCTCTTGCTCATTTTCACTTCCTCTCTTTGTCTGGCTCTCTTCTCTCCCTCTCTTCAGCCGCCCCCCCCCCCCGCCCATCCCACACACCTCACAGCCTGTTTACGACATCCCCAGGGCTGGCAGGTGGGCGGGGCTGCAGCAGAGAAGGGGTGAGGGAAGGAGACGCAGCCTCCCCCCCAGCTGTTAACCTTCACGCTTCAGGCCTCTGCGGATGGCAGAGGAGGGGGAAAGCCCAGCTGCCAGCTTGGCGGAGGTGACCAGGCAGCGGAGGCTGGGGGCTGCCCCTCCCTTTGGGCTTGTCTCTGGGGAGATCTGGGGCCGGAAGGAGTGTGATGGAGGACACCTCCGGTAGAGAGAGGCTATTGGCCCCCCGAAGGCTTTTGCTGGCCCGGCGGATGCCCAAAGGGGGCTCTGAGTGGCGCCCGCCCTGCCCGCGGCCGGGCCGGACGTGGGGGCCGGCGTGAGAATCCCGCCCATCTGTGAGCCGGCCTCACGCCGTCAGACCCAATTTATCTCGCCGCCAAAGTTTCACAGCCATCTGCTCGAGTGGAACGGCTTCCAGCGCTGGCCCCACCGGGCCCCCCAGCCAGCGCGGGGATGTTTTCCAATACGGCAGTATTGCAGCACCCCCCATCCCAAAGCAGGGAGGGTGTGTGTGTGTGTGGGGGGGAGGCGGCAGAGCGCAGTGCGTGGGGCTGGCAGGCAGCCCTCTCCCGCGAGCGAGCCGACCCTGAATTTTAAGCGATTGATCAGGAAGCGCAGGCCGTTCCCATCACTTAGAGCAGCCAAATGCGACGGCGCAGGGATTTCAAGGGGCCTTTGCGGAGGCGGTAATGAGGTCACCGTCACCGCGCCAGCCGGCGGGCAAGAGGGGGCGCAGGCCTGCGGATACACGTGTGTACACACGCCTGTACACTGCCACATCTGTATCCACGTGACCCCTGGGGCCCCTAGCACTGACCAGAAGGACTCCGAATTTGGATGCGAACCGAACACTGTCCTCCAACCCGACCCCCCACCCCCACCTACTAGCGTTGTCTGAAAGACCAAACTAGAACTCAGCCCCTGTCCCAACAATGATCACCTCAGATAGCTTCAGCACAGGAACCCCAACCCTTCTCCCCTTTCTGCTATGTGCCTAAAATACAAATGTTTGGGCACCTGCCTCTTGCACTTCTGAACAAACCTGCAGAGACAGATATACCTGGGGCCCCAGGTAATCACACAGGTGCGTGTATTTCGATTACCCACTTGACATCAATGCTTATGCATGGGGTACACTCCCAGCCACCCCTCCCCAACACACAAACATGTTCGCTGTAGCTCCACCATTCTCAGCCCAGCACCGAGGAAAATAGAGCTTCCACACTCCCCTCCCCAGGACGCACACGTGTGCACACTGGCTCCCAAGACTCTGAGCTTGCTGCTGTGTCCATGGGGTGGGCGCCTCCACTGCCCTCCAGGCAGCGTGGGTGCAGACCTCAAAGAGAACAAAGGCCGAGCGGATGCGAGGGAGGGGGGCTGAGCCCCCGGCCTCGTCCTCCTTGGCGATGCTCGTCTGTCTCGGCTCCCCGGCCACCGCATCGAGCGGCTCTGATTGCCGAGTAAATCACAGCGATGATCTGAATAATTATCGTCTCCTGAAAAGGGAAAAAAACAGGGGAATAAATAAACAGAGCAGCCACCTGATTTCTCGGAGCCCTGGGTGGGGGGAATACATTGGGGTGGGTGTCTGTGGTCTCCTGCAGATCCTAAGGGCTCCTTTGGGATGCAGCGCAGGTGGGGGTAGGGTGGGCCTCAGGGCAGAGAGTCCTTCCAGAGAGGTGCAGTTATGATCTGGTCCCCTCTCTTCACTCATCTCCCTGGTTAATTCATGCCAGCTCCCATACCCATTCCACTCCAGCTGACCTGTCTGCTTCTCACACAATCAGGCCCACCTGTGCTGAGAGTGCCCTCCTGTCTCTGGGCCTTGATTCAAGCCCTTGTGCCCCCTGGGATGCCCTCTCTCTTCCACTCCAGCTTGCCTGACTCTCTCATCTCTGAAGGATGAACTCCAGGCTACTTCCTCTGGGAGTTTCTTTTTGACCGTACAGACTTCCAGGATCCTCCCCTCCCAGTGATCCAGTGTCTGATTCCTGACTGATGGGGGTGTTCCCCCTGGTCTCCTCAGCTGGATGGAGAGCTTTGGTGGGAAACAGCTATGTTTTATCAAAATGATAATAACAACAATAGAAGCTTCCACCCACTCCTGAGCATTAACTGATGTGCTGGCCTCATGCTGAAACATCCTGTAACTCTGGATCCTCCCCAAAATCCTATGTGGGAAGTAATATTCCCACTTTACCAACGGGGCAACTGAGGCTTAGCGAGAGTGAAGCTTGGCTCTGGCCTTTTCTCCAGGATTAAAATGCTGGTCGTCTTCTGGATCCTTTCTGGAGTCAACCCCCATCCTACAGGTTGGAGGAACTGCTTCTCCTCCAGATCTCAGCCCTTCCTGCTCTTCCCACCTCCCCCACCTCTGTTTTCCTATCTTCAGGAGGGGTGTCATCCATGCATTGTGACCCTCAACCCCTCAAAGGGCATGACCTTTCCCCATAGCCCTAGCATCAAAGGAGGGGCAGTTCAGTCCTGTGCTTCTCCTGCCTGAAATGGTTCCAGATGTGGGGCCTGCAGGGGCCTGCAGAAGATGTAGGGTGATGTTTGGCACACGGCTAGGTTTCCTCCTGGAGGCTGCCCTCAGGGACACCCATCCACCTCCCACTTCTGGCACCTGGTCAATAAAAGGGAACAGAACATGATTCAGGGAGGAGGTCTCCCAGGAGGCTGAGGAAGGAGGATCCTTTATGGAGACTGGGTATCTGGGGCAGAAGAGAAGCTGAACCCACAGTGGGTTTGCAGTCTACTCTCCATGAAGGGCAGGCTGTTGGATCTGGAGCCTGAGGGCCATCTGCCTGGCTGGGTTCTCCAGGCTGTGCAAGGAGGCCCAGGACTCAGTGGTTTAGATCCCCCCCTGCACCCTCACAAACACATATCATTGTATATGGGGGAGACTAAGTCGAGGCCTAAACTGGCTCCTGGCTAATGGTGCCTGTGCAGACCTCTCCCATGGGGGCCCTGATTCAGGGAACATGGGTGGGTCTGAAAGTTTTTGTCTGTGGCTTGGGTAGAGAAGGGACAGGTGAGACATGGTGTTGGTCTAAAGACACATCAGGTGGTCCCACTGCTGGGTGTGGGTGAAGATGAGGCAGGACCCAGCCTGGCTCTGGGAAACCCTCAGCCCCTATTCCCAGCCCTCTCTGGGGCCCATGGCAGTGCCCCCTCCCTGGGAGGGAAGCAGAGGTGGCCAGTATCCATGCAGGGGGAGGGGTCACAGTCACTCCCCTCCACCCCAACACCTCTGCCAGTTACTCAGCCTCAGAGTGGGACAGGATGTCTTGCCTCCTTACTCTTGCCAACAAATAGATATTTTCTTTTGGCATCTACTGTGTGCTGGGCACTGGGGGTACAGCTGCCTGGGGTTCGGAGAGTGCGCAGACAGATGGGGAGGCATAGTCACCCACCCACACATACTCACACAGACTCTCTTCCCCACCTCCCTAGAGTGTGACAACTGGGAACCCCCCGGGGAAGCCGTAATGAAGGTGGAAAGACCTTTGGAATTAGACAAACCCAGGTTCAGACTCTGGCTTTATTACTTATTAACTGTGAGCAAGCTGGGAGCCTCAGTTTCCATATCTGCCAAGTGGGAATTCTAATAGCACATGTTTCAGTGAGATAACCTAAATGTAGGATTTAGCCAAGCACCCAGCCCAGGGTAACTGCTCATCACCATTAGTTATTGGGGGGGGAGGGAGGGAGGGAGGGACTCCAGATTGCTCCTTGGCTGCCCTAGGGTAGCTCCTCCATCCATGGCTTGCTGGTGTCCAGCCTCTTTACTCAGGTTTGGAGGTGGTCAGTTTTGGCAGGTCCTCAGAAGTGCACAGACCTTCATTCTCTTGAAATCTTGGACCCCCGGCCTGTCACAGACTCCCTACTGGCCTGGGCCAGCTCTCACGGTCTCCGTATTTCCATGTATCTGTATCTCCCCCTAAATACAGAGCCTTTTCCCTGACACAAGAACATCCCCCCACCCCCACATCTAGCTCAACTGATCAGGCCTGGGCATGCAACAGTCAAAAACATATGCACTCACACCTGGGTACACACAGGCATGAAGACATCCACACCAACATCCACACACAGCACAGATAGGTACAAACAGGTACATACAGACACACTCTGTGACAAACACACAGGATATGCAAGCATACTGCACACCCAAGAATCCACAGGCACATGTGCTCACCCCCCACCCCACATGCATATGTAGAACAGACAGGCACAAACAGGTGTACGTACAGACACACGCACAAAGACACGCAAGCACGTTTGCACAGTAAGGCACATGAACACATGTGCACACACATAGGCACACACCAGATCTCTTGCCCCCACCCCCTGCAGGGAGCTGGCTGCCCGCCAAGCTCGGCGCTTTCTGCTGGGTGTGCACAACCTTTCACAGGCTCTAATTGAGTCGAGGGTGATTTATAACGCGGCAGCGCCCCTGCCTGAGTGGGCTGCCCCCTCCCACTGCAGCCCTGGCCAGAGCCTTCGACCACCTCCACCCTTTCTCCCTCATGCAGGGTCATATACACAGGCCCCTTAGAGAAAGAAGGGGGCCTTTCCCTCCTTGTCACTAGCTCCTTTCTTTATTCTTGCCTTTCTCCAGGGCCAGACGCTCTGCTCTGAGAGGTTTTGCCTCAACCTGCTCACCACCATCAAACCCAGCATTATACAGCCCAGCCTCCCAGAGACCAATCACAGCTGTTCTAACCTGCCTATCTAGGGACAACTGAGACTTTGACTGCAAATCTCATGTGTTTCCTGAGCTGCAGCAGGAGAAACTGAATTTAGACATGAGAAGGGACTTCCTCAGTGATTTGGGGTGAGAGGTAGGCTCTGGTCAGCAAGGGCTGGGTTAGACTGGGTTGAGGGTGATGGGAGAAGGGGAGGTCATTGAGAATCTTGTTTCCTGGCCCTCCATCCTTTTGGGTAACTGAGCTGACTGTGACCCTCCCTCCCAGCTGTCCCCATGGTCTACATGGCTGGGCTTGTGATTAATCGCATTAATTAGGCCTTGAGGTTTGGCTCATAAAGTCCTCTTGTGCACCTAAGAAGGAGCTGCAGTGAAGGCCTTTGTCCTGGTGTGTGTGTGGGGAGTATGCACCCTGACCTCTCACCTCTGACCCCAACATGGACTAACAGCTTCAGCCATGGTCCGTGAGCTCAGCCTGAGAGCTGTTTCATCCTCCCAGCAGCCTCCTGTGTTAGATGCTGATGCTGTTAACCCATCTGACAGTGAAGGCAACCCAGACTCAGAGAGACCAGTCATTGCCCAAGTTGTACACTTGGTTCATGGTGGAGCTGGGATTTGAAATCGGACAGCAGAGCAAAGCATGCCTAACCCAGAGCCTGACCCCCCCACAGAGACCCACCTGGCCCCTAGAACCCCTAGTGTTCAGAATGCTGTTTTTTTGGAGCAAGAGAAGCTCCTTGGAGGGGCTAGCCCTCTGCATTCCCAGAACTGGGCTTAGTTTACAGCCTGAGGGACTCAGATTAGATTTGAGGGAACTTTCTGGCAGTAAAAAGATTGGTAGCCAAAAGAAGTGTGTGTGTGTGTGTGTGTGTGTGTGTGTGTGTGTGTGTGTGTGTGTGTGTGTGTGTGTAGTGGAGAGAGGTGCAGTGGAGAGTCTGGGCTGCCCCTAAGGGAGTCCACGTGGTAATGGCAGCCAACATTTAGTACACAGTCCCATGGCAGAGGTGTTGAACTCCATTTGTGAGATAAATTCAACTGATATTCTGACAATTTAAAACCATTTGCCCCAGCCTCATGGATTCAAAGCAGCTGCGCCCCTGCTTCTTCCCCCACTGCCATGTTCTCTGGCCTCTGTGTCCCAGTGACCCCACATCATCTCTGCTGTGGGTCAACCCAGCGTTTGGTCCTCCCGAACTCACTTGAACACAAGTGAACACATGTGAGCGAGTGTGAAATGTGTGGCCTTGAGGGCATGGGGTGTGTCCCAGAGACTGTTGGGGTGGCGATTTGTGTGTGGATGCATGTGTAACTAACTGTGTGTGCTTCCGTGTCCCAGGTCTGTTTGTGTGTGTGTGTGTCTTTGGGATTCTGTGTAGGTTTGTGTTTGTCTATAGAGCTCAGTATGTATCAATTTGCCTGTCTCTCTCTGCATGATCTTGTGATGTGTTTGTATGTCTCTGTGAGTTGCCTCCTCATTTGTCTCAGTGTGTATACCTTTGCATGTCTGTCTCTTTCCCAGCTTCTGGGTGTGTCTATGTGAGCATCTCTGCACACCCTGCTGGGTGTGTGTCCATACAGCTCTGTATGTTTCTGCAAGTGACCTTAGGTGTGACAGTGCATGTGATGGTATGTTCGTCGTCTGTGTGTCAGTACCTGTGTGTCACTTGAGTGAGTCTGTGTCTTAACTGTATCTGTGCGCATATGGGACACGGTGTGTGCGAGTCACTGAGGGCTGGGACTACGGTGGGCACCAGATTTCTCAGCAATCAGGAAAATTCTTTTCGTGTAATATTTTTTTCAGAAGTCACGACGAATGCAAAAACTGCACGATGGAAAAAATATAAAAATAGTATAGACAGGATGAGTGTGTGTGCACGTCTGCGTGACTGTGTGTGCGGCTGTGCCTGGGCGCCCTCCCTCCCGCGCCCGCCAGGTGAGCCCACCCCCTCCAGTCACGCTGCGCTGGGCTGAGCCGCGGTAATTTCCGAGTCGGCGGCGGCTTTGTGTGCACCGGCCGCTGTCTTGGGGGCGGGGATGGAAGGGAGGGTTATTTCTCCCCCTTCTTCCTTTTTATTGGGTCATTAACAACGGCCCGGACTGCCGCTGCGCCCCCGCCCCCCCCTTTCATGTCTGCCGCGCCTCCCGCCATTATCTCCCTCCGCCGCGCGGCGTAATTCGATGCCAATCAGGTTTGGGGCGCTGAGGCAGCCGGATCAAAGACGGGGCCGCGGCGCTGGAGGGTGTAGGGTTGGGGGGCAGGCTGTGCGCCCCCTCCTCCTCCCTCTCCCCCGGGGTCCGGGGCAGACACCGTGTGTCCCGCCCAAGCGCCCAGGGTCAGACTGGGAAGCCCCTGCCGACCCGGGAGGGGGTTCAGAAAACCTAGTTGGGGGACGAGGTGGTTTGTGGCACCAGGGCCCCTAGCGGGCTGGAGGTTGGGGGTGGTTTCCTGGAGGGCCTGGCCTTCAGGGGAGCCTTGAAAGATTTTGGTAACAGAAGTGGAGCTAGCAGCGAAATGGCACTTCAGGCAGAGGGACCAGCTTGGGCAAAGGCTGGGAGGCAGGAACCAGCAGTGTCTGAGGAATAGAGGAGAAGCTCCAGGGTGCTCTGGCTGTGTGTTTGTGCTGTATTCCATGGGCACGGGGCAGTGGACGGTTCTTGAAACGGGAGGGGCAGAATCTAAGCTGGCCTTCAGGATCATTTATTTGATAATATCCTCTGCCTGCTGGAAGCCCTGCTGACTCAGTTTCCTTCTCTGGGAAATGCGGATGCTATCAGCTTCCTCCACCTCCTCCACGGGAGACCAGTAAGATGGTGAACATGAAAAAACAAGCCCAACTCACGTTTGTTGAGGACTTACTGTTTGCCAGTCCAGGCCCCAGCCTTGGTTCATCCTCACAACAGCCCTACACAGTGGAAACTCATTTTACAGATGAGCAGGTGGAGGTGCAAACAGGTAAAGCCTAAGCTTCCATAGCTGGTGAGGGCATGGTTAGGATTATGAACTAGGCTTATAGACTGAGAGCTTACAGAAAGAGAGTTCTCCCCTGCCCTGTCCCATCCAACCTGGGCCTTGGGGAAAGATAGGGGTAAAGGTTTTGAAGCTGCCTGTGTGGGGAGGTCATGATTCCACAGGGTAGACTGGGTGAGGAGTGGGACCAGAATTAATCTCCCTAGACTTAAAGCCAGCTCCATTGCTTAAAACCCTTGGCCTTGGACAAGTCACCTGCTACCGCCCCCCAGTCTGTTTCTTCATCTGTGGAATGGGGTTAACAAGTTTCTTCGGCTTGTCTATGAAGAGTTAGTAAGTGAATGCAGCAAAGGGTGTTTTGAAAGTAAGCTGTAATAGAAATGAGAGTTTTTATTATCACCATCAGCCAAAGGCTTAGGGGGGTGGTGCCTGCCAGACAGTCCCGGCAGAGGATGTAAAGTCCCCCATCACCCAAAGAAAATGCCAGTGTTTAGTCCCAATGATTTTGGGGAGAGTTGTTCTCCTACCCTCACTCCTGAGAAGGAAAGAAATAGATTTTCTCTCCCAAATAGTTCTGGGTCTTCACAACTCTAAATATCTCAGACCAGAGGATGTTCTGAGCAAACCGCGGTATACATAATACATGTGTCTGTTCTCAACTGAAAACAAGCCTTTGGACCTATGTGTCTGTTCTCAACTGAAAACAAGCCTTTGGACCTCGAGGGCGCCAGCCAGCAAGGGGCCCCCACCTCTGTCCTCTGCCTCTCAACTCTCAGGCCTGGGTTCTGGTAAGCATGGTTTGGGGATTGGAGGGAGTGGAGTGGATACCCCTGAGCCCTTGGCACCCTCCAAATGGTTTCCTGAGTACTCAGGCTGGGTCTGTGCTCACACAGCGGGATAGATGTAGGAGGCCCACAGGGAGCGCCCATTCTGGTGGGAGAGGCCAGTGAGAGCACAGTTCCTGCACAAGGGGATCTGTCCTCATGTGGGTGGGGCTCCCAGTGGGCCTGGGGGGCACCCTTTCTTCCTGGAGGGACAAATGAGTTGGATTGAGAGTGAAGAGAAATTTACCAGATAAGATCTGGGGACAAGAAGCACATTTCAGGAATGTGCAAAGCTGAGAGGCCTGAAAGAATAATGCACCGTGTATGTTTCTGGAGATGGGGAGGATGAGTGGCGGGGGCTGGACTGGAGAGAGCTGCTGGACCTCAAAAGGGCAGAGACTGAAGGAGCTTGGAGGTGAGGGTGCTGGGGAGCCAGGGCGGCTGCACAGTAGAAAGTCACCCTACCTCAGTCTCCTCATCTGTACTATGGGCACAAGACATTCCATCCCCAGTCCCCTAAGACCAGCAGGCCTGAATGGAAGGTAAATGAGATAGAGGGAGGGGAGGCACTTGTGCTTTCACACCCCCTCTCACTCAGGCAACTAAGGCATGGGCAGAGGCTGGGATGAGGAGGCAGGGGTGGGGGGCTCTGTCCCCACTGTTCTCCATGCACAAGAAGACACAGATCCTTAGCCCCCTCCTAGACCTGTTCTGGGCTGCCAGACAGAGGCGGCCATGATTTGCAGCCCCAGGTGACTTGAGTCTGTGGCTTTGGCAGTGTCTCCTGCTGGTGAAATGGGATCTTGGCTCTAGCTCTGGTCAGGAAAGCTGCTCTCCGCTGGAGGGCTCTGCAGGGCCCGGCCTCAGGCCTGACCAGGTTCTTTTTGCCGTCTGTTGGTTCTACACCTCCTACCTTCCAGAAGGAGGTCCATTGTCCCCCTGTCCTCTGTCCCTCCTGGGGAGTCCCTGCCTGGCTGGAGCTGGGTGCCTGTGTGCCTTGGGGAAGGGAGTGGCTGAGCCGCACACTGCAGATCCCAGCTGCCTCTGGACGCTGAAAAATCCAATTTTCTTCCTAATTGCCACCGCCCGTGCTCTCTCTCCTCTCACAGCCTACTTCTGCTTGGCGGCGCCTCATTCCCCCCACGCTCCCCCTACTCCTGCCTCCTGCTGCCCACCCCATGGCGGACGCTGCCCCCCCTCGTGGTCACCCGTGTAGGGACGCACCATATATCATGTCCACAGCCGGGAGGGGCTCCGGGAGCGGACGGCCCCCACCCTGGGCTCCCTGACGAAATCGTCCTTTTCTGCGGCGGATGACAGGTTGTGGGAACAACAGCTTGAATTACGGAAAGAAGTTTCCCCACTGAGTTAATCTGCAGTGGCTGGAGGTGACCTTCTGGAGACGGCGATTAATCACGGGCCGTGGCGGGCGCCGCGCCACGCCGGGCCCTTTGGGGGAATACTAATTCCACTACAAGATAAATCATAATTTGACAATAATCATCTGCCCTAATCACTCCAATTCTTCTGTTTAATTATTTGTATACACCGTGTTTCTTCTTCGAGGACCCTAGGTGCCCATGGGTGGGGAAGGGATGGTCGCCTGGGCGCAGACCCCTCGCTAGCCCCTCATCCTCTTGGCAC
This sequence comes from Camelus bactrianus, assembly GCF_048773025.1. Taxonomy (NCBI): domain Eukaryota; kingdom Metazoa; phylum Chordata; class Mammalia; order Artiodactyla; family Camelidae; genus Camelus; species Camelus bactrianus. Next base: position 99,325,462 of record NC_133541.1, read on the forward strand.
TGTGGGTATGCCTGGGAAGGCCTGACTCAGATCTGCCAGGGGGTACATTGGCGCTTAGAGTTGTGATTGCATGACTGAGGAAACTGAGACTCAGATGCTGGGCCTTGCCCAAGGTCCCAAGGGGTCTTTGGGTGAGCCAGGATGATGACTAAAGCCTGTGATGTTCAGTCCTAGGCAGCACCCACTGCACTGCCCTGCTGCCCAGAGTGCCTCACTTCCACTACCTGACTCCCTGACCTCTGTCCCCAATCTCCTGGGATACCTGGTCCCACTCTCTATCTGCCAGCATGGACAGGGCTGCTGGCTGCTTCCATTCCCCCTACCGAAGCCCTGAGCCTGGCTGTCCACTCAGGACATGAGGATCAATAGATGTGGCCATCTGAGCAGGTATGCCTGCCCCTACCTACCATGTGCTGTGTGACGGCTGGCAGTTGACAGAACCTCTCTTGAGTCTGTAGCCTTGTGTGAGGCTGTAACTTGGGTGAGGCTCCCTCTCTTCCAGGGTGATGGAGATCCACCAGGATGCTCACAGATGCCTTCCGCTGCTACTTCCTGTTCTGTCAGGGCCCAACCACTAGCCTCGCCTCCTAAATCTGGCTTCTGGTGCTGCTGTGCTCAGTCCCTGGGTTGGGCTGTTGGAGAGTTCCAGGGATCTAGCTCTGCCCTTGATGTCTCTCTTGGAGGGGCTGGCTAGGCTACTGTCAGCTCTGGCTTCCTGAAGCAGGAATCAGAATGACTCAGGGTCTTTCTTCTTCCAGGCCAGTTCCTGGCACCCCATGGTGGGGCGTAGTGGTAAAGGGGGGTACAATGGAGGCTGTTGGACCCAGCATGACCCCCCAGATAGGGTTTGTGTGGGAACCAAAAGCCTAGTTGGGTGAGTGCTGATGGGGCTACAACCACAGAGAATGATATAGCAATGATAATGAAAACAATGATAGCAGTGAATGTTCTTTCCCAATAGCAGCCTGCCTGGGGATCTTGTGGTCCCAAGGATAGTCTGTGGTAGGCTGATGGTAGAAGCACAGCCCTTATCCTCAGGCTGCCCTAGGCTCAGGAAAAAGATGTGGCCACTTTGCTCAGATCTGAGAAAGAAGGAAGCAGTAGGGGGTGGGGGGAATACAAACCACAGTATTACCTGCCAACATTTCTGGAGCTCCCACTGTGTGCCAGGCCCCATGCTTAATGCTCTGCCCTTTTCACCTCTCTGAGTCCTTATGAGTGGCAGGTGATGTCAGCCCATTTTACAGATAAGGAAATCAAGTCTTAGGCCAAGTTGCTTGCTCTATGTCACCAAGCTTGTGAGTACAAGGTTGGGATTTGAACTCAGCCTCCTCCTCCATTCCCTCCCATCTCCCGGAAATCTTGACAAAGCCACTTTATCAGTGTTGTGGAATTTCTGGTCAGAGGATCTGGGAAAAGCTGAGCCAGTCTCTTCATCTCTTAGGATCTCAGTCTTCCTAGCTATGAAAAGGGGGCAGTTGTGAGATTGAGGATGTGAAAGGGCAGCTGGTTCTCCATACCTGTAAGTCCTTCTTGGGGTCTGACTTCCTTCCCTTCTGCTGTAGTTTCTCTTCACTCATCCTCTGTTGACACAGGGCTCTCTTTTTGGTCTTTGGCTAGGCATGTGGCCTTCCACTGCAGCTCCTCAGCACCCCTGCCTGGAGAAGGAGATTTGTGTGGGACTGGCAGTGTCTTGCAGCCCCATAACTTCCATCTGATGCCATTCTCTGACAACCCCTGGGCAGATCAGCCATGGCTTGTGACTGGTGGGGGGACGCTGCTGGCTCTGTGAGGTATGTTTTGGTCAGGCATCCCCCTAGCCATCCCTGAGTCCTTACCCCACCCAACCTGTCTTTTGGAGCCAGTATTCCCACACACCTGGCAGGGCTCTGGAGGGCGGCTGTGTAGGAGTACGCCACCCCAGCTATACAGACCTGAAGGGGGTCATTGGCCTTTCTGAGCCTCAGTTTCCTTATCTGCAAACTAGAGGTTATAATAAAAAGCACTCAATAATTGCTACCTATTATAAGTATCAGACTGCATGGTGAGATCACAGAAGGGTTGGCCAATTGTCACCGTCCCCCTAGCCTGGCCCCTAAGTTGCTATTTGGGGTGTTCAAGAGGCGAGGGGCATCCCCCACTGCGGGCGGCACTCCACTCAGAAAGGCCACGCTGCTGGGCTAGCCCCCTCCCACCTGAGCCTGCCTCTCTTCCTGTAGGGGAATGGCAGGGTGGGGGGAAGCTGCAGGGGGTGGTGGAGTGGTGGCAGAAGAGAGGGGAGTCAAAGATTGGCCGAGTGGGAGAGAGATGGCCTGGGGGGAGAGCGGCTGAGTCGCTGGGGAGGGAGGGAAGCTGTCGTGCTATAAATACCTCCCAGGTAACAGGACCTGTAAATGAAGGGAGGGAATTAGTCACATTCCGTGGCGCCTCAGAGAGAGGACAGGGAGCAATGACCTGAATCCATGGAAGGGAAAAAATTAGGCTAACCTTGGTGGGGGGTGGTTAGGGGATGGATACTGTGTCTCCTCAGAGGGGTGCCCCAGACACGATCTGCTGGACAGGCCAGGGAGGAAGAACCATGGCAGGAGGGGTCTGGAAGGGACAGCTTGTCTGCTCCATGCCCATATGTGCGAGGGGCTCTTTTCTTTTCAAGGATTCCTTGGCCTCTCTCAGGAACTCAAACTTATTCCTCTTGGAAGTCCTTCCAGGGGTCTAGCCTTGGTCTTTTCGTCATTTCATTCTGAAGCATGTTATTATTTGCTGCCCTCCCGAAGTCCCCACGTTATCATACTTCTAGCTCTGGGGTCATTCCCTGGGTTTCTGGTTCAGGCAGAAGAATCTGCTTGGGAGGGCAAGAGGGAGGTGTCCTGCTTCCTCTCTGGACCCCACGGCCAGGGGCTGGATCCATTTGTCCCTCACTGGGATGATGGCCATGGTTCCCCACTCTCCCAGCTTCACCCCACTCTGGGCCAGCCCCCCTCCCCACAGTTGCCAGAGCAACAGTCAGTGCACCCCACCTCTTCCTACTCCTCTAGAAATGAAGTCCAGGCCCCTTGGCCTGGCATACCTAGTCTCCCAGATCAACCTCCAAGCAGCTTTCTAACCACATCTTCTGCCCTTGCTCTCCCACACACTCAGCCTGCCATTCTAAATTCTCTAGGTTTTTGCTTGGGCTGGCCTCTTGGCCTACCGTGTCTCATGTTGCTCAGCCTGGCAGAGTTGCATTTTCTCCTAGGTCCCCAAGCTCCAGTCTGAAATTCTCCCTGCTGCCTCCCCAGCTGAGCTGGGTCCTCCCTCATCTCTACCCTGGAAACACTCCCTGCAGGCGGAGTGTGGGGAAGTGGTTAAGATCCCAGTGGCCACACTATGTGGCATCGGGTGAATAAGTGAGGTCTCCATGCCTCAGTTTACTCATCTGTGAAAAGGGGTTCTCACAGTGCTTCCTAAGAGTAGTGCAGTTTGGGTGAGACGCTGCATGAAGAGGGCTTAGCACAGTCAGCGGGTGGCTGTTGTTGGGGTCACAGTATTGATCGCACTATTTCTGTGTCTGCCTCCTCTGTGGGCTGTGAGTTGGGGGGGGGGGGGTTGACGCTGCGTCCCCGTGTGACTCGTCGCCGCAGCCGCAGTGGCCATTTCGCGCCTGGCACTGAGACGGTCGGCAAATGTTTGCTGAATTAATGAGTAGGGGCTGCAGGGCGGGCTTGGGCTGCAGTTTCGCCTGGGCTGCTGCAGCTGGGGAGCCTGTGTACATGTGTGAGCCGTGGGAGTATGAGTGAGGGGTATCTGTGGGTGGGGGATTCGTATCCGTGTCTCGGGGGTCTGGCGGCGCCTTGGGCAGCCTGGCGCGCCCGCTCCCTGGGGTCCCCGCCGAGCGCCTGCCTGGCTGCGGGACCCCGTTGCCAGGAGCAGTCAGGATGCGGCAGCATCTCCATGGCAACGCGGCATCTCGAGCCGCGCGCCGCCCTCCCCCGGCGCCCCGCAGTGGGCAGGAGGCCGAGCCTGGCAGCCCCTCCCGGCCGAGCAGCCAGCAAGCTGGGCCAGGAGGCCGAAGCCTGGTAGGAGGGACTGAGGAGGGGGCTCCTTATTTTTCTAGAGATGAGGAGCTGACCTGTCTTTACTTCCCTCTCCATCTGGGGGAGGTATACAATATGAGGGCTCTGTCCTCTGGCCATGTGCAGTACTCCCCCCACTTCTGGCCAGGAAATCAGGAACAGGTTCTGGTCAGGGCAGGAGACTCTCACTGGCCAAGGGACATCTCTGATCTAAGTCCTGGCTGTGAAAATGGCACAATGATTCTGGCTCGAGGGGCTGTTATGAGGGAGCACAGAGGTACTGCTGGGGAGTGCTGTCCTGGTCCAGGGGATGAGTGCAAGCCCAGTGACTTCCAGTACTCATCCTATGTCTACCAGTATCCCTTCTTCTCACCAGTAATGCCCATGTCCTCAGTACCCTGAAACCCACTCAGTGCTTCCCACTGTGGGCCCAATGACCACCTCCTTCTCGGTTCCCACCCAGTGCCTCTGGTACTCAACCAGTATCTTCCCAGGGCCTGCCAGTACTTCCAAGTACCCTCTTGGTTGTTATCCACTCTCCCCCTGTGCTTGCTCAGTATTTTCAAATATCCATTCAGCCCCTCGCCCAGTTACTACTCAGTAACCATGTGGTGCCCTCCTTCTAGTTTAGGCTTGGTTCCCCTTAATATCTCCCAGGGATGACTCACTGTCCCCAGTACCTGCCTAGTGGCCACTAGTGCCCTCCTCATACCCACCCAGTACCCTGCACATCCAATGTAGTTCTCAGTACCTTCCCGGTTCTCCTTTTCACCCAGCGATAACCACTACAACCCAGTACTCCTGCTGTACATCCCCTGCCCCTCTCTACTTTCCGGTAAATCCAGTTCCCTCCACCCGCACCCGCAGCCGAGCTCCTCCAGAACGTAGTGCTCTCAGCGGCCAGGAGAGGGCGCGCGAGCAGTCAGTCAAAGAACGAAGCGCGGGGCGCGGCCCTGGTGGAGGTCGAGGGGCTGCATCTGAGACCTTTGTTTTCGGAGCCTGAGTCCGCGCCCAGAATGCGACTACATTTCGGGGGAGTCCTGCTGGGAGTGACCGCACCCTCATCCCTTATCGTCGGTTAGCCTCGCCAGGCCCGCTGCTGCCGCCGCCGTCGTGGTTTCGGCTCTGGGAGGGCGCGCGCGCCCTCTGGTGGCCATAGAGCAGCGCAGCTCCCTGGGCTGCTGCCCGGGGACAAGGTGGCACGTTCCTTTCCTTTCTCTTCCAGAGTCCTAGTTTGTTGGGCCTGTCCTCGAGCTGGCACACGGATGGTTGGGAGTTGGGGTTGTTGCCAATCCAGTGCCCTCTCTGGGTAAGGCACAGGGACTGGAGCTTGGGTTACGGGAGAACATTGGTTAGGGAGATTGGGCCTGGTAATGGTGGGGGAGAGTGCTGAGTAGGCTAAGATAATGGATCTCTACTCAGGGATTCAGCAATTCTGGCTTTTATGCGGGGTGTGCTGCCTGTAGAAGGCGAGGGTGGAGTTGAGGGGTGGTGGCGGTAGGTTGATGCAGCTCCATTCCAGGCCTGGCAGCTCCTGCCTGGCCCTAAACCCTTAGCAATGGGATCCCCATCGATTGACCTACCCCTGAATTGACCCCATTGCTGCCTCGGCCCACCTGCCACACCTCAGTTCTCTGTCCACCAGACTGGACCTGTTACCCAATCTTCAGCAGTCCTGGGGTGCCCTTTCCCTCTCCAACAATCTGAGGTTTTTTCTTTTCTGTGTTTTGGGGAAATAGATGGAGCTACAGCAGGTAGGATCCAGGTTAGACTCCTGCAGTCTGTCCTGGACTTGGGTGACCTTGGCCTGTAGGACCATCCAAGGACAGAAATGTTTTCTTGTGCCCGTCTCTGGTCTGGCATCAGGATAACACGCAGCAAGCCTCTGCTCAGTGGATTAGTGAGTGCGTTCCCTTAGACTTATAGGTCGTTGGAGATGCCTCTTCCATCTTCCTCCTCACTGCGTAAATGGGGAAACTGAGGCACCCAGCAGGTAAAGAATTATGCTGGAATCACCAAGAATAGATGGGTGGGCAGCTGAGCGGTGAAAGAGGAAGACTATGGGTCTGATCTGGGTTTGCGCTCCGTTCTGATACTTGCTGAAGGAGCCTTGGCAAGTCGCTTCCCCCTTTCTAAGCCTCAGTGTCCTGATGTATAAAATGAGGATTAAAAACTCTATCTACTTCCCAGGATAGTTGTGAGGATTAAATCTGATGATGATGATGTTGATGAAAATAATATTGATCACAGACACTGACAGCTGAGCGCTCACTTTGTACCGGGCGCTATGTAAAGTGACTCAGCACGTGAGATCCCAGAGGTTATTATGTTGACAAACGCTCAGGGTCTTCCTGAAGAATCATGACCAGCTCACAGGCTGAGTGACTACCATGAGCCCTTACCATGCTCAGTGCCCAACTCCAGGCCTCCAGGATGAGCTCTAGAACTCCTCTGACTGGGCTGGGGCTGGAGGCTGAGGGAGGGACAAGATGACCTTGGGCTGTCCCCTGTGCAATGCTCCCATGTTCCCTAGGCCTGGATCATATTTCCGGCCCCCGGGGAGGGCAGAGAGGGCTAGTTGATGGAGGAAGCATGTGTCCTGGCCTGGGCAGCTGGACCTGGGGGCCTTGCCCCGGAACCTGCGGCCTTTCCTGCAAAGGGAATATCCAAGAGCAGGAAGGAAGGAAGTGGGGAGGGGGAGGAAGAGGGGGGAGGGAGAAAGGATGGGCCCCAGCTGGGACTGTGTTCTCTCTGGGACTGGCCAAGAAAATAGGACATCTGGATTGGCCTGGCTGAGAGGCTGTTTGTCTGGTCACTCTGGCTGGGGCTTGGATGTATGTGTGTGATGGTGGGGGTGGGGGTGGGGGTGGTGGGGTTGGAGAGAAAAGAGGATGGTCCCATCCTCTGTCTCCTCATCTGTGTAACAGGTACAAGGACACCCCCTTCCTGGGCAGGATGAGAGTAAAGAATGAGGTCAGAATGCGAAGTGCCATTGGAGCCTGGAACATAGTAGGTGAGTCATGCCTGTTAGTCCCTCCTCCCCGGCCTGGGCCTGACCTGTGAGACAATAGCTTGGGCAGAGTCAAGGACTGCCACTGCTGTGAACTCAGGCATTCACTCAACAACCATTATAGAGCACCTAATATGTGTTGAGGTTTAGGGCTATTGACCTGTATGGAGCCAGTCCTGCTTTCTCAGAGCCCGTCTGTAGTGACAGAAGAAGACAGGTTGCTGGGCAGTGATGGGGGAGTATGGGGCCTGTGAGAGTCCAGGGGAGGTGCCTGACTCAGCTTGGGAAGTGAGGGAAATCTTCTTGGAGAAGGTGATATTCTTATCAGGACCCAAAGGATGAGTATGCATTAGCCAGAAATCAGGGCTTGATGGGGAAGAGGATTCTAGCTGCAGGAAAAGAAAAGCAGGCCCCAAGCTCAGAGTTCAAGGAGGGCAGGGCTATGGCTGCAGCAGAGTGTATGGCAATGAGCAGTGGTGGGAGGGGAGGCAGGGCCTTGGGGCTCAGGCATAGAGCTATGGATTTTATCCTGAGGGCACTAGGGAGCCACAGAAGGTTCTAGGCAGGGGGTGGCATGGTCAGAGTGGAATAAGGCCCAATGGAGGGAACTCAGAGCTCCCACGACAACCTGTCACCTTCATGCCCTCATGTCCCACGGGTCTTCCATGAGGAGCAGCCAGGCCAGAGTGTCATAGCCCCGTAGTAACTCTTCAGACTCCCCTGCCCCGCTTCTTTGTCAAGGCTTCTTCCCTACCAGGGTATTATTTCCCTGGAGAAGCCAACACCATATGCTGACCATGAAGACGGCACAGGGAAGGATTGAGAAACCCTCAGTCCTTTTTCCTTTCAGTCCTTCCTTACTAATCAGTAAGCCAAAGGTAGGGAGTATTGGTAGATGTGCAGGAACCAAGTGAAATAAAAACAATTGAGTTTGTGCGGTGTTTCCACCCCTGAGGTAAAAATGAAATACATGTGCATACAAAATACAAACCATATAATTTTGATGATTCTGCATAAAAGTGTACTGTCCTTATATTTGCATTTAAAATTGGCATTGCACAATATAAAGGTGAAGGGTAAAGGTCATGCTAGTCAAAGGTGTTAATTTTTCTTTACTTAGAATGACATTAAATAGCAAATAAAAAACATCATGACAAGTTGAGAGATAGACCACATAGGAAAGAGAAAAGCGTTATATATATTAGTTTTATCCAACTATTTTATTTTTATTTTGAGACAGGGGCTGGTAATTAGATTTACTTATTTATTTAATGGAGGTACTGGGGATTGAACCCAGGACCTTATGCATGTTAGGCCCACACTCTACAACGGAGCTATACCTTCTTCCCATATTCAGTTTTATATTTGAGTGCCTTTAAAATTAGGCACTTTCTCCTTGCTTTTTGGACAAGAGACTCTGCATTTCCATTTTCTGCAGGGTCCTGAAGTGTAATGGGCTCTGAGTGGAAGACCCCCTCCATGTCTATTTTAGGATGGGGAGCTGTGAGAATGGGGACCAAGGCTTCCCTACTACTGGGTGTTCCCTCTGTGGTGCCGCCAGGGTGGTGGATAAGGCTCCCTGAGCCCAGGAGTGAAGACAGGAGATGGAACCACCTCCTTTTCTTTATATCCCTCCCAGCTGGTGGAAGGCCTAGGCTCTCCCTGGGGGTCCCGCTCTCCCCCTGTACCACAGTCCAGGGTTTAGGGCAGCACAGTCCCCTCAGGCTTAAAGATGATGCTGTCCTTGGCCTTGGAGGACATCTTCACTGACTACCAGGCTGCCATCCAGCCTGCAAGCTCCAGGGGGTCCCTGTTTCCCTCACCTTAAGACAGGCCTCCCCAAGGACAGGACCTGCAGAGGAGCCTCAGAGGAGGCTATTGTGAAGCTGGAGAGGGCTTCTGTCTTCCCTCTCCCAGCGCTGCCCCTAGTGGGTGAGGGCGAGGGGGTGGGTTCTCTCTCCTTGGCTTGCTTTTGGGAGGCAGTGAAGGGAGCAATGGAAACCCTTTGGCAGTGGTCAGCCAGCAGCCCAGGCCTGTAGAAGGCCCTGGCTCTTGAGGCAGAGGGAGTGGGCATGGGAGTGCAGCTAGGTGGGAGGGAAGAGCCTCCTCAGACTGGGTCTCTGAAGGGCTGGGGGAAGGCAGGCTGCACAGGGGCCGGGGGGCAGTAGGGGATGGGGGGTGGGGGGTAGTAAAGCCTCCCTCTGCACTGTTTGCCTCTGGCTCTAGTCCCACCAACTCACCCAAGCTCTCTGACTCTATTTCCTCTTTGATACCACAGGACAATGACTGCACCTGCACCCAGGACCACAGTGAACATTCTCTGAGCTAATGCATAAAAAGCATTTAGTGTCCCACATGGCACTTAGAGGCCACCATTCACAGGAGCTCACCTGTTGTGGAAGAGGAGGTTAGTGACTTGGTGGGGCCTCCTCCCTGCCACCAACAATGCCCTCCATCCCTTTCCCTCTCTCGAGTCCTCCTCTTTTCCTATTTACCCTGTTTCCTACTTCCTCTAGCTGTTCCTCTAGCATATGGCTTGTGCTCACCTCAGGGCCTTTGCACTTGCTGTTCCCTCTCTGCAGCTCTGGTCTCCCAGATGCTTGATGACTGACTATCGTTTCTGGGGTCTTAGCATAAATGTCACCTCCTCCAGGATGGTGTGCCTGACTGCCCCAGCTGATTTCTCCCTAGTGAAGCCATTCTACATTTCACTTGATAGGTGATAATTTTGTTTACTCATTTATTCAGCATCTTTCTCTCCTCCCTGCCAGGCTGTGGGCCTCAGGTAGGTGGACACCTTGTCTGTCTTGTTCCCATTGTCCTTGGTGACTGGCAGCACATAGTAGATGCACCTCACAGACAGAGCCCTGCTCTTCTGGAGTTCACTGTTTAATGAGTGAGGCAGGATTGAACAAGCAAAGAAAAGTTTTGATTTTTAAAAAATTTATTATTTTTAATTGTGGTAAGCTACACATAACATAAAATCAGCATCTTAACCATTTTTAAGTTTACAGTTCAGTGACATGAAGCACATTCGCATAGTTGTGCAACCATCACCACCATCCATTTCTGGAACTCTTTTCATCTTGCAGAACTGAAACTACCCATTAAATAATAACTCCCCATTCTCTGCATCCACCCCAGACCCTGGCTGCCACCATTCTATTTTTTTGTCTGTGCAAATTTAACTATACTCTATGTGGCTCAAATAAGTGGAATCATGCAGTATTTGTCTTCTTGTGACTGGCATATTTTGCTTAGAATAATGTCCTCAAGGTTCATCCATGTTGTAATGTGTGTCAGAATTCCCCTCCTTTTTAAAGGCTAAATAATATTCCATTGTATGTACATACCACATTTCATTTATCCATTCATCTACTGATGGACACTTGGGTTGCTTCCACATCTTGGTTATTGTGAATAATGCTACTATGAACATGGATGTACAAATATCTCTTCAAAACTTGCTTCCAGTTCTTTAGTGTATATACCCAGAAGTGAAATTGTTATTAATTCTATTTTTAATTAAAAAATTTTTTTTGTCAACTATTTTATTTTTATTTATTTAAAAACATTTTTTGGGGGAGGAGGTAATTAGTTTCATTTATTTGTTTATTTATTTATTACTGGGGGTACTGGGGATTGAACCCAGAACCTCAAGCTTGTTGAGCACACACTCTACCACTAAGCTGTATCTTCTCCCCTCTATTTTTAATTTTTTTGAAGAACCATCATATTGTTTGCTACGGTGGCTGCACCCTTTTACACTCCCACTAATAGTGCACAAGGGTTCCAATTTCTCCACATCCTCACCAACACTTGTTATTTTCTGCATTTTCTTTTTTTAGTAGTCATCCTAATGAATGTCAGATGGTTGTGATTTGTATTTCTCTAATGAACAGAATATCCATTTTGAAGGAGACATGTTTGGTGAGAATGGAGGGAGGGGAGCCTCTTAGCTCTGGTTTTCTGGAAGAAGGTGGCATTTAAACTGAGACCTAAAAGAAGGGAAGGAGGCAGCCATGGAGGATCTGGAGGAAGAACATTTTGGGGAGAGGAAGTAATAAGTACTGGGGACCTGCAGTGTGATTGAGTGCTGCCTGTTTTTGCTGGAGAAATAGTGAGTAATGGGGAGGGGATGGAGGTGGGAGATGTGGTCTGAGTGGGCTAGGTGATCCAGGGCTTTAGGCCATAGAAAGGAGTTTGTATTTTCAATTTACAGTAATCACTGGTTTCCTCAGGTTGTGGGCAGGAGGTGGGCCGAGGGGGAACACAGGGGACAGAGGGATGGCTGCTTGGAAAAAGGGGCTGACTGAGTGGTGATGTCCCTATGTGTGGGAGGGAAAGTGCGTGCCCACGGGCGCTTAGTGCTTGCGGGTGTGTGCCCGTGTGCATGTGTGCACGCGGAGGCCTGGGCATGTGGGTTTGCATGTGTGTCTGGACACTCCCAGAGGCCCTGGATCATTCTGTGAACTTCTCTCTCAAGCACTACTATGCCTACCTCCTTCCTGCCCACACTGGCCACCCTAGCCAGCAGGGCTCAGTGTTGCTTCTCGGGCTCCTACCGTTGGCCTGGAACCAGCAAGGAGATTCCAGAGCCATACCTAGGGTTGAGGCTGGGCTCTGAGAATGACGACAAAACTTTGAAGTTTTGAAGACCAGGGCATGCCTGCCAGAGACCAGGAGATGTCTCCATACCTCACCTTTGCAATGCATCAAGGTATGTGGGGGCCCCAGACTGGGTGAGCAGGGCCAGCTGCTGCAGTACCGACAAGGGCCGCGTGGGGACAGCCGAGGAAGCCGAGGGGTGGCGGAGGAAAGGTTGGGGGGTTGGGGGACATGGGCAGGCAGGTCTGGGGTGAACCTCTGCGGGGCTCTGCGGTTTGTTTCCGCCTCCGAGTGGCTGTGTGTGTGTGAGGAAAAAAAGGAAGCCATGAGCTCATCGCCATCCAGGGCATCTCATTTCATCCTCACAGCCACATCCTCATAGGCCCAGAGAAGTGGAACCACTTGCCCAAGGTCACTCAGCAGGGGATTCAGAGCAGGCCTGCTGGACCTCTCAGCCTGTGCCCTAACACTGCCCTACCCTGAGTGAGTTCATCTGCGCATGAGCTCTGGCTTGTTTATCTGTCTCTAGGGCCTTACCTCACCCCAAGTTTCCCTGCCTCATCAGGGCACAGTCCCTCTTGGGCAGGGCCAGGGCAGCCTGGGGAGGGAGGCTAGGACTTGAGACCCCTCCCAGAGGCCCCTGGGGAGGAGGCGTTCAGGGGTTCTGGGGTGAGCTCAGTTGTATGCCCCCATCACCATGGGAAAAACAATGTATAGCAACATCAGCCCCCTTTCTGATCTTCCCCTTGGCTGAGGGCTAGGGCAGCAGGGTTACGGGGATGATGGGAAGCTGGAAGCCTCCTCCTCCAGAAAGTCCTCCCTGATCACCCTCTCTGCCACCAATGTCAGAAATAGCATTTAAGCTCCTTTGACACTTCAGTCAGGGAGACTAAAAACTCACTCTGGGTTGCTCTAAGGGACTTCAGAGACCCTTAATCCATTCTCTTAGTCAGCCTAGAAATCTCTCTAACCCTCTTGACAACTGTCCATTTTGCTTGCACATCTCATGTGGCAAGGGGCTCGCTGCCTTAATGGGCAGCCCATTCCATTGTAGAACAGCGCCTTCTAGTGAGACCAAACCGGCCTGTCTGTCTGGTTGGAACTCGCTCACCCTGTGGAGCACAGAGTACGCACCCCTGTCTGCTGCACGCAGGCCCCAGCTGGCTTCAGAGAGGTCTGTGCCCTCTCACCCCCATGCCCACCTTCTCTCCAGCTTCAGTGGCCCCAGCACCCCATAAAGCACCTTTCTAGCCCTTCATCTCATGAGCAGCTCTCCTCTGGGTATACTTTGGATGAGAATGGCTGCTTCTGTAGTGACTGCTTTTTTCTCAATACACGAGAAAATATGGGTTTGTTGTAGGGAAATTAGAAAATACACACAAGGGAAAAACAGTCACAACCCCACCACCCAAAGACAAGCCCTTTTAGCTCCTTAGGAGTCTCCTTCCAGACTGACACCAATGCGTGTGTTAATAAAGCGCAAGGCAAAAGCTGGTGGTAGGAAGCCTTTTAGGGGAGAAAGGCAGTTATTGTTTAACTTAACATTTTGAAGGGTCATTTGGTTGTGAAGATAGGTCTGTTCTGGGAGGTTGAGGAAAGGAACAAAGAGAAGGAAATGATTCTGATAGTAAAGAAAGAAGTTTGAGTTTCCAAGGGCCATGCTAGAGATGAGGGGAAATGGTTCCGAAGCACTGCCCTCCCCACAAGCTCTCAACAATCATTCGCTCTCACTGTCCATCATCTTCGTCCTCCCCGAGCCTGGGGCTGGCGTCGTGGGAGTGGGGCAAATCCAGGTTCCAGTGGCAGTGGCCTCCTCTAGAATGGGGGAGCAAAGGCTGCAATCCTGACCCCCTGGGGGATGCCCCCCGCCTCACAAGATCAATCACACCATGAATGCTCCCCTTGCCCCAGGTATCAGTCAAGTTGTGAGTCCAGCGGGTGGCACTGGCCGTGTGAAGGAATAAGGGGTGTTCCCAAGAGACAGTACAGGGGAAACAGGACAGTGTGCAGGAGGTGAGAGGCAGATGGGAAATGGAGAATTTCATGGGAATGAGGAAACAGAGCCAGCTGTACTAAGAAGAAATTAAAGCTCCCCAATAACTCCAGGGATTGGGATGGGATGGGGTGGTGCACTGAGTACCCTGTGTCATGGGCTGGGACCTTTTTATTTATTTTTTTAACATTTTTTTATTGATTTCTAATCATTTTACAATGTTGTGTCAAATTCCAGTTGCACAAATTTTTCAGTTACACATGAACATATATATATTCATTGTCACATTTTTTTTCTCTGTGAGCTACCATAAGATCTTGTATATATTTCCCTGTGCTATACAGTATAAGCTTGTTAATCTATTCTACAATTTTGAAATCCCAGTCTATCCCTTCCCACCCTCTGCGGGCTGGGACCTTTAGTGAGGGGAATAACCCCAGAAACCTGCTTTTCCTTCTCAACTAGTTTATATATATAGAGAGAGAATGTCTTTCCATTTCAGCAAATATTTGTGATGTGCCATTTTAACTGCTGCAAATATTCCAGTGCATAAAGACTCTGTGATGTCTCTGACCACGCCCTATTTTAGGACATTTAGGACGTTTTGCTATCATAATTAATGTTTCAGTTAAAAGCCTTGTAGCTACATCTTTGCCCACATCCATGTTTAATTTTTTTAAGATACATTCCTAGCAACGGAACTGCTGGGTTGAAGAGCAGGGACATTAACGCTTTTGATACGTATTGACAAATTGCTCCCCAGAAGGTGGCGCCACTTTTGGCCCCTGATGGGTCACAGCTGCGTGAAGGTGCCCCTTTCTCCACCCCTTAACCATCAGTTGTCTTCTCTACCTAATATTTTAATATTACAATTTTAAACATACAGAAAAATTGAATACCTTTTATTGCGACACCCATCTAGCCACCACTCAGAATTGACAATTTACATTATACTGTGTTTGCTTTCTCATCGTCTGTGCATCTCTCTCCATCAGTTCATCTTCATTTTTGGATGTATTTCAAAGTGAGTTGCAGGTACACTTCACCCCCCAACACTTCAACATGCATATCACTAACTAGAGTTCAATATTTGTGTATGGTTCTTTGCTTTTTTGAGACAAAAACCTATATAATGAAATGCATAAATCTTTTTTTTTATTGAAGTATAGTTAGTTTACAATGTTGTGTCAATTTCTGGTGCACGGCATAATAGTTCAGTCATTCTTATACGTACATATATTCATTTTCATATTCTTTTCCACTATAGGTTTCCACAAGATATTGAACACAGTTCCCTGTGCTATACAGTGTAAACTTGTTGCCCATCTGTTTTATATATAGTAGCCAGCATCTGTAAATCTTGAACTCCCAGTTTATCCCTTCCCACCCTCTTCCCCCTGGTAGCCATAAGTTTGTTTTCTATGTCTGTGAGTCTGTTTCTGTTTTGTAAATGAGTTCACTTGTCTTTTTTCTTAGATTCCACACATAAATGATATCATATGGTAATTTTCCTTCTCTTTCTGGCTTACTTCACTTAGAAGGACAATCTCCAGTTCCATCTATGTTGCTACAAATGGCGCTATTTTATTCTCTTTTATGGCTGAATAGTATTCCGTTGTATAAATATATCACAGCTTCTTTATCCAGTCGTCTGTCGATGGACATTTAGGTTGTTTCCATGTCTTGGCTATTGTAAATAGTGCTGCTATGAACATTGGGGTGCATGTATCTTTTAGAATTAGCATTCTCTCTGGGTATATGCCCAGGAGTGGGATTGCTGGGTCATATGGTAAATCTATTTTAAGTCTTTTAAGGAATCTCCATACTGTTTTCCATAATGGCTGCACCAAACTACATTCCCACCAGCAGTGTAGGAGGGTTCCCTTTTCTCCACAGCCTCTCCAGCACTTATCATTTGTGGACTTTTTAATGGTGGCCATTCTGACTGGTGTGAGGTAATACCTTATTGTAGTTTTGATTTACATTTCTCTGGTAATTAGTGATATTGAGCATTTTTTCATGTGCCTATTGGCCATTTGTATGTTTTCATTGGAGAATTGCTTGTTTAGGTCTCCTGCCCACTTTTGGATTGGGTTTTTTTTTTTTTTTTTCTTATGAAGTTGTATGAGCTGCTTATATATTCTGGAAATTAAGCCCTTGTCAGTCTCATATTTTGAAATATTTTCTCCCATTCTGCAGGTTGTCTTTTTGTTTTGCTTGTGGTTTCCTTTGCTTTGCAAAAGCTTGTAAGCTTAATTAGGTCCCATTTGTTTATTTTTGCTTTTATTTCTATTGCCTGGGTAGACTGCTAAGAAATGCACAAATCTTAAGTATATCATTCGTTGAGTTTTGACAAATGCATGTACTTGTATACCCCAGCTCCTATCAAGATATAGAATATTTGCATCACTCCAGAAAGCCTCGTAGTTACCCCCTGACCCCACTGTTCTGGTTTCTTTCACAGTAGCTTAGTTCTGCCCATTCTGGACCTTCATAAGAATGGAGTCATAGAGTATCCACTCTTTTTCTGTGTCTGGCTTCTTTCACTCAGCATAATGTTTTGGAGATTCATCCACATGATTGCATATGTCAGTCGTTTGCTCCTTTTTATTGCTGGGTAGAGTTCCATTGTATAGATGTATAACAGCTTGTTAATCCATTCACCTCTTGATGGACACTTGGGCCATTTCCAGTTTGGGGCCATTGTAAATAAAGCTGCCATAAACATTCTTGTACAAGTCTTTGTGTGAACATATGTTTTCATTTCTCTTGCATACCTAGGAATGGAATTGCTGGGTCATAGTTTAGGTGTGTGTTTAGTTTTATAAGAAACTACTCGATCTTTTTACAAAGTTGTACCATTTTACACTCCCTCCAACAAAAGATGATCTTCGCCACTAAGTTTGAAGTTCAGAACACGGTGGGGTTGTCACCTCCTTGGTTTTGGGTGCTATACCTCAGTGACTACTGCTGAAGGTCATAATGACAGGGTTGGCTGAGTTGCCCTGGAAATCAACTGGACACCTTGAGCCATTTCTCATGGACAGATGAATGGATGGGTGCCCAGCCAGGTCTTCTTGACCCTGAACTTGTACAGTTACTTTGTTGGAATTTGATTTTTTTTCCATTTGTTCTCATTAAATTCAATTTTGTTCATTCTGACTTAACCCTCTGTCCAGTCCTGATAGTGATGAGATTAGCAAACTCACATATAGTTACCATATAACTCGGCGTGCTAACTCATTCAGACCTCAGAACAACCCGACTGGAGAACTACTATTATCCCTATTTTAGAGATGAGGAAATTGAGGCCCAGAGAGGTTAAGTAACTTGCCTATGTTGACTCAGTCATTAATGAGCTGGGAATAGAGCCTGGCAGTTTGGATCCAGACATCATGGTCTTAACCACTCACTCTGTTTCCTCTTTATGGCTTCAGATGTCATCTCCCTCCATCTTCCAGTCTCAGCAGGCTCAGTGAGCATGCCTCTAGGTCTTCATCCAGATTACTGGTTAAAAAACCAAATGAAGCCTATGGACCAGATAAGTCCCTAGGGCCAAGGACAGAGCTCAGTGGCATACCTCTGAAGATCTCCTCTATGGCATTTTATTTATCCATTTATCTATTAGACACTTAAGTTTCCACCTTTTGGCTACTGTGAATAGGCTGCTATCAAGCTTGTTAATTATTATTTCATAATTCCTGTCTCATCAGGTTCTTACCAACCCTTCCCACTAAGATGGCTCTTGTCAAGGTCTCCACTGACATCCATGTTGCTAAATCCAGAGGTCAGTTTTAAGCTCTCATCTCACTTGATCCATCAGTAGCATTTGACTTGGTCCATCTCTCTCCTCCTTGATGCTGTTTCTTCATTTGGTGACGGGATCCCACGCTTTCCTGCTTTTCTTCTACCTCTCTGGACACTCCTTCTGAGCCCTGCTTGTTTCTCCCTTTTCTCCCCTCCCACTTCTTCATATGGGAGGCCCTCAGGGCTCCTCTCCTGGCCTTCTGACACAGCCCCCACTCCTCCGCTCCTAGGTGGCCCCATGACCTCTCCTGAATGTCCATCTCCCGAATGTCCAGTACCCAGACCTTCCTCATGTATCTGGCTATCTGACATCTCCAGTTGGGTGGCCAACTGATGTCTCAGCCTCCACCTGTCCTCCTCAAACACGTTCTCCCCCGCTTCCCCTCTTAGTTCCTGGCAGCTCTATCCTTGCTGTTGTTCATGCTCTCACGTTTTGCTTCACTCTTGACTCCTCTTTCTCTTATATCCTACACCCAGTTCCTCATCTCATCTTATTGACTTTAACTTCAAAACATCTGGGGGGAGGGTTTAGCTCAGTGGTAAAGCGCATGCCTAGCATGCACGAGGTCGTAGGTTCAGTTATCAGTCCTGAACGGAGGGGATATTGGAACAGATTTGCCCTGGTCCTGCCATAGAGGACCTCTCAAGCTGTCAGGAGAGAAGGACAAGCACAGTGATGGGACAAGACAGACTGAGGGATCCTGCTATACTAAGCTGAGATGAATTGTACCCAAGGTTGGGGAGGGATGTAGGAAGGGGGAAGTCACCCCTATAGAGCTCATTTCCCAGCTGTCACTGCCCCCATCCACTCCAGTGCAGGCGGAAGGGTCCAGTTAAAGTACACACCAGGGACAAAATACACACCAGAGAGTGGAGTCTGGGCTCTTTTTTACTTGAGGTATGGTCTGCGGTAGGACACTTTCCTAGTTTCAGTGTCCTCATGAGTAAAATGGAATACATGATGTCCACCTTATAGGGTTGCTGTGAGGATGAAATGAGATAATGTGTGAAATGAGATAATGCCAAGAACTTAGCATGAACCTGGCTCACAGAACCGTCTTAATAAAAGCGGCTGCGGTTATTACCCGCGGTCTCCAAGCCGGTGGTTGCGCTTGGTAGTGTAGGTGCAATTCTCACAGATACCAGCAGGTGGCGCTCCGATACCATAAGATCCGGTTCCTGGACTGACTGCTTTCGGAAGGGCGCCGGAAGGGGTTGGGCGGGGCGGCTTCCAGCTTCTCAGCCAGTTAGACTGTCCTTCCCGGCTGCGCTGAGGAGAGATACCTGCACTCCCCTCAGTTCCAAGGAAGAGCGGGCCTGGGTCACCGTGGGATAATCAGTGATGCCTCAGTTTTCCGTCTGTATTGTGGAAGAGAATGGCTTTCGGGGACAACCAGAGCCAAGTTAAGGAAATACTCAGGTTGGTCCAGGTAAAGGACTTCCTGTACGAGCGAGCATCCCAGCACTGGTTACAGGCTGGTTACAGAGGGACTGCGACTGGACCTCGGGCGCAGCTGGGCCTGGTGCTGAGGCAGGGGGATGACTCATATGACCTCTATTCGCTTCCCTTCTGGATAAGAGAGATATTGAGAGAGAGAATCCTGGGCTGCCCAGCGCGGAGGACCCAGGACCGTGCGTGGCTCCGTGACGCGCGCGAGACGCTCTGGTAATCCCGAGTGCGGCCAGCAGAGGGAGGCAGAGAGGCTCGTGGGTCTCGCAGGGCTACCCTTCCATTCCCAAGCTCGCCCTCCCGGGACCTTCCCCGTTGGCCGCATCTCCCCGCGTCTCCCCAGGCCGGACTCAACACGTCTCGTGTCCCTTCGCTTTGAAAAAGGCTTGTCCTCCTCCCTCCGGCTGGGCTTCCTGGGGCAACACTGGGGTGAGGGCCGGCTTTAACCCTAACTCTGTGAGCCCCAGTTGAGCCCTATCCTCTGGGCCTCAGTAACCTGGATGAGGTCTACTGGCGACTGTAATCCTAGCAGCTCTAATTTCCTGAGATGGGGTGATGTTAGCTCCCCAAGGGTAAGGCTTTGAGTGGCAGAAGGAGATCCTTTCCTTACCTCCCCCCCCCCCATTAACCCAGGCCTGGATGGCCAGCTGGACCTCCAGAAGCAGGCGAATGTACCCCATCTCACCCTGGCCAGTTCCCGGCATTCTCCTGGATGGGCTCCCAGAGGTCCACAAAGGCTCTCAGACAAAGTTCTGGGCCAGGCTTTGCCTGTGCCCTGGGCCTGCAGCCGGCTGGCTCTAAACACCGCAAGTCCCTGGCACTCCTTGTGGGGCTTTGTCCACCAGCCCTGGACCAGTGCTGGCAGGGCCACACTTGCTGGGGGAGGGGATGGGCCAGGCAGCTGTCAGAGCCTGAGCAGTCTCCCTTCCCTCTTGCCCATGGCCTTGCTCTCCTCCAGGGGACCTTCCTTCTACCCTACCTTGCTGAGACGGTGCCCTGCCTTCTCCTTTGGGCTGCAAGCTCAAATTGTCACCTTCTTCAGGGGCCTGCTCATATTCTACTACTGATTTGTCCACTCATCCATCCATCCATTCAGCACTTACTGAGCTCCTACTACACTCCAGGCCCTTACTAGATGCTGGAGGTCCCCTAGTAATAAGATTCACAGTCCTGGTGAGATTGTAGGCAGGAGACTAGTAAAACCCATACCTAAAATTTGATTTCATCTTGTGGTAAATAGAGTGAAGCAGATAAGCAGCATTCTCTAGGAAGCTCCACCTACTGGGATATTTCCCTTGGAAAATCGTCTGTGCTGTGGAGAGAGGGACTTCGTCTGAGTCCTGCATGCCCCCTCCCAGGGCCTGGCAAACAGGCGCACAATAGGTGCTCAGTAAATGTTTGTTGAAGGAATGGATGAATCTTTACCCTCACAGCCAGGGGCTGCCAGCAAGAAGGGTCTTTCCACCGTACACTCCCTCCTAGTTAACACAGGAGTGGCAGGTAATGTTGGGATGTACAGGTGAGACCCTGAGGCTCCCAGGATTCCACCTCTGGCCACTCTGGCCCCCTGCCCTACTCCTCACCACATGGCTTCCCTACCTTGGGCCCAGCCAGAGTCCAGGGGCTATGCGTGGATTCCACCATGATTGCTCAAGCATCCATTCTTGGGCTTTATCACCTTTTGGGTGCCTCCTGTGTGCTGGCCCTAGGGTCAGGAGGATCTGGGGACCCAGAGAGGAGGGAGAAGGGACCTTGCTCTCCTGGATCATCCAGTCCAGACAGTAATGGCCAGTGTGTATGTGCCGTGATGGAGGAAGACCATGGCACTGGGGGCCCGGAGAGGTGTGTGCCCAGCTTGGGGACACCTCCTCAGAGAGACCTCCTTTGATTACCTGGCTGAAGGAGTTCCCACCCTTCCAGCTAGGTGCAGTCACAGCCCCATTTTTTCTGTTTATTTGTTTCAAAGCACTTTTTTAGTATCTGCAGTTATCTTCTGTCTTTGTCTGTTGGTGTGTTCATTATCTGAGTGCTTACTGGGGGCCTACAATGTGCCAGGCAGTGTTCTAGGCCCTCAGGATACAGAAGTGAAGGAACAGATTTCCTGCCCTCCTGGAGTTTATGGTCCAGTAATGGTCGTGGTGGTCAGGAGACAGACAATAACTAGAATCAACATGTAGTATACAGATCTGTGTTATGGAGGAAAAGAAAGCAGGGAAAGGGAGAGGTGGGTGAGGGAGGGGGTAGTATTTAGGTAGGGTGGTCAGGGAAGGTGATATTTGAATGAAGAGCTGAAGTGGGTAAGGGGTGAGTCATGCAGCTACCCCAGGGAGGAGGGTTTCAGGCACAGGGATAGCAAGTGCAAATGCCCTGAGGTAGGAATGTGCCTGGTGTGTTAGAGGAAAAGCGAGGAGGCCAGGAGAGGTGTGAGGTCAGAGAGGTGACTGGTGCCAGATAATGCGGGACTTTGTAGCCAGTGTAAGACTCAGCTTAAGGCTTAATGACCAGAGAGTCATTTGAGGATTTGGAGCAGAAGAATGACATGATCTGACTGCCGCTGAACAGGATCCCTTTGGCTGTGGTGTTGGGAATGTTGGTTGTGTGGCTGTGTGGAAGCAGGGGGAGCAGTTAGGAGGCTACAGTAATTATCCTGGTGAGAGAGGATGGTGGCTTGAGCCAGGTGGGGCAGTGGGGTGTGAGAGAAAGTGAAGCAAAGATAACTCTCAGGTTTCCTGCCTGAGCTGATGGAAGGATGCTGGTGGTGACATTTACTGCAAAGAGGAGGCTTTGGTTGGGATAGGTTGGAGCTGCTCTTTGGACATCCCAGTGGACACTTCAGACCAGCAGTTGGGCTTGGGGGTCTGACCTCAGGGGGTTAAGTTTGGAGCTGGAGAATCATTAGGGTTTAGATGGACCTTGAAGCCAAGGTGGGCTCAAGGTGGGAGAGCGAAGGGGAGAAGACAGAGGACAGCCCTGGGGCGCATCGGCATTTGGAGGTCAGGGAGGGGAGGAGGAACCAGCAAAAGAAAATGAGAAGGCATAGCCTGGAAAGTGGGAGGGAAACCAGGGTAGTGTGGTTCTGGAAGCTGAGGGGAGAACATATTTCTCTGGGGGGTGTGGTGTGGTGGTGATCAACTGTGTCAAATGCTGCCAATAAATTAAGATGAGGTCTGAGAATTGACTTTTGGATTTGGCATCATAGTGGTCACTAGGGACCAGGCCTTAGTCGTCTGTCTAGTCCCTTTGTACAAATGTTAGAAAGAAGTGGCCTCTCTGTACCTCCCCTATACAGGTGGACCCGGCTGTGCAGGCACACAAAAGGGAGACACCTCAGTGTAAGTGAAAAGGTGTCCCTCTCCCAGCCAGAGGTAGCCTTGAACTAGGCACACAGCATGGTGAGAGGACAGCAGGCTGGATTTCAGCTCCCTCTCCACTCCTTAGCCCCTCAGGCACCCTTGTGTGGTGCCCAACCTGTATGTCCGTATTCAGCAGCTGTATTGGTGACTTTGATGAGTAGTGTCAGTGGAGTGAGTGTGGATGAGGAATGAGAGTCAGATTGGAGTGTGTTCAAGAAGGAATGGAGTGGGGGACAGTATAGCTCACTGGTAGAGTGTGTGCTTAGCATGCATGAGGTGCTGGGTTCAATCCCCAGTACCTCCATTAAAAATAAAAAGTAAATAAACCTAATTACCCCTCCCCCAAAAAACCACCAAACAACAGCAACAACAAAAAGTCCCCAAAATAAAAAAAATTTAAAAAAAGAGGGAATAGGGGAGGAATTGGAGAACATGGCCAACTTTCTCAAGGAGCTTTGCTGTAATGGGGAAAAAGAAATGGGACAGTAGCTGGAAGGAGCTGTAAGGTTGAGAGGAACTAGCCAAGTGGGGGTGGGTGAAGGGGAAGGCATCCCAGGCAGGGGACCAGCATAAGCAAAGTGAGGTCATTAGGTCTGGTTAGTGTGGAGAGTCAGAGGTCCTGGAACATCACATTTGAGGTGGGAGGTGTCAGGAGAAGATACTGGACAGGTGGCCTGAAGCCTTTATCTTGGGGGTGGGGTTGGAGCATGGCTGGGCACACAGCAGGTGCTCACTGAGCAACCTGGGATTGCCTGGAGAAGCCCTTCCCAGCCTCTCCTCCCCAGGCCTCAGTCTTCCAGCTGGCACTTGGGAAAATTGGGTGTTTCAGGTGTTCTCTGAGCCAGTGATGGACCCAAATGCTTTCCCCAAATGCTTGGTAGGTCTCAGGTCTTGGCCTCGTTTTCTCCCTAGATGCCCCCACGCTGTTCAGGCTGAGGAAGAGCAGGAGGCCCTGCCTGGGCCTAGGGAGGCAGGAGGTCAGGTAGAAGGATGACCCTGGGAATGGAGGCCATGGCAGAGGCTGTGGTGGGCTGAGTGGCTGGGAACTGTGTCCCCTGCCCCTTTTCAGCCTCCAGAACCTGCCTTCCTGAGACTCATCCTCAGGAGGAAAGGGAAGTTTCTTGGAGGAATGAGAGAAGCTGTGGCTTCTTTCCCTGCAGGGATGCTGGGGAATACAGTGTATTTTGGCTGCTGGGTGGGACGATGCTGGCTTTGTTCTCTTTCAAGGCAAAAGTAGCTACAAGGAGTAATAACAATGACCCTCTCTTCCATGCCCATGGCACCCAAAGCACTCTCCTCACAAAGAGCCCACCTGTGGCCTTGTGACAATCCTTTGAGCCCTTTGAGCTAGTTCCACTTGACATGGGAAAATGAGGGTCAGGGAGGGGATATAGCTGCCCGTGGCCACATGGCCGGGAACCAGCAGTGGCCAGACTAGAACCCACGTCTCCTGGCCCTGGCCAGCTCATGCCCATTGCAGCAGGCTCCTGGAATTTCAAGGGCTGGGAAGCAGACCCAGGCCAGGGACTAGGTGCTGTCTACCAGCCTGGCCCAGATTAAGTGGGGAGACAGCTGGTTTTCCTTTTCGCATATATTTATTAAGCCATACTGAGTGTTAGGTGTTAAGGATACATTGTGAACAAGGCAGACCATGCCTTCAGGAGGCTCAAAGTCCCTCTAGGTGGACAGAGATTAAATAATTGATTCCATGATTAGGTCCCTCATTACAGTGGGAAGAGCCGTGGCCTGTTGGGTGCATCTGTGGGCCAGGTCCTGGGTGGGTAGGCACTGAGCACATCAGCTCCTTTCATCCCTGGCCCAGCCCCACAAGGAGGGCTGTGACCATCCTCATTGGGTAGATGAGGAAGTGGAAGCTCGGAAATGTGGTCCAGCTGTGACTTGAGGTCATGGGTCCTGAGGATGGGGAGCAAAGCCCTGGCACTTCCACTTCCCCCCACAGCCCCTGCTGCTTGCCAACTGCCACCCAGCCCTGCCTCCAGGAAGCAGAGACTAGAATGTAGAGGGCAGGACAGCAGGGAAGCCCTCTGTGCCCTTCAAGAAGGCCCTGGCTTCCTGCAGTAGAGTGGCCCCCTTGTTTCTGGGCTCCAGAATGCCCTAAGTTTTGATGGGCATGAAGGGGTGTGGCCAGAGTTCCCTCTCAACTGCCCAGCTGTGTCCGCAAGATCAGACCTCGTGGCTTATGCTTTTGGAGTCTGTAAAACAGGTTGTAGGATTGTTTTGAAGGTTAAATATAACATGTGGAAAGCATTTAGTGAGGACTCTGGCACATGGTAGATGCACATAGTTAATAGCAGAAGTATCACCATGGTGATTGAGACCCCAGCTGTGGCCCATCTGGAAAAGGGAGGAGACTGATCATAGCTCAGACCCTGTACCTCCAGTTACTGCCACTTGGGCAGCTTAAACACCCCTCTCAGGTCAGCAATTCTCTCTTCTCTCATCCTCTTCTCCCTAAGAAGAGGGTCCCTGTCTGTGTGTGTATGGGTGGAAAGAAGATCAGAGAAAGCCTCATGGAGGAAGAGGCATTTAAGAAGGGATTTGAGGATTGAGTAGGAGTTCATTGAGCTCAGCAGGATCAAGGCCTGACCAGAGGGTGGAACACCTGCACAGGTACAGAGGTGGGAAGGAGCTGGGTGTAGTGAGCAGCCCCTGGGTAGGGCCTGATTCTAACCTGATCTCCCTCCTCTGTGGGAGGTGGCCTGCCCACCTGCCCTGCCTCCCCACAAGTCCTGGTCTCCCTAGATCCCTGTGGGTGTGGGCCCTTCATTTTCTCTCTGAGAGGTGGAACCTTGTCCTGTAAGAGCCTTACAGCCAGGAAGTAATTTTTAGTGTTTAGCTCAGGTTCGATACTGTCAACCGTCTTCAGAGCTAGGGTCCTGGAGGCGGGGAGGGCTTCAAAGTGGTGACTAGCAGGGCCTATGTGGCAGGTTCCTGGGGAGAGAGTTTCTGCAGCCCCGAGTGCTGGGCCCCTGACCTGGCAAAGGGATTCTGCAGCCCCTCCCTTCTACCCGCCTCAGGGTCTCTCTCCTTTGTCCCTCTCCTCTGCACCTGTCCTCACTGCACTCCTTCCAGCTCTGTCCAGGCCTATCTTCTCACCCCATACCCCAGGTCTTTCTGTCCCTCTGTCTGTCTCTGTAGGTAGGTAGCTAGGGCTCAGCCTCCCTCTCTCTGAGATTGTCCACCTTGGTCCCTTGCACTCCTCGCTTCTCTTGGCCTGATTAGGTCTCCTGGGCGGGTGTGTGTGTGTGTGTGTGTGTGTGTGTTGGGGGGCCGTCGGTAGAGGCAAGGAATCAGACCACAAGCAGACCAGGGGAGGAGGGCAAGGATCCGCTCCCGCCTTCACCCCGAGGAGGACCGAGCGGATCCTGAGAGCTCAGGGTCTGTGGCCCGAGGGTCCCGCCGAGGGGGTGGTGTTGGGTCTGGCAGGCTGGCCCGGGGTTAGAGGACAGCTGGAGCTCGGCTGGGCTAGGAGGGGGGCGGGACCTCGCAGCGCTCCCCTCCCCCACTTTCTTAAAGGGCCGGCGCGGGCCGGTGCCGGACCGGCTGGTCGTGCCTTCCCCGCCGGGTCACGGCGCACGGTCGGTCCCTCAGTGCAGAGCGGCAGGCGGGCCGGCAGCCTGGGTGGCCGCTGTCGCCTCCCGGCTGCGCTCCCCGCGCGCTCCGCCCGCAGTCTCCCCCCTCCCCGCTCTTCCCCGCCCTTCCCGCTCCTCCCTCCCTCCTTCTCTCCTTCCTTCCCTCCCTCCTGCCGTCCGTCCCCCCATTTCTGCTCAGCTTCTCCACAGCCGCGGCTCTCACACCTGAAGGGAAGGATAGAAGCGGGCGCGGGAGCCCGGACAGGCGGCGGCGGAGTCGGACGGCGGCCTCCGCATGGCCCCGCCGTGAGAGGCTGGACCCAGCGCCTGGGAGCAGGAGCGGTGAGTGGAGCCACGGGACCACCTTGTCCCCAGGGCCCGCGTACTCTGGGGCCCCGCCCCTCCCGAAGCCGAAGCAGGGCTGGGGGCCGGGGATGGGGGTGCTGGGGTTGGGGGAAGCATGCTGGGTGGCGGGCGCCGCCCTCCGCCCTCAGTGCCCGCCTGGGTCTGCTAACAAAGCTACGTTTTGAGATCAATTCCTTGGCGGTTGGAGCATCCAAAGGATACGGTTGTCATGGAGATGGGGCCGAGAGAGGAAGCCTGGGCTGGCCGGGTCTGGGCCAGGGAGAGAGGACGTCGCTAGAGAGCCCCAGGCCAGCCTGCGGGGAGGGTCAGGGCTGGTGGCCCAGTTGTCTCCTGATCCTCATCTCCTCTTCGTTTGTATAATCTGAGTGTATATGTGTGCGTTGATGTGGTGCCAGTGGGAGCTGGGTGGCCAGGGACCCCGGGTATTGAGTGTGCGGCCTGCTGGCAGCCACCTTTACCACGGAGCAGCTTTGACGATTTATTTCTGTTTCCAGTTTCCCAACTTTGACAGCCCGGCTTAGCGGCCAGGCCTCAGCGGCTCTGAGGTCTGCTGCTGGAGCAGGGCTTGCATGGGGGGCGTGGCAGGCAGCAGGCAAGGCCAGGAGGCACATAATGGCTGTGGCAGCCGCACGGAGGGAGGGGTCCTTGGAGTCGCTGCTTGGGTTGGGGTGGGACAGGGAGTCCAGATGTGGGGACCACCCTGCCCAGCTGGTCCCCTCCTAGGATGAGGTATTCCGACTCTTGCTGTCTCTGGAAGATCTGGGAGCTCCCTGAGTCAGAACCCGGGGCATTGTCTCTGCACAGGCCCAGGGGACCACTGCCTCAGCCCATCCCTTCATCTTAGGGCCATCTTGGGGGGCCCTGGCAGAAAACTGGGGGCAGAAACACCAGCCATAATGGAAATGGTTCTAAGATTCCTGGCAGGCTCAGGATAAGCCAGACTAAACTTAATGGGTGGGTGAATGGGGAGTGGTGAGAGGGTTCAGGGTTTTGGCCAAGGCAGATGGGTAGCCTGGGTCTGAGAAGAGGCATTTTGATTTTTTTGGGGTGCTCCAGGCCCTTCTTCCAGACCCTGGAAACAAGAGCTACGTTTTGGGGGATACTCAGGCAGCTAGAGAGAGAGTGGGTAAGGGGCATTGGGACCACCTCCAAGCCCACTCCCTGGCTCTGGGCAGATATAGTCATTCTTCCACCTGCTTCCTTGGGAGGTTAGGAGTCCTTCCTTCCAGAGAAGCAACAAGTTCTATGACCTGTGATCTCTGAATCAGTAAAATGGGCTGGCTGCCCTCCCTTACCCACCTCCCATCTCTGGAAGAGAGATCTTCCCTCTTAAGAGCCTCTGTCCCCCAGCATATAGTGAGAGGCAGTGGCTTTTGAATGGGGCTATTGGAGTTTGGTCCTGGTGGAAACATGGCACAACCCCAGGTTGTGGCCTGAACCAGAGGATTCCCTGACATTGGGATGACTATGTGGGTGGTGGCCCACCTAAACGTAAAAGGATGCCTGGAATGTCCTTGGAAGGCTTTCCCTAGTTGGTGCCTTTTGCAGGGGCTGAAGCCTCAGTGCTTGGTGATTAGTACCTTGTAGTCCCAGGAGTGCTGTGTGCCAGACACGAGGTTTCCCTCTTGCTGCTTGTCCTGGTCTGACAGCTATGGGGTGTGTGCTCTCCTGGCTAATCTGACCCTCAGTGTTTCCTGAAGAGGGGAAGCCAAGTTAGCTGGAAAGAAGGACTTGCTGTTCTTGGCAGGACTGAGAGAGGAGTAGGGGGCCATTACCTTGCCCAGCTTCCATGTGTCATGCACTGCCACTGTGCTAAGTACTCATACACGCAAAAGCCTTTAGAAGGAGGTACACCCATCATTTCCATTTTGTGGAGGAGGATTCTGAGGCTCAGGGAAAAGTTGCTTGTTCAGAGTCACCTAGTTAGTAAGTAGCAGACTCAGGATTTGCATCTGGGCAGAACTGTCTGAAGCTTGGACCTATGTCCCCAGTCTCGTTCTGTTTTTCTTGCAAGTGCAAGTTAGGATGGAGGTGGGACTGAGCACTTTTTCATCTGGAGCAAGGGGATGAACTTGGGGAAACTGGGGCACTAAGTGGGGGTCTTCTAAGGGAGCTGGGATTGAGGCATTCCCATTCCGGACGTCAGCTGCAGGAGAACGACACTACCTCTTGCAACAGACGATGCTCTAGACATTCTTTGCCAGATGGTCTTTTCCAGGAAAATCTGTTTTGAGCGGCATCTTATGTCTGGGGCTCCATATTTAGCCTGGCTCCTCACACGGGAGGATACACTCAGGCTGTCACCCCCCAAGGAGTGTTTTGGTGGGCTGGGCCAGACCCAGCTCCTTGCCACGGCTCAGGCAGAGGTGGCACAGCCCTCTCCTCTGACTCCTGCTCCATCAAGCCGGGCCCTGAGCTCCCCTCTTTAGTGTCTCCCTCCACTCCTTTCCTTCCCCTCTTTAACTTTTGTTTTGTCAAATCTGATCACCTGATTGTATAACAAACACCCACCTATATACCCTTCACCTAGAGACCTAGATTTGCCAGTTGTTGACATTTTGCCCACATTTGTTTCTCTCTCTCTCTCTGAAACTTTTGAAAGTTGCAGATTTAATAGCATTTCAGCTCTAAATACTTGAGCATGGATTTCCTGAAAAAAGGACGTTTTTCTACATGATGACTATACTGCTAATCATACCCAAGAAGTTTAATGATACAATCTAATCTCATATGTAATCCATATTCAAATCTCTCTAGTTGTCCCTGTAATGTCCTTTATAGCTTAAAAATTTTTTTTTGATCAAGGATCACACATTGCAGTTATGTCTCTTTAGTCGCCTTTAATCTGGAAGAATCCCCTGCTTTTTTTTTTTTTTTTGCTTTGATGTCTTTTATGACATTGTCAATTTTAAAGAGCCCTGGTCAGTTATTCATGTTGAATGGCCCACATTGTGAATTTGTCTTATTGCTTCCACATGAGTTGATTCAGGTTAAACATTTTTGGGTGAGACTGTCCCATAGGTGATGTCGCATCCTTCTCATTGCCTCCCATCAGGAGGCACATGTCATTAGCTTGTCCTATAATAGGTGGTGCTAAGTTAGGTCGCTTGGCTAAGGAGTCCCTTTGTTTCAATCCCATCTCTCCCTCTTCCTTACCTCCAGAAGCTTCATCCACGCAGCAGGTCAGCAAAACTTCAGACCATGCGCTGGAGAAGGGTGATTAAGCAGAACACTGATGGGCCTTCAAGGAGTTCACAGCCCAAGGGGTGGGGGTGGGGGTGAGCCCCAACTCAGGGCAGGTGCTGTCAGAGGAGGAAGAGGCCCTGAGACAGCAGTGAGGGGCACAAGGTGCAGGGAGAGTGGAGGGAGTTGGGGGCAAGACAGGAAGAAAGGGGGTGGGGCCCGGACCACAGTTGGCCTAGAATGTGGGCTGACAGCTGGCCATTTCCCCAAGGGCACCGAGAGCTAATGAAGGGTTTTAAAGAGGGAAGTGATGAGGAGATGTGAATGTTGGAAAAAGTGCTCTGAGGAGGATGGTGTGGACTGGCAGGGCCAGTGTGGTGAAAAAGAGACCTGTCAGGCGGCCATGACGTGGTCCAGCACAAGACGCTGGTGCACCGGATTCCAGGCTGCTGTGAATGGTGCGCAGGGAATGCACGGGGTGGGGGTGGAGTTGGCGGTGTGGTGACCCTGCTGGGACTGGAGTGTGGAAGGTGGGGAGCAGAGAGAAGGGATGCAGTAAGGAGAGACTTAGAGGGCAGAATGACAGGCACTGGTGTTGAGCCAGTAGTGGGGAGAGCTGTCATGCAATGGCTTGGGGAGGATGGTGGAGAATGCAGTTTTGAGTATGTGAGGTCTAAGATACTTTCTAGATCAAAGAACAGTGTGTGGGAAGCTCATTTCCCCAGGTCTTGGTGAACACCTGTGGCCACCCTCTCAGAAGCTCATTTTGGGATGAGGGCAGAGGGAGGGCTACACACAACCCACAGCCAGGAGCAGATGGTGGGCTTTTGGCACCAGCAGGGGAGGGACTTTGAACAGGGGCACGGGCCGGCCCAGAGGCAGCTGCCACTAGAAGAGTCAGGATAATCTCTTGCTTGCAGATCCCCCAACTCCCTTACCTCATTTTGCTTCTTGATACTGGCTTGGCAAAACCCCAACCCTGGTTAGTCCAATGCCTGGTCTCCTCTACCTGGGCAACTGAGTGGGGCTGAGAAAAACCACTGCCCTGACTGGTCTCACTTTAAGTTTGAAACCGTGAATTCCAGGAGGGTCCTTATTGCTGTCCTGCAGTCCCACATGGGTCCCAAGTCCATCCCGTCTCCTCTACTTGATGACTATTTCGTCCTTTCTTTTCTCCCTTCAACCTTAGCCCCACCCCCACCTTCTGCAATCCTCTCTCACTGCTGATGACGTTGCTTCC
This sequence comes from Camelus bactrianus, assembly GCF_048773025.1. Classification (NCBI taxonomy): domain Eukaryota; kingdom Metazoa; phylum Chordata; class Mammalia; order Artiodactyla; family Camelidae; genus Camelus; species Camelus bactrianus. The sequence goes on from NC_133541.1 coordinate 99,356,117, forward strand.
TACTTCTTTGAGAAACTAGAAGACTCAGAGCTTCCTCAGACTCCCAGTGCTACGTTCACCCATGCACTAGCATCTGTACCCACTGTTCTGCCATCCCCTGTCACTGTGGGTGAAGTGTCCCTGCTCCTGGTTTAGGCCACCCTTCTACTTGTTCAATAGATCCGTGTGCAGTAGAGGGGGAACCTATAATGCAGGGGGGGCACACTGCTCCAGCACATGGCCCCGCCTGCACTGTAGGTTCCCCCTCCACTGGATCATTCCATCAGCAGCTATCTTGCTGTTTGTTTCTCCTACCTTAAAAGATGCCTCTCATTTTCTCCAGCCAGCTACCATGTGTCTCTGTGCTCCCCTTTATAGCAAAACTCCCCAGAAGTGTTGTCTAGACTCACTGTCCCATGTCCTCTCCTCCCACTTGATCCCGCTCCAGTTGGACTGGTACCCGCTTCCACGCCACTGATTGCTCTTCTCAAGGTCACCAGTGATCTCCATGCTGCGGCACCCAATGGCCAGTTCTCAGTCCTCATCTGCAGCATTTGACACATTCAATCTCTCCCTCTTCCTTCAAATACATTCCTTGACCTGTAGGACACCCATTCTCCTGTTTTTATCTGACCTTGTGGGTGCTCCTTCTCAGTCTCCTTCTCCCTCCCTCCACCCCATGATATTGGAGTGCCTGGGCCTCAGCCTTTGTGTGGCTGCTCTTCCTCACCTGCATTCAGTCCTGTGCTGATCTCACCCAGTCCTGTGGCTTTAAGCACCACCTACATGCTGCCAGCTCCCAAATTTATGTCCCAAATCTATGTCCCAAATCTTGACTTCTCTCCTGAGCTCCCATAGCCCACTCAGCATCTCGACTGCCATGTCTACTGGACACCTGAAACTCAACTTGTCCAAAGCTGAGCTCCTTTCTTCCTGATCTTCCTTCTCAAGCATGCTCCACCCAGTCTTCCCCATCTTTCTGGGTGCTCAGGGTCCAAAAGCTGGTGTCATTCCTGACTCCTCTCTCTCCTGTCCCATGTACTGTTCATCAAGGGGTGAGGCTTTCATCAGCCCCTAGGTCCCCCATCAGTGGGCTGTGGCTGAATAGGAGGGCCAGTTTCAAAGATGAGGACAGGGAGGCGATAGTGGAATGGCCTGGGACAGACCCTTTCACACCAGTCAGCCCCAAGGAGACCACAACCTTTGTCAGACCCTGTGCTGAAGTCCTAAAGGAGAGACAGGAGAGGACAGGGGAAGAAGAGGGAGGGAGGGGAAGAGGGGACTCAGCAAGGGAGGGGTTAAGTGGAGCTACAAATCAAGGGGTTGGGTAGAGGGTGGGGAGGAAGTTCACAGGGCAGGAGTCAGAGAGGAAGAGGGGGTGTGGACAGAGAATGTGAGGATCTAAAGAGTGTGGGATAAGTGAAAAGTGGTCAGGGAGAAGGGAGGGTGAAACTTCTTGATTCATCTCTCCTGGCTGTTAAACCAGACTAGGTGGAGGCTGCTCAGAGTTCTAGCCCCTCTCTTTTGCTCCCATGCAGGCTTTTTAGCTGAGGCAGGACTGGTTGGGAGGACTTACCCTTGGTCAGTCCATTGTAACTCTTGGGGTTCAACTCAATCTGTAGGCTCATGGGTCAAATGTGGCTAAAGCAGAGTGAGGCCCAGGTACCAGCTAAAGTTCCAGGAAGCCAGGCAGCAGCCACTTAACCAGAACAGCCCAGTCCTTTGTGGTCCCAGATTAACTGAGGGCTTACCCTGCAGGGAAGTTGGCTGGGGGTAGAGTTGCCAGCTATAAAGGTGATTTGGGGTTTGACAGCAGACATTGTGAATTTCATCAGTGTTGAGGGCTTTCCAAACCAGCATGCAGATGTATGCAAATACTAAGCAAATGAAGGTGCCAAGTGGCTGGAGGGTGGGGAGTGAAGTAAGCTAGGAGATGTCAAAGAATGACTTTTACAGAGCTGGGCCTAGCCCTGCCACCCCCTGAAAGTCCTAGCAGGCAGTGGGGCACATTCAGATAAGATGCAAATGTGTACCCAGCCCCAGGAGCCCCTGCCTGCCTGACCATGAGAAAGGAGGCCTCCCATACCCCACAACCCAAGGCAAAGCTGTTTCCCCAGAGCCAAGCTGAGAGGAAAAAAGTGGAGTGGTTCTGGGCTGACTCCTGATTAATCCCAGACTGACATCATCTGAGAGATGGGTGCTCATTAAGGGAAGCCCAGACCCCTGGCTCCTGCTCTGCACCTGGCTCTTGTACCTTGCAATGGAAAGCTAGGAGGGAGCCTGGCCTGGGCTGAAAGTATTAGTGGGGCCAGTACTATATGGTGTCACCTGCCTCAGGAAAGGGTGGGCCAGAGAGGGTGCCCACCCTCCTGGTCCCCACAGGGGCCTTTCTCCTGTCTCTCCCATCAGGCTGGGCCTCTGGAGCTGCTGCCTCAGAACGCGCTCTGACAGGCTGCCCAGGACAAATGTCTGCTGGGGCCCACTGCGTGTCCTGTGCTGCTCCCTGTGCGTTTCATCCCTAGTGTGGGCAGCTAGCCCACTCCCCTGCAGACCTGAGAGATGGTTCTGGGAAAACAGTAGCCGCCACCCTTCCCTGAGCACTTGAGCCCAACTCTGAGCTAAGCATCACACCCAGGCCATCTCCTTTGTCCTCCCTGCGGGGATAGTTAGCACTCTCCATTTTGTTGAGGCTCAGAGAGGTGGGCAGCTTGCCTGAGGTCACACAGCTTGTGGGGTCTGAAGCCAGGTCTTTCTGACTGCACGGTAAGGGCGCTGACCTGCTGTCCTGAACTGTCCCATCTGAGGCACTTGCTGCTGCACAAGGTGGTCCAAGCTGGGAAGACCAAGTGGGTAGAGGGATTAGGGTCACTTTGGGAAATGGTGGCAGGGAAGTTCCCAAAGCTCCTGGGTAGACATCCCCTCCATATTACCCTGGGTACCTCCCTGCCCTGGGCAGATGGGACATTGAGGAGGCGCATGCCCAGACTGATCTGTGCCTAGAGTGTGCTCAGAGCTCTGGGATGACAGGAAGGTCCTGACTCCAGACTCCTTGGCTGGTAGAGGTTCCAGGGACCCCGTGGAGGGATCTTCCTGTCAACTCCCTGTTGCTCATGCTGTCAGTGGCTCAGCGGGTTCCTGTGCAGGCCTGGAGTGCACAGGCCTGGGCCCCGTGAATGGTGTGGGGCACAGCTTGCCAAGGTCTGTTCTGAGCGCTTACAACACACCAGCCCTTTCCACTGATGGTCTCATTTAACTGTCCATGTGTGTACACACTTACGAGTTTGTGTGTGTGAAGATCCCAGCCCATGTTCTACCTGGGTGAGCAAGGCAGTTAAATAGTGTGGTAGAAGTTTTGGAGAAGAGCAGTGAGACTAAAAGGGGTGTTCAGGGTATGTTCCCAGAGGGCAGAAAATAGGTCTGAGAATGACAGTTTCCAGCTTCTCAGTTTTCTTTCTTTTCTTTTCTTTTTTTTTTTTTGCAAGTAACCTTCATGAAACTCTTTGTGTATACAGTGCCAGAGGTGGAAGGTCTTTGGGGATTGTCCAGGCTGGGGTTAATGCCCAGGTCCTGTGGATGTGCTTTAGGGGTCCATGAACCTTTCAAAAAATACTCAAAATGTTGTGCAAGTCTGTCTGGGGCAAGATCCAGAGCTCTGTCAGATTCTCAGAGAGGTCTCTTAGATTTTGCCTGTCCTGGGTAGTGCTCCGTGCCACGGGCCCCCTACCCTAGCTCTGCCTCTGTGCCCCCATTTCCACCAAGTGGGCCTGTACTCCCCCATTTCTTCCTAAACCCACAAGCTGCCTGATGCCACTGGGTGAGGCTGTGGTCACTGTGGGTGCCAGTCTTCCCCACCCCCACCCTAGCCTGAAGCACCAGGTTGTCCCTTTCCTGCCCCTAGTTTCTCCCAAAGCAGAATGGTTTCAACCCCAGGTGCCCAGTAATATAGGTCTAGCCACCCTGAACCTTGCCCCTAGGCCTGTAGGCTCCCCATCTCCACCTCACCACCCTGGGCACCTGCGTCCATGCATCTGTTCTGTCTTACAGAACTTGTCGGGCCCTCCAGCCCTTTCCTTGAGCTTCCCACAGTCCCTGGTTTGGATCCCAGCAAAGAAGCCACTTTATGAGGTTATTCCTATGACAGTCTAGTGTCATTCCAAGCAGAAGCCAGTTTTGTCACTTTCCAACTTTGTGACCATGAGCATGGTCCTCAACCTCTCTTAGCCTCTGCCTACAATGGGGATGATGATAATCTCCAGGTTATCATTCACCAAACATGTAAAAAGTATGCACTGTTTGCCAGACACTGCTAGGCTCTGGGGGAGATAGCAGTGAATGTGACAGAGTCCCCACCCTCACTGAACTTACATCCTAATGAGGGAGTTGGGCAGAAAATAAAGAAATAAATAGAAAAGGGAGTTTCAGGTCTGCTAAATGATGCTGAGCAGACATGATGCTCTGTGAAAGAGTATGAAAGAGTTCTGGGTAGTCAGAGAGGGCCTCTCTGAGGAGGCAGCATTGGAGTTGAGCCCTGAGTGACAGAAGAGGCAGTCATTTAAAGAGCTAGGGAAAGAGCATTCTAGGCCAAGAGTACAGCTGGTGCAAAGGCCCTGAGGTGGGAATGAGCTCAGGGAGCAGAAAGAAGGCCAGTGTGGCTGCTGGAATGGGGGATGGAGCGAGGGCAGTGAACCAGCTCAGGCAGAATCTTTTTAGGCCATGCTGAGAAGGCCAGATTCTAATTGAAGAGTTATGGGAGCTGATGGAGGGTTACTAGTGAGGAAGAGGTGTGAAGTAATTTGTGTTCTCATAACTCACTCCAGCTGCCATGGGGAGAGTAGGGAGGGGGATAGGGTTGTTGCAGGAGCAGCTGAGACCCAGAAAGTGGCCAGCTTGGTATTCAGCCCTGGCCCAGCAGGGGTTCCATTACCACCATGGGCCCCATCTTGGTTGGTGCTGAAAAAGAGGTCATCTCAAGGGCAGTCACAGGAGCCCTTGCCTGGAGCGGGGCCTGGTTCAGGCTGAGAGAGGATGCAGGGGATCCAGCCACTGCCAGCCTGTCACTTGCAGTCATCTCCTTGGCATGGGTGCTCTGTGGCCCAGCTCCCCTGCTCCCCTGCTCTTGCCGGCAGGTTGGCAGTGGGCACAGTCACTGCTTGGGTAGACTCTTCTGGTTGAGGATATGAGACCTTGATCTTGTGGATGATCTGACAGAGGTCCTAGGAAACTGGGGGCTTGCCCTGTACCTCCAGCCCGTTGAGGTGCAGAAGGAGGCTACTCCTAACTCTAGAGTCAGCTACTCACTATGTGACCTCAGACAAAGACTTCCTTGGTTCTGTGCCTCAGTCCTCCTCGTATATCAGATGTGGTATTAGAAGTGTGCCATACCTGCTTTCTTCCTGACCTCTGTAGTGAGTTTGTTCTTCCTTGGATTTTAGCTCTCTCAGCATTCATGACCCTAAGTTCTCCTACCAGCCCTGGGAGGGATGGTGGTGATGTCCCCATTCTGCAGAGGGGTTCACAAAGGCCAGAAGGGACAATGATGAGTCTCAGGGCATATGGTGATTCAGAGTGAGGAGCTGGGGCACTGTTTCACACCTCTGCCCTGAAGCCTTCACTTTATACACCCTTTCCTTGGGCTCAGCAAGAGAAAAGGGTCCTGGCTCAGCTATTTCTGGGCTTAGCTGGCCCTCACCCCAGGCAGGGACTCCGGGCCACTGCCCAAAGTGGAGCTCAATGCTGCTCCTTGTTTGTCCACCCTGAGAAGCTGAGGACACAGCCCAGTGCCCAGTGTTGGCAGAACCTCCATCTTGTTCCCAGTTGCAGAAGGACATGGCAGGGCAGGTAGGGCTGGAGCCAGCCTGAGGCAGCTGCTGGAAGCTGGGGGGTGATGTAGGAGGCCTCCCAAGGGGTCCTTAAGTTGTCCATAACCCTGGCTTTGGGGCTGATGTAGACTGAGAACGAGGTGAAGCATCTTACGTTCTCAAATCTCAGGCTTCACTGGGAGCTCAGGCAGAGTCCTGGCTAAAGGGCTCAGCCTCCGTGCATGGGTGTGGGCGCTTGAGGCGTCCTGGTAGAACTGGGCTGAAGCCCTGTGCCCCGGATCCAAAGCTCACCTAGGCCCGTGGGCTACAAAGCAAAACAGAACTAGAACTCAGGCAGCAGGCCAGAAGGCCCACTCTCCTCCTCCTTCCTTTCTGAGTGCTCCCCACACCCCCAAGGAGTCTCAGCTGAGGAGATGACCTCCTGTTCTCCCTCCTCTGAGTACACAACCTGAGAGAACAGATTGAAATAGCAACTGCAGCAGCAGGGATTTAGGGCAGACCGGAAAGTGTCCCTCACTCTGTGCCGAGCCCCTAGGGGTTCCTGGTGTCCTAGGATCTGGGCCCAGATATTCTAGGGCCTGGCCCTTCAGATTTTTTTTTTTTTTTAATCTGTGGAAGTTTTTGTTTTGCTTTTTCTTTTTTCTCTTTCTTTTTTCTTTTCCTTTTTTTAGAGTTAAATCTTATGCTCATGCAGTCTTCAGAACTCTGGGAGGTGGCGCTCAGGGTGGGTGGGTGGGGCCCCAGATCCCTGTGGGTCCCGCTTGTTGTCTTCCACTCCATGTTTGAAAACCAAGGGGGAAATGAATCTTAAGTGGTAGTGTGGTGACAGAGCTCCCTCCAAGGGCCTGAAGCCCTCAGAGAAGTAGACTCACCTTTCTCTCCAAGCTCATCTCTAAGCGGGAAGTTTTTCTTAGAGTCTAACCCAGTTTTTCCCAAACTAGCCTGATGATAAGAATTACAGATTACTATACCCATTCCCCGTAGACTCTGGTTCAGGAGGTATGAGGGAGGGCCCATAATCTATATTCTAATAATTCCCTCAGGTGACACCTAAGACCAGGCGAGTACAGAAGTGTGGGCCTCACCTGAATCCCCGTTGCTGTGCATGCAGCTTGTTCTGCTGCAGCCTAGAAGGCTGACCAGCCCCTCTCCTCCCTAGCCTCTCCTGAACCCCTGCACTCCTCCAGAGGAGAGCGGGGCTGCTGGGGGGAGCTGAGGCCCAAGGAAGGGAGGAAAGAAGTTCTTTGGAGGGACTGGTCTGTGTCCTTGGTGACAGAGGGCGCTGGGAGTGAGGTGGGGTGAAAATGGCCTAGACTGGGTGGGGTCAGGAGCAGAGAGGGCTGAGTGGGGAGCCAGGACACAGCCCATCACATCTCCCCTCCCACCTGAGATTGGGCAGGAAGCCTCTGGGGAACTGAGCTGGTTCTGATCTGTTTTAAAAAGGGGAGGGGTGGAGATGGCAGGTTAAATGGGTCTCCTCATTTTACAGAGAAGAAACAGACCCTGAGCAGGGCAGAGGGGAGTGGGGCTGGCCTGGGTGGGGCAGTGAGGAGTCCCAACCTGGATCTACATGGGTTACATGGTGAGTTGGGCAGAGCATGGTTGACTCCCCTTCCAGTGCTCTCCTGTGAGAACTTCATGGCAGCCTCCTCACGAGTCCCTCCTCAAGGCTTGGTGAGCTCCGGGGCCAGGTGTTGAGGGGAACCGCAGGCCCCCTCCTCCTTCCTCTTCGCACAGCCAGGGCTTTGGGTGCTGAGCAGTGGAGGCAGCCCCGCTCCCCGCGAGTCTCCCTGGTGGTGCCGCACCCTCCCAGCACCCTGGACAGTGCCTCACTCTGGACCTCTGGTTGGCTGCCTCAGGGCCTCACTTTGGTTTCTCTGGGGTGGCTTCTGTTTTGATAAAGCTGCACTTCTGTTGACTTCCTTGCCTCCTGTCTTAAATTTCCCTCTAAAGGTAGCCCCCAGTCCAGTTCTCTGCATTCACCACTTGTCTGGCTCCTGGAGCCAGAGCAAGAGAACATGGAAAGAGGCAAGGTTGCTGGCTACTTGTCAGCCTGGGATTTTGTCCCCTTCACTCACCAGCAGGAGAGGAAGGGGTCTTGGAGGAGTCCTGGACCCTTCCCTAGTCCCTCCCGACCTGGATCTTCCTCAGGAGATTTTGATGAATTCTGGAGATACACAACAGGGATACAGAAGAGGTAACAGGGAAGGCAGAGGGTCAGGGGAGAGGTGAGTGGGGCTGGCCTGAGCACAGCAGTGAGGAGTCCACAACCTGAACCCAGACACCAGCAGGGAGGTCCTGAGAAGATTATCTAAGCCATCCTCTTGCCCTCATGCAGGCTGCCTGGTGCTGGTCCTGCTGGGCTTTGGACCCCTGTCTGATCCACCCCTTTATCTCTCCAGGTCTAGGGGCTAACCAAGAGCAGCCAGCACAGGGTAGAAGCAGTAGCTGCCATGGATGAGGAAAAGCTTCCGTCTGTGCTGCCTGGGGAAGATGGTGCCGCCTGGGACCTCAGCCTGGAGCCTGAGAAGGAGCCTCTGGTCCAGAATGGAATGGCATCCAGTGAAGACCTGAGCAGCAGCCACAGCAGCCAGGGGCACGAGATACAGGGCACTCTGGCAGACACTGAGGAGCATACAAAGGGCCTAGACATGGCCCTCCACAGCCTCAGCCTTGGCCTTTCCCTCACCAATGGCCTAGCCCTGGAGTCAGACTCAAGCATTCTGGAAGATTCTGCAGAGTCCAGGCCCTGGAGGGCTGGTGGGCTGGTAGAGGGGGATGATGCCTCCAGAAGCCTCTGTCCAGATTCTGAGGACTCTCAGCTGGGGTAAGTGGGTGTCTCGGGATGGGGCTCACCACATTTGTTCCAATGCTGCATGGCCTGGGCCTAGCCACTTAGCCTCTTTGGTTCTTGTTTTCTCTTCCATAAAATGGGAATTTTATGTCCCTGTTTTGGGAAGATAGAGCCATAAGAGAGATTTCAAAGGCCAGTAGGCCTGTTGTGTGCCCACCTTCAGCGCCCCCAAACCATCATGGGCTGTTTCTATGTGGGGTTGGAGGGCCGCACTCCCTCTATTAGAGAGAGTGGCCATTGGAGTTCCAAAATGCCTTGGTGTGGGAGGTCAGCTGGTCCATCCCTCTGCTTCCTGGAGATGAGAATCTGCCAATTCTGCAACTGACCCCAAGAGAGGAGGCTTTGTGGATTAATCTCTGTTGGCTACTCCTCTCTGAGTGCCATTCAGGAGTTTGACCAAGAACTCCTACTTGTTGGAGTGAGTCCTCCTTGCTGGAGTTAACAACCCCATTTTTATTATTCAAAGCTGGAGGTGGAGAGGCCCGGCATCTTAGAGGTACCAGTTAGACAAGGAGGGTAGGGATGAGGCAGGAGAATGTCTAGAAGCCCCCAGGGTGGGCTGAGAAAAGAAAGTGAATAGAAGACTTAGTGTTCACTGCTGGATAGGCAAAGGTGCAGGAGGTGTGAGAGTATGTGTGCTGAGGGCATGCAGGTGTGTGCCTGGCCCGTGCATCTGGGGTGTGCATTTGGGTCTCTATGTGGATGTGTAGGGTTGAGTGCCTAGGTCTCTGAGGACAGGAGTGTGAGTATGTGGGTTCATATGTACCGGGTGTGCCATGGCCTTAAATAAGAGGGTTTCCATTTGAGCAGGGCCTAGTGGGGTGTGGGCAGGGGGCTGGGGCTTCATGGAGCACACTATTTGTATTTAGGTGGCATATTTTTGGAGGATGGCTGAAGGTGGGGGCAGATGGAAGTTTTGAGATTGGACTGATGGTCTTCAAGCCCCTGTCAAAACTACCTCCCATCTGCTCAGGTGCATGAGAGGGTGGGAGATGTGATGGTGGGGGGAACCATTTGTGGTTCTGACAATGAGATGGCAGCCCCCAAGGGCAGGACTCTGTCTTCTTGCTCCAGGACCCAGTGCAGGTCCTGGAGAGAGCTGCTGGGCAGGTTTCAGGTGTCTGCTCTGGCAACCAGAGCAGTGAGTATTGTCTTCCCTCCCCTCCTCCTGGAGGTCAGTAGAGATAACTTCTGCCCCAGCTTCCTGCTGAGCATCCTACCACCTTTTGGGTTTCTGCCCTCTCCCCACTTCCTTCTTCAGATGAGGCCGCCGTCTCAGCTCCTGACGAGATTGAGATGGGCAGTGCCTCAGCTTTTCTCTCTCAGGTCAGTTTTTCTCCAGGAAGCACACTGAGATCAAATCTTAGGCACTAGGGGGTCCAAGGAGGTGCTTGATGGGGAGGGACACTTCCCACTCCTCCAAATATAGCTCACCTTTGCTAAGCTCTGGGGGCTAGGGGATAAGCAGAGCCTAGCCAGACCCTCAGGAGGACTGAGGGGTGCGCTTCCTTGCAAATGGTGAGCCTTGACTATCTGAAAGGGGTCCGGCTCAGCCTGCTGCTTTCTTTTCCTGTGTCTCTTCCTCTTGCTGTCTCTGTGTTTTGTCTCTATCTTTGTCTCTCTTATTCTGTCTCTGTCTGTTTCTCATGCTCTCTGTATCTCTTTTCTGTCTCTTATCTCCTATTTCTCTTCATCTCTCTCTCTCTGCCCCCTGGTCTCTATTTTTGTCTCTTTTAGTCTCTCTCCTCTTCCTTGCCTGATTTTCCTGCTTACTTGTGCATCTTCCCAGTGGATAAGAGGCCTTGGTTTGTCTATGTGTGATGCTATATTCCAGGTACTGGGGATCCATCAGTGAACAGAATAGACAAAGCCCCTACTTTCATGCGGCTTATGGTCTAGTGGGGAGACAGATAATAAATCATAAAAATGATGGGTAATTATATAGTATGTTGGAAGGGGACAAGCACCTTGGGAAAAAATAAAGTTAGAGAAAGGGGCTGAGGTGTTTGGGGGCAGGTCCGTTATAATTAGGGTGGTCAGGGCAAGAAAAGGATGTGAAAGAGGGCTTTAGCTTGAGGGGAGAGCACTTTGGGCAGAGGGAACCACTGGCACAAAGGCCTCCTCCAGGGCAGCACAGGGCCCTTGATGTGCTGAGCCTCACGGTTGAGAGTGACAGCTGAGCTCTGCTCAGGCAGAGTACTGGGCTGTGGGGCTGCCACCCAGTGCACCATTCAGCAAGGTTTAGAGGACCTACTATATGCCAGGTGCTCCCTGGCCTTGGTGTAGGGACTTGGTGGGGGCTGGGAAACAGGTGTAAATGGGAACAAACAGAACATTACATGCTGAGAGGGGCTGGGAGGAGATGAAGAGGTACCCTGAGGATGGACACTAATGAGGGGCCAGTGTGGGGGGTGGTGTGGGTCTTCCTCCCTCTGTTTCTCTGAGGAGGGGACATTAAGGCAAAGCCTGAGAGCTGGAATGTGGGCAGCATAAGCTAAGAATCATCCAGGCTGTGGGGAGAGCAAAACTATGACCTTGTGTGACACTAGCTGTGACAGGGGAGCCTGGAGGGAGCAGCCCTCCACCCTCTCCCCACCAGCCACCTTCCTGGGGCCAGAGTCTCATATTCATTCAGTTAGATGAATGATGCCTATTGTGGGCCATGCATGGGGGGCCACAGAAGGTGGCACTGTGCCTGTCCTTTCACTGCTGTGCCCCAATAGCCAGCCCAGCATCTGGTACCTAGTGCTCAGTACGTGTTGGTTGAAAGGATAAACAGGACACCATCGGTGCCTGCTCCCCGCCCCCAGGGAGCTCGCAGACATAGATTGATGCTGTCCTAGCACCTGTAAGGGGGACACCTGGCAGGATGGTGACTGGTCCTTGCATCCCACAGGCTGGGTGGCCCCCAAGAGCCAGATGTGCGGGACGGCTTCAGTGCCACGTTTGAGAAGATTGTGGAGTCGGAGCTGCTGCGAGGCACCCAGTACAGCAGCCTGGACTCCCTTGATGTGCTGAGCCTCACAGATGAGAGTGACAGCTGCGTCAGCTTCGAGGCCCCCCTCACGCCCCTCATCCAGCAGCGGGCCCGGGATAGCCCTGAGCCAGGGGCTGGCTTGGGCATTGGGGACATAGGGTCCGAAGGGGACATGGGAGCAGCTGGTGGTGATGGGGATCTGGGCAGCCCCCTGCGGTGCTCCATCTCCAGCAGCCGCTCAGAGAATGTCCTCAGCCGCCTGTCTCTCACAGCCTTGCCCAATGGCTTCCATGAAGATGGATCCCCAGGCCCTGGTGGGGATGAGGAGGATGAGGAGGAGGAGGACACAGACAAGTTGCTGAACTCGACCAGGTGAGGCAGGGCCCAGTGTGGGAGCACCATTGAGCAGATGGGGAAACTGAGACCCAGAGTAGGCCAAGCAAGTTAGGGCAACCCCAGGTCCAGACTGAACAGCCCTCCGCGAAGTCATTGTGCCCACCCTCTGCACCCAGACTTTCCACTCCCATCCTGAGGTTTCATTCTGCCCTTCCAGGCCTTTCCAGCCTAGACACGGTCAGGGACCTGAGCATCTAATGATCTCCTTTGAGGGCTTTTCTAAAAGTCTGACTTGATTCCATCCCAGTGCAGTGGGGCTTCTTTCTCTGGTCTGGCCTCGGGATTTTCAGAGGCCTGGGGAGAACTTCCAGCCTTCACTCCGGGCCTCTGATCCCTTCTCCCCACACCCACCTTCCCTCTGCAGCGACCCCAGCCTGAAGGATGGCCTGTCGGACTCAGACTCAGAGCTGAGCAGCTCAGAGGGACTAGAGCCTGGCAGCACAGATGCGCTGGCCAACGGGGGCCAGGGCGTCAGTGAAGCTGCCCACCGGCTGGCACGCCGCCTCTACCACCTGGAGGGCTTCCAGCGCTGCGACGTCGCCCGGCAGCTGGGCAAGAAGTGAGTTCTATCTCCGCCCCCCACCCCAGGCAGACCTGGTGTCCTCCTCGTCCTGAAAGGGGTGTGGGTGACTTCTCTCAGGGTGCCTGGTGCTGGGGGATCCTCCTTCTGCCACTGTCCTCATTCCAAGCCTTGTCCTAAATCTGTTTCCTTTCTGGGCTGCCTGGATGAGGGCCCACGCTCTCAGGGAGGGGAGGTGGTGGCGGGGCAGCCTCTAGGGGCTGGGGAGTGGGATGTGATGTGTGGTTATGGGGCTTTGGTGGAAGATAGTGAGGACAGAGCAGTCGGGCAGGGGTTAGTGGCCCCCCTAATGGGGCCAGGGAGGGAGGAGAACCTGGGCCTGGACTGGGAAATCTGGGACCCAGGAGCTGGGGAAGGGGATCCTGGCCTCATTAAGCCCCACTCACTGTCTCTTGGGACCAGTTGAAGGGATGGAGTAAGTACAAGCCCTGGCCTTGGGACTGAGGGTAGGGGAAGAGACAAGAGTCCTGAGGGGTGGGGACAGGCAGGAACTGTGACACTGAGGACATCAGCCAGCCAGCCTGTCCTGAGCAGGTCTGACCACCAGCACGTCCATCCACCTGCCTTGCCCTTCATGCCTTGCCATCCAGGGTGCCCCCAACACCCACGTTAGGCATTGAGATGCACAGAAGCGGCCCAGGCCTCCTCAGAGAGCTGGCCGGCTAAGAGAGGCAGTCCGGACCCTACACCCCAAGTCGGAGCTGACTGGGGGCTTAGGCCACAGGGAGGTCCCTGAGCATCCCCCTCTTACCCCTCCTTCCCACCTCCTCTACAGCATTCCTGCCCCAGGCCTCCCGAGAATCACATCTCTAACACCCTCACCTCTTCCACTGGGCTGTTGCCCCCAAACCCAATGACATCCTCCAGGAGGCTTCAGTACTTGATCCCCACCCTGCTCTGTCTCTTCAACCACTATGAACCTGTGGATCCCACAGAATCCACATGTGGATCCATGTCCTGTGGATTCTGCCTCCGAAATCTCCTATGAAAGTTTTCCCATCAGCATTTAATTGTGCTTGTCTCTTCTATCTGAAACAAAAATCCTTCTTCAAATATGTTTCCTCCCCCAGGCTCTTCACAGCCAAAATTCTGTTTTCTGCCCTGGGTGGCCTCTGTCCACTCCCCTTTTGCACATTCGGTGCCTCCAGGCTGGCTTCTGCCCCCTGCCTCCTGTCTTTCGAAAGCCCCAATTGTCAGGGTCAGTAGTAGCCTGGTGTCTTCGAATCCGGTGGCTGCTACCAAGCCTGACCTTTCTCCCTACTACAGCTTTGACAAATTTGCCACTTCTTTCTTCTTCTTTAATTAAACTTTTTATTATGAAAATTTGAAGCATACACGAAAGCAAGGAAACTCACATCTTAAACCTCCATGTACCCATTACTCACCTTCAAAGTTATCAATATTTTTCTATTCCTGTTTCATCTATTCCCTCCACAGCTTCCCCTCACATTTGCTAGAATATTTTAAAGCATATTTCAGATGGTCTATCATATGATCCATAAATATTTAGTATGTGTCTCTAACTGACAAGGATTTTTTTTACTTACAATAATTCCATTATAATTTCTGACTAAGTTAACAGAAATTCCTTATTATCTCTAACATTTAGTCTGTGTTTAATTTTCTCTGATTCTCTCAAAAATGTTTGTTCAAATCAGGATGCAAACAAGATACGTGCATTACATTTGGCCAATGTGTCTCTTAAGTCTCTTTCAGTCAACTGCAGTTGACAGTCCCCCTCCTTTTTTTTAATGCCTTGTATTTGTTGAAGAAATGGACCCATTTGTCTGGAAGAACTTTCCACATTTTGGATTTCATATCCTCATTTTACACGTTCCTATAAACGGGAGGGAAAGCTGCCGGCTTGATTGGGTTCAGGTGGAAATTTGTTTTCTTTTTCAGCAAGAATCCATCACTCCAGTCTTGAAATACCCTCTTCCTTGGCCTCCGGACACCACACCCATACCTCTCTGGCTGCTGTTTCTGTCTCCTTCACTGGCTCGCTCTCTCCTCAGCCCACCCTGAGAGGGGCTCTCCTCGCTTCTCCATGCTGGCTCTTCTGGCTGCTCTGTGTCCCCTCTTCTCACACAGGCTTGTCCCCCTTCCCACTGAGTTGTTAGTAATCAGTGAGGGGCTGACGACCCTCACGGGGGTGCATCCAGCCTCACCTGTTCTCCTGGCTCCGGACATCTCCTCCAGGGGCCGCCCTCTCTTCATGTCCTCTACCCACTCCACCCATCTCCATGTCCTGTGGATTCTGCCTCCGAAATCTCCTTCCTCCCCACCACTTCCATTTCTTGTGGACAGCTCCTGCAGCCCCCACAGTGGGTCTCCACTCTGCAGGTAGTGTTCCAGATGCAGATCTGACCATCTCAGTCACCCCCTCCCTGCTTCACACCCTTCCGAATCAAGTCCTCATCCTTCCCTTGGCCCTCAGGCCTGGTTCCCTCCCTGCCTCGTCTCTTGCTGCTCCTATTCCTGCTCTCTGGCTCTGGCCACATGGCCCTGCTGGTAGCTTCTTGGACATATTACAGAGTTTCCTCTGCTGGGGACACTTTGTATCACCCTACCCCCTGCTCCCTTCACCTGGCTGGCTCTTACTTTCCTGTAGGTATTGGATGAGACATCACTTCCTCTAGGAAGCCATCCTGACCCCCCGGGCCCAATGGTGAATGGAGTCAGAGTCTGACTGGCCAGCAGGGGAGGCATAAGAGAGTTGGGCAGGTCTGGGTGGGTGGGTCAGAGTCCCTGTGGGCCCACTGCCCCATACCCCCATTGTTTGCTGTGCCCTGCTTCTAATGGACACGCCCTGCTCTCCTGGCAGCAACGAGTTCAGCAGGCTGGTGGCCGGGGAATACCTCAGCTTCTTTGACTTCTCGGGCCTGACTCTGGACCGAGCGCTCAGGTCAGTAGGGCTGGGATGGGGCAGTGCCCACAGGTGGTACAGCTGCATATCTGGATTTTCACGCCAGCTCTACTATAAACTTGCTGTGCAGCCTTAGGCAAGTCTCTTGACCTCTCTGGGGAGGCTCTTGGGAAGGAGCCATGAGAACAGCAGCAGTCCAGTGACTCAGTGAGTGCCTGCTGCGTGGTGGGTGGTGGTGGGGTGCTGAGGATAGGGAGGTGGGAATGCAGGAGAGGAAAGGTCCAAAGGTCTTGCCTGTACTGAGCACTTCCTGTCTGCCAGAGGCTGTAGGTCTTTACATAATTGCGGAGTGCATTGTAGCAACACCTCTGTAAGGTAGGCATCTACCATTTACAAATGAAGAAACATGGGCCAGTTCCCCATAGTCCTTGAGGGAGGAGATGGTCAAAGTGGAATTTGACCTCAGGCCCTGTTGGTGTTTGGACCCGGGGAGTAACCCTCAGGAAAGGCAGGTACAGACCCCAAGTAGCGGAGGGTGTGGAATGGGAGGAGGCAGCTCAGCGTCTGGTGGACCCCGTTGGCAGAGCCCCCGGAAGACCCCAGGCCAGAGCGCTGGCAGGGAGGGGTGGCAGTCTCTGAGTTGAGGGGTAGGTGGTCCATGTACATTACATCTCTTCACCTCCCATGTGTCTCTCGTAGTTTAAAAAATGTATTTTCCATCCTTTTTTTCTCTGCTTCATTCGGGTTATTTTCTGTTGACCAATTTACTTACTGTTTCTCTAATATGCCATTAAACCCATTTATTGAGTTTCAACTTTCTATTATTTTATTTTTCAGATCTAGAATTTTCATTTTATTAAACAATTTTTTGTAGGTTTGAATTCTCTTGGAGGGGGAATTCCTCATCTTTTCACTTATTTCCACTTATTTTCTCCATCTTTCCCTCTCTTCTCTTGAACAAATTAGTTGTAGTTATTTGAAAGTCCTTGTCTACACACCCTGATATGTGCATCATCTGAAACATCTGTCTCTGTTTCTGTCGTTTTTCTCTTGGTTTTCTGTCATATATCCTGTCTCTCTGTGTGCTTAGTAATTTTTTGTTAGATGCTATACATTTTGTATAGAATTACAGATCTATAGTTCATTATATGTTCCTCCAGAGAGGGTTTACCTTGTCCTTTGCTATGTAGTTAGAGGAGGGCAGGGGGTACAGCCCTAATCCTTCCAGAGCTGAGCCAAGGAGAGACTGCCCTGAAGTTTGATAAGGCTTGGGGTTCACCCCAATCGCAGGGCAAAGGCCGCCGGGCTGTCCACTGGAAGCCCGGTGTGTGCACCGGGGTGTCTTCCGTTGGTGGGTCCTGAATCCTAATTTTGTCTCCTCATTGCTGCAAGACTGTCAAAAAAGCCAATCCCTCTACTTCTCAGATAGGCTTTCTGCTTAGCTTTTTAGCATCTTGCCCCTTACATCTTCATATTTTGGCAAATATCTCACAGGGAAAACTGGCAATGTTTACAGCCCCTCAAGTCTCCCGGTTTGTCTCTTCAGCTCCGTGAAACCACTAAATGTTCTGCCTCTTGCCTGTGCCCACGGTCAGCAATGCCCCCAGGGAGGAAGCAGCTGCAGATCAGCCTACCTCTCCTCACTTCTTTTCTCTCCAGATCCTTGGTCCTGTTGGTGTTTGTTGCATCAGCAGTTTTCTGATAGCTTAAGAGAGATGTATTCTGTATGGCTTTTCTCATTGTTCTCAGTGGAAGTGTTGGTCGGCTGCAAGCTACCCTATTCCAAGCTGAGTCTGAAGTTCACACCAGATGATTGGGTGGGGAAGGTGCTTGGTGGGTCGGCTCACAAGCAGAGGCAAGGGTGCTGGGCTGGAGGGCCTTGTATATCCAGCCTAACAGATTGAGGCTTGCCTGCATAGGCTCTGAGGGGCCACAGAAGGTGCTGGCTGCAAAGCGGTGTTTGGTGTGCTGGTTGCTTTGATCCAGAGGTGTGCGGGCTTCTGAAGAGGATCAGGTGGGAGAAGACGGGCCTGAAGTTTGCAGTGGGGCTGGAGGAAGGATTGGTGTGAGAAGCACAGAGGAAAGAATAGAAGAGCTGGTGGTGCCACGAGGTCGGGGAGAGTGTGGACAGTAGCAAAGCTGATCCTGGGGGCAGCCTGAGGGTTTGGTTGGCTTGGTGAAAACCCCTGGGGAAGGAGTGTCTGATCTGGGAAGTAGCAAGTGGGCTGGATGGCTCCTAGGCAGGACAGGTTAGGGTTGGGATGGGGGATGGGTTTTGGAAAGTCCAATGGAGTGTGAGGAGCAGAGGGAGGGGCCAGATGTGGGGAAGAAAAGAGGGCACAGGAGAGACAGGGGAAGGGGGAAATGTAGATGGCAGATGGAGTGTTTTTGTACAGCAGTGATTGGTTAGGACTGTATTAGAGAGTAGTCTGCAGTTTTGGATGTCTTGGGAAGCCTCTGAGGGTAAAGGCTGGCCACAGTGCGGCTCGCAGGTCCCAGGGTGCCTTAGAAGTAGCATGAGAGAGGATAAAGCCATGTGGGCATTACAGGAGCCAAGTGAACCATGGCAAAATTAGGATCAAACCAGTCTCATGAACCTAGGACAGAGGTCCAAACTGTCTCAGCTTGCACTTTCCCTTCTCAGTAAGGGTTGTGTCTAGGCCTCAGGTGAGGGACCTCAGCCCCATCTCCCAGCCCCTCTGGTTTTGGTCTCCTCTGTCAGGGACCCCTGAGAGCTGTTGGCCTTTGAATTGGGCCTTGAGAGGGTTTCAGAGCTGCCCAGCAGAGGAGGGACTGTCCTTCCAGGTGGGGCCCAGCCTGCTCAGAGGCAGTGACAGGGCCTGTCCTGTCCAGGATGTGAAGTCAGTGTGGGGAGGCAGCAGGTGGGTGTGAGGTAGGAGGGATAGGAGGGAGGTAGGGTGGTCAGGAAGGTCAGGACTCAAGGAGCTTGGATGTTATTCTGAGGCTCTGGGGAGCCAGTGACGGGTTTTAGGCAGTGGCGAGTCCTGACTGCATGAGTGTTTAGAAAGAGTGCTCAGTGTCTGCAGGGAGAATGTGCGGGGGAGGTGCATGGGGTTCACCTGTCTGGAGGCTGTTGCAGGTGTCCTGGGCATGTGATGGGGGCAGAGGAGGAGGAGGGATTGAGATTGGGGGTGAAGAATAAACCATGGGGACTTGGTGACCACTGAGACTTAGGGTGGGGGAAGTGAGGGAGGCTGGGGTGGGCCTGGGGCTCAGCTGGTAGTGCATCAAGTGAGGAATGACTGAGGGAGAGCAGTCTGAGGAGCAGGTGTGGATGGTCTGGACCCAGCGTGGAGGGGGAGCGAGGAGTGGAGCTGGTTCTGCCACTGAGCTGTTCGTCTGTCTCTGTTCTTTACAATCTGTCCCCTGCCTACTTCCAGAAGGGCCCTGAAGGATAAGGAGTGCTGAAACTCCACACTCAGAGGCCATCATGGGGGCCAAGGTGCCTCCCTGGGCTCAAAGGCTGGGCCCTGGGGCTTGGCCCCCTTGGGCAGGTTTGTGTGGTGTGTGTGTGCTAGGGGGGCTCCTATCCCAGGTGAGGATCCAGACTGACTCAGGAGCCCTGGGAGGCCCTCAGCAACCTTGAATTGCTCTTCAGAACCTTCCTGAAGGCCTTCCCGCTGATGGGGGAGACGCAGGAGCGCGAGCGAGTCCTTACGCACTTCTCCCGCCGGTACTGCCAGTGCAACCCTGATGACAGCACTTCGGAAGGTAGGCCCCCTGCTCCCCTGGCCCACCTGCCCCCAGCCAGGCCCTGGCTTCCTTCTCCCCCTGGTCCACTGCCACTTCTGTCCTGCTCAGTAAACACAAATGAATGAACTATGGCAAGTGGAATGGGGACTGTCTGCTGGACAAGGGACAGTTCTCCTGCCCATTGTTCCCTGTGCCTGGAGGTCCTCTATCCTAGATTCAGCCCTTTGGGTCCTCCTTCTCTAGGGGTCCCCTGTCACAGTGTTGATTGTTGGTGCAATGGGAGTCCTGGGGTGGAGGTCTGGGTTGGGGCCCTCTTAAGTGCAGGACTTGCCCTATGGGTGGACCTGAGTCCCAAGAACTGGGGCACTAGGCAGGTTATTAGAGGAAACACAGGCCATGAAGGAGACATAGCCTGGCACCCAGAGCCTTTCCTGGGTCTAAGGCTCAAGGTGAGTTTGGCCACAGGAGGCAGGAATCTGCGCTAGAGCAGGTCCAGGGTGGTCAGGTCCCCTCTAAGGGAAGGGTTTATCCTGACCTGAGGCAGGCGAGTGACCCTGATGCTATAGTGGGGCTGAGGCAGGGAGCATCACGCAGGCCCTGGGCCCCGAGGTTTGTAGGTGACCGGTCTCTTCCTGTCTGCAAGGCCTCTAGGCTGGCTCTGTCAGGAGCCAGGTGGGTGGCTGGGGTTGGGAAGAGCTGGGTCCTCACACTGAGGGTACCACCATCTCTGATTTAGATGGGATCCATACGCTCACCTGTGCCCTGATGCTGCTCAACACAGACCTGCATGGACATGTGAGTTGGGGGAGCAGAGAGCGGGCGTGTCCTCTCACTGACCCATCCTGAGTTATCCAAGAGCTGGCCCTTTCTTCAGCCCCCTTCCTGGGACCTCCTGCTCACTGGCCCATGTTTCTTTAGCAGATCTGGGAGTTGGACAACTTGGCTTCTAGACTTGGTCCCACCCTAGTTTTATCCACCTGAGATCTGTCTGGCCCTGTGCCCAAACAGGGCAGTAAGAAGAGCTGAAGCACAAGGGAATTTAGGATGTGCTAAATAAGATGTGTGCTCCTAGCCATGTCTGTGCCAGGCTAAAAGATCACATGCTCTTCCTACCCCTTGTGCTCTAAGCCCCAATGCAGCCCTGTTGAAGTGCCATGCCCCAGGCAGCCCCTTCTGGTCACATGGTAGGTTGCCCTCAAGACGCATTCTTGTTACCCCTACCCTGACTAGGCAAACAGAGAAGCGACAGGTGGGTGCCCAGTGCTGTGAGCCTGTGCCTGGTCCGTGCCCTAGGCAGCCCGTTAGTGGGTATAGTGAGCATCTCAGTGCTGCTCGTGGCTCAATACCTCCTTCTTCTTTCCTCTGTCTGCTCCGGGGACCCCCTCACTGGGCTCTCTTGCCCTCCCTCAGGTGGTAAGTGTAGCTGGTGGTGTGCATGCCCTGTGAGCCTAGAACCCCATCTCATATCTCCTTCTGTGTCCCCCATCACCCCATCTGGCCCCACCGATCACTGCCCCCTCATTGCTCACCCAGGGGTGGTCAGAGCCCCTCTGTTGGGTTGGGGATGTTTCAGTGACTCATGGGGACAGCAGGACACACATCTACTTCAGGAGTTAACCAGGAAAGTCCAGGGCATATAGGGTGGAAAAAAGAGCTGGGACAGGCTCAACTTCAGTTCCTACTCTTGCCTCCAGGTGGTACCTCTGTGGCCGTGGGCAAGACACTCGCTTCTCTGGGTCTCAGGTTCTACATCTGTGCGGTGGGAATAATAATTTCCTTCTTAGCACCCTGGGGAGGACTGAGAGAGGTATCCCCAAGTGTCAGGGTCTGGCACTGAGTAAGGATCTTATTATGAATATTATTATGTAATAATACTAATATTATTCATTGTTAATATTAAAATCTAAATGATGGTGAGTCCGAAGGCCCAGGCCCTGGAGGATGAAGGATGTGACAGCAGCCTGAGTGGGTGTGGGCACACTGGGGCACCTGGCCTGGGGAGGGAGGGTCCTCGGTGACCTCGGCACAAAGAGGAGTTGTGTGACAACTTCGGTTATGTCCACCTGGGCCATCAGCCTGAGTGTGGAATAGGAGAGAAGACATGTGTATTCCATGGGAATGTCACCAGAGCTAGTACCCACTAACAGGCTGATGTTCATCCGAGACTGCTCACTGTTTACAGAGAGCAGGTGTTGCTAGCACACCTTAAAAGGAACGTTAAGTACCCCTTCTCTCCCCATCCCCACACTTGGTAGGGCTGAGGCCCATCTCAGGACCCAGTCACTTCTGTGTCAAGCCCTGGATGCCTTTCCCCGCGGTTGAGAGCTGCTAACAAGGGCAGCATTCGGTGAAATCCGGGTGGAGAGTAGCCCCCAGCTTGGTGGGCCTTAGCTACCCACGGCACCACAGTAATGCCTGCAGCTCAAGAGAAACATCAACACCTTCATAGATCAGAAGTGAGTGAGGCAGGATTGTTCACACTTGCAGCCCACAGACGTTGAAAACCCATGTTTCTCACTGTGCAGTATTGCACAGTGATCAGGAGCAAGTGTTTTGGGTTGGAGTCCTTTGCATTTCTCCACAGGACAGCTTGTGGCCTGGGGCCAGTTACTTGTTTCCCTAAACCTCAGTTTCCCCATTGTAAAGCTCTTGGGAAACTTAAGAAGACAGCACTTGTAAAGCACTGGGCCCAGGGCTGGGTTGTGGCAGTTACTGTGAGCTTTGCAAAGGGCCCCAGTGGAGGTGGCATCCCCTGCTTCGTGCTTTCCTCCCTCCCTTCCTCTTCTCATTCTGCTGCTCTTCAACAGAGACTGAGTGCCAGGTGGAAGATGGGGATCTCAGGAATGCAGGGCCTGCTAGGGCCCCCAGAAATAGATCTGGTCAGAGAGGGAGGCAGTAAAGGGGCTGACAGAGGGAGCAGGTGCGCACTCTAGTGGAGGAATCAGGAGGGCTTCCTGTAGGAGGTGCATTTGGACTCTAGGAGCTGAGCACCTTCTGTGGTCCATAAACAAGGAGGAAAGAGAACTTCTGCCTCAGGGTGCCTACCATCTAGTTAGAGGATTTAGAAAATAAATAAGTAAACAAGTGATTACAAATAGTGATAGGTCTGTGAAGGGAATAAGTAGGTGGGTGTGATGGGGTAAGATGGGGGTCAGGGAAGGCCTCTCAGAGGAGGCAGGGTTGGGGAAGAGACGTGGAGGATCAGCAGGAGTCAGCCATGGAAAGATGGAGAACAAAGCCTTCCAGGCAGAGGGACCAATAAGACTGGTTTCTATCTTTTGGCTATTGTGAACAGTGCTGCTATGAATATTGGTATATAAATGTTTAATTATTTTACAATTTATTTTTATTATTTTATTGAATGAAAGAGTCTTTGAATTCTTTAGCAAGTTACAGTTTTCAAAATTTTCACACACATAATTGCATATAATCCCATAATAACCCTCCCCCCCATGTTGCCCCTTCCCTCTCCCCACTGGTAACCACTAGTTTGCTCTCTGTGAGTCTGTTTCTTTTTTGTTTTATTCACTAGTTTGTTGTATTTTTTAGGTTCCACATGGGAGTGATATCATACAGTTTTTGTCTTTCTCTGTCTAACATATTTCACCTAGCATGAGTTTTTGTTTGAGTACCTGTTTTCGATTGTTTTGAGTGTATACCTAGGATTGGATTGCTGGGTCATATGGTTGTTCTCTGTTTAACTTTTGGAGGACAGTAAAACTGTTGCCACAGTGGCTCTGGTTTGAAGCTAGGTGGGAGATGATGTTGCCTCGGGCAGACAGGGCAGTGAACGTGGAGAGAAGGGACTGATGAGGGAGACCAGTTGAGGGTGAGTCTGACAGGACTTGCTGATGGGGCTGCTCAGGGAAAGAGAGGAATAAGGATGGGTTCAGCATCTGGCTGGATGGCAGTGCTATTTCCTGAGAGGGAAAGGAAACACCTCTGTGTGTGTGGAGGGTGTGGTGAGTGGGAGAGCTGGGATTCGAGTCCCATTTTTGACACATTGTGTTTGAGATGCCTACTGGTCATGAATTTGGGGTTGCCAAGGAAGCAGTGGGATAAACAAATCTGGGATGCCAGAGAGAGATGGGGTGAGGAGGTCACTGCCATCCTGATGGAATAAAAGCCATGAGACTGGCTGAGTGCCTTAGGGAGAGAGGCAGGCTGGTGGCCTCATCCTGGGGTGTGATGTTATTTAGAGGTCAAACAGAGCAGCAGGAGAGGCTTTGATGCAGCCACGGAGATTGGATGAAAAGCGGGACTGTGTGGTGTCCCAGAAGCCAAGAGAAAAAGGTGTTTCAACGAGAAGGGAGTGGCCAACTGTCTAAAAGGCTGCCATATGGTCAAGAAAGATGAGAAGAGAAATGACCATTGGGGTTGGAATGGCCATCAGTGAGTCATTATCATTGGATGGTCAAGGTCATTGGAGACCTTTACAAAAGCACTTTAGGTGGGGTCTGGCGAGGACTAAATGCCAGGCTGGAGTGGGTGGAGATGAGGATAGGTGGTGAGGAAATGGAGGCTGTGGAGAATTCTTTCACTATCTTTGGCTTTGAGTGGGATCTTAAAATAAGCCAGGGGCTGGAGGGGTCTAGGAGGGACTGTTTGAAATCTGACTAGACCATGTGTCTATGCCAATAGGATCCACCAAGCAGGCAAGGAGAAACTGATGGTGCAGGACAGAGAAGGGAAAATGGAAGCTTTCCTTGAGATGAGCAGCCTAGCATAGGTGGAGAGTGGCCTTAGCTGAGAGTAGGGACACTCAGCCCCTATGATAAAGTGAGCTGGAAGGGGAGGTTGTCAGAGGATGGTGGTTTTAACCTCCAGACAAGAGAAGGTGGCAGCTCTGGTTAGAATTGGACATGGAGACAGGGAGAGAAATTAAAAATGCATTTTGGCTGTACAGTCAATAACACTGGTTAATGGAGTGAATGTTGGGGTGAGGGAAGGAGAAGCATCTCGGATGAGGCCAGTAGAGAGAAGGGAGGAGATGGTGGGAGAAGCTGTGCCATGAGCTTCGGAGCTGAAACAAAGATGAGTGTGCACCATCACTGCTCTCTGGTTCCAGAATATTTTCAGCACCCCTAAAGGAAATCCTGTACCTATTAGCGGTCACTCCTCAGTCTCTCCTTCCTCCAGGCCCTGGCAACGACTGATTTGCTCTGTTTCTATGGATTTGCCTATTCTGAATGTTTAATGTAAATAGATGCATACAATATGTAGCCTTTTGTTTCTGGCTCCTTTTACTTAGTGTAATGTTTCCAAGGTTAATCCATGTTATAGCATGTGTCAGTATTTCATTCCTTTTTATGGTCAAATAATATTCCATTGCATGAATATGCCACATTCTGTGTATCCATTTGTCTGTTAATGGATATTTGGATTGTTTCCACCTTTTGGGTACTGTGAATAGTGCTACTATGAACATTTGTGTACAATTTTTGTTTGAACACCTGTTTTCAATTCCTAAGAGAAGACCAGCTGCATCACATGGTAATTCCATGTTTAACTTTTTCAGGAAATGTGGAACTGTTTTCATAGTGGCTAAACCGTTTAAAATTCCCACTAGCACTGCATAAGGGTTTCAGTTTCTTCACTTTCTTGCAACACTTCTTTTCTTTTCTTCTCCTTTTTTTTTTTTTTTAGAGATAGCTATTCTAGTCAGTATGAAGTATCTTATTTTGTTTTGATCTGTATTTCCCTAATGACCAATGATGTTGAGTATCTGTTCATGTGCTTGTTGGCCATTTGTATATCTTCTTTGGTGAAATGTCTATTCAAGTGCTTTGCCCATTTTAAAAAAAAATTTTAATTTTTATTAAAAATTATGGTAAAAATTGTGGTAAAATAAGCATAACATAAAATTTACCATCATCACCACTTTAAAGTATATAGTTCAGTAGTATTAAGTCTATTCACATTGTGTGCAACCCATCTCCAGAACTTTTTCATCTTCCCAAACTGAAACTCTGTACCCATTGCACAACTTCCCATTCCCTGATCCCCCTGGCTGTTGGCAACCACCATTTTACTTTTTGTCTCTACGAATTTGATGACTCTAGATGCCTCATGTAAGTGGAATCATATAGAATTTATATTTCTGTGACTGGATTATGTCACTTAGCATAATGTCCTCAAGGTTCCTCCATGTTGTAGCATGTGGCAGAATTTCCTTCCTTTTTAGGACTGAATACTATTCCACTGTGTGTATATGCCACATTTTGTTTATCCTTTCATCTGCTCATGGACATTTGGGTTGCTTCCATCTTTTGGCTACTGTGAATAATGCTGCTGTAAACATGGATGTGCAAATATTTCTTTGAGACTTTGCTTTTAATTCTCTTGAGTATATACCTAGAAGTGGGATTGCTGGATCATATGGTGATGTTATTTTTCACTTTTTGAGGAACAGCCATATTGTTTTCCATAATGACTGCACCATTTTACATTCCCACCAGCAGTGCACAAGGTTTCTAGTTTCTCCACATCCTTACCAACACTTGATATTTTCTGTTTTTTGATATTAGCCAAGTTATATCGTATAATGGTTTTGATCTGAATTTCCCTAATGATTAGTAATGTTGAGCATCTTTTCTTATACTTACTGATCATTTGTATACCTTCTTTGGAGAAATGTATATTTTTAAATTGGATTGTTTGTGTTTTTGTTGTTGAGTTCTAAGAGTTCTTTATATGTTCTGGATTTTGTACCCTTATCAGATATATAGTTAACAAAAATCTTCCCATTCTGTGGATTGTCTTTTCACTCTCTTGACAGTGTCTTTTGATGCACAAAAGCTTTTAATTTTGATGCAATCCACTTTATCTGTTTTTTCTTTTGTTGTGTGTGCTTTTGTTGGCGTATCTAAGAAACCATTGCCAAATACAAGGTCATGAAGATTTAGCCCTATGTTTTCTTCTAGGAGTTTCTTAGTGTTGGCTCTAATTGCTCTGGTTCGAACTTCCACTACAGTATTGAATAGAAATGGGGAAAGTGGGTATCCTTGCCTTCTCCTGATCTTAGGAGAAATGCTTTCAGTCTTTCACCATGATGTATGACATTAGCTGTGGGTTTTCATAAATTCCCTTTATCACACTGAGGAAGTTCTCTTCTATTCCTAGTTTGTTGAGTGGTTTTTTTTTTAAATCATGAGAAAAAGTTGAATCTTGCCAATTGCTTTTTCTGTATCAATTGAAATGATCACATGTTTCCCCCCATTCATTCTGTTAATGTGGTATATTATGTTAATAGAGTTTTATATGTTGAACCACCCTAGCATTCCTGGGATACATTCCACTTGGTCATGGTATATAATCCTTTTAATATGCTGCTGTTTACCAGTATTTTGTTGAGGGTTTTTACATTTAAATTTATAAA
The DNA here is from genome assembly GCF_048773025.1 of Camelus bactrianus. NCBI lineage: Eukaryota > Metazoa > Chordata > Mammalia > Artiodactyla > Camelidae > Camelus > Camelus bactrianus. The sequence continues at coordinate 99,382,680 of NC_133541.1, forward strand.
GGATATTGGTTCATCATTTTATTTTCTTGTGATTTCTTTATCTGGTTTTGGTATCAAGGTAATGCTGGCCTTATAGAATGAGTTAGGAAGTGTTGCTTCTTTTTTCAGTTTTTGCAAAGAGCTTGAGAAGTATTAGTGTTAATTTTTCTTTAAATGTTTGGTAAAGTTCACTAGTGAAGCTTTCCTTTTGTGAGGTTTTTGATAACTGATTCAATCTCTTTATTTCTTTTTAGGTCTGTTTAGATTTACTATTTCTGCTTGAGCCAGTTCTGGTAGTTTGAGTGTTTCTAGGAATTTGTTCATTTCATCAAGGTTGTCTAATTTGTTGGCATTAATTAATTGATTATTGTTACCAAATTAATTGTTTAGAATTCTTGTTCTTCCTGTTACTGAGAGAGTAGTGTTAAAATCTCCCAACCAAGATTGTCAATATCTTTCTTTTTCAGTTCTGTCCATTTTTGTCTTTTATTTTTTGAGACTATGTTATTAGGTGCATACAAATTTAGGATGATTATATCCTCTGGTAGATTGACCCTTTTATCATTTTGAAATATCTTTCTTTATTAGTAGTAAGGCTTCTTGCCTTCAAGTCTATTTTGTCACTTGTCAGTATAGTTATACTGGAGTTCTTCTGTAGTAGAAAATATGTTTCTATCCTTTTGCTTCCAAGATTTCTGTTCCCTTGTACTTAAGAGGGGTCTCTTGTATCATATATTTTACAAAAATCAAGTCTGATAATCTTTGCCTTTTAATTTGACCATTTAATGAATTACTGATATATTTGATTTCAAACATATCAGGGTACTCTTTCTTTTCTCTTTGACTCATCTCTTCTTGTTGCTTTTTTCTTCTCCTTTATTGACTATTTTGGATTATTTAATTTTTTGGTAGAGTTTCATCTTCCCCATTAGCTTGTTAGTTGTGAATTCTTCTAGAATTCTTATTGTGGTTTGCAATATGCATCACTGACTTTAACCACATGCTGGGGAATGAAATAATCTTACAATACTTTATCATCCTCTCAACTCATATACTATTGTTATCATCCTTTTAACTATTATATCTTTTTCTATATTTTATTCCCTGGAAAATTTTATTATCATTGCTTTGTCAATGTTCATTTAGATTTAGCCACTGTTTTTGTTGCTTTTCATTCCTTTCTGCTTCTCTATGCTTCCACTTACAATAACTTTCTTTCTGTCTGAAGAACCCCCTTTAGTATCTCCTGTCTTAATTTCAACTTTTTTTGGTTGAAGTATGATTGGGGGCTTTCCCAGGGCTCCTTGTATTTGGTGGGCCCTGAATTCCAATTTTTGTTCTTTGTTTTTGTTTTTGTTCTTGACCACTTAGTTGCTCAGCCTTTTGGCATGGCTTGAGAATTGACAAGTGCTTCGAATAAAAGCTGCTCATCTCTCCATGCTTCCCTTCTTTGCCCAGTCTTTACCCTTGAAGTCCTCACTGCTCTTCTATTTCTCCAGTGTCTTCACACAGATGTTTTATTAGTATTCTGACCAGCAGTTGTTTCTGATAAGAAGGTTCATCTGCAACAAGATAGTCTATCATTACTCAGATTGGAAATCTTGCCTGGTTATTTTTTGATTTTGTACCCCTGACTGATGACTGAGTGTGTGGAACTCAGACAATATTATCAGCATTGCCTTCATACTCCTCAATTATGAATGTGCACGTGACTATATACATGTATATATATGTACATGTAAAATATACATATGAAACATACTATATTAAGGTACATATAGGATCATTTTTCTTAACCCTTTGGAAAAGGTGTAGAAAATTCTTGCTTGTCAGCTACTTATAAAGCTTTATATCATTGTTTTCTGAGTTATTTTCTGTGATGTGTGAATGTCCCACGTGATGTTCATAGATTCTCTTTGCTGAAATGGTGCTAAGGTCAATACATTTGGGAAACTGTACATGGAATCCTCTCTTTGGAGACTCTCAACAAACAGAAGCACATGAAACATGTAAATAAACTCATTTGATTATGAAATCCTTTTTAGGGGGGATTCCTATTCCCATCTGTAGGTGAATCTTGGGAAACACTGCCTTATAGCAAACCTAAATCCACAAAGTCCTATACCAATAAATATCTGGTGTTCCATGGTCTTTGTCTTCACAAAGGTGAAGTTTTCTCAAATGTGGACCCTGCAAAGAAAGTCTGAAAGTATGTACCTCAGGTATTGGGTGTGGATGGCTGAAGCCCCTCCTCTACTCAGTGACTTAAAAAAGAAGGCAGAACTTTGGGGTCCAGTCATTCCCAGCTCTTTGTCTATTTGTGCCTCCTGGAGTGAAACCATCTGCTTGGGTTCCTTTGGTCCCAGTGCAGCTCAGCATGTGGTACCCATGTATGTTGGTGGAAATTAATTTTTGATTCTTTTAAGACCAAACTCTCCCTCACTTCACCTACCTCTTGGAGGTCTTGCCGCCCCTCTGTACAGGTGAGAGGGTGAGACAGTTGTGACGGAATACACAGAGCTTCTGCTCAGGAGCCAAGAGTCCTGGGTTCAAGTCCTGGTGCTGTGTGACCTTGGGAGATTTAACCATGGAGTAGCGGGTGAGAGCACGGGCTTTGGTGTCAGACACACTCAGCCCTTCTACTTCCTTGCTGTGTGATCATGGGCACGTCTCTTCACCTTCCTGCACCTCAGTTTCCTTACCTGTTGAATGGGGATGATAATAACACTCACCTCACCTTCTCTTCATTGTGAGAAGAAAATAGATAATGCATGTCAAGCGCAATACCTGCAACATGCTAGGCACCTGGCACATGTCAGCTGTTACAGTACTTCATCTAACCTGCCTCCTTCGTCTGGATTTGAGGAGAACCCCAAACTCTCATAATGCTGGAGGATCAAATAGAATCTTGAGTGTCAAAAAGAGTTTTGTAAACTCTTGGAGACAAAGGGAAATCCAGGCAGTTTTTTTTTTTTTCATTACTGCCCATGATTCTGCCTCATCCCTTCTGTCCGGGCAGGGCAGGGTGTGGGGACCACACCAGCCTCCATTCCTACTCTCAGGCAGAACCATTTCTCCATTACAGAACATTGGCAAGAAGATGTCCTGCCAGCAGTTTATTGCCAACCTGGACCAGCTGAATGATGGCCAAGACTTTGCCAAAGACCTGCTGAAGGTATAACTATGCACCCAGCTGTGTCCAGGGTAGGTGGGGAGGAGAGAGGCTTCTGCCCCACTAAATCCTGGTAGTCCAGATTCTTAATAATGGGGTCAGGACTGTGATGACTCTGGGACAGAGGTAGAGACTATCCAGCTCAACACTTGATTGTTACGTGTTCCCTGAGTTAGGCAGAGGGGTAGGCTTTGTGAGAGTTGTTTTTGTGCTCCACTATGATTATCGCTGTCATGGTAATCTTCAAAACTGCCACCCACTGCCATAGCTGCCTCCGCCGTCACCACCCTTTATCACCACTACCATCTTCACCACAACCACCATTATCATCACCACAGGGAAATGCCCACTCATTCCTTCAACATCACCAGGAGTTAAGGGAGTCTAGTTTTCTTTTAAGGCTGAAGACCAGGGTGGAACTCTGGCCTTTCCAGCCTGATCAGTTCTCTACCATGGAGGAACAGGAGCAGGTTTTTGGGGGATAGATGATGAGTTCAGTTTTAGAAAGTGAGTTGGGAGGACCTGATGATATCAGGTGTACAGTTGAGTAGTGAATCTTGAGGTTAAAAAATGAACATTGTCTCCATCACTCTTTTTTTTTTTTTTAACCATAATTATCTTCTTCACTGTCAGGAAGCACTTGTTAAGAGTGTATTTTTAGTGGGATCAAATAATCCCGGTCCCTTCACCCACCTATCTACTTCTCCCTATGTCCCCATCCACTCATCTACTCATTCTCCCATACATCCATCCTTCCACCCACCCACCCACCCTGCAACTCAGTCATTTACCTGCCTACACACTGACTCATTCATCCATCACCCACATATACACTTCTACACAGTCCTCTATAACACTCTGCATCCATGTACCTACATACATACTCACCCACCCATTTCCCCACCCATTCACCAATCTACCGACCCATCCACCCACTCATCCTTAAGTCTACCCAATCATCTAAACAATAATCCACCCACTCTTCCCCAATTCATTCACCCATCCTATAAACAAGTGTGAATCAAATACCCACTTTGCCCTGCTGGCTGAAAAGGTGCTCCCTCACTGCATCCACATTGCTAGAGGTAGATGGAGATTTCTTTGACTTCATTGAACTCTTCTCTCTCTCTTTTCCCCTCTCCCAGACCCTTTATAACTCCATCAAGAATGAAAAGCTGGAATGGGCCATGTGAGTAGTGCTCATGGGCATAGGCATGGGAAGACTGAATTACTGGGAAGGAGAAGGGGGAGTAGCTAGGGGTATAGGGAAGGCACTCCTGTTACTCTCCATGGTGCTGATTTCTCCCACCCGGCCCTGGTGACCCCTGTCCAGCTGGCCAGCTCCGGGTGTTGAGTTCCCCTTTGGGTTCATTTTCTGTCTCGATAAAAAGTGTGTAATGTTTACAGCTATGGAATATATTGAACTGTAACTTTAGTTCCTTGATGTCCACAACTGGTTTTATGTACAGGGGATACTGCCACTATTTCCAAAGATGATAGCTATTTCTCCTCTGGGGGGTAGGCAGGCACGGGGTATGAGTCCCTCTGCAACCCCAGTAACATGAACATGTTTAGATGGTGACTGCTCTTGGCAGTGGAGGGAGGTGACTACCCCCTAACTTCTGCCCCTGCGAGGGCAGTGAGACCTGGAGATGCCCAGCCATCTGGAAAGAGGTGTGGTGACCTTGCTGGTTGGGGAGACTAAGAGACTCCTGGGGAAAGTTGCTGCCCCACCCTGCTGTACTCCCTAGGGAAGCCTGGGTCTTTGGGTCCACGTAGGAGTCTCAGGCAGGGATTGTTAGGAACTCCAACCCAACTGGGGATATCCGGTGTTCTTTGACCAGGGCTTCAATGGGGAACCTAGACTTTAGGGGCCTCATTTACTGGCCTCCCCCCCCCCAGCATGTCCCTGGGGTATGGGCAGCAGCTTCAGTCTTGGCATTGCTTGTCACCCTTGGCACTGCTTCCTGGGGCTGGACAACTCAGGGTTGGAGAGAGGAGACGGAAGACCAGGAAGGAAGCCTGGAGGTAGTAAGGTCTCCAACTTTGTGTCCAGGGGTGAGGATTGGAGCTTGGAGGCCAAAGGTCAAAGCTCAGAGGACAGGGGTCAGAACTGAAGACTCAGGGGAGGAGTTAAAGATCGGGATCTGTGGTCTAGAGTTGGAACCTCCTTATCTCTGCTCTTCACCTCTAACTGGCTTCCAGAGGAGTGGCTGGTGGGGAGAGGGCATGTCATTGCAGGGCTGAGGCCTCCATGGAGGTGGTACTCAGGCCTAGTACTTTCTAGTGACGAAGATGAGCTGAGGAAATCACTGTCTGAGCTGGTGGATGACAAGTTTGGGACAGGCACAAAGAAGGTGACACGGATCCTGGATGGTAGCAACCCCTTCCTGGATGTCCCGCAGGCTCTCAGTGCCACCACCTACAAGCATGGTGTGCTGACCCGGAAGACTCACGCCGACATGGATGGCAAGAGGAGTGGGTGTCAGGCAGGGAAGGGGCGTGGGGAGGGATCCTAGTCCAGGGGGGTCCATGCCTGCCTAGTCACTCCCCTGGGAATGCACATGTAGGCAGATATGTTAGTGGGGCACAAGGGAGGAGATATTGGGGTGGGTGTTTGTGGCCACACTACCCATGCCTCCCTCCCCAGCTCCCCGTGGGAGGCGTGGCTGGAAGAAATTCTATGCGGTGCTCAAAGGGACCATTCTGTACCTGCAGAAGGTAAGACTGCCTCAGAGTCCTTACCCAGGAAGGGCCACCTCAGGTCACATCCAGCCCCTGCCTTACATTGCCCAGAGGGTCCTGGGCAGGACCTAGGGCTTAGGCAGATCATGGGTCCTCCCCCATCAGGGGTCTGACTTGGGCTTACCCCGGGCTTTGGTGGTTTCAGGGAGGGGTCTTTTAAGTGTCCAGGGGTTCATAGGATACCCAGTGTAAGGCCTGTTCAGGCTTCTGAGACCAACTGGGGTATTGGAAGGAATGCCTAGTGATTCTTGTTGGGGTGGGCATGGCATCAGAGTGGCAGCATCTAGAAAATGGTGGGATGTATAGGGACAGAGAGAAGGAGAGTGGGGGGTGGGCAGTGAGGGTGGAGGAAGTGTGGGTCAGTAGCCTGGTGATGACAGAGGCTTACCCACTCCCTACCCTGCCTGTCCAGGATGAGTACAGGCCTGACAAAGCCCTCTCCGAGGGCGACTTGAAGAACGCCATTCGTGTGCACCACGCCCTGGCCACCAGGGCCTCTGATTACAGCAAGAAGTCCAATGTGCTTAAGCTGAAGACAGCAGACTGGAGGGTTTTCCTCTTCCAGGCTCCGTAAGTAGGAGTGGGAACCCCCTCTCTCTCACCCAAGGCTCAGGATGTGCACTGCACACACCCTCCCTCCTTCACGTCAGGGGAGGCGCCCCCAGCTTCCCCTGCACATCAGCCACGAGAGCCAGTGTATCTGCTTGGCACAAACCAACAGCTTGGGTCCCTCCCCCACAACAGTGATGCTCAAGTGTGGTCCCCTCAGCATCTCCTGGAAAACTTGTTAGAAATGCAGTTTCTCTTGTCCCACCTGAGACCTCCTGAGTCAGAAATGCTGGGGATGGGCCAGCAAGTGTGTTTTAACAAGCCCTCCACGTGATTCTGATGTGCACGAAGTCCCTATATAAGGGGCAGATGGAACCTTTATGAATCAGCCTCCATTTAAAAGTCAGGGTGGGTAAGACTCACCCGACAGTTTCCCTCTAAGGCTTTCCACTCCCTGCTCCCCATCCTTCTGTGACTTAAGATTGGGGTTTCATGTATCAGATGAACTTAAAAATGGAGGAGGCTAGTAGGTGAACTCTCAGGACAGGAGTGGGTGCCCGGCGAGGCAGTGGGGCAGGGAGAAGAGGGTGGAGTAGGGATGACCAGTTACCCAGCTGCCTCTAACAATCCCCCGGGCCCGCTGGCTCTAAGACTTGTTAGCTTCAGGCCTTTAGCCCTGGACCTGGCTGGGCAGCTACATTGTCACATGAAAACCCAGGTCTTGCCTGGGAGCTGAAACTGAAGTGTTGGTCACTACACAGACGTGACCAGGCCCATCCAGCCCCCATCCTCCGTCTTTCTTCACTCCTTTGTCCACCTATACGGAGGTCTTTGTGCCCTCTCTGTGCCAGGCTAGTGCTGGGTGCTGGGTGAGGGGTTGAGTCCTGCTGTGAGAAGCCAGTGCCCCCTCCCTCCCCTCCTGTCCCAGGAGCAAAGAAGAGATGCTGTCCTGGATCCTTAGGATCAACCTGGTGGCGGCCATCTTCTCAGCCCCCGCTTTCCCTGCTGCCGTCAGCTCCATGAAGAAGTTCTGTCGGCCCCTGCTGCCCTCTTGCACCACTCGCCTCTGCCAGGTATGAGCTCCTCCCCTGGGGATCACAGCACCACCTCCCCAGGCTGCCTCCCTCAGCGAGCCCTCCATTCAACAGCCCCCACCACGGCTCCTCTCTGGTGCCTGGTCCTGGGCTAAGAGACAAGTCGAAAGGGCAGATACTCTCCTCCATCCCCCCTGCGCCCCACCCCCACTTACAGATGGGAAGACTGAGGCCACACACTGCACGGAGGCCTGGCTGTCTTGTGCTGGGTGGCCTGGGTGTGCCGTGGCGGTGTGTCCTGTGGATGTGGTTGTGGTCTGTGGGCATCGTGTGTGTCTGGGCATGAATGGGAGAGAATGTATGTGTCATAGCGAGAGAGGGACAGGCGAGATTTGGCTGACCTGTCCTCCAGGGCTCTTTGGCTGCCCTCATCGACCCTTAAATGTGTTATTTGTAATCCTTAAAAAACTCCAACTCATCAATGCTCCAGGTTTTCAGGGTTTTTCGAGGGAGAGGAAACGATAAATGGTGGACCACTGCTTGCAAGAGGGAGGGCGAGGGCAGCTCCATACTGCCTGTCTTGTCAGGGCCCTTTCCTACTGGGGTCTTCTCCACAGAGCCCCTGGGGCTGCTGCTTATGCCCAGAGTCCCTGTGCCTGCATACACAGTGCACACAGCCGCTGCATGCACACATACTATTCAAGCACACATGTGTTTGTGCATATACACATGTGCTGTGCACCCACACTGACATCACACTTGTGTCTGCACACACATGCACATGCACCCAGCCCAGGGCCCACATGGCACAAAGTGGTCCAGCTATCCTGTGGCAGGTGGGGTGTACTGTGTACTTGTCTGTGACAGTGTTCCTGCTGGTCTTTGGATGTGATCCTGGCTCCATGGCCATTGGACACATCTGGGCATGAATGTGAGAGAATGTGTGTGTTGTATGAAGCCGGGGAAGCCGAGGCCAGGCTGCCCCTGGTCTAGTGGAGTTGTGTGCATGTGAGAGTCCATAGGAGTAGGGGCGGTGTCCGGGTGATTGTCTACGCGCAGACACATGTGCGAGGGTCACTCATCTCCTGAGCCTGCTGGGGAGGATCTTGGAGAGCTGATGCCAGTTGCAGCAAGGGAGGAAGGAAGGAGGCAGAGGAGCACTCACCTGGGCCCAGAGCCTGGCTCTACCCTTACATATTTGATGACTCTGGCCAGGTCTCAGTTTTCCTTTGGTGAAGCAGATCCCAGTGGGACAGGATTAAACCCGCGCCTATGAGCTCCTGAGAGTGGGACCTCATGGTCCAGGACTTGTCTTTGCAGGAGGAGCAGCTGCGCTCTCATGAGAATAAGCTGAGGCAGGTGACTGCAGAGCTGGCTGAGCACAGGGGTCACCCGGTCGAGCGGGGCATCAAGTCCAAGGAGGCCGAGGAGAACCGGCTGAAGGAGCATTATCTCACATTCGAGGTGGGCCTTTTGCAGGATGGATTTTGAAGGACAGGGCTGGGGCAGGAGGAAGAGGCCAGCTCCCGCCTTCCACATCATTCCTCAACCAGGGGCTCCTACTCTGGGGCTTCCCCACTTTGGGGGCTCTCCTGGGGCAGCCATGAATCATGGTCTCCTGTGGGTCAGTCTCTGCACAGTCCAGCTGCCAATCGTTAATCAAACAATTGTGCCCTCAATTGTGTCTCTTGCAGAGCACCAGATGGGCTCCACTGGAGACCCCTGCCACCCCTCTCCATTCTCCTCCAAGCCCCTTCCTCACCTCCACTTTCCCCATAGGCCCGGGTTCTCTGGAAGCTTTTACATCCAAATCACAGAACTCTCAAGCTCTCTCCACGTGATTTTCCCCCTTTTGTCTCCTGCACCTTCTTCATGTAGGTTTATCAAGTGGAGCGACTTGATCTCTCCTTCCAAGCTCTCCTTCTTCCCATCTGGTCTCTCTGTGCCCCACAGGGCTCTGCAGGTGGCCTGACAGAGCAGCACCTTTGTTGAGTGAAGGGTAGGCAGTCTGCTTGGGGGAATAAGGCAGGAACCACTTGTCCATTTTGGACTGACCTGCACATGGGGGTGGACAGACAGGCCGAGAAAGCCAGAAAGCCCTCCAGATGGGAAGAGAAGGAAGTCGCCCATCGTGGTCTCTGGATTTCCATGCAGATTTTTTTTATTGTAGTGTAGAGGACAGAGGAGAGCTCCCAGGATAGATCCTGACCTTTTGAGAAACATAATGCTGTATAGGTTTTGGAATTCTCAGATCACTCTCTCTGCAGTAAAAAAGCTATGCTCATTGCCAGGCATGATTCTCATCACTTCCCTTGCGTTGACTGATTTAATCCTCCTGTCAACTCTGTGAAATGGGTTGTGATTATCCCCATTTTGTAGGTGGGGGAAGAGGTCAGATCCCTTGCCTGAGGTGACATAGTTAAGAAGTGCAGGAACCATGATCCTAACCCAGGTGATTGTGGCTTCAGAGGCCTGGGCTTTATCACCCCTGCCTGGCTTGGCTGGGAGTGGAGTCGGGGTGGGTAGGAGAGGTGAAGCCAGCACCGAAGGGTCTTGTAGCTCATGTGGCAGAGCTGGGTGAGAATAGGGTCTCCTGACCCTTAGTCCCTGCGTCTCCCAAGACCCTGGCCTCTCTCAACTGTGGTGAGGGCCTGAAGCTCAGAGTTAAGGCCTCAAACGCTGCCAAATTGCCCTCCCAAAATGTTTACCAATTTATAGCCCCTTTAATAGCTTATGAAAGTGTCTCTCTCTCTGTGCCCTCACCAACACTGCACATTATCAAAGTTTTAATCTTCATTAATCTGATAGGTTTAAAATAAGTGGTGTCTTACTGCTGTTTTAATTTGGATTAATTTTTTTAATTGTGGTAAAAAACATAGCAGAAAACTGGCCATTTTAACCATTTTAAACTGTTCAGTTCAGTAGTGTTAAGCCTGTTCACCCTGTTGTGCAACCAGTCTCTAGAACTTTGTCATCTTCCCAAACTAAAACTCTGTACCCGTTAAACAAAAACTCAGCACCTTCCTCGTGGCCCCAGCCTCTGGCAACCAGTTCTACTTTCTATCTCTGTGCATGTGACTACTCTAGGTACTTCATATACGTGGAATCATACAAAATTTGTGTTTTTGTCACTGGCCTGTGTCACTTAGCATAATGTCTTCAAGATTCATTCATGTTGTAGCATGTGTCAGAATTTCCTTCCTTTTGAAGACTGAATCCTATTCCATTGTATGTATATACCATATTTTGTGTGTCTTTTCATTGGCTGATGGACATTTGGGTTGCTTTCATCTTTTGGCTACTGGGAATAGTGCCGCCATGAACATGAGTGTGCAAATGTTTCTTTGAGAGCCTGCTTTCAGTCCTGCTTTCATATCTAGAAGTGGATCAAATCATAATTTTTTTCAGTTTTTGAGAAGTAGCCATACTGTTTTCCACAGTAGCTGTTCTATTTTACATTCCTACCAGTAGCGTGTGAGGGATCCACTTCTTCCACATCCTCACCGACACACTTGTTTTTTCTATTTTTTTAAGTAGCAGTTATCTTAATGCATGTGAAGTGATATCTCATTGTGGTTTTGATCTACATTTTCCTAATCAATAGTGATGTTGAGCATCTTTTTGTGTGTTTACTGGCCATTTGTATATATTCTGTGGAGAAATGTCTATTTAAGTCCTTTGCCCGTTTTGAAATTGAGCTGTGTTTTTGTTGTTGAGCTGTAGGGGGTTTTTAAAAAATATATTCTGGATACTAGACCCTTATCAGATTTATGATTGCAAATATTTTTTCCCATTTTGTAGATTGCCTTTTCACTCTATTGTTTGTGTCCTTTGATACAGAGAAGTTTTAAATTTTGATAAAATCCCACCTGTCTATTTTTACTTTTGTTACCTGTGCTTTTGGTATCATATACAAGTCATTGCCAATTAATTTGGATTTTTAAAATCATAAATGAAATTTCTGTGCGTGTCCCTTGCCTAATTTTTAAATTCAATTGTTTCTCTCTTTTATATTGATTTGTGAGAGCTCTCTGAATATTAAGGAAATTAGTCTTGTCGTATGAGGTACACATTTTTTTTCCCATTTTGTCATTTATCTTTTGACTTTGTTTTTGGCCTTTCTCTGCCCTTTCCCCAGAAAAGCCGTTATGAGACCTATATCCACCTCCTGGCTGTGAAAATCAAAGTGGGCTCAGATGACCTGGAGCGGATTGAGGCCCGGCTAGCCACCCTGGAAGGGGATGACCCTTCTCTCCGCAAGACACACTCAAGCCCTGCCCTCAGCCAGGGCCATGGCACTGTGACTGGCAGCAAAGCCACGAAGGATACCACTGGGGCTGATACTTAGCTGGCATGGATGAGCAGGCCCCAGAGGCAGGCAAATGCCCCCAGAGGGGTCAATGAGCACAATTCCAGCCAGGGGCCACTCGGACCAGCTCCAGGCAGTTGATGGGCAGCCAGAGGGGTGTAGAGGGCCCTGTGGGCCAAGGAGATGGAGAAGCTATTCATGGTGTTGATCTTCTTGCATCCTGGGGCTGCTCTGGGCCTCAGGCCCTCTCCCCAGCCCGTGCGTTCCTCTCCGCCACGGAGCCTCATCTTGTAGGGCAGTTGTGTGCATGTTCTAGACACCATCTCACTGGAGGAGTGGGAGTGGCAGTTGGCTTCCCAGGCTCCCCTCTTCTCACAAGTTCCTCCCCTCATCTCCCTTGTTTCTGAGGGCAGGTCTTGACTCCAAGTCTCAGCTTGGACTCCCACCCTTTCTCCTCCTCCTCCTTCTGAGTTGACCAGCGGCAGGTCTGCAGACCACCAGCACTACCCCTGCCCCCCATCAGCAGCCTCTGGAACCACACCCCCTTCTCCTGCCTCACACGGCAATAATCCAGGACCCAGGCCTGTCCCTCAGCGCCAAGCTGTCTCCACTCACGTGTGTGTGTCCCTCACCTCCCATCCACTGAGGCCACTACTGCTTTCTTTTATACAGACATAAATGTATATGTATAGGAATTATATATATATATATATATATATATATATATATATATATATATATATATATATATATATATATATATATATGGAATCCCTTTAAAGATGATTTTGGAACTAATATCAGTTAGAGGATGAAATAAGATGAAACAAAAGCCTATTTCAGAATGCCATCTATTAGTGAGGAGGGCTGCTCTCTGGCCCCTGGTGGCCCTGACACTCTGGGAGGGAAAGCGGAGATAGTATGACCTCCTCTCATCCCATTTCCCCCTCTTCCGGCTAACCTGTGACTTAAACTGCTCTTACAGTTGATGATTTGGAATAAATAGTGTATGTGTGTGTGTGTGTGTGTGCGCGCGCGCGTGCATGCACGCCACCCCATCAGGCATCCTGGGGTGTGAATTCACACCCCACAGGCATCCTGGGGTGTGAATGGGAGGAGACCATGGCCCTGTTTATATCTTGGTCTTTATGTTGGTGCTGCCAGGTCTCTGAGCTCCAGAGGTGGCCTCTTGTACAGATCTACTGCTACAGGAATAAAAGACATTCTGCCTTGCAAATAGCAACTTGTCAAAGCCCAAAGATGTTTGGTGGGGGAAGGTTATGGAAGCCATTTATTCTTGCTCTTGGGAAAAGATGGAATGACAAGTTGTCATTTGATTTTTAGGTTGATATTTCTTTCACTCTTCTAGTGACTCAGAAATGCTAGCTAAGGACATGTCTGGGAAGAATAGAGAAATTTGCCACGTGATGATCACAGACTAGCATCCTTTAATCCTTGAATTCCTCAGACTGACAAGAATGGGTGGTGGGGGTGATGGCACCCTCAACGCAGCTGTGATGAGCAAATCCTTTCTATTTTTAAAATAGATTACTGTAGTTTGGTCAGCAGTGTGACCTCACTGGTAACATATTTAGTTAATAAGATAAGCCAACCTTGCAACTAAGTATCCAACATTTATAAGTCCACTCATATTTGATGCAAGGGATGTGTGAGTCTGTGGAGAGACATAGTGATTTAAATCCAGATTATTTAATTTGAATCAGTTTAGTGTATTTTATAACCAAACCATCTGGCACCTTCATTTTGCTGATGGGAAGTAAATGTTCATTTAAGTGAAACTGAAAGAGCAATGTGGCAATATAAAAAAGCTCTCTGTACTTCACGCTGTCTCAAAGTCCTTTGATTTTGGGGGTCAGCTTCCCACCCTCCACCTTCTGAGAGCAGGTGAATTAAAGCAGAGGAGTGAGCTCCATCTGCTGTAGACAGGTGTGCCTCCCATCAGTAAAAAAAATTTTAGTTCACTTTCTTAATTGTATAATTATATTTATTGTAAATTATATACATGTACTACTGTACTAAAATATGTACATTATAAAACATACACAAAAATAGAAATTTTAAAAAGATGAGATGAAAATAAATCTAAAGCAAAGTTCTAATATTTTTTTCTGCATTCTAATGGGCCATCATGTTCCCCCCCCCCAACCTCTGCCCTTAATAATATGCCCATTTTCGGACACTGTCCAAATCCAGAGCCTTGGAGGACTATAGGTGAGATGCAATAAGTGGTTTGCGCCCCCTGGTGGTCTTGGGAAGTGGCCGCGGGCTCAGGGACTTCTTGGGGGCTGACCCTTAGGACAGTCTCTTGAGCCTTCATCCTCTCATTCAGTGAAAGCCAACGGTGCTACACCTTGTGCTGGGTGCTGGGGATACTGTGGTGCAAAAAGGACTGATCAGCTCCTTGTCCACATGGGGCTCACAGTCTAGTGGGGAGGGGGACAGGCAGTCACCATTACCATTTGAGACTCTGGAAGGGCTGGGGAGATAAGCCAAAAATGACCTGGCAGAGAAAAGAAAGAATTGGAGGGTTTGGGAAGACTGACTCAGGAAGCTGCCCAAGTGTCCTAAGTGCCCCTAGGGGACAGGGTGGTAGTGGGAAAGCCACTTAACAGGGCTATAACTCTTCCTGATAGGCCATACTAAAGATGCCATGAAGCAGAAATTTGAGAGAGTAGAGAAGGGGCCTCTCTGGCCACACCTGCTCCCAGGTCCCATTCATACCTGGGTATGAATAGGCGGCTGATATGATGAGGAATGAGTCAAGGAACCTGATTAGGTTCTGGCTTTAGACTCTCAGCAGTATCTTAGGATCCAGAGCAGATAATGAAGGTACCAAATGGGGTCGTCTGAAGGTCAGTGAGTTCATCAAGAGGTTATTCAGAATAAATTGGGATTATGTGGAGGTAGGTGGTGACTGTGGTCATGGAGGTGGTTTCTGACTGAAATTTTAGAAGCTAACAGCAACTCAGGCCCTCAGAAGGGTGAAATGAGGACTAAGCCAGGTCATGAAAAAGTCAGTGGGTTCACCAAGAGTCATTCAGGATTATTTGGGATCACACAGGGGTCATAAATCACACAGAGGAATTACTGGCTCTCAGAAAATTTTAAAGCCAATAGGAAATTCAGAGCTAGCACATGGATCTGGATGAGATCATCAGATGGGGCTGGACAAGTCAGGTCTGTATAGCATTTAGTTCACTTCTTTTGTTCCTTTGTAACAGGTACCTTTTCCCCCAGCATCCCCACAATGAATACAATGTCTAGTCCTTTCTTTACTTTTCTCCATCACCACCCTTTCATCCAGTTTTTGCCACTCTCTGACTGTGTGATTCAAGAACACAAAGCACAGGATATGGTCATCACCATCATCAAATTAGCCACTAAAAGGCATCTATCATGTGCCAGAAGCAATACTGGGTGCTTTATATATATAGAATCTCCATAGCAACCCTTTGAGGTAGGTATTAGCATCACCCTTTCACAGTTGAGAAAAGTGCAGCGTAGAGGAGTCACACAGCTAGTGAGGGGCAGAGCTGGAATTTGAACTCAGGCCCTGTTGATACCCAAGCCCTTTCAACAAAGCCTCTCTGTCCTTCCCACTTACAGGTCTCTGAACTGACTATCCACATTCCAGTGGCATCTGTGCACACATTTACACATGTCAGCCACCTGAGCTTTTTGAAGAGTCCTTTGTGTCTGGCTGGAACCTGATGGTTCCTGGTGCTATGCACCTTGATAAATTAATCAATAGGGGAAAGGTTTCTTAACCCTGAATCTCTGTCTGCCTTCTCCATACCTGAAATCATGTACTCTTCATCAGGGACTGCAAGTTTAGACAGGCCCTGGCTCTGAGTGGGTATAAAAAAAGCACAGTACCCCGTAGGCTTACAAACTGCAGCAGCTGTGGTCGTCCTGGCAGCTGAGGGTACCCATTATGCCACTTTTCATGTCCAGGCTTTGCCTGTGACATGCCTGAGGCCCCAAGGGTCATCTTGCCTCAGCTGCCCCAGTGCTCAGCTGCCGCAGTGCTAGCCTCACAACCTTTCCCTCCTCACCCACCTAGGCACGGAAACTCTTTCCTCGTTCTGGCCCCTGTAGCTCCAGGGCAGGAACCAGGGTTCTGTGGCTGAGCTGGAAGCAGAGTAATTTGCGTCAGCCCCTTGGCCAGATTCCCCAGCAGCCAGGGTGGGGTTGGTGGTGGGGGGCACTTTGTGAATGTTCTCAGTAGAGAGAGGAGTGTTGGAGCCAGGGAGACTGAAGGGAGGGTCTCTTCCTCCCAGGGACTTCCCTGGTCCTGTCCAACCTCCACACCAACTTCCATCCATCTCCATCACAGGGCCTCATCCTCTGTCTTCCCTCCTCACCTGGGGGCTAGGCACACACAGTCAAGCATGAGTTATTTCTGATTTTATTTATAATATAAAAATGTTCAAGTGTCAACAGTCAGGTGTTTGGACATTTCAGGGGGCAGGGTTCCCATTTGTTTTTTAGAATTTTTTTTTTAAACAATTACCTTTTTGACAAATTAGCAGTGGACCCAGTTTTGGGGGGCAGGGAGGACAGGGCTGGAGAGGGAGTGGAAGTCGTAAGTGGGCTGGGAGCTGGGAGTGGAGCTGTGAGAACGACATGGTGTTACTTTATTGCTAAAAGGGAAATCAAATACACCGTCGAGTGGCTCTTCTCGGTCCCAGCGTGACCATGCATCCAATCTAAAGAAATCTGAAATGCAAAGGACATGCAGGCATAAAATAGAAAAGACGACCTGTAAACGAAGGTGCTGCAGAGGACGGAGGGGCGTCCTGGAGGCCATGAAGGAGGAGGAGCCGCGAACATTGGGGCCCTGGCAGAGCTACCCCCTTCCCGGGGCTGGGGCTGTTGGGAAGACCTCTTTCTCAGTGCCCCCTCCCTTAGCAGCAGTGAGGAGCGGGGAGGCCCCCTCCCCATTCTGATTGCTGTCGCTGGGCCTTAGTCTCCCCCTGGAGGTTACCTGACCCCAACTCTAGCTCCAAGCCTAGGATCCTCACTCTCTCCTCAGGGGACCCAGGACTTGCAGATCTTGCACGGGGGTAAAGCTACTCCGGACCTCATTTCCTTCCTGGGCGCCCCCCTAGCCCTGCCCTAGCCCCCTGCCCCGCCTCGCCCCCACCTGACCCCAAACCCCACAGCCTCTTCTCTCCCGCTTTCTCTCACCACCCCCTGCCCCAGCCCCCAGCTCAGGATCCTACATTCCCCCCACCCCGCAACCCAGACTTCTCTCCAGGAGCTCCAGATTAGCGTACAGCAAAAGGCACCACAATATAGGTTTCTATTAAAGAGTCAAAAAATTGGCCCATCTCTTTTTTGTTGTTTCTTTTTTTTTTCCGAAGCTGTAAATCAGGATGTTACATATAAATAGTTTCCCTATAAAAACGTCTTTGCCGTTAGCTAGTATTATAAGACAATTTTTGCTAAAATGAAAATAAAACATTTTGTTATACCTTTTTCCTTTTATAGAAAATAAAAATATTTTTATTTCTTTTTTTCCTCTTTTCTCTCTCCAGTCGGCGGTCTCTGTTCTCCTTAAAGACAGTGGGGCAGGCGAGGCGGAGGGGGCGGCGGGCGGCGGGGGCCCTAAAGGGGCGCCGAGTCCTGCTTGGCCCGCGGGGGCGGCCCGCGGCTGTGTCTGCTGCTGGCCCGCGTGCTGTGGCTGTCCAGGGAGTAGTAAGTCCTGCTGTCGGCCGCCGGGCACAGCGGCGGCGAGTCCGAGCGCAGCGCGTCGTGCGCCGAGCGCAGGCCGAGGAAAGGCGTGCTCTCGGCCGCCAGAGCCCCGTCCGCGTCGTCTGCGTCGTCGTCCGAGGCGGAGGCCGAGCCGCCTCCCGAGCCGCTGCTCAGCGACAGCGAGTCCCGTGCCGCGCGTGCGCGCTGCGCCGCCAGCCCGTTGAGGCGCGAGCGGCGCCAGCGCCGGGGCCCCGCGGACGTCCTGCGAGACGCGCCGCGGGCGCGTGGCCGCGGCGGCGGCGGGGGCGCGCACTCCTGCGTGGTCTCGTACTCGTCGTCCTCGGGGATGCGGAAGGGGCTGGCGGGCAGGCTGCCCAGGCTGCCGCCGAGTGCGCAGGCCCCGCGCCGCGGCCCCGGCCCCGCCGCGGGGTAGTAGTAGCTGTCGTAGCTGCGCTGCATGTCCGCGCCTGGCCCCGGGCCCGGACCTGGGGGCGCCGGGTGCCGCAGGAGCGGCTGCTGCTCCGCCAGGCGGTAGCTGAAGGGCGCGGCGGGCGGCAGCGACACGGCGTGCGCCGAGTTGGGGGACGTAATCTCGAAAGTCGGCACCTGAGTGGCCAGCGAGTAATGGCAGTCCACGGGAGAGAGGCGTGCGGGCGTGGTCAGGGCCGATACGTACCTGCGGGGAGAGGCAGAGGAGTGGGCCGGTGGCCAGGGGATGGGGCAGACCCCGACGCAAAGCAGTGGTCTTGCCCGGGATCCCTCCTGCAAGAACCATGGTGGTAATCCTCAGTGACCGTAAGCTATTTCCTTAATCTCTCTGAGCCTCAGTTTCCTTATCTGTTAAGCGGGAATAACCACAGTGCTCATTCCATAGCGTTGGGATGATTCCATAAATGTATCAGTGGTCCTTGGCTGTGGGGATGCGCATGGAAACCGGTATTCCTGAATGGTTACTTTGGCTCAGGCTCAGTCTCAGGCTGGGGCATTTTACACGTACGATCACATTCTAATATAGTAATTCTGTAGAGGCTTATGTCAGTCCCATACTACACGTGAGGAAACTGAGACTCACAGTATTTAAGTGACTTACTCAAGGTTCGTACAGCCAGGAAGTAAGTGGTAGAGCTGGGATTTGAACCCAGGGCCAAGCAGGAACCAGGACTCATACTGCCCAATTCCTCATTTTAGTTCCTGCATTCAGCCACCCCTATGACTAGGACTCACCTCCCCTCGGGGACAATTCATCCTATGGCTGATGGCTATAGTGGGGGAAATACTTCTGTTAAATTGAAGTTAAAGCTGCCTCAGGGAAGTGACTGCTTACACGTACTTAGGTAGGGTCCTCAGCCTAGAGCTCACAGTTACCAAAGCTCCACTGTAGTATCTCTGCTTGAGGCTAAAGACCACCAGTTCCTTCAAAAGTTTGCCCTTGCTAATGTCTCCCTCTCTGCCAGGCACCTGTCCTTTTTCTTTCTCCACATTTCCCTTGCTGAGTCAACCAGCGTCTTGCTAGTTGTCCATCTCAGGATAGGGACCATCCACCTCTATGTCTCTTTCAAACTGTAGAGCCAGAGTTCGCCAAAGCCACTGCTCTCCAGAGTCCCCGCTCTCCTGAGTCCCCATTACTGTCTTTCTGAATCACCTGACTCCCCTCTCTTCCCTCTCCCACATGCACATGCATCAAGTCCTACCCATTCCCTTTCTCCTGGAACACACCCTCCACCCTGCTCTACTCCATCTGGGGACTAGTTATTCACTCTGGTCATTCCCACACCCAGGGTTTTAACTCCTTCAGCCTATGCAGTTACCAGAACAGTCTTTTAAAGTCACATCTCTGCTTTAGGAGGCCCTTCCTGCTTACCCACTCAGGCTGTGGGCCTGCCTGTTCAGTCCCAGCTCCACTCCCCACAGCCCACCCTCCTCTAGGCACCTCATTCACCAGCCATGCTTTTAGTGCCTCTGTTGGAACAGCTTAAGATGTTCCCCTTGCCTGGAAGTCTTTCCCCTTCTCTCTACCTCCCATCCATTAAGGAGTCCTGTTGCTGTTGTTACTATTGCTAACAGTAGCTACACCTTGGGAGCACCAGCTCCATGTCAAGTACGAGGCAAAGAACTTTGTGTACATGATCTTAGGTCGCCTTCACAAGAACCATGCATGATAGGTGTAGTGTTCCCTGTTCTACAGCTGAGGAAACAAAGGCACAAAGGTGATCACTCTGCCCCAAATCACACAGGTGGTTGGGCTTGGAAAGGCTGGTCTTGGAAAAACCTAAATGCTTCCCAGAGCCTCTAGTCAGACTGGGTTTCTCTGCCCTGGTGGGGTGTCCTGTGCTTAGCACTTTCCATAGGCAGCTGTGAGTTTCAGTGGTTATGTCCACATCTGGGAGCTCCTTGGGAGCTAGAACCAGGTGGACCACCCCTGGATCCCAGGCAGGCAGTCCAGCACAGGGCCCGGCATGGAGTAGGCTGCGCTGAACCCGCTCCACCCCAGCCTGGAGTTCCTGGTACCATGCACCTTTTTCTGCTCTCCTTCCACAGACCCCACTTGCCAAGGGCCATTCAAGGGCTGAGCAAGCTGGGGGCCACCCCCTGTGACTCCTGGCTTGGAGTCAGGGAAGGGGAGTTTCCTGGTTCTCACTGCATTCAGTGCTCGGGAACCCAATGGCATCTTGATCTGTGGGAACCTTGTTGCTGACACTGCCAGGGCCTTTGGGCATTCTTGGCTCATTCCTATCCTGCGTGGTTGGTCTCCTTGTAGCCAACCTCCCTTCCCACGCTCCAGTCTCCTCGATCTTGGTGTCTCTTCCTGCTGAGATATGGGGCCTCTAAGTAACACCAGGGTAGGGCAACCTCATGTTCTGGTTTGTCCAAGAGAGCCCCTGTTTGTTCCTGATGTTCCAGTGCTACTATTAATACCACCCCTTTCTACTCTGAAAAGTGTCCTAGAAGGACAATTAAATTAAATGGTCACAATACTCCAGGGTCCACTGGCTTGGTTGTAGTCCTTGCCTGTCATTAACATGCTGATGACTGTGAACAGAACATTTAACCTTTCAGAGACCTTGTTTGCCGATCTGGAAAATAAGGCTGAGGCTCTTTGGAGTGTCCCTGAAGGTGACCTGAGGGTCAGCCCTGGGTCAGTGGTGCCAGCTCTCTGGCCAAGGTGGCGCACAGGTCACAAGGTGGGAACTGACCTCTCGCTGTGAGGGGAGTCCCGCAGGGAGTCTATGGAATCGTGGTAAGGTGGCGCAGCAGCCCTGCGCTGCTCCTCCAGGCTGTAGGCTGCTGCCCGCCGTGCCCGGGCCTCCACACACGCTGGGCTGTTGCACTTGCTGGTGCCCACTGATGACAGCATGATGCCCGATTGGGAGTCAGAGGTCAGGCTCTCAGAACGTTCCAGGCTCCACGTGTGGCTCTCATGCCTGGAGAAGCCAGGTGGGGGTGAGGTGAGGGGTCAGGAAGGGGCAGGGCAGCCCAGCAGGTATGGTCCCGGGCCTGCCCCTTCCCTGGTTCTGCATTCCATCTCAGGCTCCCTCAGCTCACTGCCCTTCACTCTGGGCTGACATGTAATCTTGTAAATGCCAAACCCTGATATTGGGAGGAAGAGAGATGGGGTCCCGTGGATGGGTGAGCTGCGATGTGCAGCGGCTTCTTCCTTTCCTCCCTGCAACCCCTCCCCCACCCTCAGCCTCCCCATCTGGGACCCTTCCACTCCCATGGCCCTTAGCCACCTGTCTCAGGAGCCCAGCCCCAGTGACCAGTATATGGGGACTCTGCCTATTCCATGCTGTTACCCAGGGAAGACAGGGGCCAAACATGTCCTTTCTTGAGCTCTGTGAGCCTTTGTGCTTATGTAGACAGGCCTCCCTACCTCTGGAGAGGAGGCTAAGGTGGACTAGGTTCATGTGGGCAAACCCAGGGAGGACATTAAATGGCTGTGGATATTTGAGTGAGTAGGTACTTGATGGCAGATGAAATGGTGTTGATGAAGTCCAAACAAAACTAAACTAAATGTTAGGTGGCAGCACAGTGATGGCTGTTGTTCCTCTGGGGCCAGTTTAGACTAGAAAAAGGAATCTGGTCTCCTGAGGATCTGGATGAATGTTTGGTAGTGGATTCTGGTTTGAAGCCCCCCTTCATCCTCCTGCTCAGAGGGACCCTCAGTACAGAGCCCAGCCTGGCTGGGAGTTTTCTGCGGGTCCCCAGGCAGGTGTGTGGTGCACATGTGCATACAGGAGTCTGCAAGTCTGTGTGGGTCTTGCTGGTGCCCACCTGTGGCTGGAGGTGGGCGTGGCTGTGGAGCAGTGGTGGGAAGGAGAGCAGGAGTGACTCCCAGAGAAGGTGGTCTCCGTTTCCCTCCGGATGGCATGGTCTGTGGCTGGCACATTCTTGGAGATATACTGGAACAGACAGAGAGTTGGGGGCGTAGTTAGTGACGATCAAGTTGCCCCTCCTTTCTAGTGGGGATGGGGAAGTGAGGCACTAAGCTCCAGGTAGGGGGGTGGTCTATTGGATAAGTGACTCTGTGTTGGGGCAGCAATGGCCCCTGGAAATCAATCCCCCCGACTTTCCTTAAGGATGTAGTCCAGGCGAGGCTAAGTCATCCTGGTGAAGCAAGGCTAGGCTAGCAGGCAAGGCTGAGCACGGGATGGACTTATTGCCTTCCTGGCCCATTCTTGCAGGGAGCGTGAGAAGGCGGGCTGTACAGCAAGAGCTCAGAGTAGGGCCAGGGACCACCACTCACATCTGCCATCTGGATCTCCTCAGGGTCCAGCCGGGGGTGACTGGGCCCGTTGGCCAAGCTCCGGTTCTGGTGGGCCGGGCACATATTCTGCCGAAGGTGGTTGTGCATCTGCTTCCGCTGTTTTCTGCACAGGGGAGGGTGCGTTAGCCTGGCACCATCCCCCCTGCCCTCCTCCGCCCCAACACACACACACACACAAAGTATGAACTTCCCTAGCTGTCACTCCAGGGGAACCACTCTACCTCTGCCCTGGACTGTCATGGCAGGCAGTCTCCTGTGCTCAGGCTGCCCTCAGCCAAGACCCCTCCAGCCTACCCCCTACCTCATCACTATCAGCCTGAATTCAGCAGGAGTGGTAATGAGCTTTGGCTCTGCTGAGAGTAGAACCCCACTACTTTCTAGCTGTGTAATCCTGAGCAAGTTACTGAAACTCTCCATGTTTCATTTTCCTCATCTGTAAAATGGACTGACCATCTACTCATTCCAAAGACCACTGAGGATTAATAGTAGATAAAATATTCAAGCACAGTGCTGGCCCATTCACTCATTCATTTATATGGTATTTATGGGGTTGTTACTATGTGCCAGGTGCTCTTTTGGAGCCCAGGAGACTGATACAGTTCCTGCCCTCATGGAGCCTGCAGGCCAGTAGAGAAGACAGATGATAAACACATAAACAAGTAAATGAGATACTTTCAGCAAAGTGCTGTGAAGAAAATAAAACAGGGTGCTGTGGTCAGGCAGTCAAGGCCTGTGGGGCTACTTTACTTTGGCACATATTAAGTGTTTAGTACATTTGTTTTGTAATCAACAAGTCTAATCATGTCACTCCCCTGTTAAAAATCCTTCATTGCGTCTCAGTGTCTCGTTTCTCTCCCCACCCCAGCTTGCTGCATCCGTGGAGGACTTGTTTCTGATCCTCCACTGGGCCTGCCCTCTCTGGATTCTGGGCCTTTGTACAGACTATTACATCCAACTACACCACCTTCTTTGCCTTTTCACCTGCTAACTCCTGCTCATCTCTCAGGCTCAGTCTAAATGCACCTTTCTCAGGGAAACCCTTCCTGCCCTTCAGCTGAGGTTAGGCACCCCTGAAATATATCCCATGATACTGGACATCTGTCCAGCAGGCATTGAATGAAAGTTTGTTGAAGAAATGGGTATATGTATTGGAGGCTGAAACATGGGGCTTGCCTTTCCCCCCAGTTCTTGGCCTCAGTGTTCCTACATGTGCCCAGTGTCCTCCTCTGGGTTCCCTAAGCCCCAAATCCCAAGGCTGGAAGGGCCTTCGATCTCACAGACGGGGTAGCAGGGGTCAAGACCTAGTAGCTCAGTCCCCCTAATGGTGGCTATGCCCAGACTCTTGCTTTCTAGATAAGAATGGATATGGCAAACCTCTTTCCGTATTACATCACTCTATAACCTGTGATGGCTCTCTGTGGTCTGCAGGATAAAGCCAGGCTCCCTAGGTTGTCAGTCAAGGCCCTATGGTGCCATTGAGGTTCCAGCTGTTCTTTTAGACTTGTGTGCCTTTTTTCTTACCCCAATCCTTGGCACCAACTAGCCTGGGCTGCTCAAGCTCCATGAATACACCTGACCCTCCCCTGCATTTGTCTTTTAGCTTGCATTGTTCTACATGCAGAAGGGCCCAGCCTTCTTTCTGCCCCTTGTTCCTAGGTTCTGACCCCACCTTTCCTCTGCTCAGGGGTGGCGCATCTCCACCTTCTCTGTGTTCTTGCCTGGATGGCTCCTAAGTGAGGAGGTCTCTTTTTCCCCTGGGAAGGTGCCTGACTCTCTGTGCTTCTCCACCCCCAACACTGCCCAATTCCTGCCTACTGGACAGGACAGATGCTTCCTCATAGGATCCTCTGAGGTACATGCTAGGATCACACCCATTTTACAGATGAGGACTCAGAGAGGCTCATCAGTTTCCTCAGGGTCATGGAAAATGGCAGAGCTGGATTTGAACCCAGATCTGCCTTCTCCCAACGCCTGTGCTCATGATCATTCTTGTTCAGTCCTCTGGGGCCTGTCTCCCCCACCCTCTGCTCCTGCTTCTTGGCCCAGCCCTTTGGCCTCCCACCAGCTGCAGAAGCCCCTGAGGGGCAGTGGGGCACAGGAGCTCGAGAGGTGAGGCCTGGCCTGGTGGGCTGGGGAGGAGAGCCCATCCTCACAAAAGCAGTCCCTGGTTGGCCTGCCCCCGGGCTGAGTGCCTGACACTCACTTGGTCTTGCAGTAGGCCACCACGCAGACGATGCCCACGACCAGCAGGGCCACGCAGATGCCAGTGATAGTGAGGACCCTCTTCTGGTACAGCTCCTCAGCTTCTGCAGAGGCAGAAGGTGTGAGGCGGCAGGGCGAGAGGCAGACCCGTGGGGACAGTGGTGCAGAGACCCTCCCAAAACCTTGGGCTCCCTCCGGCTCAGGTGCTGACCAGCTCCTTTCCATCTCTTCCCTCCTCAGCCAGTACCCCTCACTTCTGCTCTCCCAGCTCCGCCCACCCATGGATCTGGTCACAAGTGGCTACCCCTGAGTTCACCTTCCCAAATCCTGCTCTCTGCCTGGAGCACGTGAGTGGAAAATGTTGGGGATGGAGGAAGGGGAATGGAGGTGAAGTTCCCAAGGCCATAGGGGAGGGCAACCCACTATGGCTCGTGGCTGCAAAGAGCCTTGATGGGCTGGGGGAGGCTGGCCTTCATGGCAGTGAATATGCAGACCCTGGGCAAAGGCCTGGCTGGCCACTTTGGCTTCTGTAAGAAGATAGAGAGTGGCTTGTTCTGGGCTGGTGACAGGACTTCAGGCCCAGAGGCTGGACTTTGGAGGGATGCCAGGACCAGGAGCAAGGACAGAGCAGACCAGGCCCACAGAGGCAGGCATAGTGAGAAAAGCCTTGGTTTATCCCTGCAACCTGGTCAGGGTTGTGGCCCTGGCCCACTCCAGCCCTCCCTGTCTCTGCTTGTGAGGCCCCTGAAGGGCAGCACAGCCCTCTGGCATCTAGGACAGTCCTTGTGCTCAAGGAGCAGCTCCCAACCTTCTGAAGGAGCTGAGCTAGGCTGGGCCTCAAAGCCTTCAAAAAGACCCTACTGTCCCCTCTATCTCCCACTTTCTGGTGGGGCAACTCCTACCCTTCTAGAACAGAGAAAGCCAGGAGGAAGTAAAGGAAAAAGGTGACATCACCAGCCGTGGTCAAGGCCTACAGCCGAGACACCCCACCCCTGCTCACACCCGTACCTGCTGGCTGGCCCCTCCATATCGCTCCCCTCCCACCAGCTCAGGGATAAGCTGGGGCAGGGCCCAACGTCTTGGTGGAGCCCTGGGCAGTGTCCCTAAGCCCCTAGGCTTGCAGCGCCTCTTGTGGCAAAGGTGCATGGCAGCAAACACGGAGTACAAACCCCCTAGACACACATACCCAGAAGATGATGCCTTTCTGACACAAAAGATGCTTCACAAAGACACACTCATACACACATCCACAGAGGCGCGCACACACGCAGGCAGTCGTGCCCATCGACACCCAGTCCTGCAGAGTCTTTAACAAACAGCCTTCTACCCCAGATCCACCCCTCCAGGCTCTGTGGTCCTGGTCCTGCCTCCGGTTCTCATCCCCGTCCACCCCTCAGTCCTCCAGTCAGGCCTCCGTCTCCGTCCCTCCTGAGACCACTCTGGTCATAGTCACCAACAACCAACCACCCTGCTGCCAAGTCTATAGTTGTTGGCTTCCCTCTCAGCAGCCTCCCCCTGCTGGGCCTGCTCCCCCAATGGTCTTCTCTCCTGGGGCTCCTCCTCCTGCACTGGCTGATCTCTCTGTTTCAGTTGCTGCTTCCTCCTCTTCTCTGTGGGCTGCAAGGTAGAAGGGCCAGAGCTCTCAAGCTTCTTTCTCTCTCCACCTGCCCTCTCTTCCTCTGTTGTCTCACCCAGACTCAGACTTGAAATCCCACCTGTTTGCAGCTGAATCTCACATTTCTCTTTCCTGTCCTGACTTCCCCTTGAGCTCCGGAATCCTATATCCAGTCCTATAGTGAAGCAGAAGCACCGATCCCCTCCTCTTTCCCAGCCTGCTCCCTGCTTGTCCGTCTCTTCGGTGCCAGCACTACCTTTCTTGTTGCATAGGCTCCAAACCTTGGAATTGTTCCTGATCTCCCCACCAGCTCTGATACCTGATCCCTCAGCAAATCATCTCAGCTCTACCTCCCAAGCAGATGCTGGGTTTGACCACTTCTTACCGTTTCGCCTGCTTCCAGCTACTCCAAGACGATGCCGTCTCTCCCCTGGACAGCTGTTCACCTTCTGACTGGTTCCTGTGCTCCCACTCCTCCACACCCTGTCCCCTCACCTAGTCTATTCTCTGCCCCAAAGCCACATTGATTTTCAACCAGAAAGCAGATCATTTTACTCCTCTGCTTAAAAACTCACAACAGTGTCCCCCTGCAATCTGAATACAACCCAAAGCCTTACCATGGCCTACGAGGCCCAAGGTCACCTGGATACTTCCTTTACATCTCATCTGTGATCCTCTTCCCCACGTCTGCTATGCTCCCCAGTCGCTGGCAGTCTTTCCATCCATCAAACAAGGCAAGCCCATCCAACCACACCAGCCCTAACTTGCTGTGCCTCCTGCCTCAAACACTCTCCCCCCATTGTTTGCAGGACTGGCTACTTTTCCTTGGGTTTTAGCCCAAATGTCACTTCACTGGACAAGCCATTTAGGTAGAGTGGCTCCCCACCCAGGCAAGGCATGATCCCATTACCTTTTCTTTTCTGTAAAGCACTGCCACCACCTGATCTCTCTCCTGCTTGTGTGTTGTGTCTGGGAGCATTGGGAGGGCAGGGACTCTGTGTGCCAGATTGGCAGTCTGGCCACCTCTGGGGCTCAGTAGAAGTTTGTTGAGGTGGTGGGTGAGTGAATATACAGACCACCTTTACAGACACAGACATACTTACACGCAGTCACACTCACCTCTGCACCCACTGCTCACACTCAGCCCTTAGCAACAAAGATGTCCCACTGCACCCCTCTGTGTACTCACACCCCGCACTGAGACACCTAACAAGGTCCCTGACATTTCACCTCACAGAACAACATAGAAATGCACACCTACAGATTCACCCCTGCACCCCTTGCCACCATCACAGACGCCATACAGACTCAGTACCTCTCCTCTCCACCTCGTCAGAGCAGACAGACAGAAAGACTTATACACAGACTTTCAGCTCCGTCTTCTACTGAGAACAGCTGATAGTGGCTAGGTGGTGGGAAATCTCGGCCTCCCCAAACGTGTCACGAGCATAGCCTTTTCATAACCGCAGGTTCTGCACCCGTCTGAGCCTCAACCCCTCCGAGCTCCTGCATCTCTCCTGCTATAATATGTCTGGACCAGGGTGGAGCCTCCCAGCACAAAGTGAGAGAGCTGGAACGACTGACCACTCAAAGTCCCTTCCTGCCCAAAGCATCTTCCAAGGCCCAGAGGGCAGTTTCAGCGGGGAGGTAAGGTTCTGAGCTGGGAAGCAGGAGGGCAGGCATCAGAGGCCAGCCCCCCTGGATCCTTGCTGGTGTTGCCCACAGACAAACACACGTACCATTGTGGGGACAGATCATGAAGGGAGCGACAGCCTCAAGCAGATGGCAAAGCCTGGCAGACAGACACAGGGCAGGGGGCAGAGACAAATGGGTGTGATCAGCCACCAGCCTGGTGCGGAATGAAAAGCAATGGAAATGGAAATGGGAAAAGGAAGGAGGATTAAAGTCAAATCGAAAGGGATGCCTCTCTGCACAACTCTCCAAACCAGGATTCCATGGCTCTCAGATACCCACTCTCTGAGGGGCCTGGCTCTTGTCTGGCCAACCGACTGGGCTGCGCACAGCTCAGGGGGCCGCTGCCCTCTGAGGCTTCTGGGTGATTGGCCCCAGGCAGGGGGGCACTACTGTATACACTGGGGCACAGTCTGAACCCCAGGGTACTCTGCTGTTTATGAGCTTTTCTCGTCTCTCCCAAATCAGTTTAGTTTATGATAGGACATTCTGATGGGGACAGGGGAGATTTTTGGAATCGTCCCTTTTCCATTTTGGGGGAAAGGAAACCAAACATCCAGCACACTTGGTGTCAGAGGCTGCGGAGAGGGGCTGTGTGGATGGTGCTGATGGACACACAGAGGCTCCGTACCCTTTAGTTCAAATCCAAGGTGCTCTGGCAGTGCAGAGGAGAGGAGGCCGGAGAGGGGAAGGGATGGAGGGAGAGAGACAGATAGAGATGGGGGAGGGAGTGGGAGAGAGAGAGAGAAACGTTGGTCAGGACTCTTCAGACACCAGCAGCCAGCCTGTGAGGTGAAAGCAGGTTAGTGGTGTCCCCTCCCGGCCACCTGAGCCCCTTCCCTGGCACCTAGTCCCCAGAAGCCCCTGAGAGGGGTGGAGAGAGGAAATGTTAGGGTCAGCAGGCAGGGCACGTTCTTTAGAGATGAGCTGTGGGGTTAGTACCTGGTGGGGAGGCAGAGGCGCAAGAGTCAGTTGGCAGATGTCCCCAGGGAGGGAAAGTGAGTGGGGCAGGGGTCGGAGGAGGCCCCAGTCTCCCCTCCCAGCTCCAGGCAGTTGGCATTCTCCAGCCCCTCCTGGAGACAGCTTGCTCAGCCTGCGCTCATTCATGGGGCCCTTTTCTGTTTAGAACGAGGGCGTTCTAGTCCCTTGTCCCTGTCCTGCCCCCATGGGCCTCACTGGCCTGCCCCTCTCCTAGGAGCCTGGCATGGAGACTCTGAGTTTGTGGGGAGCAGAAGTGGGGCGAGGAGGAGGCTCCAGGGGGCAGGTCACGTCTCCACTTGACACCCTCAACACCCTGGAAGCCTGCAGGGGCTAGGCCTCGGGGTCTGAGCCTGATTTCACCACTTTGGAAAGCGAACTGCGACTCGGAGGAGATGAGTGGGTTCACTTGTAGAACACCTGTGCCCCTTAAATTGCAGCCAGTGGCACTCTTTGAAGTGGGATCGTGTTGTAAATGTGTGATTTCAGGGTCCTGCAAGGTAGACACCCAGGCCATGGGAGGGTTAGATAAAAGGGCCCAGTCTAAGCATCAGCTGTCACTGAGCCTCTTTGTGACTGTAGTTCCCTGCCTGTCTGGCTCTCAGTCTCTGCATCTGGTAAATGGGGATCAGGCCTAGCCATGGGGTTTCTAGAAGGTCTGCAACCTGGCTGTGCTTCAGAATCACCCAGACCAATGGAACCAGGCTCCGGGGTGGGAGCCCAGACATCTCAGAGGTTTTTTTGGAAAGCTCACCTACCATTCTCAGGTAGCAGCCAACACCTGTCTGCTGGATTTGTGTCTCAATTTTGTCCCTAATTTGCTGTGTGCATGTAGGCAAGTCACAGTCACTGTTTCCTCATCTGTCAAAAGTGCTTGTGCACAGTGAGGGAGACAGCGGGGCGGTGTGCATGGCCCACTGCACGGCCTCCCCATACGCACGGCAGCTCCGCTAGACCCAGGGAGAAGGTGGGACTGTGCTCTGATGTTCTCATGTCCTGCAGAGGAAGTGGAGCACGGGCACATCAGCAGCAAGTCCTGGGCATCGTCCAGCCCCAGATCTCTCCTCTGCTTCCTGATAGGGATTCTAGAGCGTTCTGCAGTTGGAAGAGGGCAAGAGAGTAGGATGGCTCTGAGCCAAGAACTGAAGATGGCTCTGAATGACAGAGCCTTGAGGAATACCCCAGGGGTCTGACCCCCACTTCCATGTAAGGACTACACAACTCGAAGCATGAACCCCAGCTCTTCCAAACATGAGCCCTTCTGTGTACTCCTGTTAGATGCGAGGCTGGGGGTGATCTCGAATGTGGTTTCTGTACAGTCTTATGCTTACTGCTTGGAGGTGCGAGTCACCTTAAGCACAGTGAGTCCACTCCTCTCCCAGGCCTCCCAGGGTGGGCCAGCTGTGCAAAGCCAGCAGTACGAGCTTGACAAACGCAAAAGGTCCTCGGGGGCAACTCTCACCAAGTAGTTAATCCTGTGGCCCCAGGGACCCTCCAGGCAGCTCGAGAGAGCTCACAGTGTCTGGATATCCAGCCAGTTTCCCCAGAGGGAACAGCCCAGCTTGACCACAGCACTCCAGACACTAAGAGAACGGTGGTTCCTAGAATTGGTCTGCACCTCTCTTTTGGTGGTGGTTGTATTAGATAAGGCAGCTGGGGCCCAGTGGTGCTGGGATACTTTCCCAAGGTCACACAGCAAATTAGGAAGCAGAAGGGAGACGGGAGGCCAGGTCTCTGGCCTCCTGGGGCTAAACCATGGCTATTCCTGCCCATGGAGTCCCTGGGCAAGCCTGGCTGGCTAGTCCTCAGGACAGTGGCCATCTGGAGAAGTGAGCAGGGCTCCCAAAGCCATCTAAAGAGTTTTCTCCTGCATCTCTCCTCTGGGAACCAAGTGTTAGCAGCAGCAGCTTTTGGGGCTCCTGACTGACCTTTCCTTTGAGTCAAAAGCCAGTACTGTTTTGGGGGACCAGTGGTGGCTGGTGGGACTGGTGATGTCACTGAGGGCTTCATGAGTCACTAAGAAGGCAGACCAGCTTCCCTCTCCCTGAGGATGGATTCTGAGGCGCCTGCAGCTATGTCAGTCCCAGAAAAGAGTCTCCCGCTCATCATGTTCATTGACTGCCACTCAGCCAAGCTGGAGTGATACCACCGAGTCACAGACAGGTCCTATTGCGCAAAAATTTGCATACTGACCAGTAACCATGGCAACCTGATGCTGGACTCCTGACAGGGCCAGGCTTACCAGACAATAGGCAAAGTCTTCATTCTGGACATATCCTATGACACAGGGTCACAGGTACCCAGACAAGGAGGTCACGATGTGGACCTCAGAGCATGTGCTCATGTGCTTGTGCCAGCAGGTGTCAGCACGTGTGTCTGTGTGTGTGTGTGTGTGCAGGTGTGCATGCTCTTGTACATTGTGGGTGAATAAGTTTTGACTCTGGGGAAGTGGAGGAGCTGTTAGGGGAAGAAGAAGCTTTAAAGTGCTACCACAGGCTCTGTTTCCATGGCCTCTGCAGAAGGTAACCAGGCCTCGAGGCTGTCTGGGCAGAGGGGGAAGTCTGACACTTTGCTCAGATGTGCTGGGAGTCAGGCTCCAGGGCACTGATTCTGGCCTTCTGGCTCCCACCCTTCACCACCAGCAGTAGCTGGGAAAGGAGCTGAACTGTGCTCAAACAACGCTGGTAGGCTCTCGATTAAGCCCTTCGTAGGCATCACTGCGC
The DNA here is from genome assembly GCF_048773025.1 of Camelus bactrianus. Classification (NCBI taxonomy): domain Eukaryota; kingdom Metazoa; phylum Chordata; class Mammalia; order Artiodactyla; family Camelidae; genus Camelus; species Camelus bactrianus. The sequence goes on from NC_133541.1 coordinate 99,414,161, forward strand.
TTCATCCTCACAGCAACCCTAAAGGCATAAATGCCATTATTCCCATTTTGCGGATGAGAAAACAAAAAAAGAGGTTAAATGAGGCCCCAGAACAGTAAGCTTAGCTGCTGGCATTTTTATTCAGGTCTACCTGAATCCAAAGCCTGAACTCTGAAGCTGGCATTTTCACTCCATTTTCAATAATTATCTGATAGAGCAGTTCATGAAGCTCTGGGAAAAATGCTTGAAGAGTATAAATCATTTACCAGAAGGTCCCAGCAATGATCCCTATAACACTAGGCAAAAAAGCTGCATTTCCAGGCTCTTTTCTGGGCTCCTGGGGCCCTGCTGACCCTTCCAGAAGATCCGAGCTGAAAGTTGAAGCAGCCCAGCTGGCAGAGAAGCTTGGACAGTGGCCGAGTTTTGGAGGCTCTGCTGTTCTGATTCAGGATGGGTTGGGACTCCCTGTCCAGAACAGTCCCATAAGCCAGGGAGGCTCCGGGCCTAAGGGTGAAAAGGACTAGGACCTCCGTTGCCTCTCTCCCCTGGTCCTCGGCCCGCCTGGCTGCTCTGGCCTCCTGACCTCCAGACCTCCAGTGGGGCTGGATCTGAGTGCAATTCTTCCTTGAGCCTGGGGTCTGGACAATTCTGTTGGGCCACGTGCCCACAGCTCTGCTCTTATCCCCGCAGCCTTCCTCCCTGGCCTCCAACTGGAGGGGGCTGGGAGGAGCACTCTCTCCAACACCTATTAAGATAGTTGACCATCTGGGCTGACCAGCCCCTACCTCCCTGGGGTCTCTACTTCCCAAGTCTTGGTTTCCCACCTCCTGTCGGGGAAGAAGGGATGGCAATGTCTAGGCTTTTGTGCTGTGCTCTGAGGAGGATTGGAAGGCTCTTTTCTCTACCGTGAGCCCCTAACCCCCTTTCTCCAAGGGCAACCTAAATGGGCTCCTGCCCTCAGCCTCTTCTGGAGCCCCACTTCTCCATGCCCAGGCACCAGCAATCTGGTTCTAATTCCTCATGGGACCCAGCTGTCCTCCTTGGAGAGGAGGAGGTGGGTGGTGGGTCGAGCAGGGACCTAGTGTGCTCTGAAGGTTGGGTGACAGGGTCCCACTTTGCAGGCCAGCAGACTGCTGGGCCCCAAATGGAGTCCAGGCCAGCCCGAGGCTTTCTGCTGTTCCACCTCCACCAGGCACCTGAAGGAACTGCTCCCATCCCCCAGAAAACACAGTTATGGCCTCATCCATCGGCCACAGGGCTCACATTTTTCTCAGCAAAGTGTGCAAACCAGAAAGCTCCAACCTCAGAAGTGGAAGAAAGGAAGGGAATAAAGTCCTGGATGGGGAGGCAGACCAGAGAGGGCCTGGAGAGAGTCACCAGTTACCCCTTGATTCCAGCAAACTCCTCCCTGGCCCCCCAAGATTTAGCTGCATAGATGTCTCTGATCTCTGGTCTCCAATGAAAACCAATGCCCCTGGGCCTGCTTTTCCTCAACTCCCCTTCGCCACTCGCCCCCATCACTGAAAATCAAACCAAAACAAACTCTGGCCAGACCCAAAGGCCAGCATCCTGAGAACTTGTTTCCCTCTCTCAAACACACCAGCACACATGTGCACACGCTCTCTGCCCAGCCCCACGAGCAGCCTGACATCCTCAAACAGGGCTTCAGCGGCAGGTGAGGGCTCTGCAAATGTGTTTTCCCATTCTGGCCAGGCTGCCTGACCCCAGTGGTGAAGAGGCCTGAGTATGGCTCTGGTCGGCTGCAGAGAGAATTCCTTGTTACTGCGACCAGGCAGCACAGCCACATATGAGGCGGGGGTGGCAGGAGGCATATCAGTCTACTCTGCATGAAACCGAGCAGGACCCTGCAGGGCCTTTGCTGGGAAAGACCCTCTGGTGACCCCAGCAGGTCTAGTTTGTAGAAAAGCTTTAGCCTCCTAGGCTTTTCTCGAGTTCCAAAGAGCAGATTTAATCAGAGAAGTGAGAAAATGCAGAAACAAAGGAAAACAGACAAACAAGACAAAGTAATTGTAGTTTCGCCGTAAAACAAAGTCAAGAACTTTCGGTTTCTCCTCAAGGGCCATACATGATATCCTGAGCCATATCCTTGTGTTGCTCTGCAGATACTGAAACTCCCACCAGGTGGAAAACCTTAACTTCGTGCTGACCACCAGCATGTGGACCCCAGACTGATTGGAACCAGGAGTTGATGATTGGGATTCCTGAACCATCACCCTGTTACCTCGCTGTCAACCAATCAGAGAACTGAGCACGAGCTGATCACGCACCTCGTGACGCTCACCCTCACAGTCTTTAAAAACCCCTCCTGTGAGCGGCTCGTACTCTTCGTTTGATACCTTGCCACAAACGCTGTCTTTTCCTTCTCCTTTCTTTCTCCTTTCCTTCACTGCAACCGGGTTTAGTAGGTTGGCTTTGCTGCCTGTTGGGCAAACGGACCCAAGCTTGACTCGCTGAAAGCACGGGCTTCTAGTTAGGACTGAGAAGAGCCCAGGGTACCCTGGTGTCTCCCCACACCAAAACTCTCTAAGCAAAGGCCCCATCTTTCCTGCTGGGTAGGGTGGGGGGTAGGGGGGATTGTCAGTCACCAGGGAAGAAAAGAAATAGAAGAAAGAGACATACTGGAGAAGTTGACCATTGCGAACTGCTGACACCTGTCCCCGGTGTATCCCACAGGACACCTACCAAAAGAAAGAAAACCAGAAAGAGAGAGCCAGGATAGCAAGACATAGGCATTGCAACACCCCAGCATGGGCTCCTGCCAATGCCAGCTGGGTTCCTTGCCACTGTTACCATTTGTACTGGCTTTGCTACTCTGCCCCTTACCTGTAGCCCTGAACTTTTAAACCCAAGGATTAGGCCAAAAATGAAAAACAAAGCAAAACAAAAGAACTAACAAACCAAAATACAAAAAAGGAAAAGAGAAACAAAAAAACAGCCAAAGATCAAAACAACCAACACCCCTGGCCCTATGCCCTACAACGGGGGGGTGGGGGGCACTGCACCCGAAAGCTTTCTAAGGAGCAGGGACTCGTGTTTGTATCTTCAAACATACTTTGCTTAGGATCTGGCATGTACAATCGCAAAGGCAGTTTCTCCAAACATCTCTGTCCGAAGAATCCGTTTGGACATCTGGAGAAGGAAAAGGGGAAAAATCACAGAACAAACTGGCATCATCCGCGAGGCTTAGGTTAGAAATCAAAGTGCACAGTGATGAATGAGAAAACCAAGTCGAGCGCTGGGGCACACTCGTTGCTGAAGGGGCTGGAGTAGGGGCTGGGTGGAGGGCTCGGAAATCTCCTTCAAAATCTTTCTAATCCACGTGGCTCAGGGTGGTGGGGAAGCCGGGGTGGGGCGGGGAAGATGATTTAGGGAAACAGGGTAGGGAATTGGGAACTTATTGCCTAAAGGTCCTCATGTCTGTTGAGACTTCCCTTCTGTCCTGCCTGGGGCCCCATGAAGCCAGAATTTGTAGCCCTTTGGTGCCAGATAGTCGGCAGGTGGGTGGGGGCTGGGAGCTTTCTGGAATACCAAAGTTCTGGGGAGCCAGTCCTTCCAGACCCTTCCGAAGGGTTCTCTCCAGGGCTGGTTCTCATCCAAGAAACAGCACCCAGAAAGCTCAAAAAACTCAGGAATGCTGTTCCCAGACTGTGTGCTCACAACAAAGAGGGCCTTGGAGATGTCTTATCTGTTCCCTCAGGGAGGATTCTGTGGCCAAATAAGTTTAGGAAATCCATCCCCAGGTTCCTTGCAGAGTTGCAGTGCGCACTGGGGTATGAAAGGCTATGAAAAGTTGTGTAGGAGGAAAGAGCTGAACTTTCCAGTATGTTCCAAGTTTATCTGACCGTGGAAGCCGTTTTTTGAGGAACTCTTGTGAACACACGATTTGGGGAAGGCTACCCTAGAGCAGTATACATGGGAAAAGCTTAGTGGGAAACAGGTGGAGCTGGAATTACCAGCATCCCCAAACTGGCGGGCTGAGGGCAGGTGTGGGGCATTTGGCTGCACATGGCAAGAATCATGATGGAAGGCTGGGGGGTGGGTACTGAAGCCGGCTCCACACCAGGGGGTCTGCTGGCTGACTGAGATGCCTGCCCTTTCCCATTGACCTGCTCCTCCTCCATCGCTGCCTGGCTCTGGGGGAAGCTCATCCTCCCACGTTGCCTCCTCTGTAGCTGCATCTACCTGCTCCCATCTCGACCTTGTCCTTAACCCCAAGGTCCACTTCCTTTTGCTCTCTGGCTGCTACTCTCTTCTCAAATGAGTCCCTGTCTTGCAGATTTTGGGGAGACATGCCCAGCCCTGTACTCTCTTCTGAACCCCAGCAAGGCCAGATACCTAAGGGAAGCTTACAGACGGGGCAACACTGACCCCCCTGCCCCAGGCCCCTAAATCAAAGGTGGGTCTGTGCTCTTCTAATTTAGGGAATTAGGTTAGCCCATCACCAGCGTCCTGTCAATAACATTAATCAGTAAGCTTTCCTGAGAGGTGAGTGTACTCGACCTCTTAGCATTCTAGTGTATACCAACCATCAGTAGCCCCTTGAACTTAAGGAGGGGATGGCCATTGGCTGTGATGGACACTCACAAAAATTCTGTGGCCTCCAACCTAGCCTGGAGGTTTGGGAGTGGTTGGTGAGCAAATAGATGGAGTCTCTCTGGACCTAAACAGGAGGCTGGTCCTTGTAGTGGCAGTGTGTGTGCAGTCTGCCTGGCCAGTGAGCAGTAGTGAAGGGGGGAAGTGTGTCTGAAGAAGTGGGGGGAGCCTGCAAGTGACGTCAATGCACATTCATCCTGTTGAACAAGGTGGCTCGCAGGAGGAGGCTACCACTTTGTCAGTACATCCTTTTCTGATTCCTCCCCCTCGTCCCCAGTCACCCCAGCCCAGGGAAATGGAGGTAGTGGCTAAGGCTTCCCAACCAGCTCCGGTCAGGCTCAGCTCTAGGAAACTGATTCCACTTGGGATGGGGACTTAGAGGCATGGGAGTGATTTTTTTTTAAGCAGCAGCACCTTTTGGGGGTGAAGGATATAAAGACTCAGGAAATTGCCAAAATGACTCTTGGAATCCACAAAGGAATAAGAAAGGTAGTTTTGACTGTGTGCAGTGTCTGAGATTAGCACGGCTCCTGGAGATAGGGGAAACTTGTGTGCTCGCACGCATAAGAGTGAGAATGGGAAGTGCGGGGCAGGAGAGAATCCAGGGGAACTGTATCCCCTGCTGATAGTCAGGATGCCGTCCCATGGCTCTTGGAGACAGATAATAATTAAGCATATCCTTGCGTTCCTGGTCCCACAACCCAGCCTGTACTATCCCAACTGTATCCTAGCTTTCATGCCCACAGAGTCACACAACTCCGGGTGGCACCAGGGACACGGTCTACAACACTAACATGCCTCACCTTCCTGCCCTGGGAAAGCGTGTTCCCTGCTGGCTGAACAAAAGAAAAGGCAGTGGGGGGGTGGGCGCTGCCTGGGGATGGGGAGGAGTAACACCTGTGCTGATTTTTTTCGGCACTGGCTCCTTTCAGGGGGCTTTTGGACACTCCTGTTTTCTCCTTAGCCCTGCTTGTTGAGGATAAGCCATGTCCAGGAGGCTGGGGCTTCCCTAGAGAAGGCTTGAGGGGGTTAGGCCTACAGCCTCTCTGCTCTCCGGACCTGGGAATGGGTTGGGTACAAGCTACATTAACCTATCAACCAGGAGCAGGGGCTGAACTTGGCATGGGCGGCTGGCTGGTAGTGGGAACAGGGATTTGACCCTCTGAGTTGCAAAGATATGGCACAGATTAGGAGTGGAAGGTACCAGGCTTCCTAGCTCTTCCCCCCAAGCTGTTGTCTGAGTACGGGAAGGTCTGTGCTCAGGGCTGGAGAAGAGCAGGGGTGAGAGAGGGGCAGAGAGGAGAGCCCACGGGCTGCATCTGGGGTGACAGAGGTTGGGACTCTGCCTCCCCGTTTTCTCACCCCCCATCCCGGGCCTCAGTTTCTCCTTTTGGTAGCCTGGGGATAATGCCATGTGTGCTGCCCTCACCCAGGGGAGGGGGAGGATGAAGGATGAGGGTGTGCCCCGGGCCGGGAGGGAGTGAAATGTCCCTGGCCTCAGGAGGGGCAGGGGTGGAGGTGTGGAGAGGATGAGCAGGCAGATGGGTATGGGATGGGGGAATCATCTGAACACTGGGTCGGGGGAGCAGAAGGGATGGGGGGATGAGCTGATGGGAAAGGGAGGCATGCCACTGGTATGTGCACAGGACTGGAAAGAGTCTTGTTCTGTCATCATCCCCTGAACCAGTCCCCAAGAGTCACGCACCAACCGTGCTCTATAAAAACACGGAGAGAAGAGGAGAAAGCAGCAAGAGGAAGTGCAGAGGCCCCTGTCTGGCTCAGACAGGAGACAGTCACCTTGATTTGGACCCCCATTTTCAAATCCCCCTAAGTTTTCTTTTTTAAAACAAAACTGAGTATCAGTGACACTATTTCTTTTGGCTCTGAATTCCAGAAAAACAGGAGGGACAGAGTGTGCCTGCTTTCCAACACTCCCTGCAGGGCTCTGAACCAATACACAACAACAAGTGTCAGAAAACCAGGAAGGAAAACTGATTTTTGTAGAAACTGGAATGAAACTGACCAGTCTAGTTTCATTATCCAAGCTAAGCGGAAATGCAAAAAAATCAAAATAAAAAGTAAACAAACAGTACAAATGGTAAGACGTGAGTTCCGGTTCCTAAGCTCTTTCCTTTTTATTCCATCCGTTCCATTCAGGGTGTCATCAGGAACCCCAAGAGGCCTGCCCCCATTCCCTCCCGGCTCACCCACCCCCAGAATGGCCTCTGGGTTCTGCCCTGCCCCCCTCCCCCCTGTCCTTCTCCAGCACAGCTCTGGGGACCTGCCCTCCTGATTACAATCCCCACCAGGGATGCCCCTCTCTCCCGGCCGCTCAGGGAGTCAGGAAAGTTGGTTCTAGGAGCCCAGGGTGTGTTGAGATGGGGAGGTGGTGGTTCTGGGTACTAGGTTCAAGTTCTAAGCGGTGAACCCCAGTTGTCCTGGTGGGGAGGGGAAACAGGACAGCATCTTCACAATGGCTCAGGCTTCTGCACTCTGCTCCTCTCAGATTTAGCTGGGCAAACCCAGACGGTTGTTGGGGTACAGCCTTGCTGGCAGGGCCCTCGGAGAACCCGTTACTGCTCATTACTCACTTTCCCACACTAAACTCTTAGCACTGAAGCTCTGGGTCCCATGGCCCTTCTCAACCCCGGCACTGTCCTGGGTGGCTGCAACCTTCCCTGCCTGGAGCCAGGGATGATTTCAGGGACAGTGCTGGATCTCTTCAAGGTTCTGGGATCCAAGGGGCTAGGGAAGAGGAGAGGCCTGGCGTGTGTGTTGTGGGGGACAAAGATGAAGGAAGATGGCGGTGCCAGGACTAGGCCATCTCTGTGAAGTATTCCAGAACTCTTACAAGTTTCTATAGATAAATACTGAAGAGCATTTTCAAGGCTATAATGTTCCCTGGGGTCTGTGGCACTAAGGTAGCAGCTTCCTAGAGGCAGGATGAGGGGCTGAGTCTGGGCTGAGAACTTCTCTGGGGGACTTGCTGTTGCTTTGGGGACTTGTCCCTTGAGATTTGGTGGGGGCGGATGGCAGCAGGTGAGGAGTGGGGCCAAGGTGAATGCCAGGGAAGGAGGCCTGTGGGGCAAGAGGCACAGATGTGCCTGATAGTCAGGCTCAGCTCGCCCAGCACTGAGGGGAGCGTGTGAAGAACGCCTGGCTCATCATTATCACATTGTGAGGAGGAGGGGTCTTGAGGCAAGGCTGTAGGCAGGAGGTGGGTGCAGCTCTGTAGCTGGAGCCCAGAGGCAGGAGAGCCGAGGAGTGCTGATCTGACCTTGTATACGGGGAGGGCAAACGCCTCTCTGAATCGCCATCCATCCTCTGCTGGCCTTTGCCCAGATGCAATGGAATGGGGCAGCTTTGGCACCTTACCAGGGCCCTAGGCTTAGGCTGCTTTGAAAACCAAAGTTGTTGACTAGGCTCCCTCCCTCCCTCCCTCCCCTCCTCAGGATCCGGCCAGAACCTGTGCTGCCCTCACCAAGCTCCCCAGCCCACTCCTTGCTCACCTGCCAGAGAATCTGTCAAGGGGGCGCTGGGGGCCCCCGCTTCCAGAAGATCTGACTGGGCCTGAACAAGCCTCCCTGGTGACTGTGCTCCTACCTGCCCTGTCTGCGAAGGGGGGCAGGGGGTTCTGAGCTCCTGTGCGCTCCTGCCTGACTGGAGAGCAGGCTCTGGCCCTTGGGGAGGCCGGGGAATCCCAACTCATGACATGCTTCTCCCCAACCCTGACTTCCCCCACTCGGCCACACCCGGAGTGGTGTCCTTGCTGGTGACCCTTCACCCCACATAGAGGGACTCAGGGCTGAAGTGGCACAGGCAGCAGCCAGGGCATCTCTGGACACTGGGGTCCTGCTGGGCAGGGAGAGCAGCCAGGTCCCAAGGCGAGCACGGGGGCAGAGACCTCAGCTGTCAGGGGCTCTGGGACCCGTGCTCTAGCTGACCCTGCCTCACTGCTGGGGAAGATGCACCCGGGCAGTGTTCATCAGGATGAAGTTGGGAGAGTTGCTGAGAGATGGGAGAGGAGGGAGAAAGAGACAGGAGAGAGTGTGAACCCAGTGCCTGGGGCACAGACTGGTCTCCCCATCTCTAAAAGGTGCTGGTAAAGGGTGAGCACTGGGAGGTGGGGTGAGCGGGGGCCTGGGAAACTGGGACTGAGGAAACCCTGAGCCCTTACAGCTTACATCTCCCTGTATTCCAGGAAAGGGCTAGGAATTGGGGCACATCTCCCTGTCTACACCCCTTGGAGACCCCTTATCACTGGCTTGGAGCCCACTTTTCCTAGAGCCCTCCACTTCTGCCCAGCCTCTCCCCCTACTCTTGCCCCCACGCCCGCCCCCACTGGTCACTTACTTGCAGGAGAGCTGGTTGATGCCCTCGATGTAGTAGCAGACACCTCCATTGACACAATAGGACTTGGCTGTCTCGTTGCACTTCCGGGCGTGCCCCGACCAGGATGACAGGGTGGTGCTCACTGGAGGTATAGGAGACACGTGCCAGTGACCCACTGAGACTCCCTCTAAACCCCAGGAATCACCTCCTTCATGGCCCACCTCAAAGCTGGATGATCAGAGGCTACAGGAATGGCTGGGGGAGGGAAGGTCTGGTGGTCCCTCCCAGTCAGCAACAAGGCCAAGGGGAGGCCACCGTGAGCTCTGACCGTCTGCCCAGCACCACCTCATACTCTCCCTCCAGGCAAACCTCCACAGGCCGGGAATATTTTCTTTTTTTGGAGAGGGTGAGAGGCTAGCAGAAACTGCTCCATCTTCTGGGATAAGGGCCCACCTCCGCTGCTTTCTGTCTGCCTGCCTTTCTTGGGTCTCCACTGCATTTGGGTGAGATGCCATGTCCTATGTGGGGCACAAGCTGCAAGGGGAGACATTTACGTCCTCCTGCACTGTCAGGCTCTCATGGACCAGGGTGTAGCTGAAGGGAGCTGAGCTTTGAGGGAAACGACATTGGACATTGTCCTTTTCTTAAGATCTATGGAGATGTGCGAAGAACCGTAGTTTCCATCTCTTTCCTCTTTGTCCTGGGGGGGACAAAGTGTCTCAGAAATGGTCCAGAGTACACTATGCCTGACTCCAGAAGCATCCGGGGCCTCCATGTCCACCCTTGCCAGGCAGTCCCCACCTCCCCCCCCCAAGTCAGCTGCTGTAAACCCAGGGCTTCAGGTTGCTGGGGAGGAGATGGGCTGCGGGACAGCTGAGATGTGGAAATGAGGTGACAGCAGGACTGGGCTTTAAAGGCCACTAACCCAGACTGCACATCTGATAGAGGAGATCCATTTCATAAGCAAAAATAGTGAAAGCTCTGCTCCCCAATGGGATGGTATCTAGAAAGCTGGTTTCAAGTGAAAATTCTTACCGCGGGGATGTCACTTTTCATCTGTTAGCTAGCCCCCTTGGCCTGCGTATCTATATTGGGCAGCTAGAAATGGGTTCCTGCTGCCTCCTTAGCCCCTGGGGTTCTGAGGAACTCTCACACCCACCCAGCAGTGGCCTCTTGACTGCGGTGGCCCATCCTACCTTGGCTGGTCCTGTCTCCTCGGGGTATTGAGTCTCCATCATCCCCCGCAGTCAGGAGACGAGGGGCAGGCACTTGGCGCCCTCAGTGTTTAGACGTGTGGGGAGACAGATGGAGCGCGGGGACTGGGAGTGTATACACAGCTCTGCCTCTGTATATGTCTGGGGAGCTTGCTGATAAAACCCATCGGGCAGGGCCAGCTCCCACCTTCCCCTCCACATCATGCCTGCCGCTGGTCTGGCATCCTTGAGCCCCACCCCTCTTGACATCTCTCACCTCTGCTCAACCCAACACCCAGCTGGGACCCACATGCTTCTGGGTCATTGAGACCCAGGGAACTAAGAAAGGGACAGAGAAGAGAAACAGCTGAGGTGACCACGCTTGTGAGCTGTAAAATCTCATTGCCAGAGGACCTTAGAGGTTGTCCTGCCCTTGGGTTACATTGCCAAGGAGGAGTGAGGAAAAGTGAGCAGGGAAGTGCCTGTCCAGAGTCCAGTGTGTGTTGTGTCAAGCAAGGTATCGGGGCTCCTGATGCCCAGTTGTGCATCCTCACTAGGTACCTGCTCCCTCGTGGGAGAACATGTCAACACCAAGGCTTGACAGGCAGATGAATGCAAACACGATGTGGACCACAGGCCTGGGTCCTCTCATGGGCCTTGGCCAAACCAGAGAAACCTCAGTCTCGCTTGATGCCCTCTGCAGGCGAGGGTGGTAGAGCCTGCCCACTGCTGTGCAGAGTGAGCAGTGGGCAGCAGCGAGGAGCAGGGCAGGACCCCAGCTGCATACAGCACGTTTGTGCTCACCAAGGCTTTGGGGAGGCAGACGATGGCTCCTGAAGGAAGACAAGATCTCGGCTGGGATCTGTGGCCTGGGGCTGCCAGGACCATGCCATCATGGGGACTAGGCTGAGACCCCGGGAAGGCAAGGAGGGGAGCCAGCACCAGAGGTGTGGGGGAAATTACCACAGGCCTTTCCACCTCAGAAAGAAGTACATTGAGGCCACCTCTGTGATGGCAGGGCCCTCCCAAGTCACCAAGGTGCAACTCTGCTGGTGGTAAAGGCTCCTGCCTGGAAGATTTCCACACTGAAGGTGTGCAGACACACAGCTCCAGCTCACAGGGGCTCCTAAGGGGCTCCCTTGTCAGCCTCTCTCTATTTCTTCACTGTGTTCTCCCGTGTTTGCAGAAGTGACGATGACAGATGGACCCCAAGTGGGAGAATCTGGCTGCCCCTTTGACACCACCACAGGGATGGCGCCTGGTGCCCGCCAAACTCGGCTCCCAGTCATCTCGCCTCCCACCTTCTCCTCCAAACTTGCTCATCTCAGCGACTGAACAGCACAAACCAAAGGCCTAGAGTGCATCTTTGATTTCTGGTCTTCCTTTGTTCCGCCAGCTGTCTGTCTGTCACAGAGGGCTGCCCGTCTCCCTTCTCACAAGTCTCTGTCCCTGTCTCACTACCACCTCCCCAGCCCAGGCCTCCAGGGTCTCTTTCTTGGGTGACCACAACTACCTCCTCACGGGTCTTTCTGCCCTCCCACTTGCCTTCATCTCTAACCTGTTAGCTTCGCAGCTGCTGAAGCGGTCTTTAAAATATGTAAATTGATCAGTCATTTTGATGATCAAAACCCTCCAATGGCTTCCATGTGTGCTCAGAAGAAAGCCTCCCACCCCGTCCCCAAGTCTCATCTGGGCCTCTCCACCTCTCCTCTGTGTCCTGCGCCTCTCTTGCGGTGTATTCCGACTACGCTGGCTTAGTCCATCCCCTCTAAGAAGCTAGGGTACCTTCTTGTCCAGGATTTTCAAAATATCAGTGTCTCAGAGAGGCTGCTCAGGCTCCCCCCTTACTCCTTGCCTTAGCTTCATAACTTGTACTTATCCTATCATAATCAAAGGACTAGTTTTGCAATTATTAGCCGTCTAAAGCTTAGCTCCTCCACTAGAACGTAAGCTCCACCCAGGCAGCGGCCACATCAGTCGTGTTCACCAGTGAATGAACCGCAGTGTCTAGCTTAGCATTTGACATGTAATAAGTGCTTAACAAATATTTTTAGACATTTTAACGGGCAAGTGAACATCTGATTCTTTAGAGAAAGGTGCCTTCTACTACTACTAGTCTGGTCTCCTTAACCTGCTATCTTTTCTGTAGATTAAAGCACTGTCTCTTATTAAATGCAAACATTCCTGGGAGGTCATTACGGAAATGGAAACCAAAAGCACAGTGAGGTACCACCTCTACCCACTCTGATGGCTATAATAAAAGAGATGGATAATAAAAAGTGATGAAGATGCAGAAAAACTGGAGCTCTCACACTTTGCTGGTGGGAGCGTAAAGTGGCGCAGCTATTTGGAAACATAGCTGATAGTTCCTCAAAATCAGTTACCTAGGAGTTGAATTGCTGGGTCATATGGTATCTACCCAAGAGAACTGAAAACATACGTCCACACAAACTTGTACATGAGTGTTATAGCAGCATTATTCATAACAGACCAAATGTGGAAACAACTAGAATGATGCAACAACCTAAAGTGAAGAACGTTTAAACAAAATGTGGTAGAGCCATGCAATGGAATATCACTTGGCCATGAAAAGGCATGAAGTGCGGCTACATGCTACCACGTGGGTGACCCTCAGACACTAAGTGGAAGAAACCAGTCACGAAGGGCCACATATTGTATGATTCTATTTAAATGAAACGTCCAGAATAAGTAAGTCCATAGAGGCAGAAAGTAGATTCTAGTTTGCCAGGGCTGGGGAGGAGGATTTAAAGAATTGATTTAAAGAAAACACCTATGAAGGGGAAACCCAGGAAGCCTCTGTCAGCCATTAGTGTCTTGGTATAAGAGGGTTTATAGGGGCCAGAGGAGAGCATGGGCCAGGAGAGGGGAGCTGAGGCTGTGCTTCCAGCTCCTGCAAGGGCTTTTCTCCCATGCATATGGGGAAACCTCTCCTCATCTTTCAAGGCCCAGATCAAGTGTCCCTTCATCCATTAAGGCTTCCCTCCCACCTGCCTGGGATGTCCCCTCTCCCTGAGATGTTGCTAAGTTGCCTGACCTTCGTCAGTGCGTCATAACAGGCAGATGCTTTGAGTTCAATTCCGGTACTTCTAGCTTCAAGTCAGCTGAGGGACTCTGCTGGGAGCCGAGACTGACTCCTCAGCTCACAACAGGGTCTTGCTGTGTGAGGCCTTTCTAAAGGCTTGAATGAGAGTACATGTGTGTATGTATGTGATTAAACAGCCTTTTTAGGCCCAAAGGTGTAAGGGACAGGCCCAGAAGCCTCTCCAGGGCTTCCCTGGTCTTGTGACATCCCAGGTCAAACCTGCCTATCCTCTGGGGTGAAGCCAGGCCCCACCCCACATCCTGGGACTGGTATAGCCACCCTGCGGCATTCCCCAGTTTTTTCACCTGGGGATGAGACAGCTGGTTTGTCTAACTCAGAACTGGGTTGAATCAAACTGATTGTTTTGTTCAAAGCACCACAAACTTGCTGACTCCTCCTCCCAGCCAACTCAGGAAAGCTGTCTCTTGTGAGCTGGCAGAGCTGAGACTGTAATAAGGGTCTGCTCTGATCAGAAGAAATGGGGAGTGACTGCTCATGGGCATGGGGTTTCTTTCTGAGATGATGAAAATGTTTTGGAATTAGTGACAGTGATTATATAACTGTGAATATGCCCAACCCACTGAGTTGTATACTGTAAAAAGGGTGAATTTTATGGTATGTAAATTATACCTCAAATTGTTAAAAAAACAAAAAACAAAATAAATCCACCTGGGAAGGGTAAACCCAGGAGGTCCCTATCAGCCATTAGAGTGTTGGTGTGAGTGGGTTTATCGCCCTGAGGAGAGAATGGGCCAGGAGGGAGCTGATGCTGTGCACACGGTCTCCCTGCTGCCAGCTCCTGCAACTGCTTTTCCCCCCTTGCGCGTGGAGAACCTCTGCTCACCTTTCAAGGCTGCAGTGATGCCCCCTGAGCAGTTGCTGCTCCCTCTCAGCCCTCCCATGCCTTCTTCTGGCCGCCCCACCCCTGTTGCCCTGGCTTCCCTGGGGCCCAGGCGGGCCAAGCCAACCCACCCTGGGATGAGTCAGAGGGGGGCAGGCCCAGTTGCCCGCTACCCGCCCTCCACCCCCTCCCCAGGGTGGGGTTGCTGCAAGTTGTCTGGGTTCCACAGGTAAACAAGGAGCCTGAGCATCTCTGCTTGAGAGAATGTCCCCGGTGAGGCCTCCTGGCCCCCTGCAGTGGCCCTGTTCACCTCCCCACATCAAGGGTAGGCACTTGCCTGCAACGGACTGCACAGGCAACTGAAGTGGTGTGATGTGAGTGTGTGTGGCAGTGGTGGCGGCAGCGATGAGGTGCACAGGATGTCAGCTTCAACATCAAAGTGTAGATCCCAGGATTTTAGGGAAAAGGGGCTTAGAGATCATCTAGCTCAGCTTCAGGTGGGAACAGTGAAGACAGGGAGATGGAGGAACTTGCCTAGGGGTGCACGGCAGAGCTGAGACCACAGCTCTGCATGCTGCTCTCCTGCCGGGCTGGAGAGCTGAGAGGCATGGAGCCCTCAGGGCCCAGCCCGAAGTGCCACTGCCTGATCCCTAACTGAGCAGGACATGGGCTGCTGAGGGCTGACAGGAGACCACATGTGGGGTGAGGCTGCAGCTTATCAGAAGGGTCTCAACGGTGCCCTGCCTCTGCCCCAAGCCCTGGGCGGAAGAGAGGACGCTACTGTGGTTTCCTGCATGGTGTGGAAACCTTCCCTCTTCCTCTGCTCTCAGCACCCCTCTAGGGAAGTGACCCTGTGTAGCCATCAGTCACAGTCCTCTACCTGTCAGCACCCACTCTGTGCACACTCACACGCCTGGCAAAGACGGCCCCCTGGCCCCCTGAGCACATGACCAGTGGGGCACTGGACAGGAATCCATCCTTGTGACTCTATAAACGAAGACAGAGACAAAGCTATCTCCTCTTCCTGGGTGGCAGGCTGGGATGATGTAAACCTGGAGTTATCTGAAGCCGTGGCCTCCTCTTCACAAGCCCTTCCCCAAATGTGGGAGAAGCCCATTTCACAGGAGGAGAGTAAGAGGCCAGCATGCCGTGGGAGGGAGCGTCCTGACCCCTGCTCTGAGTTCCTGTCGTGTCTAAGGCCAGTTCTATCTCTGGACTTCTCAGTTTTATAAACTGATAAATTCCTTACAGTAGTTTCAAGTTGGTTCTTACCTATTCTAACCAAGAAAGTCTTGAAAAATAAAACAGGGAGCCTCAAACCCCAAGTGGATCTGAGAATGTCTGCCCACTCTGGCTGGAGGGAGGCCCCCAGCGTGTCTGTTTTCCCAGCTTGGGATGGGCTGGGAGGAGCAGGAGGGTCCAGGTAGCCCTCCTGCAGCCACGCCCACGCTGGGGTACGTGGAGTCAGTAAAGGCCTTGGACCAGGTTCTCTGTTCTTTTCTGTACTATTTACTGGGTGCCGACTAGAGCCCAGCACTGTGATGGGCCCTGAGGCCGGAGTGGTAAACAGGCTAGACAGAGCCCCATGGAGCTTAGGGGCTCAGTGTTTGCCAAATACTTTAACATTACGTAGCTCTGTCTTTAACATAATCTGTTTGACTCTGGGCAGAATATTCAACTTCTCTCAGCTTCAGTCTCATAATTCACAAAATACAGCACGGGGTCGAGTCAGGTCTCTGGAGGAAATGTGGACCCTGGCACAGAGCATGCACTCAGGGAATGGTAGTTATTACTGCAATTCTTGGGGAGAAGGCATTCTCCCTGCTTCCCCAACTCCTGGGCTCACAATCCACCGGGAGGTCACACTCACAGAGGGAGTTCAGCAACAGGGTGAGAGTTTTGAAGAAGGATCTGATTGAGTTCAAGAGCTACACAAGACCGCAGTGGACCGAGAAGTGGCCCGGGGGTGGGGCCTGTGCTGGGAGTGATGCTGCGGTGGGTTGGAGCGGTCAGGAGGACAGCTGCCTGGGAGAGCTAGCTCAGGAGGAAGAGTGAAAATGGGATGAGGGGGCCAACTGCAGTTAGGGTTGAAAAGACTGTCTGCGTCAGACTGGGAAGAGCTGGGCTGTGGGACAAAGTCCTAGCTCTGTGGCTCCATGGCTCAGGCACCAGAGGATGAAAGCATTTTAAGAAGCTGTTGTTCTGGTTCAGGTGAGCAGGGATGAAATCTGGTCAGGGATGCCCCTGAAATAGGGTTGGAATCAAAAGGACAGGTGTGAAAGAAAGATCCAAAAAGAAGACTGACCATGATCTGAAGACTCAGACCTATTAGACGGAGGAGCCCAAGAGGCTGGGGGAACGGGGGATCCCTCACAATACAGAACAGACAAGGTCTGAGGCCTGGTTTTCCTCTGAGGGTCTGAGGGTAGGGAAGGTTCCAGGTTCTCAATAGACAGTGCTGGGTACAGGGGAACTGGCCGGTTGTCTGGTGGAAGCACAGGGATGAAGGCAGATGCAGGATTAGACTGTGACAGAGACAGTCCTGGAAGTGAATCCAAACAACCAGGTAGCCAAGAGGTACGCTCAGGCTGGGTGTCAGGAGGAGGAGAGAGAGCTTTGGGGTTCTGAGCACCTGGGCTAGAGTGGAAGGGGTGCGGCCTGAGGACAGGCAGCTTTGGTGACTTTCCAGTCAAGGGAAACAACCAGGGCCTGACAGGACAGCCCAGCAGGGAGGGTGCCTCCACACTGAAGCCAGGGCTGCCTCTGCAGAGAGGGGAAGCTAAGGGTGCCGTGGGGTCCTGACCTCACATGTCTCCCAGGGAGGGGGTGACCTGTAGGGAGAGGGGCCCACCATCCCTGAACAGAGGCTGCACCCAAGCCTGCCACCCATGGCCCTGCGGAGCTGGCTGCCTGCGCTCAGGCGCCCAGCAAATCAGCAGGCAGGCGGCTCGCACACACCCCGGGCCTGCCTCTCCCAGAGCCCGGCTTCTGGCAGCCCAGCCTCCCATAATTGCCTTCTAAAAATATCCTTCCCCCACCCCCACCTCTTGATTTCAAAATATTTAGTTTTCAGGGTATTTAAAATGAGAGCTGGCGGCTCTTCCAGGTCCAGATAACAAAGCTAAACATTTATGCTTGGACTGCATTTCTCTGAATCGGCCCAGATCTCGGGGCTTGATAGGGCAGTGCGGCAGGAGGGAGGGGAGTCAAGTGCAGGATGGGTCATGTGTGGGCCGCCCCACTGAACCCCTCTAGGACCCCTCCCTTGGTTGGGGGACCACCTACCGCTGTTGACGAAGAGCCGGCCCCTGACGGTGTCCTTCCCCAGGATGTTCTCGGCCTCGCAGATGTACTCCCCAGCGTCCTCCACCTTCACCTTGTTGAACTGTAGTCGTGAGTTCTTTCTGGTTAAGGAGGGGATAAGATGGGGGAGAGGCATGAGCCAGGGCTCAGGCCGGCTGTGGCTCCCCAGTGGTCACCCAGCGGCCACCTCTCCTTGCAGAGCCACAATGCCTGCATGGTGGCCGGGAAGTCGATTCCCTCAAACCAGCCACTTCTGGGGTCCAGGTGGAATGTGGAGTCCCCAGAGCTGGAGGGAGACCTGGGCACTCACAACACAGGCTGGGGCTAGTGGCGACATTTGTTCTAAGACTGAATCCTCACATCCACTTTTCCAGGGCTGGACCTCTTTGTAACCATGCTTCTAAGGGAGGAAAGTGGAGTCCCTTAGGAAGTCACATGGCCACCTCCCTCCTCTTTCAGTGCCTTTCTCCCAGTCCCGGCGTGTCTCCCGCCACCCGCTTCCAACAGAGCAGCCACTGGCTCACCAGCTCCCTCAGCCTCCCCTTAGAAGCAGCAGCCCCATCACTCTTGATACACAGGACCCATTCTCAGGTTCCCATGGCAATTGTCCAGTCTCCTAGTCCAAACCTGTGGCTCTCCCCTGCCTTTATGTCCAGCCCTGCCACTAAGGGGCACTCTCTGGCCTCTCCAAGGGCTTTTGCTTCATTCATTCATTCAACAAGTGTTTACCGAGTGCCTTCTGTGTGCAAGGAGCTTGGATACCTCAGGGAACAAAAAGATCCTAACCTCAAGGCGTCCTTGACCCTCACGGCTAATCTGGAGGGGGAGGACAGGGCAGGACAGATGGGAAAACTGAGCCCCAGAGGGGCTTCCGGACTTGTCCAAGGGCAACTGGCAAGGCAAAGGCAGAGATGGATGGAGGAGCTGGCATTGGTGAGGACGTGGGTCCCAAGAAGCGCATGGACCGTCTCCCTGAGCCTGACGCTGAGGCCAGCCCCCTCTGTGGGGGGCTTCGCACCCAGTCCCTGCATGCCGAGAGTTGTGGGGCCAGGCCTGGGCAGGGACTCTAGGGCAGTGTGTGACTCCAGAGCATCTGGCCCTGGTTCCCCTCTTCTTTCTGAAGGCTCTGCCAAACCTCTCCTTCCATCTGGGGCTTCCCTGCACCTGCCCCAGGGTGCCCTGGGCTCTGCAGGACCTGTTCACACCTCCCACCCCTCCCTCAGCCCCAGTGCTCTTTGCGGCCAGTCTGAGCTCTGGATAAAGCCCAGAGGGGGAAACCAGAAGCAGCACAAAATTTTCTTGACATGATATAATCTCCTTCTCTTTAGTCAAATAAGATCCCCAGAATGTAGTGGGTTGGAGAGGTACTGGAATAGGAGGTAGGGTAGCAGAGATGTCACTACCCTGAACTCAGGGCTGGAGAAACAGCCATGAAGCTGATGGGGGAAGGAGGGCAGTGAGCAGAGAGGCTGGGCCAGGGGTAGCAAAGATGGCAGAATGACTCATATCCATCCCTGGACTGTGCTTTGAGGACCTGTCTCCTGGGTGCCACCTCAGCCTCTGGGCTGGGCCTCTCCCCAGACCTCCTGACTCTAAGATCCCACAAACCAGCCTCCACGAGGTTGTCTTGTCAAAGAGGCCCTTTTGCTGTGATGATGTCCTCTCCGATGTTACAGTGACAGCTGCCTAACTCCCCTCCACCCCTCCCAGCCCAAGCCAGTTTCTGTCTCCTTGGCCTGGTGTCTGCCTCTAATTCTCTTCTGTCAATTCAAGTTTGTTCTCTTCATTAGAAAACAGAACCCTGGAGGCCCCTCTGGCCAAGACAGCCTCTCCTTCCTGGCTCCAGCCTAATTAGATGCCACAAATCCCAGCTGCCCAGGACCTGGCTTCTCTGGCTTCTTGGCCACCAGCTCTTCCTTGACACTAGATGAGCAGAGTTGGGGGGAGCACCTGAGGGTCACAGGTGTCAATGTACAGGGGACACCGAGCCAGAACCTCCTTGTCAGCCATAGCCGAATTCAAAGCAGCTTCCCTTATACAACATCACACACAGCAGGATGAGGTGGAGCCAGGTTCAAAGCACCTGAAGGGATAAAAGCTAAAACTGGAAGGAAGTTCTTCCCACATGGGAGGGGTGTGAGAGCTGTGGAAAGGAGGCCTGGGGCTCAGGGAGAGCCCCTCCCCTTTGAGGAACTAGAAAGAGGCAAGGGGACAGAAAGCCTGACCCCTGTGGGTTTGCTGGTTGCAGGCATCTGAGGTGACCAGGTGTGTGATAATCGCCCTGGTTCCAGGGAGCTGGCCCCAGCCTGCACAAGAGGTTTTAGGGTCAGAGCTGAAGGGTGAGGAGACCACTCCCTGAAGGCACGGAGACCATTATATTCTCTTTTCCTCGCTCCCAGCTCTGGTCGGAAGCTCCAAGGACTCGGGACTCTCTCGCGCTCTCCTGGCAGGCCTGGTGCCCCCTTGCCGGGCTGACCCGGGCCTGCCCCCACGATGGATGCCCATCCCCTCCTTCCTCAGCCAGTCTTCTGCTGGCAGAGATGGGATCTGGGCGGCTGCCTCCTCCACCCGTCCGCAAGTTTTCCTCAGTGCCTACCTCCTGCTGCCTGCCCGAGGGGCCTGTTCCAGCCTGCCCCTCATAAATAAGAGAACAGGCGGTTCTGCAGGGGAGGGCCCCATGTCCAGGGCTGGGGGGGGGCGGTTTTGTCCTGGCACAGGAAGGCTTGGGTGAGACACCTCAGTGTGACAGCCCCGGAGACAGGCAGCACCCACTGAGAAGGGGGTCTCCGTAGACCAAGAGTGATGTCAAGACAGAGTGTGGCCTGGCAGAATGGAGCGCTGGGAGGGAGAGAGTTGTAAGCTGCAGTGTGGGCAGAAGGAAGGGGATTTTGTCAGAAAGAAGACCCCATGCCAGGTGAAGTGTGTGTGTAGAGGTGGCAGCTGTCTCTGGGTCACAAAGAGGAAATCAGAAAGTCTCCATCGTGACCCACACCTCCAACCCAACAACTCACTGAAGGAAGCCCGGGGCACAATGGGTGGAACAAGGAAGTGTCGGAAATGCAGCAAATGGGACAGATTCCTGACAGGAAGGGGGCTGGGGGCACAAGGCAGGCTCTTAGGGGTCCCCAGCACCCAGGAGAAGACCCAGATGATATGTCCAGGCCCCGTTTCAGGACTGGGTTGCCCATCTGTCCAATGATACTGAGGCTTGATCAGGACAGTAACTTGTTGCAAGTCCACCTCAACCCAAAGGACATCCTGCCCAGTCCCAGTGTCCCCCTGCACCCAGCAGAGGAGAGCGAGTCCTGCAAAATCCTCATCAATTCACACCGAAAGGAGACCTCCTCTACCAAGCCACACAGGCGAGGGGGTGTTCATAGGGGTGAACCTGGAGGCGCTCTCATGCTGGGACAGAAGCCCCCCAACCATGCTATGAAGCTGTGTCTAAGGCCCCATGAGAGGAGACAAGAGCTTGTCGGAGGGCTCAGGAGGGTGACCCAGAGGATGTGACATTCAAGCTGGGCCTTGGAGAATTTTATAAGGGACAAGAAGGGGGGAGCTGCCAGCACAGGGAACAGCCTGGGCCCCCATCCAGGTGATGTAAGACCAGAGATCAGGAGCATCCAGGTGTTAGGGAACAGACAGGGACAGGGAGTGGGTCAGAGGCCAGGAAGAGGAGCAGCGGAAGGGCCCCAAGGCCTAGGCTGTTCCTGGCATTCAGCAGGCTCTCAGGATCTGCCAGCTAAGTGAATGAAGGATCAGATATGGACCCTGTTAGAAAGATCATCCCCTGTCAGAGTCACAGGGGTCAGTGACTCTGCCAACCTCTCAAATCGCAAGCAAAACCACATGTATAAGGCACATGTTTTATGAAGAAGGGTCAAGGCCTTTCCCAGACTCTTCGCTGGAAGCTAGACTAGAAACTCCATGAAGGTAGGGGCCCTGTCTGCTCCAGTCACTGGTGCATCTCTAGCCTCTGGTGGAGTGTCTGGCACATAATTGACACTCAGCCTGTATATGTGAGACACAGAAATGAATTCACAAAGGGACCTGGGACCGAGAAAAGGTGGGGAGTGGCTAAGTGTGGGACAGTGGAAGAAAAGAGGCTGGAGGCCGGGAGGACCGAAGTGGGCAGGGCAGGGAGAAGGGTGCCTGTTTCCAAAGACATGGTATCTAACTGGAGGAGGAGGCACAGGGGCAGGTGCTGGGCAGCGGTCGGTCTGGTTCTGCCACAGATGAGAGGGGAGCACAGCAGGGCAGAGGCGAGAGGCCAGACTAGGGCATTCTGGATTAGAGATGTTTGTAGGGTATCTCAGGGGTGGTATCTAAGAGTTTAGCTGGCAGCATAGGTCTGGAACTCAGGAAAGAATAAAAGCCATCAAACTAGAGATGGGGGCTTGGGGTCATCAGGTATGAGAGGGTGAAGTCACCCACAGGTGGAGAAGGGAGCGAGCAGAAGAGCGAAGCGCCAAACACAGGAAAGTTGCAATATCCACAATGCCTGAGAGGGTGATTAGATGCAGAGGAGGACTACAGGGCCAAGGGAGCAGGTGGCACCCACATGCCAATGGCTGCTAAGAGGCCTGGCGCCCAGGAAGCTCTGAGGTGGCCGAGTCTATCAAGAGCTGCAGCCACAAAGTGCTGGGGGTGCGTTTACAGGGCAGATTCTGGCCGAGCAAAGAGAAGTGGAGGGCGAGACAGTGTGGAGTCAGTGGGCGTGAAACTCACGCGCCGCAGTGGTGGAGGGAAGGAGTGGGATGGGGCAGCAGCCAGAGGAGGAACAAGAGACGGCAACGCAGAGGGAAAGCTTTTAGAAGAGAAGCAGTTTGTTGGTTGGGAGAGAGGCTGAAGTCACCCAAGAGAGGAGTTTGGTGGTGGTACAAGGGCTGTGAGAGCAGGTGTGTTTGAGTGAGTGGGAGTATGGTGTGGGGTCGTGAAAGGGGATGAGGATGGGCCACATCGGGGACTGTCCGAGAGTAATGGGGAGGGCAAGCAGAACGCTCTGCCCTGACTTCATCTCAGTGAAGTGGGGGGAGAGGCCATCTACCAGAAAGAGGGGACAGGAGGGAGATGGGGCCCTAACAGCTCCAGAAGCCTGTCTGCTCTTCTCTGCGGCTTGGAGCCAGGTTTGGCAGGGCAGCAGGAAGGGGTGAGGGGGACTCAGAAGGTGATCTTGATGGGCAACCCAAATTTCTTGCTAACTCTGTAGACTGAGGACACCCCGGGCCCCCTCCTTGCAATTTCCCTTAGGAAAGTGTTCTTTCAGCCTTTGATCTGAACCCAATCCTTCTTCAATTACCTCGTTTTCTGCCTGGACTACTTGCCAGGGTGACTAGTCCTATCTCTGCCCCCGGCTCTTGGAAGGAGAGTCAGAAAACTGGAAGCACCTCCCAGACCCGACCCCTGACCCCCACTCCCTCTCTCACACATTCCAGAGAATAAGGCCCAGGGGCAGGCTGTATATCTGGGGCTACAGGGCAAACCAGGAGCAGCCTGAGCCCTGACCTTCTTTCCGTCACTTTCTGTTGTGGGACAGGTTGTATCTAAAATCATTTTCATTTTCATTTTGGGGGAGTGAGGAGGAAATGACGGCTCCTGTGGAGGGGCAGGAAAGGCTGAGGTGTGCCTCAGCCAGAGAGGGAAGTCCACCGGGCCTTCAGGGCCCGCAGAGCAGAGGTCAGACAGAACTTGTGTTCAGCCAGCAGGCGGGTGCCTCCCCTCTCGCTTGGCCTGCCTTCCCTTCAGGGGCTGAAGGACAGGATAGAGGTGAGGGGCTGCCCTTGGACTCTTGTCTCCTCTGGTGCCTACAGCCCTCTCTGCCCATCCAATCCGAGATGGAAGAGAGGCCATCTTCACAGCCCAGTGATCCTAGATTAAAGACCATTCCCATGTCACAGGAGACCTGTCTGGCATACGGAGTCCTGACACCAGTGAAAGCCATGTGCCTTTCCCCTTACCTGGCTCTCTGCCCAGTGACAGCCTGCAGAGCTGAGGAACCAGCCCATCATCACACGTGACCTCCCAGACACATTCTAGAGTCAGAGTCCTTCACCCAAGACTGCCCAGTGGTGAGTTTCATGCACTGTGGCAGATCCTTTGAGAGGTTTTAGGGACAAAAGGGGACTTCCACAGTTAAAGCTGACTTTGAGACTCAAATTGCCTTTACCCATCCAGGGACATTAATTCAGCAGCCACTGACTGCAGGACCTCAGCACAGGGGCCCAGAGCTGCAAGGAGAAATTGGGCATGGCAAAAAAAAAAGGGGGACCAGAGCTGGTTCCATGGGTGGATCTGGGGGCCCAGCCCTGAGCTCTTTCCAGCTCAGGTCTCTTCTTCTCAGGAAGGAGGGAGGGCGGCTGGGCGGCAGGAGGGAGGAAGGGAAGCTGCTCACCTGCCGTTGCCATACTTGATGCGAATGTCGCGGCTGCGGTTGAGCTCCTTGCCATCCTTGAACCAGCGGTAGGAGGGCTGGGGGTTACCGGCTGCTGCCTCACACTTCAGTGATTGCTTCTCACCCACCTGTCCCGTCTGGCTCTTCATCTTCTTCAGCTTGGGCCGGGTGGCTGTGGGGGTACAAGGCAGGAGGTGAGCATGGTGGTGGTGGTGGTGGGGGCAGTGCCAAGCATGAGCAGCGGAGGAAAGGCCACTTCCTGGGAGGCTGGAGGAAGGAGAGGGGCCTGGGAGCCACCCCTCCTGGTGTCGTTTACCAGTTCAAGTCAACGTCTGGGATGATGTCATTGTGTGTACTGCCTATGGAGAGTTTCCCTCACACCTGGAACGGTACTCAGAATTTTCTATACATTAGCTGACGAAAATAACCCTATGAGTTCATTGCAATGATTAAACCCATTTACAGATGGGGAAAACGGAGGCTCAGAATGGTGAAGTCATTTCCCCAAGGTGATGAAGCTGGAATTCAAACTTAGATCATGAGGACTGAAGTCAAGGAGACCTAAGTCCTGTCCCAGACCCCCAGGCCTATGCTGGGCCCAGGGGACATAGGTGGGCCAAAATGACAGACACACCTCGTGTCCTCAGGAAATTCAGTCTGGCAGAGGAGCGAGCTGTAACCTGGCAGTGACATCACAGCATGGTTCATGGAGGCTTGGGGGTGCTGAAGCCCTGAGGAGTGACCTCAACCCAGGCTGGGGGAAGAGCTAACTTAGCTAAGAGCTAAAGGATGGGGCTAGAGGAAGGGAGGGTGGTAAGCCAAGCAGAGTCAGCGCTGTGGTTTAGGAGAATTGCACGTGGTCTGGCGAGGTGGGCCGACTTGAATGGGCGTAGTGGAGTGGCTGTGTGGGGGACAGGGTGTGGGGCTGCACTGCTGGGCACAGGCCCAGTCAGGGCCACAGGGCTGCAAACGCTGAGCTAAGAGGCTTCGCCCGTTTTTTCTTGACCACCATTCTATTTCCACATGCCCTGGTCTCCCGTGTTTCACCTCCTTTCTCCCCATCCCCTAACAACTTAAAAAAAAAAAAAAAAGGAAAATGTACTCTGCTCTTGGAAGGTGATGGCAAGCCCATGCTCTCTGCTGGGGTGTGTGATAATTTCCATCAGGACAGCCCTTTACAGGATGCTGTCATTTGGTCCCCTGAACTCTATAAGACAGGTGTCACTGTTGACATAAAGTGTGAAGATGAGACTCAGGTTAAGAAACTTGGCCAAGGTCACACAGTCAGGCAGCCAGGCAGACAAAAGCTGGGATTGAAGCCCAGGTATCTGGATTTGCAACGTGTCAGGCTGATGTCCGCTTCTGCAGCCTCAGTGTCTCTTTAAGGATGGGAGAACCTAGCTGAAGGAAGGGTCTGCTGAGACCTGGAATGTTATCTGGGGACTGACTGGCTCCATTCTGGCCATTGGTCCTTCCATTAGCAGCTCAGAGCAACAGCCTGAGCTAGGTCTGGATAAAGACAGGTCTGAGGGCCTGGCTAAAGATAGGGCCCCCTCAGTGGACCTGACCCTGGGCTGGGGCTGTTAGTAGGGAGTAGATGACAGTGGGGTGCCAGGACAAAGGCGATATGGAGAGAAAGGGCTCCCAAAGCCTTAAAAAATACATTACACAGACAAAAAACAGTGCTTGTGAAGTGATTTTTGTTCATTTTAGAAAATTTAAAAATATAGATGGATAAAAAGGAGGAAACAAAGGCACGCATTATCCCAGTACTCACAGACAGCACACACACACTTAACATCTATTTTTAAGCAAAATGGGGTCAGTGCCAGTAACATGTTTTCTTTCATTTAATGAAACACTGTAAGCCTTTCACCTTGGCACTAAATATTAATAACATTTCCCAAACCAACTTCTTAGGACATGCATATCCAGAGAGATAATAGATATCACTTGTAAAAGAGTTCCAAGAGCAAATCATTTTGGGAAATACGTGGGTAAACAGTTAAAGAAATATCTTTGACTTCAGTATGCTTCTCCAAGTAAGGGTCTTAGAGCTTTTTCTGGGAACCCTTAGTAGCATTTCAAGGAAATACGTGGAATAAGTTCTATAACATAACTTATGTGTGTATATATATTTATAGATGTATGAATACTTTAATAGTATATTCACATGATTCAGAATTCAAGAAGTGAAGAGTATATGGCTGAAAAAACAAGTCCCCCTCTAATTTCTGACTATGGCCTTCCCAGGAGGCAACCAATTTTATCAGTTCCTTTTATGTCCTTTTAGGGATCACTAATGCATAGACAAAAAGCTCTAATATTCACACACATTTTTCTATAGCATCATTTTCAGGGTCATGTAATATTCCTATATAGGTATATCATAATTTATGTAACCAATTCCTATCATGGAGTATTCAGCATATGTTCTCACCTTCCTCACCACACCCCCATTACAAACAAGACCAGAGGAACGTCCTTGCAGCTTCATCTTCATTTATAGCCTGTGCACAACATCCTTTGTTCACATCGTGTATACTGTGCAGGCAGTGAGGCTCCTGACTCAGACTGCCTGGGTTCAAATCCAGGCTTTGGCACTTGTTAGCTCTGTGTCCTCAGGCCATTGTCTTAATCCTTTTGTGCCTCAGTTTCCTGCCTGTAAAACACTGGTGATATAAACAGCTTCTACCTCATGGGATGATGGCTGTAGGGATTATATGAGATAATGCATGGAGAGCCTGGCATACACAGAGCATTTAATAAAGGTTAGCTGTTACTGTTATTATCCACAATTATTTCCTAAGGCAATCTTCCTAAAAGTGGAATTGCTGCGTCAGAAGGGTATGCAATCTTCCTCAGCTTTACACGTTGCCAAATTGTATTCTGGAAAGGTTGCACCAATTTGCACTCCCACCAGTGAATGACAGTGCCTGTTTTTTCCACAGCCTCACCAACACGAGGTATTATCAAGTATTTAATCTCCGTCAATTAGCTAGGCAAAAGATAACGCCTCTTTGTTGCTTTAATTTGCATTTGTTTGATTCCTGGTGAGGCTGACTGCTTTTCATAAGTGTGTTGGCTCATTGTTATTTCTTTTCTTTTTGAATTGCCTATTCTTGTCTTTCTACTGGGTGCTCATCTTCTTTCTGATCTGTAAGAGTTCTTTATAAGTATTAAGGCTACTCACTTTTTGCTACAATTTTTTTTCTCCAATTACCTCTTTCTTATAGTTTTCATATTTGGTTTATTATTTTTGTTTGTTTTTGTCACCTGGAGGTTGGATGCCTATCAATCTGTGGGCCTTTCAGGAACTTCATTCATTATTCTAAGTGTAATTGAAGTCCTGCCTCAGCATCCTTTGCCCTTACGTACATCACACCCTCTTCCATCTGCTTGCTCTGGGGCCCCCAGTCACTCTTCATCAATAGTTCTTAGCCCTAGATGCTAATAAGAACCATAGGGGGAGCTTTAAAAAGTATGTAGGTGCCTGGGACATGTCCTAGACATTCTCTCTTTTTTTTAAAATTGAAGTATAGTCAGTTACAATATGTCAATTTCTGGTGTACTATCCTAGACATTCTGAAGCAGGGCCGGTGAGAAGGAGGTCCAGGTGTGTGGGTTTTAAAAATATATAATAAATATGTAACATTCCAGGCAAGTGCACATATCCTACACTTGATCTTAACCAAAAGGCCAAGAAGTGATAGCGCACACATCCTAAGTGTATAGCTCAGGACTAGCTGCATACTGAACACATCTTCACAGCTGGCTTTTTTGCTCCAAGGTTCGGTTGACACCCAGTGATCTACCCTCTTGATCATCTGGTGACCTCCAACTAGGCTCCTCCCCCTTCTTGTGAGCTGGGACACTAAGAGCTCTTTTCAGGTTCTCAAGTGATTCCTTCCCCTGTTTGGAGAGCACTGACTTTCCTTGAGGTTCTGAGACAAAGGCGCCCCCTGACTCCCCCTCCCTCTCAATGAGCCTGGTGGGAGGAGATGGTGGTCACTCTACTACCTCCTGACATGTGTCCTGGTGTAGTACTATGCACTAGGCCCATGGCCACTGCCCAGCGGTGGTGGTGACGGTCACATAGAGACCCAGAAACAGCAGGTGCAACCCAATTCAGAGGGCCTGAGGAACTAGGGGCGTCAAGGTCGGTCCCTGCCACCAATGGAAAACCCAGGATTGTTTCCGATCACAAGGAGCCACCCCATCTAGTGAGAACCCTGTGAGACCCAACAGCCACTTCTTGACAGCCTGCTCACTTGTTCCCCATTCATCCATTCGTTCATCCTACTACATGCTGGGCACTGCTCTGGGGCCTGGGTGTAGAGCAGTGAACGAGACAGATAAGCTTCCTGCTCCTAGGGAGCCTGCATTAGTGAGGAGGGTAGAGAATAGCAAAAAATCTCAGGAAACATGAGGCAGTAATAAGCCCTGGGATAAAGGCCTTGAGGTGAGAATGAGTTTGGTGAGTTCAAGGGATGGAAGATGCCCAGGTGGCTGGAAGATTCTGGAAAGCAGGGGTGGTATGAGGGGAAGTAGGCCCAGGTGGCTGACGTGAGGCTATGTGAGCCAGGACGAGAAGTCTGGGTCTGTTTTGCCTTTTCTTTTCCTACTGGTTCTGTGCCTACTAGGAAAATTGAAATTAGGTATGCAGATCACACTAGATTCCTATGAGACAGCCCTGGTCTAAGGAATGACAAAATAGAAGTTAGCGTCCATTTGAATCATGCCCTGTTCTTTACCAAGAATATTCTTTTCTATCTCTTAATGGTTCCTCACAATCATCATCTGAGATGCCAAAAACTGTCTCCTGCTCCAGCAGCATCTGGTCCTCCTCCCTCCCAGATATCTTAGTTCACGGCTCTTTGAAAGCCAAAGATAGGTGTTTGGAAAAGGAAGAGGACCCCGAGAATAGGTTGCATTTTATGCTTCAGGCAAGTCCCTTGGAGGGAGGGGTGGCAGCTCAGAATGCCCACTGGGTGGCACCAGGAACACTGCCCAGAGGACCTCTGCACCCTCACTGCTGGGCCTGGAGCCTCATCAGGCTTTCTGTGGCGAGAACTGTGGACAACCTGCCCCAGATGGCCTTGGATTTTTGTAGATGTGATGGGAAGGCATCAGAGGTTTGTAAGTTGGGAAAGGATTTGATCTTACTTTCTGCATATTAAGCTCATTCTTATCCTGAGCCCCATTGCTTCTCCCCCTGGATCCAGGGCCAGCCACAGGCTCTCAGCCCCCTAGTCAGTCAACATGTGGTTACTGAGTGCCTACTGTGTGCCAGGTTCTGGGCTTTGTCCCAGACAGTGATGACCTAGCCACATACGGAGTAACCACTCCCACACACTGCGGAGTCTAGCTTGTTGTTCTCTGTTATTGTTTTGTTACATAAGAAATACATTTCTGTTGTAGAAAAATTATACAACACAAGTAAGGAAAAAGAAAAGCACGTTTAACCCGTTCAGTTACCACCAGAGAGAGAACCACTGTCAACATTTTCAAATATCTCCTGCAAGACTTTTCTCTTTAAAACAGCTTATATCCTACCTTTTTTCTGGTCAATATATTGTAAAGACATTTCCCCAAGTCTAGAACTTTAGATCTAAATAATTTTAGAGGCTGCATAATATTCCATTGCTCAGATGAATTTGTTAGGTTGTCTCCAATGTTCTGCTAATATTAACGATACTGCCAAAAACTTCTCTGTAAATTCAGCTTTGCTGCCAAAGGGAGGAGTCACAGCCCTGAGGGTCCGTGTGTCTGTCATGGCACAGAGAGGGGACTCTCAAAGGCCCAGCACAGAGAAGAGCAGACAGATGAGAGGCTTCAGGGAGAAGCAAGAGGAAGATGTGTGCTCAAAGGAAGGGGATGGAAATTCCAACACCTTGCCTCCACGCCTGTCACTGATACCCTGCTTCCCTGGGGGCTGCTCCTTCTCCACACATGGAGGGTCAGGCGGCAAGCTGACGGCCTAGGTGGCCCTTGGGTGTTGGTCCCTTCACCTCCCATAACGTCTCCTTCTCAGGCCAAGCCATGTCTCCTGACCTCCCATCCTCCTTGAGAGGTTACTTCGTCCCATTTCCTTCTTCCTGGAACGGGGCCCAACTAAGCGGCAGGACTAGGACGTTCTGGAGCGGGGGTGTGGGGACATCTCTGGCAACTTTATAGTAAGAGGAAGGTCTCTCACGGACGACCTGGGTCTCTACAAAAAGATTTCCTTTGACGAAGGGTCCCATAAAACTTTAAGACACACTTCAGTTGCCACAGGTCGGACCGTGGGTATCTGGGGGCTTCTGCTTGCTTGTCACCTGATGCCAAGCTAGGGCATCTGGCCTGCATCTGTGTGACAAGGAATCCCCAGAAAGCACCTCACTGAAGATAACAACAGTCAGAACAACCAGGGCTGCTCCTTTCCCACATCCCAGCCCCGAGGCCAGGAGGTACCGCTGCTGCCAGCAGCCTGACCTCATTCCTCTCAGCAGTGGGCGGTGGGTGCGGAGCCCGCAGAGATCTGAGAGCAAGACAGACGCCCGGGACACGGCCAGGCAGCCCAGCCAGGAGGCCCTGGCCCAGCTTCCCTCCCAGCAACCAGGGGGCAGGGGCAGTGGACTCTTAAAAGGGTTAATGATCCTCACCTCATGACTAAGGCTGAGCAGTCCCCTTTGCAGGGCAACACCTGGAGACAATGCGGCCAGCCCGCCTGGCATCAAAGTCTCGCACTGTCCTGCTGCTGACAGGCTGCGAGCTGGCCCCCTCCCCACCCTTCTCCTACCCACAAAGTGACTGTGACCTATTGGAGGTTAATTATAGACTCCAAGTTCAAATGAGAAAGAAAGAAAACAACAACTAACCCTACAGCTGGTTTGAGTGGGCACAGAGGGCCTGCTCTGAAACGGGCCTTCTGGCGTCCTTCCCGTGGCCTGCCCGGGAGCCACTCAATGTGCACAGGCCAGGACTCCCAGAGGGAGTGTGCGCCCCGCTGGGCCCCTTGGCTTTCCCTGAGCCACCACTCCTCGGCAAACCAGGCAGAGCCTGATGCCTGGGCTTGCCTTGCCCTCTTCTCACATCCATACAACAAATACCCACCTCCAACAGTCACTGTGATGTGCCAGGCCCCTACCAAGCATGAGGGATCTGGTGCTGAGCAAGACACAGCCCCTGTGGTCGGGCTCCACCGAGACTGGGATGGGGCGCTGCCTCACTGAGGGCCACTTTCCCTGCACCAGGGAAAGCCAGCCTGGACCTGTTGGGCTCTCAGCTCAGCAGGCCAGGAGCCTGGCACCTCAGCTGCAAGGTAGAGAAGAGGGGCCAGGGCTGGTTGGGAATGGGAGCTAGGGAGGGGAGGCAGATGCTGGTGCAGGTGGGGGGTGGGGTGGTAAGAAGGGGAAGGGAGGATGGAGGAGGCAAAACTTGGCATCTCTAAGACCAACAGAAATATTTCCTGCCTTTAGCTTCCCCTGACCATCCAGCAGCACCCAACCGCTGACACTCAGCCCTCCAGTGTGAGGGCAGGGCATGAACAGGCCCAGCCTGGCCACCAGGGCCAGCACTGTGCCCGCCCCGCCCCAGCCCCTCTGCCAGTAGCCAGGCAGCCTGACAAGCGCTGCCGCCTCGGGGCCCTCCCATGCGGTTCCTTGCCCAGGCTCAGGACTGAGACGTAGGACATGAGCAGCAGAGATGGGGGAGTGTGGGGAAGGCCACCTCTGCCTGGGAAGATGGCACAGGGTCACAGAGCAGAGGTACCAGTTGCCGGGGCAGCATTCAGGTACTAGCAGAGATGTGCAGTGTCCCTGGTTCTCACCAGCGCTTGGGCCACAGACACCTCAGATTGGCTGAGAGGAGCAGCACAAAACAGAGGAAAGAGTGATGACTGAGGACACAACAGCACAGGTCTTCATCCTGCTCTCCCCACTTTCCAGCTGTCCATCCTTAGGTGAGTGGGTTAGCCTCTCTAGGCCTCAGGTGACTCACCTATAAATGACACCCTGCCTGTCTTAGAGAAAGCTCTCTATGGACAGATGGAAGAGATTCTCATCTCTTTCGCTGCTGGGGGTGGAGGTAGGGACAAAGCAGATGATGGTCCTGGAAGGCCATTACCACGTGGCCAACTCTGCTTAGTCTCCTCGTTGGGGAAGGCTGAGCCCTGGCCCCGGGGAACCCTCAGTGAAGAAAGCCTGCTGCTGATGGACTAGGCCACCCCTTGTTTGAGGAACCCAAAGAGAGCTGAGGAGGGGATTCCAGAGCCCCTGTCCCCTTTGGGATGGGTCTGCACTTTTGGCCTCCTGAGCCTGGCTGGAGAAAGTTGTTCCTGAAGCTCTGGGTCACGGGGAAATGAAGTGGGGTCAGGAAAAGGGGAGGCACCTTCTACACCAGACAAGACTGGCTTCTCAAACTGAGATGCACGCAAAGCCACAGGATGACCTCAGTGGGCCTCTTTCTGAAGGTTTTGCCAAGCTCATTAAGGAAAAGCAGCACATTTGTATGAAAACAAACCTATGATGGAGTACAATATCAAGTTTATGTGGATTTTAAGATAAAATAAAAATACAAGAATTCAAAGAAATGTTGGGTTTCAGAGAAAGGTCTTAGCAGGCAAGGATACAGGCCCATGTGCTCGCCAAATGCAGATACCCCAGTGGGTGCAGGAGGCCCAGGCTGCCAGAGGCCTGGCCACCCTCCTGGCAAGTCATCCAGGGAAAGTCCTAGCCGAAGCACTCTGGGGTCTGGGAGGGCTGAGATGTGGTCCTAGTGGTCCAGGCTAGTGAGAGAGGACTCTGGAAAGAACTCACCCTAAAACAAATCACTGCCTAGACCTTCAGTCACTAGCTCACATGCAACATGTGGAAAACCAGTTTCTGCATCTTCTCAACCAAGACTGCTCTTTCTCCTGGGTTCCCTTGTTCAGTCACCTTGTCTACTGGACAACTCTGTGTCTGTCTTGATCCTCCCTAAAGGTTGGGGCCGATCACCTTCCACCAAGCCTCACCCTCATAACCCTCCATCTGCCAGGCCCTGTTTCAGGCCATACTGCTCCCCTAGAACCACT
Source organism: Camelus bactrianus (assembly GCF_048773025.1). NCBI lineage: Eukaryota > Metazoa > Chordata > Mammalia > Artiodactyla > Camelidae > Camelus > Camelus bactrianus. Next base: position 99,446,972 of record NC_133541.1, read on the forward strand.
CCACCAACAGTGGACACTGGGAATTGAGAAACCTTCCTTGGCTCCATGATGTCTGTAGAAGAAAGGCTGAGGCCTTCCTTGGCTAGCAGCCAGTGGGGACACTCGCTGGGTCAGTGAATGGGCCCCCTTCCCATACACACCTCTCCCTCCCACTTCCCTTCAGGAGTTGTATATTCCGGGCAAACCAAATCACACGCTGTTCCCCAAATGTGCCTGCTTTGTATTCTGCCTGCCTCATATGCTCTGCTCACGTCCCCCCACTGCCACACCACTCCCCTCCCCACACAGAAGCAGTTAGAGTCAGACACAGAGGCATTCTGGCTCTGCCCAGTGTCTTGTATGACTAGACAAGTTACTTAACCTCTCTGAGCCTTAGTTCCTTGGCTGTAAAACAGGGACATCATCACCCACCTCTCAAGATTGTGGTAAGAATTAAATGAGGATAATGTATGTCAAGAACTTAGCACAGTGCCTGGAACAGAGAGAGCTCAATATAGCTGGCGGTTCTTATGAATTTAAATCCCTCAAGATCACCTCAGATGCCACCACTGTCTCTAATCCACCCAGCCAAGAGCAACCTCTGCCTCATATAGACTCCTTGAGCATTTCACTTGCCCTACTTGGGGCTTCCTACCTGGGAGCAAACTGGGTTCTTATCTTTCTAGACTGAGGATGTCAAGGAGGGGAAGTGTCTAGCATTGCTACACTCCTGGTGCCTGCACTGAGTAGGTGCTCACTGCTCACTGGCTGGAAGAATGAATTAATGATGTAGGTCTGGGCTGTGACTAATGGGTGCCTCACCATGGCCCAGATCAAGACTGCTACAGGCACTCGGGAGGTTGAGGCCTCTTGATGGCTAATCCCAGGGCCCTTTCCCACCCAACATGCCTCTTCAACTCGGCCCTTTCCTGCCCCCTCAGCCAAAACAGGCATCTGCCCCAGGAGAGCAGAGCAGATGGTGCAGGGGGGCCTCACTGAAGGACGACTCTTGCTTTGGACCCCTGGGGTCCGATGGCTGAGGGGCCCCTGGCTGAGGGCAGGAAGCTCAGCCAGGGCAAGCTCTTCCCGTGAGACTGCTCCTCCTCAAAGAGGAGAAGGGGACCACTAGGTGCCCGTGCACAGTGGGGATGAGCTCGTAACGGCCTCCTTCACGAGTTCACTCAGCACGCACTGGGCTCTCCGGACGTGCTGGGTGCTGAGGGTCAGGTGACATGGCCTCGCCCGGTGGGGTTCTACTGAGTGGGGGTACTGCCCACACAGGGGGATCAATACTGAAACGGGGAGGCATTGGTGGCACATATACCTCAGCCCCCCTCCTCCCTTTGGGGCCAGGGAAGGCTCTGCGGAGGGGGCAAAGCCTGTGCTGGGCCTGAAGGGTGACAGGAATTGGCTGAGAGAGATGGGAGACAGTGCTCCTGGCAAAAGGAACAACAAGTTCAAAGGAGCGCAGCAGGAGACCACGGTGCACTCAGGGAATCCAGGCCACAGTGGTCGGGGGAGGGACAGTGTCGCCAGAAGCCACTTCTCTCCTTCTGGCCAGGTAGCTGCCACAACTTTTGCCTTGTGGGTGTGCAAACTTCTCTCTCTGGGCCTCAGTTTCCCCATTTGTACAGTGAAGGGACTGGACCATGAGCTCAGCTCCAGCCTTGGCTGACTGCACGAGATGTCACAGGCCTCAGCCAGGCCCAAGCCTCCAGAATCCTTCTAAAGTGCTGCCGGCTGGTGCGCTGTCCCGAGGCAAAGCCCACAGCCCCCTCCACCCACCATCACCACACAGGTCCGGACTAATCGGCTGGGACTACTACAGGAGCCCTGGCTGTGCCCTCCTCTTGCCGATCCTTCCACAAACCGCTGCTGGCTGTCGCCCAAATAGCGGCTCTGGGAGACCAGGTCAGCCTCCGACTTCACTCCCTGCTATTTCAGAGAAGTCTAAACTCACCAGCCTGACATTTTGAAAAACTGGCCCTGATGGTCTCTCTCTCCTGGTGGGCAGCGTTGCCCTTGATTTCCCAAACACCCTCTGTTCCCCATTTTTGTTCACGTGGTTTCCTCAGCTGGAATGCCCGGTCCCTTTAGATCTCTCCACCACAGTGCTTCCATTTCTCCGAGGTCTACGTCAGCCCCATCTCCTCCAGAAGGCCTCCCCAGATTCCTCTGATGGGACTGAGTCTCTCTTCTGTCCACTCTGTGTCACTCCTTTCCAGGGTCAGCCTTGCAACTGTAGTTAGGTCTGTCCCCATCTTTCTCAGTCTGCAAGGTGGCAACCCCATTCCCCTTGCAGCCCACGAGCATCGTGCCTGCCACAGGTGCTGATGTGCTGGGTGAGCAGCGGTGGTGCTGGCAGGCCCTCTGCAGAGCTCTGCTCTGGGAGGCTGGGCCACAGCTCAGCCAGTGGTTCTCACACTGTAGCACACATCACAGTCAGCCAGAGAGCTTGCTGAAACATACATGCTGCCCCCATCCCCACAGTTTCTGATTTAGAAGGTCAGGGGTAGGGGGACCAAGAACTGTATTACTAGCAAGTTTCAAACTGATTCTTTAAACCAGTTTCCCACTGATGTAAATCTTCACCTTTTGCACAAGGGGCTCCACAGGACCAGAAAACTACCCAGATTGGTGCTAGATCTAGCTGGATTCTCTGGACCCCCAGTTTGGTTTCTGGCTAGACAACTTGACCATAATAACCTCAAGCTTCACAGGAACTCTTCTCTGTTGGTACAGCCTCATTGTGTCAGTGCCCTAGAGTTCCTGTTCACACCTTACTGCCCCAATCGCAATGCAATCTCCTTCTGAGGGCAGGAACTCAACCTGCCCATCTTTGTATTCTTAAACCCTGTCCAACATCCCAGGAAGCAGTTGTGTGATGGGAAGGACCTGATCCAACAAGTGGACCAACAGAACATCCTATGTTCCTCACTGGTTGGACTTGAGGGGCACAGACAGCGGAAGAGTCCAGAGCCAGGTAGTCTGTATGTGGCAAAGCAGAGGAGGGGGCAGACTTGAGCTTAAGATCCCATCCTGCCACTAATTTATGCCGGATGACATGCAAGTCATAGACTCTCCCTGCCTTAGTTTTCTCATCTGTGAAGTGGGGACGATAAAATAGTCCCTATACTTCAGAGAACCAGTACTGGTGTGTAGTAAGTGCTCAGTAAATGCCTCCTTTCTCCCCACTCCTCCCTCATCCTCCACCCCAAGCAAGTTAGGCATGGACATGTTCCTACTTCTTGGAAGGCGTTACTCACCATCCAGACTCAGCTCAAATGTCACCTCCTCTTTGAAGCCCTCTGTACACCCTCCTAGGAGAGCAAATTTTTCCTTTCCTCACCATACACTGCACGTGTCTCTGGCTTTACACTTGGTTCCAACCATAGGTATTTGTGTAAGGATCTGTCTGAGCTTCTCGAGGGCAGGGGCTGTGATTTATTCACGTAGGAGGACTCAATAAATGCAGAACTGAATATACAACGGTGAACAAATGCACATGCAGTTTGTATAGTTACTGTGTGGCCAGGACCTGGAAGTCTTGATGAATGGATGGATGGCTAGGCCAGGGCTGGGCTGGAGGAAGACAGGACGTGTGGTACTTGCCTCTGCTAAGTTATAAATGGTGGGCTGCAGGCTCAGACATGGTGGGGAAGTACAATGGGCACGTGGTTCTGATGGACCCCAGGTCTCAAGTCTTGGTAGTGCTTTGCCTGTGTTTTGTTTGTTTGTTTGTTCTGTTTTTTTAAAAAAACCTTTCTTCCCTATGCCTACCTCTCAGGCCAGCCTTGTGGGCCAGAGAGCAGAGGAAGCCTAGCAGGGTGAGTGGGGCTGACGACCTGGCATGGGTAGCCACGCTGGGAAGCCCACCCCAGGCCAGGGCTAGGGCTTGCCCGTGTTAGGCCAGCACCTTTTCCACCATACACTCCTCACTCTGGCACCACCCTAAGGTCAGGGCTGGTCTAACTTGGCCTAGAAGCCCCCAGCACCAAGGTCAGAGGGCAGTAACAAGGATGACTTATGGATTCTGGTCAATACACGAGTCCAAGGGCTTCTGCTGCCTCTTCTTCCAGCAGCTCGCAGAATCCACATGGGCCAGAGGGCCTGAGGGAAGGAAGGGTCCAGCTCACACTCTTTTAAGGGAGACTCTTCCCTTTGCAGCCTGAAGCCCTCAGTCCAATTTTACTTCTATCCTAGACCTGCTGGCCACCTGATTCCCCCACCCCAACCCCCACTGCTGTGCCAGTCTGGAAGGACTAGGGCTCTCTGTCCCCTCGTCCCCACTGCTGAGTGCCTGGGACCTGGGCTGAGCACTGATGAGTCCTGGTGTGTGAACTGCTTTGAGCTTGGGATGAAAGCCTGCTGAGAAGTACAAAGTCGCTCTCTGCTTGTTGTTATTGTTCCTAATGAAACCCGAGGTGCCAGGGAGCAGAGCGTGAGGCACAGGCTGAGTCCCAGAGGGGCAGGAGGACCGCTCCAGGTGCTGGGCTCAGCAGGGTCAGCGAAGGGCCAAGGCCAGAGGTGGAGGCTGCCAAAAGCAACTGCCAGATGTGGCTCAGCCATGTGCACACAGGCAGGCACATCACCACCTCTGACCTGGCCCCAGACAGCCTACAGACAGGAGTTTATCCTAGAAGTCTGGGCACTGTCTTACCAAAGGCAGGAGATGGAAAAGATGAAAGAGAAAGGCCTCGCAAGGATTTCTTTGCTCATGTTCAAATGAGATATGTTCAGCGCTCTCAGCTAGTGATGCTAATCCACCTTCATACCCCAGTGAAGACCAAAGCCTACCCTCTGCCCTCCTGTGGGCAGACACAGGGTCCCAATTCACATGGGAGCTCCAACAGAGGGGAGCTTTCCATCAAACCCTGACCGGTCTTTCAGGGGGCACACAGAAAAGACTAGTGACTTAGAATCGAATTCCAAAGTCATTCTTCAAAACAACACAGCACTTTCAGGGGTTATCAGTTTCTCTGGGGCCAGCTTTTCCCCCTCCTCCCACCCTAATCCCACAGCTCTCCTCAGATTCTCAAAGACACAGAGCCTGAGGGCTGAGGCTCTGCCCTTGCCGTGGAGAAGGTGAGATCTGAGAGCAGAGCACATTTCCAGAGGCCTGGAGGGTCAGTCAGTGCCTGGGGCCACACAGGCTGGACCCCAGGTACATGAATGAGCTTATTATCCAAGCTCACTGCTGCCAAGGCCAGCAAGGCTATGCCAGCCACCCCCAGCCCCACCCCCTGGTTTAAGGGAAAATGAGGGATGGGGGAAAACGAGTCCCAGGTAGGGATACCACAACTCTCAGTGAGTCATGGAGTGGAGCTCACACCTGTTGTTCAGCCCCACCCGGCACTCCTGTGTTGAGGAAAACGAAAAGCCCATTTCCCTGTATTGGCCTGAGTTTGTGAGTGTAGGGGTACCCTTTCTGCTATCTGTCAAAGAGGAGGTGGGGGGCTGCTGGATGTGTGGTCAAGAACAAGGGGGCCAATTAATACCTCCTCCTTTTCCCTTCCTTTCCCCCTCCCGCTTTCCAGATTCCCTCCCCCACCTAAGCTGAAGATTTTCATGGATAGCTTGCTCCCACTCTCCATGTTTGCACCTCCCAATCTTTCAACCAAATGTGGGCCCGCCCTGGCTAAGACCCCTCTCCAGCAGCCCAGTGTCTATGTTCTCCCTGGCTTGGGCACTCGGAGCATGAAATGAGAGGACACGGTAGCCTCAGATGGGCCTGGAGGGCGGTTCTGAGGGAGGCCTTGGGCTCTAGAAGCCACTCTTGGCTTAAGCACTTATCCTACCAGGTTTGAATTCAGAACCCCCCACCTTCACCCACTCCTCGCCAATCACATAGCAGGGATTTAAGACTATTGCTTCTCATTGACATGGTTTCTCCTGATATCTTGTTTCAGAGCACGACTCTCTCCCATGACTTCCCCATTCCAGAGTGTCCTAGGTCTCCAAAGTTCCTATAGCTCAGGTCTTAGGTCTGTTTGACCAGCCAACTCCCTGAAGGAACTATTCTGAAGAGCTGCCCACTGGGAAGCAGAAAGCAAGAGAAAGCAGAGAAGAGACAGCAGGAAAGATTATCATTAGACCTCAAGAAGGACTTCCTCAGGGTAGAAGATGCTGGAAGAGACCACTAAGAGAACTGAGCAATCTCCTACTCATAGCCCACTCCCACCTCTGCCCCAACACATACTCTGCTGTCAGCAGCAGGCATGACAGCTGGTTTCCAAGCACTATTGCTGCCCACCTGCTGAAGCCCACCACATGGTTTGCTACCAGCTTTCCTCCTGCAACCTTGACTTTGGGAGGGAGCCTTTACCTAATCAGCCTTCCAAGATGCCCACACTAGGATGGGTGTAGTCGGGTAGGGAGGAGAGGGGTGGCTCACTGAGCCAAATCCATGAATTTTTGATCCTGAAAATAGGCACCCTGAATTCCTTCAGGTCTCAGATTGGAGGTCATCCCACACTACAAGAACCTAGCTTAAGCTGTCCCACATTAGTATGGCCAGGGCCGACCAACAGCATCCATTACCTTACAGAGGACTCCTAGACACACTCAACCAGCAGACAGAGGCAAACAGGCTTTCTTTATGAAGAAGAAAACTCGGCCCTTAGCTCCTTGTCTCTACTGGGCTGAAGGTGGTGTTTAACTCCTAGACTTTTCCCAATAAAGAGACCTCAGAGGCTGCCTTGCTACCTCTTCCCCCTCCTTATACAGAAATTCAGAAAAGGAAAGGAATTTGGCCAAATTCTCAACTACAACTGAAGCCTCCCAACTCCCAGTCCAGTGCTTTTTGAAGACATTTTTATGTTGCAGCTCTGGCAGGAGCTCCAGTGGGGGACAGAGATCCAGTAAAATGGGCATCATTGTCCAGAAATGCTGATTTGAAGCCCCAAGACCTACCTCTGGAACTTATTTTGTGACTTTAACCTTAGTAAGCCTCAACTGCTCCCTCTGTAATATAGGGCTGGGACCACCTACCCCCAGGATAATTATGAGGATTAAATGGAGATGAAGCCTTTGAATATGCCCAGTCTGCTGATTAGTACAAAATAGGCATTAAAAAAGGCTTGCCTGCAGAAGAAAAAAGTGAAGAATCGGGGGTTTCTCAACTGCATCCCAATAACGCAAGCCTGCTTCTGGAGAGGAGGACACCCTGGCCCATCCATGAAAAGCTCAAAACCGCTGCACCCCGCAGCTGCCCGGGGAGGGCACCAAAGTGGGTCTCAGCACAGGCTCTGCTCACCTAGAGCACCTTCTCACCTCCCTGCCTGCGGACAGAACCCAGGGAGCTACTCCTGAAGACCAGAGGGTGACAAGTGCCTGATGCCTGGTCCAGTTCTGAGGGAAATATCTATCAGAAGCAGCAGCTTCCTACTCCCTGGGGCTTGCCGGAACGGGCATCCCCTTCGAGTCACCGGTGGTGGCAGGCGCTGCTGCCCTTGCTCCAATGGCTGAGCAGAACTCATGGAGGTGTGGCACATGGATAGGAGCGAGCCCAGAGCACAGAGCACAGCCGAGGCCGGGAAGCAGTGACAGCTCCCTGAGCGCTGTGGACAGGACAGGCCCTGCGTCTGTCCGTCTGCTGTCTTTCGGTCCTCGCCCCCGGCCCTAATCCGCCCCTCGCTGGGGACTCCTCTCCTGCAGGCCGGTCCACGCGGGTTGCGCCTCTTTCCCGCCCCCTCCGTCCGGACGCTGCGGCCCGGGGTTAGGGGCGCACAGCCACCGATCAGCTCCGGGTGCGTAGTCCCTTGCCCGCCAGCCACGGAGACCCGCTCGCACGCAGGCACTCGCGCCCCTCGGTGCCTGTCACCTCGGCGGCTGTTCACACAGCCCCGGACTCGCAGCGCTGGGGGCGGGCGAGCGGGCGGCAGGTTTCTCCCGGAGAAACGGGTGTCTAGGCGCGCCGAGGTGCCGTACCTTTCTCCCCGGGTTCAGGCTCCCGCTCGCGCTCCCTCTTCTTCCCCTCTCGGTGCTTCTTGCCGCGGCCTCGGCCCTTCCTCCTGGACTCCGACATTCTGCCCGGGGTCCCAGGCGGTGGGACGGACGCGAGGCGCGGGAGGCAGGGACGGCCTGAGCTCTCCGCTGCCGCGCTGCGCCCCCGCCGCCTGCAGCCCCGCTGCCCGAGCGCGGCGCCTTTCTTATAGGCGGTCACACCCTCCGGGGGAGGGGAGCAGTGAGCCTTAACTCTTCCCCTCCCGCGCCCGCCGCCCTCGCCCCCCCATCCGCACCCGCCCTGCTGCGGGCGCCGCGGGCGGCCGGGCCTGGCCCTGGACCCCTCCTCGGGCCCACCGAGGAAGGCAGGACCAGCGCCCAGATGGAGCGCCATAGTCCTCCTAGCCGGGGAGGGGATTGGAGCTGGGCCGGGGGCCTGAGCCGTGATTGGGGAAGGGGAGTAGAGATCCCCCAGCGAGGGCCAGGCTGAGGACAGCATGGGGGTGGGGAGACAGCGAGAGTAGGGCCCAGGAAGGGACCGAAATGAAGCCCACTGGCCAGCCTAGCAGAGTAGGAAGCACTCTTGTTTTTTGCAGTCTGTCTCCACTGCTTCGTGTCCCCACCAGCTCTGTCAGCCCGCCCCGACCCTACGGGCAGTTTGCCTGTGTCTCCTCATCCCTGAAGGTCTGGCCACCACCCCGTGGTATGCCACCAACTGGGGGAAAATCTTTTATGCAAGCACCATTTGTGCTTGGCTGCGGGGGTCTCTGGCCCAGGAACCTCTCCCAGCCAGGGCGGGCTGCAGCCTGAGAGAAACCTGGGTGCCCCAGGTGGCTAGTAGCGCCCCCTCCCACACACACTGACAGCCCAGGCTGCCAGCACCAGCTGGCTCTTCTCTTCAAGGTCTCTGATGGTGAATTCAGACACTGGATCTCCCCCACCCCCTCCCCCCGCAACACATCTCTCAAAAGCCAATGGACAAGGGCTGCCAGAAAGGACAGCGTCCTGCCTCCTGCCTGGGTGTGGTGCTGAAAGGGTTACATAGCAAAGGCTCTCCCTCTTCTGGCTCCCAGAAAGCCTGAGCCTGCGGTTTGCCTGCCTCGTTCTGCCTGAGGTGTCCCCTTACAGCCATCCCAACTGGAATCCGAGTCAAAGATCATCTCAGCCAGTCCTCTGCCTCCTCAGGAGAGGGTCCCAAGGCTTCTCTGGATAGTGTCCTCCTTAGGAGGGCCTGGAGCAGGCTAGAACTCTGGGTCAAGGCCAGGGACTCTGAGGCTCCAGGGCTGCCTGGGGGCCTGGCCAGAACTTGAGGCCACACTGGGGGCAGGAGGTGGGGGTGGACATGGAACGAGAGAAGATGCAGCAGTGCCCACGCAGAGGGCTCATCTCCAGTCTCTTGGGGCCTCAAGCCTGTCCCATCAGGGGCTAGCTTTGGGAAGGCAGAGTGTAAGAGATCTCCCACATCCCAACTCAGGTACAGTGAGCACTCACTTCAATTCATGTAGTATTGCTCTCTCTCAGGTGGTGGCCAGCAGGGGTCCTGGGCAGAGCCAGACTCCAGGGCTCACTCCTGCTCCAAAATCCTACTCACTCAGCTTCCAAATTGGCATTCACATCCATCCCTCCCCAGCCACTCGGTCACTGCCTCAGTTTACACTTTCCTCCTGTCCTACAGACTCTGGTCTCCTTGCCTGAAGTCTTGCCCTCTCAGTTCTGACCTCCTCAAGGCCATCAGAGTGATCTTGCTAAAACACAAACCAGGTCCCTTTACTCACTATTGCTGAGTTAAACCTAAGCTCTTCATTGATAGCCAAAGCTCTATTCCATTGGGTCCCAGCTCAAAGCCTTCTAGCCTCTAATCCTGCACCTTAGCCACATTTACCTACAAGTCAAACACACCACATTGTCTCCTCTCCATATCTCTGCACAGACTAATCTCTCTTCCCAGAATGTTCTCCCCCCCCCCTTCCCTTCCTCCCTGCCTGGCCTGGCCAACCTCTCTGTTCAATCATTTAGCAAATATGTAGTAAGACTTATTGTGTTTCAGGCCCAGTGCTATGTGCTGGGGATTGGCTGTGAGCAAGACAAACAATGGGCCTACTGACATGAAGATGACAGTCTTGGTGGGGATGGACAAACAACTAATTACACAAATAATGAATTAATTAAAATTTGTGTTAAATATTGAGACATTCACTCAACAGATATTTCTGTATGTTGACATACAGGTTGATAGAGGAAACAGATTGTAGTGAAGAAAGTCTTTCCCTAGGAAATATTTAAACTGGGATTCAAAGAATGAGCAGAAGTTGGCCTGACTAAAGGGAGGTGGGGAAGAGCACTCTGGGCAGAAGAAACAGTATATCCAATGGCTGTGGGGCAGAAAGGAGCTTTTGTGCCTTTGCAAAACCAAAAGACAGCATGGGTATATGTAACTGAGTGTGCGTATGGGGGGTGTACGGCTGCATGTAAGGTGTGTGTGTGTGTGGTGGCACACGTGTGTGGAAGGACCCTGGAGAGGAGGCAAGCAGGGGTCAGACCAAGCAGGACACTGTAGGCCTGGTAATGGCATTGGTGATAATCCTAAGAGCAATGGTCTGCTTCCAAAACTTTTGAAGTAGTTCATGTGAGAGATGGGAGAGGGCAATGATTAGATTCTCTGCTTCCTTAGTACTTTTAATGCATATCTATACGAACACATTGGGCGGGTAGGGCAGAGCTCAGTGGTTGACCGTGTGCTTAGCATGCACAAGGTCCTGGGTTCAGTCCCCAGGACCATTAAAAATAAATAAGTAAACCTAATTACTCCTACTCCCCAAATTAAAAAATTTAAAGAACATATCTCTTTGTTTTTAGTTTCTACCTTTGTCTCCCTCACTACAGTCAGGCCCCTTTAGGGCCAGGAGCCCAGCACCTGGCATATGGGAGGTGGTCAGTAGGTCCCAGGGGACAGATCAGTGACCACCCCCCTCCTGCTAGTGAAGAATACATGGGCAGCAGCAAGACGAAACGGCTCCAAGTGGGAGCCTGTAGCCTGCTGGAGGTACCTTCTCCTGGGCAGAGCTCTGCTGGCTCAGTATCCATGCAAGATTCGAGTCGGAAGTGCCACAGGAACTCAGGGAGATGGGGTTTGAAGGAGGTCCTCCAAGGGGTTCCAGTGAATGAGGTACAGCAATGACCTGGGCACTGGCTCAGGAGACAGTGAGCAGACGAGGTTTCTGTTAGGAATCTACGGGCGCTACTGGCAGTTAACCTGGCTCACACTTCCTGGGCGCCTGGTGTGCACCAGGGCACAGCGCTGAGCACGTTATACACGTTATTTCTTGCAATGTCCACAACACTCCGGCTGGGTAGGTTCAGTCATTATCCCTGTCCTACAGAGGAGGCAACAGACACTAAGAATGATGAGATTGCTCATTCAAAGTCATGCACCTGGGAAGCTGCAAAGCAAGGACACATAGCCACCTTTCACTAGGGCCTCTTCCCCATTTCGCTCCCCTGCTGTACGCAGGCCAGAGATGCATCCTGACTAGCAGGCTGAGGCTTTTGTAAATGAGGGGAATTCACTGATGATTTCTTGAGAAAGGGAGTGACACGAGCATTAGAGAAATTCATCTGACTGGAGTGTGCAGGTTGGATGGGAAAGGGAAGGGAATAGAGGCAAGCGAACCAGTTAAGCAGGTCAACCATTCAATATCTATTTTTTAAATAGAGCCTACTGTGTGCCAGGCTCTGAACATTGCAAAGGTCAGGTAAGGAGGGCCTGAACCAGGGGCAAAGACATTGAAAATATTAGTAGTAAGAGCAGCTTGCATTAAGTATTAACTCACTTAATTCCTTCCAACAGCAGTATGGAGTAGGTCTACCATTATCTCCATTTTGCAGAGGAGGAAACTGAGGCACAGAGAGGAGGAGTTCTTTTTATTTGTCCAAGTCAGGCAACTAGTAAGAGGCAGAGCAGGGGGAAGGCCCCCGTGCAGCTCGGTGCCCAGAGCCCAGACTCTAGCGTGGCTCCATGGTGGAGCTTAAGAAAATGCGGGAAAGGAGAGCAAGGAGGGAAAGGGCCTCTTCAAGGCCGCTCGCTGGCCTCAGGCCCAGTACAGTCCCCACAGCCCTGTGACGGCCGCTCAGTGCCTTGGTCATGAGCAGGTGGAGAGAGCCACTTGGCACCACTAGGTGTGCCCGCGGGGCTCCCACTGCCCCGACCTCCCAGCTCCTGAAGCAAGGGGCTTCTTGTTGGGGGGCGGGTAGGACAGCAGGCACTCAGAGCACCCCCCTACCTGGACAAGTGTTTCTGCCAGGAGTCTGAAAATGACCCTGGGGGCCAGGGCTGTTGCCATAGGAATGCCTTCCTCTTACCACAGGTTGTGCAATGCCCCGTACAACCTCATGTGGGAGTGAGCTGAACCTGGGGACAGGTCCAGAGACCGCATCACCCAGAAAAGAATCCTCTTGCCCACCCTGGTTTCACAATGGGACACTAATAGTAACATAACAAGTTAATTCAATTCCTTTAAGGAGCAAAAACACAATGTTTAACTGGCTTACAAACTTTTTTTTTCCTTTTTAATATTTTCCCCTCCGCTTTGAGGCTGTGCCATGGGCAAACTTTGAAGTTCAGCAAAGTTTAGACTTGTTTGAGTCATGTGCAAAAATGCCTTTGAGTGAAAAGGGGGGAAAAAACTACCCTTCCCCCCATCTGAGACTTTGGGGCGCCAAGAGAATTACCTGTAAAATGCTCCTGGAAAGGGGTCTCGGGGACTCATAGCCAGATGGGATCCTCCAGGAGAGCATCAGTGACCTCAGGCCAGGGAGAGTCCTTAGGGCCACCTCCAGCCCCAGGAAAGGGCACCCCTGAGCATGTTCACCTGGGAGTTAAAAGTCCTTGAGGAGGATGAGGCTACCCTTATTTAGCTCCCCCATTTTAGCGCCTCCAAGTCACAAGGCTCCTCTCCCTCACTCCCACCCAGTGAGGCTGCCAGGGGAGGAAACAGATCAATGCCACTCCCTGCAGGACCAGAGAAATTCCCAGTCACCCTGGAGGATTATGCAAGGGCCTGGGAAGCCCGTTACCCCATGACTCCTGGAGACAGTGGGATCCTGTCTAGAGCCAGGTGTGCCCTGAGGAGCACCTGGGGGCCAGTCCCAGCTCACCAGGCCCATAGAGCGCCTCTCCCAGGACCTGAGCCTGGCCTGGAGCTTCAGCAACCCTATGAGCCACGATGGATTTCTTCTCTCACACAGGCTCACTCATGCCCCCACCTTCCTCTTGATGGCCTGCAGAGAACCAGGCAAAAAGAAGGGAGCTGCAGAGTTTGGACAACAAGGGGCTGGGTTCGATGCTAGGACACCTGGGTTTGGGCCCAGTTCTGCCCCTGAGATTAGGTTACTCTGAGAAGATCCCTTTCCAGATCACCAGGGGCTCAGGCTACAAAACGGGGAGAAACGCCCCCAGTGCCCCCAGATCTCTCCACCTGGGAAGGCCACAGGAACCTGGGGGATTTGAAGGAGAAAGACGGTCAAGATCATTGTCGAAAAGCACTTGGTTGCCAGGTGAGAATGCCTCTGGAGCCACACACAGCCCTGTAGACCCCGGCTCTTCCCCTCCGAGTTGTGCCTGCCCGCTCAGTACGTACCCTCACACCCACGTTGAGGTGCACGAACTTCCCTAAGCCCTGGTACCGCAAAGAAGACTGAAATCAGTCATCCCAGCCAGGCTCCAAACCAATCCTCCTTGGACTGTCATGTTCTGAATATGACTTGGTTTCCCCTTAAAAAAAAAGGGGGGGTGGTGGTCCACAGGACTTTCTCACAGAGATTTCACTAAGTGGAGGAGGAAATGCATTTCTAATCTTCCAGAAATGAGGACATTTGAAAAGGGCCCAACCTTGGGCAGCTCCCTAGGCTCAAATACCCATGCCAACAGTACCAAGGTACAGGGCCACACTTCCCTGCCGTGCCCTTTTGACCCATCCCCTTCCCCTTGGCTCCCATGGGACATAGGTCAGCTGTTCCAGAGCTGGAGCTGGGTCCAGCTGGGAGGGCTGATGGGTGGGCATCCCTGTTTCCACTCCCATCATTTAGAAGTTTCTTTCTGCCTCAGCCCACCCAAACCCAAGCCCAGGAGAGAATTCACACTCCAGCTCAGGAGTTTCTCCTTTGTTTCAGACCCTCTCTGGAGAGAGAAGGAGGCAGAAGGGAAGGGGCAGGCCCATCCCAGGAGGAGCCCCAGGACAAGCTGAGGGGCCTATGAGAGAGAAGAAAGCATTGGCCAAAGAGAGGGTGGGGAGACTCCCCTGGCTCCAGGGGCCAGGAGAAGAAAGCCAAGGCCACAATGGGAGAGCAAACCAGGGGAGAGGTGAGGCGACTGGCAGGCCTGGGCAGAGCTAGAAGCAGGACGGAGAGAGGAAGTGGGAGCCTCCAGCAGCCCCGGTGATGAGAGGGGGCTGGGGTGTAAGCAAGATGACAAAGAAGTATGAAGCCAGAGGGATTTGGGCCAGGTGCTTACTTCCAGTGTTACTCTGCTGGGTGCCCTTGGGCAAGTCCCTTTCCCTCTCTGGCCTGCCTTCCCATATGGAAAATGCAAGATTGGATAGAGAGATCCTCCCATGACAGGAACCTAAGGGTTCCATGTTTGCCAGCAAGAGGGGAGGAGGCCGGTGGCAGAGAGGTGAGTGGCCCCCAGACTGACAGGTGGGGAAGAGATGTCCTTGGTCCACAAGCCCTTCTCCCAGCTGCACGCTTCCCCTCAGCCCTTTCCTTCGGTGGCCTCTTGGCCCGGCAGAAGCCCTCTGAGTTACTTCTCCTGGGCTGCAGGGAGGGAATCGGGCTGGCAGAAAGCCTGGGGCCCACGGGTCAGGCCCTGCTGCAGGAGGCTATGCCATCCTGGATTCCTGCTGCCACCCTCTTCCAGGGCATGGCCTTGGGGCAAATCGCCCTGTCTGAATGAAAACACCTGGAAGACTCTGGCACTTCATCTTGTGTGACCCAGAGCCCCACTTCTCCCCGGGGTGAGAGGTGGGAGCCTGTCTACCTTTCCCAGGGTGTGTGTGTGGGGGTGTGATTCAGTCCTTCCGCCTGCCTCCTCCTTCAAACTAACTGCATAATTACCCAGCAATAATAGTAACTGGCACTTACACACCAAGCTCTGTGAGAGTACATTATTTATATAACGGCATAACGACTTGTCTGCTGGCCTAGGGGCTGTGGGGACCATGTACAAGGTCTTAGCTACTGTCTACACCATCTGGGTGACGCAATGACCGTATGGATTAGCAACCCATGATTCCCAGAAGTAACTATCCCTCGCCCTGCCTGTCCTGTCCTAGTGTAGCCAGGGTAACGAGGAGCCAGCCTTCTTACATGGAATTGGCTCACATCTCTCCATCCACTCTAGGAGGTCAGGCTGGAGGGGCCAGCATCCTTTCCAGTCCCCTTGAGGACTGAGGGGGCTCCTCTAGAAGGCTGCAGTCCCTCTCTAGGTAGAGGGAATTCAAGGGAGGCTGGCAAATTTGGAGAGACTCTTGGTTACCACCCAAGGAAACAAGAGGCCTTGCCCAATATAGGTATTTGTGAGCCTGGAGGCAAAAAATTCTCTTCTCTCTCTCAGCCCTGCCCAGCCCAGCCCTGCCCAGCCCAGCCCTGCCACCCCAGGCTTGGCTGCTGCTGGGACCACAGCCCAGCTTCCCTGGCCTTGTCTGCTGCTTTACAGGCCAGACGTGGCCCTCTTAGGAATTCCCAATGGGCAGCTTCACAGATGCTAATTTCATGGTGGCTGTGGCAGGCCTCAAGGACCCTGAAGACCCAACTCTGGCCCTATTTTCTTTCTTCTTACTACCCTAAATCACCACTTTCCTTCTCCTCAGAGCCCCTATTCACAGCTTATGATGGTCCCAGCACTAACTATAAAGCAAGAACCATGAAAACTTCTGGGCAGTTGGCTCTTGGAGCTCCTTGGAGCTGTGAGTCCCATAATTCACTCCAGAGCAGAATCTACATATTTCAAGTAGAAATGATATCAAGTCAGGGCCAGGAAATGCAAGTTCTCCTTTCAGCTTGGCCAGATTTTTTTCTGGTGGTTTCTAGGGAAGTCAGATTTTCCCTCTGGGCCTCAATATGTGCTTACCTGTGAACCAAGGGAAACCAGGAGCAATAAACCTTCTAGCAATAAACCTTCAAAGAAGAGTTTGAGTCTCCAAATATGTTCCCATCTCTGGGAACTTCACCCCTTGCCATCAGCTGTTGTCCTTAGAGCTGACTCTCTAGCAGCTTCCCTCCCACCTTTGGAAGGTCAACCATTCGTTTCTGGAAAACTCTCCTCGTGTAAGCCCAGCCCGTGGGTGTACATGGGGATGCCCATGCGAACCAGCAAGCGTGCACATGGCCTCAGGAGCTCTGAGCACTTGTACCTGCGTTGGATACTGCAGACTCCCTTGCAGTCTTCCAAGGGCCATAGCAGCGCATCAACCACCCTCCTCCCAGCATCGTAACAATGAGGAGGAGGAGGTCAGCGCTGGTGACTTCAGTGGCCCTCTTGCACCCATACTCCCCCCTGAATCTGTTTGCTACACCCTGTCCCAGTCACACCCAGGCTTCTGGTGAATATGACTCCCTCCCCAACTCACTCTGAAGCAGTGGGTTCTGAAAACCGTGGTCAGTGAAGTGCCCACCACAAGCCTTGGTCTAATTACCCACGTTGTTCTGGGTTCTGAATGATGTCCAGTCAAGGGCTTCCTTGATGTGCTTTTATACACAGACTTCCCCCAAATCAACCTGCAGCTCCAACCCCACCCACCCCATCTCATAGTCCTTGGGGCTCACCTCTGGGCCACGAGCTTCAATAGCTCAGCTGCCTGAGGGGATCCCCAGCAGCAGAGCCTTTGTGTCCTCTCTGCCTTGCTTTGCGTGCTCCTTAGAGTCAGACATGGATGGCTCAGCGCCTGCTCTGCGACAGGCATCCTGGACCCAAAGGTCCTGTCCTCAGGAGCTCATGGTTTAGAGGGAGGATAACTTTTTCAGATGGACAAAAATCACACCATAAGACAGCAGCAGCAATTTATGGATAGTGTCCTACGAGACGATCAGACTAAATATCCCAGAAATTCCTTGGGGAGAGAATGAGTGTGACCTGGGGTGATCGGTCAGGGTGGGCTTCTTATAATGGAATGGAAGGTTCCAATTAGCAGGAGGGGTTGGAGGTGGGATGCAAGCTGGAGATGGGAGTGTGGATGTCAGAGGGAGGTACGCTGACTTACAGAGGCAACCAGGATGCCTCACACTCCACACCTAGGCCTTCTGGCCATTTCTGTTTCCCTTCCACCTCAGCATCAGGGCCCACACATTTGGAGGGGGACTTCAGGCCACCCTGGGCCTGGAACTCAGTCCCACTTAGAGCTCCCTTCCTCTAGCTGCTTTCTGGGGTTCCACAAAGAATGACACCCCCTCCGCAAAATGCACGTGTGCACACATGCACACCCACCCTGAAGACAACAGCTTCGTGAGCTTTTCTGTTCAATCCCCCAGGATCCTCCCACTAGATAGATATTCTTTCTCTCACTCTCCCTCATTCACTCAGACCCGCATGCACCTCACAGCCTCATCCCTCCCATCACAGTTCTCCAATCCATTACATAACTCTGTTTGGGATTATTTTTGCCTGGAGGTATGAGCTGCATTTCTGCATATTTAAGCTGTCCTTGATTCATTCCTGCCCGTTTCTTAGTTCTGTTTGCCCAGGTGCCCGCCCCACCCACGGGCTCTGAGGCCCCTGGGAACATGCCCACTTTGGGCTCAGCCTGCCTCGCAGCGACTGGCTGCTCCACTCCAGGTCTAGGAGAGCGGACACAGAGCCACACGGTCCAGCCCCTGGGGGGGGTCCCTAGGCCAGGGGAGGCCCTGGGGCTGGTTACACCAGAGTCACAAAGACTCTGATACCTTCCACCATCTCCTTTCTTCCCTCCTAGTGAGCCTTGGCCCTTGTATCTCCAAGTCTTTTTCCACCCCCATGGTTGCACTCCGACTCTCTGGCCCCAGGGTGAGGCCCCAGTAATTCAATGGGGAAGGGACAGTGGGAGGAAAGACAAAATGCTAATTAATGGTTTGTTTCCTATTAGCTTTTTACAAACAGGATGGTTTGATGTAATTACTGAAATGGTTACAAGGGGGCTCTTGTTGCATTGTAAAATAATTATCTGACAATCATTTTATTTTTAAGAGCTCATTACCCAAGAGGCTGGAACTCACTCTTCAGCCTTTTCTCTTGCTGCGGGATGGGGTGACTTGGTGGGGTGCCTTTTCGCTTGGGGTCACCAGTTGATATAAGGATTCAGCCCAGCAGTTTCCATCTACTATGAGCAGCCAGTGCCATCTGAGCTGCCAAGGCATGCTAGGCTTGTTGGTGACCAGAACCCCCAAGTTCTGCCCACATTACAGTGTCTCATGCAGGCCCCTGATTGATGGGGTCCCCAGGGAGGACATTGAACTCCTCAGGAGAGACTGCCACCTGAATTTGGCTCCTCGCGTGCCAGCACTAACCTCCACCCGCTGTATCCTCTGCTTGAAGGCTCTGTTCAAATGCTACCTGCTCAGTTACTTTGCTCATACCATGTGCCAGGCTGGGCCAACTGCGTGTCTCTCTCATAACTAGGCTGAGTATTGTTACCTGATTTACAAGCAGCAGAATTATTTAACCTAAAAGTTTATGAAAGGCTGTGTGGTGAATTCTAGAGGATAATCTAGTTAAAATGAAAGGATCATGGTAACATTTGTGTTGCAAAGATGAGATGGGAGTATAGGAATACTTCCCTGGAATATGGGACAGCCTGGACAGTGGCACAGAGTGGGAATGGGCAGAGTGGGTTCAGAGAATGATAACCATTCCAAGGTGGTGGACATAAAAGACACACAGAGGGAGTCATGGGAGAGACGGCTGGGGAAAGTGGGTGGGAACCAGGCAGCTTAGAGATCTCAGAACTCGTGCCAAGGAAATGAGAGGACATAGAAGATTTCTGAGCAAGGAGGTGACCCAACCCAAGTTCTCCTTTTGGAGGCTCATCTGGCGGCAGTGTGCAGGGCAGGATGGAGCAGGGGGCATCTTAAGACAGCAAGATTGATCAGTGCAACATTTTTCCACAGTGGGCTGTAGCCACCTGCTATAGGCTCACTGGGGTGCTTCCTACAAATGTGGAGTACTGATCCCATCGAAGACATTCTGAATAATAGTCTCTGGGGTGAGGCCAGACCCAGTATTTGATGCAGATGGCATATGAAACACACTTTGAGAAAACTGGCCCTAGGGAATCCAGTCCTCACTGCTCAGGCATTTAGAGCCTTCTGCAACCTGTCCCCACCACCCTTTTTTTCCTTTCAACTGTATTTTTTAAGTTAATGGAGACATAATTCATATACCATATAAATGACCCTCTTAAGTACACAATTTTCTCTTTTGGGGGGTATATTCAGAGTTGTGCAACCATCACTACAATTAATATTAGAACATTCTCATTACTCCCAAAAGAAACCCTGCATTCTTTAGCACCCCTCCTTTTCCCCATGCCCTGCAACCCTAGGCAACCACTGATCAATTTCTGTCTCTATGGATTTGCCTATCCTGGACATTCCATATAAATGGAATCATACAACATGTGTTTTTTTGTGACTGGCTTCTTTCACTTAGCATATTGTTTTCAAGGTTCATCCATGTTGTAGTATGTATCAGTACTTCATTCTTTTTTATGGCTGAGTAATATTCCATTGTATGTATACCACATATTGCTGGGTCATATGATAACTCTGTTTAACCTTTTGAGAAAGTATCATACTATTTTCCAAAGCAGCTGTACATTCTCACTAGCATTTATGAAGGTCCCAGTTTCTTTGTATCTTTGTCAACACTTGTTATTATCTGACTTAAAAAAATTGAAGTATAGTTGACTTACAATGTTGTTATTTTCTGGTGTACAACATAGTGAGTGATTCAGTTATATATACTTTTTCATTATAGGTTATTACAATCTATTGAATGTAGTTCCCTGTGCTACACAGTAGGATCTTGTTTATCTATTCTGTGTATAGTAGTTTGTATCTACTAACCCCAAACTCCCGATTTATCCCTCTCCCCTCTTCCCCTTTGGTAACCATAAGTTTGTTTTCTGTGTCTGTGTATCTGACTTCTTGATTTTAGCTATCCTAGTAGGTGTGAAGTGGTATCTCACTATGTGTTTTTTTTTTAAGTAGCTTTATTGAGATATAATTCATATACCATACAGTTCACATTTATACATTTCAGTGGGAATATTTCATTATTTCATTGTGGTTTTGATTTGCACTTCCCTGATGAATAATGATGTTGAGCATCTTTTCTGGTATACATTGACCATTTGTATATCTTCTTTGGAGAAATGTCTATTCAGATCCTTTGCTTATTTTTAATTGGATCATTATCTTTTTATAATTGAGTTGTAAGATATATGTTTATATATCTATATCTATATATTATATATTTATCTTTTTATATATATTTATATCTTTATATATTATAGATACACATCTCTTATCAGATATATGATTTGCAAAACTTTTCTGTCTGTGGGTGTCTTTCACTTTTCTTGATGATAGTCTTTGAAGCACAAAAATTTGTAACTTTGATGAATTCCAATTTACCTATTTTTCCTTTGGCTGCTTGTACTTTAGCTATCTTTTTAAAGAAACCATTACCTAATCCAAGGTGACAAAGATTTGCCTACTTTTTCTTCTAAGAGTTTTCTATTTTTAGCTCTTACATTTTAATCTTTGATCCATGTTGAGTCAATTTTTGTACATGGTGTGAGGTATTCTTTTCCATTTGGCTATTCCAGTTGTACCAGCACCCTTGTTACAGAGGCTATAATTGCATTTTCCATCATTTCTTCTCAGTGATTACGTGCACTGCAGTCTCAGAACCATGGGATTAGAGGATACAGCACTAGGCTAGGCAGTGGGTGAGGGGGTCTAAACTTTGTTGGTCATATTAAGTATTGAGATAAAAGGACAGATGAGAGATATAAGGATGAGGGAAATGGGAACACAGGTGAAAGAGTGGTTGTAGTGACCCATTAAAAAGCTGAGGATGACAATACCGTGATTACACCTTTTCTTCACACTCTCTTACAGCTTAAAACACATTTCCACATACCTTGTCTTAGTCCTCTTAGAGAGGTAGAGAGGGCATTACTGTCTCCGTGAAAAACAAGTGAGGAAACTTAGGGTCCAAGATTTGTGGTTACTAAGCAGCCAAGACAAGCCCCAAGATTCTGAACATCAAGGACTAGAACACTGATGGAAGTTGGGAAAACGGGGGGAAGAGCTACTTGAGTTGCTTGGACAGGTGGGATTCAGGCTGCCAGCAGGACATGACTAGCAGATATCTGAAAACGCAGCACCTGAGTGGGCTTAAGAGGTTGGACTTTGAAGATGGGGTTTGAGGAGTCACTGTTGAAAGGCATCAGTAAAGTTGTCAGGGCAGGCAAGCCTGCCGGAGAGAAACTGTAGACAGAAAAGAGGAAAGCTGGGGCAGGTACTTGTGGGAAGAGACCTATATTTAGAAGCCAGGAAGAAATCACAGTGTAGAGGCCAGGACGGGTCAAAACCGTCAATGATAAAAGGGCTAGGAGAAGAATTTTCTGAGAATAATAGGGTGGGTCGACCAGTAGCAAACACTGAATAGATAGCCAGGAGGGTGAAAACTTCCAAAAGGCAAGGTGAGTGGATAGAGTGGGTGGCACTGGGGGAAATGTCACAGATCGTTGTTTTGAAGAGTTGGTCAATGAATCACACTCCAGTGCTTGATGGGATTGTGGTTTTTGAAGGAAATACTTCTTGAATCATTTTGTGAAGCAAATAATCACTCTCTAACCAGTCAGTCTCTATCTATCTACCTATCTATCTACCTATCTATCTATCTGAATTTTCACATAAAAGTTTTGCTTAAAGCTAGCTATGTCTGCCTATGGAAGGGATCACAATGTGCTTCTGAATGATAATCCTTCCAAGGACAGAGGAACCAGGTTAGGTTTCTACAGTATGAGTGCAGATTAAGCAAGCAATTCTGACTTTTGAGCTTACATTCAAAGTCAGGGAAATGGCAGGTATGGGGCCACTAATCCTCCCTCCCCATGAACCCATGGGTCTCATATAGCCCTGTGTTTCTAAGAGCAAGAAGCACTTGCCAGGACTTGGTCCTTGTGTTTAGCTTGTATGCATTAATGCTGCTTGAGAAAATGATCTTCAAGGTTCCCTGAATCTCTGTAGCTAAATGATACTCTGGAGAGGGGAGGCCATGGGAGGTGACAAGATGAAATACACGATGTTAGAGCGATCAAGCATCTGGAGACAGGTATTGGATACTCTCTTGTTCCACATCTTAGCCCTTATGGGTTCGGTTTGTATCAGGGTAGAGGTGGGGGGTGAGTTATAAGACTAAATGCCTGGCTTTGTGATAGTTTGATTCAACTGAGCAGGGCTCTCTGAGCATCTAGTTCAAGCAAGCTCAGCACAGTGGGGGAGACAGTGATGTTGAAGACAATCTGGTCTTGAGCAGCTCACAACTGCCATACTAACAGACAAGAGATGTGGTCTCTTGCATATACTTGGCAGGCAAATATTTGTGAAAACAAAACTGAATTAAAATGGACAATGCAGTGCTGTAAAAGAGAAGCAATGAATGTACACCGTGGAATATTAGGTAACCATTTCAATGACAAATATGTTGGCGATGTCAGAGTATGAAGATTGTAAATATAGTGATTGAACAGCAGAGACAGCTGTGCAAGGCTCTCAACCAAAATCAGAGAGACTGTAGATGGCAGTAAGGATTTATAGGTCTAGTGTTCCATAAGTTTTCTTCCTATAAACTAGCCTAGGTTCCTAATAAAAATGAGTGGTCTGGAAAACAGGTGCTATAGAACCATAGAGGGTGGAGTGGTCTTGGAAGAATGAGGCTACAGCTGGGCCTTGATGGATAGGTGAAATTCTCCCAAGCCAAAGAGGGTAAGGGAACATTCCAAACAGAGAGAGTAACATATGCAAGGGTTCACAGGCAAGAATGTGTAGACTCTAACAAGGCATAGCGAGCAAGCCAACTTAGCTTGGAAAAGTAGATGTAGACCCTGATGTGAAGGCCAACCTAAGGTGTCTGGATTCTGTTTTATAGGCTGAGGTGGGTTCCTGAGGGTATTGGGCAGCAGTTCTCAATTTTCACATTTGTGAGGATTAAATGAGTTAATCCAGGTAAAGTCCTTAGATCAGAGCTAAATGTTTGTTTATCATCATCATCATCATCTTTGTGGCTTGTCTCCCAAATAAACCATAAGTCTCTTGAGGGCAGGAATTCCACCTTCAAGAGAAGGAGGGAAGTTGGGGGGTGATCAGACTCATAATGTCAGAGAAGACTTTCCAGCATAAGTCATGGCTTCTCTGAGACCTTGAAGACATTAATCAGGTATGAAGAAAGGGGTATCTGGAGTGGAGATTGAGGGAAGAGAAAGGAGACTGTTCCAGACAGAGGAAACAGCATATAGGAAAGCCCAAAGGAGAGAAAGTACATGAAACTGAAAAAAGTTTAGTTTTTTAGAAAAAAGATTTCTGAAGGAAATGATAAAATGGTGATAGCAAGACTGCAGGATACGAGGTTGGTATACAAGAGTCAGTCACTTTCCTATGTACCAACAATTAACAAGTGGAATTTGAAATTTAAAATGCATTACCATTTACATTGGCATCCCCCCAAATGAAATACTTAAATATAAACCTAACAAACTGTGTGCAAAACAAAACTCTGATGAAAGATATCAAAGAAGATCTAAGTAAATGGAGAGATATTCCACATACACGGATGGGAAGAACTCAGTGTTGTGAAGATGTCAGTTCTTCCCAACTTGATCTATACATTCAACACAATCCAATCAGAATCCCAGCAAGTTATTTTCTGGATATTGATGGACTGATTCTAAAGTTTATATGGAGAAGCAAAAGGCCCAGAATAGCCAACTCAACACTGAAAGAAAAGCACAAAGCCAGAGGATCGACATTATTTAAGACTTACTGTAAAGCTACAGTAATCAAGACAGTGTAGTGTTGCAAAAGAACAGACAAATGGATAAATAGAACAGAAGCCACATAATCAACTAATCTTTGACAAAGGAACAAAGGCAATACAATGGAGCAAAGATGGTTTTCTCAATAAATGGTGCTGGAACAACTGAATATCCATGTGCAAAAGAATCAGTCTAGGCATAGACATTTCGCCCTTCACAACAATTAACTCAAAATGAACGATAGATCCAAATGTCAAATGCAAAACTGTAGAACTCCTAGCTCTCATGTCCTGTGCTGGTGCCAAAGAACTAGGGAGCTCTGGCTCTCTGGTACTTAACTTGAGAAAAAGCCCTTGGGGATCAACCTCCAAGTGCTCAGCCAAACCCAGAGCCCCAATTATAATTCATAAGCCTGACAAACAAGAAACGAGCAAAATCCTGAGGGCTGATGGGATCCATTTGGCCTGCTGGGAACTGGCACTCATTGGACCTGTAAGCTCCCTGAAAGGAGCAGCAGCTCAGATACCTGAGCGCTACCCAAACAAGTGGTTCCCAGGCACCTATGACCAGGTGGCTTCATGCTGCAATGGCAGTCCTATTGGTCATTTCCCCCTAATGCTAGTTGCCAACAGGGCTAACTGCAAAGACTAACTCTGATAGCTCCCAGTAGCATATCTCGTGCCGAAGACTCCCAACTGCAGGATGGTAAGAGGAAGCAAAGAAGAGAAGATAGCAAGCAGTCCAGGCAGGGTCCAGTCCTGCCCAGGATCACTGGGATGGATGAGTGACTCCACATCCCATGTTCTGCTGCCACCTCCCACAGCCCCACAGCCTAGGCACTGAAGGCATCTTGTGTGTGGGGGTGGGGTTGGGGGGCATTGCTGATCCTGGATCGTGGAACAGCCGTAGCTGTCTGGGCTCAAGCATCTTTGGTGGATTTCCATTTCTTCTGATCAGAACTGAACTCTCTTTAATGAAACATCCTGGCGCTAAATCAATTAGCTTTTGACAAGAATAAATCTTTTGGGTTTGTGAGACAATATCAAACATGCAGAATTTCTGGTAAACGAGAAAAAGAAAAAACCCTGAATATTTTTCTTAAGGGCAGTGAATTATGCCTTCCTGGTTGTGTCCTACAGAATTACTCAACCGGCTTGTTCTGTTTTAATTAACCCAGCTAATAACTTGCCTGTTGGATTCCCTTGTTCATAACTTCTGGGTTTCACATAATAACGTGTTTGTTTCTTCCTTTGTGTTCTAATGAAATGATAATAACCTTCCCTGGCATTCATTTCATCCTTAATATCCGGAGATTTCATTAATATAAACCCTCTTTCCATCTGCTCTCACTCCCTTTTAAAGGAAATATTTCTGTGTTCTCTTTACTTGTCTTCTTTGGGGAGGCTCAGCTAATCTCCTCTTTCCTCCAGAAAGAATCTTTCTGTAAGGCTTCCCTGGGCCGATGGGGCTTGGCACAGGCTCCATCAGCCACCTCCCTTTCCAGGGCCTCACTGATGTGTCTTCACTGCTGCTTCTGGGACAAAGACCATTGCTCACTTGGAGCCTGATTCTGGGTGGAAGGCAAGGGTGCTAAGGGGCTAACAACTTTTGGGGTGAAGTCGAGGTAAAAGAGTGAAAATGATATTGGTGTGGGCATCCTGAGAATAGATGGTGACCACTGCCCAGGGCTTGCCCGAGTCTCGGGACAGTAGGAGATGTCATGACCAGATGCAGCCCGTGGGGAGGACACTGGGAGGCAGGAACAAGAGGAAAGCCTGAGGTCAAGGAAGGTGTGCGTCTAACCAAGGGATTGGGAGAAAGTAGGGATGGCGCAGTCTGTCTGCTCAGCAGTACTTTCTGCTGCTGTTTGTCTGTCTTCTTTCTTGTTTTCTTGGCCAGGAGCTAAATCTTGCCTACAAACCAGTGTCAAGGTAGAAAAATTCTTATGGGGTGAGCATCCTGGGTTCATGATGCTGCACCAGAGAATCTAGTGGTGACCACCGGCACCGCATAAACGCTGCACTTCCTCGCACACAGTCTGCTCTCGCCACTGTGCTGGGGCCGGGGAGCCCACTTCTGCCCTCACGAGGCTTCTATGCTGGTGGGAAACTAAGACGATGCTCCCCAAAGCACTAGCAATCCCAGATCCTGAGGGCTGGGCCTGCCGAATGTGGCTGCCCTGAAGGTCACAGGAAGGGAAACTTGCAGCCAAGTGGCCAGGAAAGGCTTCCCCTCTTTCCTGGTGACTGTTTCTTTGATTGCTACTCCCATGTAGCCTAGAAGCCTCTCCGGAGGGCCTTCCATTCTGTATTTCGGCTAGAGCCCTGCGAAGGGGAGAGGCACCCCTGGGAGTAGAGCAGTTCAGGCCTTTGATCCAGCCCATGGAGGAGAAAAGCAAAGACCTGCAGCCAAACCAAGGGAGGGGGAGGGGGAAACCACACTGGCAGAGGCTGTGGGTAAATGCCTGCAGCAAGGCTCCTGAGGTGTGTAGAGGACTCTGCGGGGTCCAAGAGCTGGAGGGACGACACAGGGCACTATTCTGGTCCATCTTCCTTCAACTGTCGGGTCCCCACAGCCCAGCAAGCCTCAGCGCTGCACTCGCTCCATGGGGTCTTCCAAGCAGCCACCCTCAGCACCTTTACCTTGTTTCCTTCCACCCAGCCCCTGCCACATTCACCCAGCAGACACAGCAAACGTGGCCATTGCAGCCTCTGAGTCATCCCGTCGCCCCTAACATGGCAGCAGGGTGTGCGGGAGAGTTCAGAACCTTCTTCTGACACAGGAAGAGGGTAAAGAAGAAACTTGACCATCCACAACAGACTTACTTCTTCAGGTGCCAAGAGAGAACGTGCCACATGCTCTCGCCGCCCTGCTGGGGTCGGTATGCATGGGTATCTTGGCTTCCTGCATGTGACAGTTGCCTCTGCACTTTCTGAGCCAGGCCTGGGTGCCAACCAGGGTAGGCTGACACTACAGAGGTGGCACTCGTGCCTGAGTCCTCTGTGGGGAGCAGTGCTCACGGGGCTCAGTCACACATGATCGTATAAGCCGAGCTCTCAATGGCCCTCCAAGGCAGCTACCCCTTCCTGATTCTCCCTGCTTCCCAGACCCCAGGCTGGCTGCAGTGAGCGATGGTGCTGTGCTTACAGCCTCAGTAGCCTGGCCCCTGGCTGCGCAGTCTGTCCAGAGGACAGAGCCGTGGCTTCCATCAGGTGTATACTGAGCGGGAAAGAGCAGGGCTCTAGTGCAGAGGTACATCTGTGCTGTTCTGCTTCCTTCCTTCGTTGGTCTGGAAGTGGTCAGCCTCTAGGCTCATGCAAGTCTGCCTCCAGCCCAAAGGTGATAAATGAATGCCCCTCCAGGGATGGAACCCACACTCCCTCTTCTTTGGAAGATCTGATCAAGCATTAGGTCCCATCCATGAGGTGCATTACCTGAGCTCACCTTCCAAGCACATTCCATCCAGATCTTCCACCAGGCAGTTGGACACAGCACCCTCTGTGACCATGGAAGGAAGAAAAGCTGCCTGGCTCCCAAGGGCATGGAGCCCAGGGTCTGCGCCAGCCACCTTCTACCAGGACTCCACTGTTGGGATGTCCCTAATGGTAGAGTAAATTTCTCATACAGTACTGTTTTAAGGGGCGAAGAAGAGCCTAATAAAAGGATGCGGTACCTGGCAAGGGTCATTGCTGCCTCCCTAGGACACCATACTGGGAGAGCGCATAAGTGGGAGTAGCAGTCTCTCCTCCCTCCCCGCTCCTACCCCTGTGGTTATTCTTGGTTCACTCTGGCCCCAGACGCCTCACCCCTGCCCTATGGCCCCATCCTCTTCGGAACACTCACTGTCGTGAGCTCTAGGCAGCTCCTCTCCCCTCACCCTGCTTTTAATCTCCCTCCTGTACCTGAAGCCCTCCAGTTCCCTGCTTAGAGGCTGTGGGGTTGCTTCTCAAAGAGTACATCAGGCAGGAAAATGAAAACTATAAAAAAAGAAATCTGGCAAAGCCTACAGGACAAGTTTTGAATACTCTCTGGCCCCACTCTCCCCTTATCTCATGTCCAGAGAGAACTGTACCCAGAATTACTCTGCTGACCTTGGATGGGATGGCCACTAGCTCACAACTTTGCCTGCCCTCTCCCTGGTAGGCCAAGATGTGGTCTTTACAGAGATGGGGCACTCTGTCCCTCCTCTGCCCCTTGCCCTAGGAAAAGCTTGTCTTAGAAAACAGAGCCATCTCAGTCCTCACATTGACACCCCACTGCGTGCCCTGCAGTCCTTCACCATTAGCCAAAAGCAAAAGGCAAAAAGGAGTACCCCACCCCCATTGTGCAGCATGCCCGTAGCCAATACTCTCATGCCTGGAACAGCCATCATGACAAAACAGGAAAGATAACAAGATGAGCGTGAATGCCTGGGCCCTGAGTCCCAACATCCAGGCAAGCTGTGGGACTTGCCCAGTTCATAGCAATGAAGTCAAGTCAACCTGACAGCCTTCCCAGGAGCTCCACTTTTCTGCAACGGTGAACACTGTGGGCCACTTCCTTCCTCAAAGACTCCCCTCCCGTGTCTCTCTCTCTCCGGGCAACACTCTCTCTCCTGGTTCTCCCAGCTTTCTGAAGCCTGTTTCTCTCTCTCCTTCGGTGATAGACTATTCCTTTTTCTCTCACTCTGTACATGTAAGTGCTTCTCAGGCTTCTGCCCTTGGCTCATTCATCTATTCATTTATTCATCTCTTCTGCAAGGATATGAGAGCTGCTCTGGGCCAGGTATTAGGCTGGGCATTCGCCACTTCTTTCTCACTCCCCCATCAAGGACTTCCACAGCCCTCACAGCGGCAACCACGGCTTCTCTTGGGACAGCCCAAGTGTGTTTCCAACCCTGGCTTCTTCTTTCTCTTTATTTTAGCTTAAAACAACCTTGTATATTTTTTAACTCTTTCTTTTTTTCTTTAATCGAGGTTTTGTTGATCTGCAATGTTGTATTCGTTTTTGGTATACAGCATAGTGATTCTGATATACATATTCTTTTTCATTATAGGTTATTACAAGCTATTGCAGTTTCCTGCACTATACATTAGGACCTTTTTGTTTACCTATTTTATATATAGTAGTTTATATCTGCTAGTCCCAAATTCCTAATTTATCCCTCCTCCACTGTTTCCCCTTTGGTAACCAAATTTTTTTTTCTGTGTCTATGAGTCCCTTTCTGTTTTGTACATAAGTTCATGTGTATCATTTTTTAGATTCTACATATAAGTGATACGATATTTGTCTTTGTCTGATTCACTTCCCTTAGTATGATAATCTCTAGGTCCATCTATGTTGCTGCAAATAGCATTACTTCATTCTTTTTCATGACTGAGTAGTATTCGCGCACGTGTGTGTGTGTGTGTGTGTGTGTGTGTGTGTGTGTGTGTGTGTATACATCTTTATCCAGTCATCTGTTGATGGACATTTAGTTTGCTTCCATGTCTTGGCTATTGTAAATAGTGTTGCTATGAACACTGGGGTGCAAGTACCTTTTCAAATTAGAGTTTTCTCTGGATATATGCCCAGGAGTGGGAATCTTGGCTTTTTCTGATGGTCAATCCTGTGTTCTTAACTCCAGCTGGATACTGGAAGATGAAGCTCAGACACTACAAATGGAACTTAACATCTCCCTCAGCCTGCTCCTTCTGCCTCTGCCTCTCTGAGTTCTGTTACCCACCTCAGCATTTTCTTGGCCACCAGAGCTGACAATCAGGAATTGTCTCTGACTCACATTCAGTCACTGGCTGTGCCCGGCTAGTTCTGCCAGCACAATGTTTCATCTAACACATCTACCCCTTCTCTACTCATTCTCATCACTACCACCACAGTCAAGGCTTCCAGCGTCTCCCAACGCTCCCCTTTCATCTGGGCTCCCTAGGCCACCAGTGCCCAAAAGTCCCCCACACAGGTGCTGGGTGAATCCTTCCAAACAGCTTTCATCTTGTCACTCCTGCTCAAGGGCCTTTTTGAGTTCTCCAGCTCTCAAGTAGTGTCCAAATTCTCTGGCCTGCCACTCAAGGCATCCATACTGTGTCTTTTCTCCTTGTCTGGCCACCTGGTTCTCATACACACCCTGCTCCTTCCCAGCAACGTCTATTCTGGCCCCTAGACTCCGTATGCCACCCCTTCTCTTTCTAAACCTACCCGTCCCTGAAGACCAGGATCAGATGTTGCTTCCCTCCGGTGCAACATGCCGTGCCTCCTGCTACAGTGATTCCTGCGGCCTCACTGCCCTGACTAGACCATGGTCTTTAACTCACAGGGACCTTTTCTCCTTCCTCACTGTCCTCCTAGCACCTAACACAGTGGGTGTCCATAGTGCCTGTCAGATGAACGAAAATAATATTCTTGCTTCCTGGGGAAGGCAGGAGAATAAATGAGAACAGATGTGGGCTGGGAGTCCCTTAGAAGGAAGGTGAGAAGAGTGGTCACAGTTGTACAGAAATGTCTGCCAAGCAGAGAAGCAACACCTTCATCTGAGGACCAAGGAAATGGTACCCCCAGGAGGCTACTTGTAGTTTTTTCTCAATTGTTTTTAACTGCAAGATTGCTTCTCCCAATGTCTTCTCAAGGACCTATCCACCTCTCAGACTCCTTCCTCCGATGGGGCTTGGCACCTCACAAGTCCCAACAGCTGTGGGGTCATCCCCTTAGTGAGAAGGGTTGCCTCCATATTCCAGTCAATTCTGACCTCATCTTGGGGACAAAGGGAGAACATCACCAACAGGAATATTTACCGCTCATTTGTTTGAATCCATGCTGGCTCATAGGATGACGAATTTCAACATAATTCTTAACCCAAGACACCCGCTTCAGCTTCAGAGAGGGCCTCTGTACCGACATGTTAACGGTATTTTGTGGGACAAACCAGGATTAGATTGTTTTCCCGTAGCACCCTCCCCTCTTCCCTAATCTTTCCCACTCTGAGTCAGGGCTGGATTTATTCCCTCTCAGATCTAACCGAAGAACCCACTTAAAGCAAAATGGGCTTCTTTCTACAGATTTGCTGTTTCATGCCTTCCCTAGGGGAAGGGAAGTAAATGAATTAAAAAGGAGGTTTTCTCTTCCAGTTTGCTGATGCTGGAGTAAACCAAAGGATTTGACTCAGCAGCGCAGAGGTGACCATGTCTATAAGGCACTGGAAGCAAGATGTTTCCTAAAGCATCCTGGCAAAGAGATGGTTTCTGTTTGATCTGTTTCAGCCATGTGTAGGGTATGTTTGAAAAAAGATTCAACAAAGAGCTCCAAACTCCTCCAGGTCTCAGTAACAGAAAAGGAGCAGAGTTCAGTTCAAACTTTTACCCAGGTTCCCTTCGGTTTGTTTCTCCTGGTGGGAGGTCTGCTTTCCATCCCTACAGAACACACTTCTGCTTCTGATGATGAAGTGCATGCCTCACTGGCTTCCAGATACTTGCCGTCTGCTGCTGGCCTTGCTCAGGGCTTCCTAGGAAAACTGCCTAGGGAAAACCCACGAGGGGACAATAGAGGCCATGTGGGCTAAGCAAGTAGGGGTTCAGGGAGTGGCAGCCCGTGGGTGGATGCTGATGGCAAGGGTAGTCTACGCTACAGCAGACAAGCAGCCTGTGGGCTTCTATCTGCAGTAATAAAAGGTTTACTGAGAACAAACCAGATATCATCCAAAGAACAGATTAATCTGTCCCTGTTTCACATGGTGATTGACTGGTGGCCAGCAAGAACAAGAGGTTATAAGTCAAACTAGAATTAAAAGCCAAGGATACATGGGTTTCGAGTCAGAGTTTGACTGCCAGCCGAGCCATTCAGTCTCATTAGCTGATAACGCTGGATTCACCATCTGACCTTGCTGAGCCTCGTTTCCTCATAGGTAAGTTGAGGAAAATGATACCTACCTTACTAGGCTGTTTGTGAAGACGAGATGAGATGATAGTATCAAGTGCCCAGGACAAGCCCTGTCACACAAAAGGAACTCAATTTGCTGGTATTTTAGAGGGGGTTGGGGGGAATCGCAATTCTGAAGGAGTTTTTAAATCTAGTGAGTAATACAAATTATATGAACATTAGCAAATAAACAGGATATGATCAAGCCTTAGACTGTGGGGTACAACCTTCAATGTAGCAGTTCAGAGATGAACAAGATCTCTGAGGGTCACAGCCATGGAGAAGGCAGATCCTTGAGATGAGGGTGTGAAG
The DNA here is from genome assembly GCF_048773025.1 of Camelus bactrianus. NCBI lineage: Eukaryota > Metazoa > Chordata > Mammalia > Artiodactyla > Camelidae > Camelus > Camelus bactrianus. The sequence goes on from NC_133541.1 coordinate 99,479,161, forward strand.
GGAGAAGTAGAGAAGAGGCCTTCCCCTATTCCGGGGCCCTAGGGGAAATGCTGCAGTCAAATTTAAAGAGTGACACCCAGTGGGCCAAGTATAATCAAGTCATTTTGAAGAAGGACAAAGTAGGCGGAGATAAAGTTTGTAGGCCTCGTGTCAGGTGCTGGGAGTACAGTGATGAATGATGAGGCTAGTTTGTGAAGCAAGCCGTGTAATGGGTGCTATGACAGCCCTTATACGTTGTGGGTGGGACTGAAATTGGTATAACCTATAGGAGGGACATTTGGTTAAACCTATCAAAAGTTTAAAGGCACATTTCATCAAGCAATTTTCACTTACAGGAATTAATAATGTTCATTGATCATTTTAACAGCAAAAGATTGTAAATTACTATCCACTAGAACAAACCCCCAATAATCCTAATTAACACTCACGGACCACTCCACTGAACAACACCAGAATATACTCATTTCAAGTGCATACGGAACATTTACCAAACTAGATCATATTCTGGGCCATGATAAATATCTAAATGGCGTTTGAAAGATTCAAATCACACCAAGTATGTTCTCTAATCATAAAAGAATTAAATTAGAAGCCAATAACAGAGATATATGGAAAATATCCATCTACTTATAAATTAAACAATGCATTTCTAAACAACCCATAGGTCAAAGAAGAAATTGCAAGGAAATTTGAAAATATTTGTAATCAAATGAAAGTGAAAATATGACATACCAAAATTTGTGGGATGCAGCTTAAGCAGTACTTAAAGGGAAATGTATGGAATTAAACCCTTATTTGACACACAAAAAAAGATCTCAAACAGCGAGCCAAGCTCCCACCTTAAGAAACTGGAAAAAGAAGTAAACAGGAAAAAGGAAATAATAAAGATAAGCACAGTGATCAATGAAATAGAGAACACATAGTAGAGAAGGTGAATGAATAATAGAGAAGCTGATTCTCTGAAAAGATCAGTAAAATTGATAAACCTCTGGTCTGACCAATCAGGGAAAAAAGAAGACACAAATTAACAATATCAGCAGTGAGAGAGGGAGCATCAATACAGACAAATGCAGCCTCTAAAAGGAACATGGGGAATATCGTGTGTGACAGTGTGCTAACAACTTAGATGAAATGAAAAAATTCCTTGAAAGGAAGAATCTACCAAAGCTCACTCAAGAAGTGTATAACCTAAATAGCCCTATGCCTATTAAAGCAATAGAATTTGTGGTTAGAAACCTTCTCACAGACAAAACTCCAGGACCTTATGACTTCATGGTAAATTCTAACAAATATTTAAGGAAGAAATAATACCAATTCTATACAAACTTTTGCAAAAAAGAGAAGCCAAGAGAACACTTCCCAGCTCATTCCATGAGGCTGGTACTGTCCTGATACCAATCAAACAAACACGTTAAGGAAAAGACCAATATCCCTCATAACCATAAACACAATTTATTAATTAGAAAATCAAATCAAACAATATTTTGAAGGATCAAGTTGAGTTTATTTGAGGATTGTAAGATTGTTTTAACATTAGAACATTAATGTAACTCACACTATTAACAAGCTAAAAAAAAAAAGTCATCTCAATAGAGAAGAAATAGCGTTTCATGAAATACAACATGTATTCATTTTCATGACAAAAACTTCCAGGAACAAAAAGGAACTTCCTGGATCTGATAAAGGGCATCTACAAAAAAACTAAAGCTAACATTGGCTTTAGTGGTGAAAGAGTAAATCCTTTTTCCTTAAGGTTGGGAACAAGATAAGGAATAAGGCAAGGATATCACTTGTATTCAATACTGTACTGGGGGTTCTTACTAGTGCAAAAAGCAAGAGGGAAAAAACGTATACAGATTAGAAAAGAAAAGTAAAACTGTCTTTATATACAGATAACAGGGTTGTCTATGTAGAAAATCCTAAGGAATCTACAAAAAAGCTACCAGAATAAGTGAGTTTAGCAAAGTTGTAGGATACATCATCACTAAACAAAAATCAAAGGTATTTTTATATTCTAGCAGTGATTACTCAAGACACAAGGGATCTTTTTTAGGGTAATCGAAATATTCTATAACACAGCTGAAATTTGAACATCAGCAAGTGCAATAGCATAAGAAATATGAAAAACTTAGGGAAATTTTTGACAAAAGATGTATAAAACTACACACAGAAACACTGCTGAGAAAAATTAAGATCTAAGTAAATTGTGATATATTGTGTTCAGGGATCAGAAGACTCTGATATAAATTCTCTGCGAATTAATCTATCAATTCAATGAAATTGAAATCAAAATCCCAGCAGACTTTTTGGTAGAAATAGACAAGCTGATTCTAAAATGTGGAAATGCAACTGATCTAAAATAGCCAAAGCAATTTGAAAAAGAAGGAAAAAGTTGGAAACCTTTCACCACTTTATATCTTATAGACTTATTTCTTAAAACCTTATTATAAAGCTATAATAATCAAGGTAATGTGACAGTGGCACGAAAATAGATATACCGATCAATAGAACACAATAGACTATCCAGAAATAAATCTACACATATGATAAATTGATGTTTTAAAAGGTCTTAAGGCAATTCAAAGGAATTCTTAGGAGGAAGTGATTATCTTTTCAACAAATGGTTCTGAAACAATTGGAAAGCCATATATAAAAAATGAACCTTGACCCACACCATATTAAAGAATTAACTCAAAATGGGCCATAGGCCTAAATGTAAAAGCTGAAACTTCTAAGTGAACATAGGAGAAATTCTTAGTGACCTTGGATTTGGCAAAGATTTTTTTAAACAGGACTCAAATAAAAAATATGAAAGAAAAAATAAATTGGACTTCAAAACTTTAAACTGCTCTTTAAATGACAGTGTTATGAAATTGAAGAGGCAAGCCACAGATGTAAAAAATATGTAAAACATATCTAATAAAGGAATTATGTCTAGAATATGTAAAGAACTCTTATGTCCAGAAGGGAGTGACACAATATGTGCAAAGTGTTAGTGTTTTACATGATTGTATACATTTGTCAAAGTTAAAATTAGAATTTACATATAAAAAAGTTCACTATCTCAAGTTTAAAAAAAGGATGAGGCAACTCTGACACACATGGAATAAATTCCAAAGTTTCCACTCCAAAGTAAGTGGGAAAAAACACTAGGTGCGGAGCTATGTGTATAGTACGCTACCATTTGGGGGGTGGGGGGAGGAGAAAACATATATGTCTCATACAGGCAGAAAAATCTCTCTAGAAGATACCCAAGAAAATAATAATGGTAGCCTCTAGGAAGAATTCAGTGTCTAGAGTCCAAAATAGACAGGAGACTTTATTGTCCGTCATGCATTCTTGGAGTTTCTGCCACGTGCATTTTAAAAAAGATAACTGATATAGGAGAGGAACAGGATGCTATGGAATTTCACAGAAGGGATATCTATCTCACGTTGGTGAGGGTGTCAGTAAATACTTCCCTGAAAAAGTTACGCCTAAGCTAAGACCTGAAGGACAATAAGGAATCAGCCAGTGGAAGTGGGGAAGACGAGGAAGAGCATTCCAGGCAGAGGAAATAGCACGTGCAATGATCCCACAAAAAGAAAGAAAATGTGACATTAGGTAGCCACAAGGTAGTTCTGCAGAGCTGGAACATTAAAGGACAAAGAAGAGGTTGGGAAAATAGGTGGGGGCTAGGCTTTCATCACATAAGCTAGAGATCAGGAATCTTTCAATAAAGGGCCAGATAGTAAATATTTTAGACTCTGTGAGCCAAGAGGCAAAATCAAGGATATACTGTAGATAGTCATAAAAGAAGAGAAAAAATTTTATTGATGAAATTAAAAATATAATAACTGAGTACAACATTTTGTAATACAGGCCCATTATGAGAATAATGAAATTGGGGGAGGGAGGGATAACATTTCACTTAATTGGGATGTGAAGTTATCGTTCCCTATCGTGAAAATTGATTGCAAATGTTCACCTATTAATGCAGATCTCAAATGAGATTTTATGTATTTCATCTTTGAAAATGTCTTTTCACACACGTAAGCATTAACAGATATTGATATCAGTCCATGAGCATACGATTTTAATTGAGTGTATTCATCACTTGGAAGGTATTTATAGAATTCTATCAGATTTTCCTCTTGATATCTGCCTTTTAGCCCGTCATTACATTGCAGATTAATCACTTCCAATTGAAAGTTAGGTGGAAGCTCCTCAGTTGCACAGTTAAATTAATTTTGAAATGTGGAAATTACCTTTGCACTTGCATCAATGTTGGAAAAAATACAGATGGAACTATAGTTTGAGCTCATAAAATACTTCACTGTGAATGTCTGTGAGAATGGAGATCCTGCTTATTTCAACTTCTGACAGCACGGAAAGGATATAAAGCAGCTTGACATTACTTGTGATTCAAACAACATTAGTTGTAGTTAAGATTATCTTACTGCAATATAAATTTCATAAATAAGCATTATTTTGCCTTGTAATTTAAGGTTTAATTCATCAATAAATATCAAGTTTGCAGCAAAAGTTAAATTCCAAAGCCATTCAGGGTTTGGGGTAGTTGAGGGCAGTTTTTTTTGTTGCTGTTCAGAAAAATTTGTCTCAGCTCTGACCTCCAAAAATCACAATACAACTTTAATACAATTAAACCATCAAAATGCTGTAATGTAGGAGAAGTTAATATATTCAGCTCTTATTTCTGACAGAAATTCACAGAACTGTCAATGGTTAAGTTCCCAAGAATGTATATATTACATCTTTATCTATATTTACATATATAGAGATATAAGGTTCACTGTTGTCACTACTGGTGGAACAACACATGATGGATTACATATTTTCCTCAAAGTACCTGCCAATAAATAATACAATGAAAAACTGAAAGTTTTAAACACCTTTTACATTTTAACAAATTTTGTAAATTTGCCCAGCTAAGGCTTTTTCCGTCTTACACGTATTTTGCCATCGTTAGTTATAAAGCATCTTAGCAGATCCCACTTCAAGTTGCTCTAAGTAAGTGTTTTCTCAACCATGCTCCCCTATAGTTGCTCTATACAGACTATTCTTGGAGGCTAATTCTTCAGTCACTACAAACTTGGCATCCATTCCTTGAATAAACAATAACTGGCCAGTATCATTAACATCTGTCAACTCATCCAAGAGCCAAGGAAAACCACTTGAAATCATTTGCCTTGTCTTTAGCTTACTATTTATGTTGCTCCTAATGTCCTCAGCTCTTTGAACAACTGTTTTTGCCGAAGGGCTAATATTCTTAAGTGCGTTTATTTTCTCTGGACACATTGTTCAGTTGCTACAATCAGACATGATTTAATTACCTCACCATTTGTAAACAGCTTTCCTTGCTTTGCTAACAAACGAGCCACTTGGAAACTCACTTTGGTTGCAGCCTGATTTTCATTTTTAATTTTTGTGAAGAATTCTGATATAATGAGATATTCCATTTTAAATTTTCTCAATTTTTTTCTAGCCATTGTTTTCCTGTGAATTGGGACTATTGTGACTTTAGTTTGGTAATGTTGATGTGTACTATATGCTTTTAGCATGGCTATAATATTGTTGCATAAGAAACAATTCTTTGCCACCTAATTTGATAACAAAAAATTCACAATCCACTGTGGCCTCAAAAATATATTCCGAATCTACTTTTCTTGTTTTGACATGAATGTGTACTGGTAATAAAAAAACAAAATGCCACAGAACAGTTATACACATGTCACTTGGAATACTGTCAAGTTCTAAGTGCCTCACTCTGATTGGTGGTGGAGTAAAGTGATGACAGCATCATATATGGTCTTTATGGCAGCTACTCAACTCTGCTTTTGAAGTGTAAAAACATCCATAGACAATATGTAAACAAATGGGCAGGCTATACGTTCCAAAGAACCTTTATTTACGGACACTAAAATAGGAATTTCACAAAATTTTCACGTCACAAATATTGTTCTTTATTTTTCCAACTGTGAAAAAATGTATAGATAACAAAATTAAGTAAAAGGCATCCAGGTGGGAAAGGTAGTAAAATTACCTCTATTTACAGATGACATGATCTTGTGTATAGAAAATCCTAAGGAATCCACTAAAATAAAAAACCTATTCAAATAAACGAGTTCAGCAAGGTTACAGGATACAAAAAATATACCTCATATTTGTAAGAATAATAAAATATATATCATTGTAATTAATATTCTGTATTCTATAATACAGATTATAAAAATATACTGTATTTCTTTTTTTTAAATAAGCAGTCTAGTTTTATTTACTTACTTTTATTGGGGAAGGTAATTAGGTTGGTTGGTTATTTATTTATTTATTTATTTATTTATTTATTTATTCATTTATTTATTCATTTATTCATTAATGGAGGTACTGGGGATTCAGCCCAGGACCTCATGCTGGCATGCACTCTACCACTGAGTTATACCCTCCTCCCAAATATATTGTATTTCTACACTTGCAATGAACAAAATGAAATTAATTTCCAAAAATGAAATTACGAAAACAATTTCATTTATAATAGCATCACAAAGAATAAAATACGTAGGAATAAATTTAACAAAGGAAATGCAAAACTTTTAAACTCTCAAAATTACAAAATACATTATTGAAATAAAGATCTAAATGAAAGAAAATACTTCTTATGCTCATAAATCAGAAGACTTAATATTGTTAAGATGGCAATACTCCCCAAGTGTATAAAGAATGCTTACAACTCAATAATAAAAAAAATTTTAATTGGCAAGGACAACTTACCAATAACAAGAAACAATCTAATTGAAAAATGGGCAAAGGACCAGAGCTAATTATTACTGAAGCATAAATGACTTATGTCTTAATGTGATCTTTCTTTAAGGGAAATTTGAATTACATTTTTTTCTTTTTCCAAAAAATAACTCATAGATAAATACAAATAAGATGAAAGAATCACTAGAATTTCCACCACCTAAAGATCATCATTATAAACACGTTAGCCTATGTCTTGCAGACTTGTATGGAATTTCTTTCTTTTCTGCTTCTATTTTATTTTAACTAGGGAATTGACATTTTACATAAGGAGATTTTAGGCTAAGGAGTGACCCAGTGAGGCTGCTGTTTGGTGCAGAGAGCTTTCCTCAAAAGTCACATCTCTCAGGTTTTCACATGCGTGGTTGCTTCTAAATGAGACCCTGCTGGGTATCTGGCCACACAGCTAGGGCTTCATATTTACCAGCTTCCTCTACATGAGCCCTGCCCACCTTGCTTTTGGAGTCGAAGAAAAGGGAAGTAACAGTTACCCGCAAAGCCAGGGCAGGGGGCTGGTTAGGGGGTGAGGTCTCCCGGCGGGCAGCTAGAATTGCTATATTCTTTGCATGGCTCCTGCCTCTGTCTAAACGGCAAATTTCTACTGGGACTGGCCCATCTGTGACAAAGAGATGAGTGAAAATGTGTTAGGAGAGTGGTGTCCCAGACTCTTCCAAGGGGAAACTTGATTAAAAGGATTATTTCAAAGGATTATTAGTAGAAAAAGAATCTCGGGCTCCCCATGGGAGAGCTGCCTTTGAGCTAGGCTGTTTCAACACTCCTAACTTATCCCCTAAAAGGTCAGCTGGAATGAGACGGACAGCAGAGAACAAACTCCCAATGCTGGGGACACACATGGTCAACAGAGGCCTGCTCCTGACTGGCTAGACCTTCCTGACCCACCCCAGGTGGAGACCTGGAAGGGTCTGCCCATCCCTGGGGAACCAGAATGCAGCCCTAGAGGTTCTAACACTTCCCCTACACACAGGAGTGCAATGTGTTGTCTGTAGAACATTTAGCTTCTTCCAAAGAAGACAATTCCTGATGCTGACAGAGCTAAATTCTCTTTTTACTGAAACCTGAGAGCACTTTCCCAGTCTCACCTCTTTAAAAAGATGCTGGTCCTCAGGCTGTGTTGTGACCTGCTCTTTCCTGGTGAGGGGGTGGTCTTGGCCATCCCCAGGCTGACCACTCCTCCTGCATGCCTGGACTCACAACTGCCTCCTTTCCTGGGGAAATGCTCTCCACAGCAGAACTGAACCAGGGTCCACACAATCTCACCGCACTTGATGTCCGGTCACATCTAACCTCAAGGCTCCCACATATGGAGCCCTTTTTTCCAGTGGGAGGAAAGAAGTTCACCTCTGGACTTCCTGAGAGATCTAAACTGAATGAACTACTCTTGTCCCCTCAAACAGAGATCCACTTCACAAATCATTGTTACCATCACTTTGATGATCCCTGTCACCATTCTAGCCTATCTCAGCCCCCATCCCAGCCAGTATTCTAGCTGTGTCCCAACGACTAGCACAGCGAGTACCCTGATCCCTGCTGCCAGCTGCAGCTCCCACTGATTGAGTACCTGCTACATTGTCTCTGATCCTCACTATGAATTTGCAAGTTCACTGAAGAGGAAACAGAGGCTTAAGAGGTCCAGCCAAAGCACACAGAAGAGGTAGAGCTGGGTTTCAATCTATCTGGATGACTCCTCCAACCAGCGCTGTCTGCACTGCCCCGTGCTGCCTCCCTATGGTGGGCTGAGCTCTAGATGCAGACTGAGAAGGATAAACATACACGTTTGCTGTTTGTGTGACCTTGGACAAGTCACTTACTTTTCGCGCTTCAGTTTCATCTCCAAAGCAGCAATTTTATTTGAGGCAGGGCTGCAAAACTGTTCGTGTGTGTCCGTGGGTGGGGGAGGAGTATATGTGTGTGTGGCTGTGCACTGGGATCAGGAGAGGTGGGGTGAGGCCATCATTCCTGCTCTCCAAGCCGAAGGCGGCCAAGAGGTAGAGCTGCCATGACCTGGTCAGTCTGGCCAGGCTGGAGGGCGCCTGTCCACCCCTTGCTGCCCCTCCAGGATGCACATTCAGTGGTCAGGAAGAGGGGTCATGGGAGTGCCAGTGGAATGTCCGATCTGCTGGGAGCCCTCTGGAGGGCTGATGGATGATAAGGTGACAATGGTGGCCTGGGCTCTGTGGTTCCTTTCTTTCCCTCTAATGAGGTTCCTTCTGCCCCATAGCCATGGAAAGCCCACAGGTTCCCCACAGATGCCCCCTCGGCCCATCAGCCTGCCTTACATCTGGCACCACCCAGTTTTCTCAACTCCTGATTGTGTTTCTGAGACCTGGGTCCCTGGGCCCTTGACCAACCACGCAGAAAATCTACTGGTTGCAGCAGAGCAACCTCAGCCCAGCATCCTCTCTTCTTACCCCCTCCCCTCGGCTTACCCCCAGAAGTCCTGCCTGGCTTGGCAGGAAGGCCAAAGCTCACAGCCTCAGGGTCTCAGCTCTGGGAGACCCAGAGGATACACTGGCCGGGAAGGAGGACCTGCGGATGGGCAGAGGCCTTCACCAGCTCAGTTCCCAGGGAGGCAGCACGGCACAAGGGCATAAGATTTATGGTCAAACAGACTAGGTTTTAGAATTCTGGTTCTGCCTCTTCCCGGCCATGTGACCCTGGGCAAGCGATTTAACCTTTCTAAGCCACGCTTTCCTCATGTAAAACAAAGATAATAATAGCTACCTTGCTGGGTGGTTGCAAGGATTAACCAAGATAATATATTTAAAGCACCTAGCTCCGTGCCTGACACATAGTTGGCACCCAATAAATGCCAGTTTCCTTTCCCTCCCCGATCCCCCTGCCCAGCCTCTGCCAACACCAATGGGCAAACAAATTTGGCAGGTCACCTCTCCATTATTTGAGGGTCCAGAGTTCAGCCTCTGCACTTTTTGTCCTTGAAACTGCACAAGCTGTGGACTACAAGATGCGGGAAAGAGCAAGATGAGACAAGGTGGGAAGGAGGTGGGTGGGCAGCCGAAGGGCACGGAAGGGGAGTCTCAGTATGAGACAGGAGAGCTTAAGGCCCAGAGCACCTCAAAATAAGAGCACGAGAAACTTGCTAAGAGCAGCTGGCCCCTGGGTGGGGTGGAGGTAGGCTCTAGATTCAGAGCTGGATTTCAAGTGGGTCCTTCCCACCAGCCTGTCTGGGCTGGAAGCAGGGAACCTGATATTTACATACCTCCACAGATGTGTCCCAACAGCCTGCCTGCCCTACCACGCGGCAGGAGGAATCATTGCACCAAGGCCGAGCTCCCCCTGGAGAGCCAGATGACCTCAGTGCTTCAGTGCTCCAAACAGGGGGGGCGGGGGTGTGCGTGCGTGTGTGTGCACGCGTGCGGCTCCAGCCCCTAGCAGCCGAGGCTGCAGGCCTGGGTTTCCCAGGGATGCAACATCTGGCCAGCTGTGAGCCTGAGCCAGATGCAGGCTAGCCAGATGCAGGGTAAGCTCCCCTGGGTGGGGGCTGCACAGGAGGGAGTCATAACCTCATTGTGCGGCCTAATCCTGAACATATTACTCTGGAATATGTGCACCATCAACAGTATCGCCATAAAAAAAATAAGCCCCAGTAAAGAGAGAAGAAGAAAGAGCAAGGCCCCAGAGAGTCACCAGCGGCCTCTGACACACTTTCTGGGGGAGGGGGCGAGTGGGGAGAGAGTCTGGACAAGCGCCTACCCCGGGGGCCCTCGCAGCGCATGCGCTTGTGAGGAGCGCGGGGAGGGCTGGGCCGGGAGGTGTACCTCCCACTCTGCGGAGGGAGCTACTGAAAGCTCCGAGCCGTGCACGGGGCCAAAAAGAGCCTTTGTGACTGAGGTGTAAGGGTTAATGGATCTGGGGGAAGGGGGCGCCTGAGTCTGGAAAGCACTAGAAGAAGTGAGCCAGAGAACAACTCTGGGCCTCTTTCCCTGGCCTTCCTGAAACTAGGTATTCTGGATGCTTCCAGCAGGGAAAGCACTAGAATGAATGTCTACTCCTCCCCTCTCCACTGTCCCCACTCCCATGTGCACTCCGCCCCCAGCCCCCTGTCCTGAGAGAACCAGCCAGACAAGCCGCAAAGCCGCAAAGCCAGGATATCAGGGCTGGGCTGCCTTACTACCTGGGGGCCCTGGGCCAAGGCCCAGCCAGCTGCTTCTGGAACAATGACAAGGTGGGGTGGTCACAGCAGGCTTCCTGGAGGATACCGGGTCTCAAAAGATAAGAGGGATTTGGCTAGATGATGAGCAGAGGGCAGGACCTGTCCAGTTCAGCTAAGGAGGGCCTTAGGCCCCTGCCTGAGAAGCTGAGGTAGAGAGGGAAACAGAGAAAGAAAAAATGAAAGAGAAAAATCACTTGAGAACCAGAAGGACCTCTGCACCCCTGTGGCCCCTGCCGTCTATCGGACAACAGAGAGAAAGGGAGAAACGTGTGTATAGAGCAGGAGGAAGCTGTTAGAGGGACCCCCAACAATGGGCTTGCAGGCACTCGAGGAACCCACCCCCAACCCAGGCAGCTTTCCTGCCCTGGAAACCCAAAGAGAGCTGGAAAGCACGGGCAGAGTTGAGGGCAGATAGGCTGTTCGGCAGGAGAGGGGGAGGTGGCGGGTAGAAGCTGATGAGGAAGGAGACCCAGGGAGGGTGGGAGTCACGCAGAAGCAGCAAGGGGCCAGCCTGGGGTTCTCTCCCTCTACCTCCTACGTGTTCGAGGGAGGCACAACTGCTTCTCATTAGCAAAAGTGACCGTGGAGGAGAAATCCAGCCCAGCCCAGGTCACGGTCACAGCCCTGAGCGTCAGCCTCAGCCAAGCCAGAGAGGAGCAGGCTGGGGCCCCAGGAGACCTGCAGCTGCTGTCCAGCCCTGGCGTCCCCAGGCCACCATGTCAGCACTGTTGTGGGCAGTGATGAGAGGGAAGAATGAAGATGGCTGGAGGAACAGGGAGGGAGGGGAGTTGTGCTGACACCCTCCTTCTGGCCGTCTTGCCTGTTTTCTTCCTCCTAATTCATTCGTCAACCTCGTGGCCAAACCCGACCCCAACAATCTCCTGCTGAGAAAGCAGCAGTGGCTTCCCAATGCCTAAATCAAGACAAACTTCGGAGCCCAGTTGTGAAGAGTCTCTGTGATTTAAAGCTCCTGGACCTCATGAATTCTCACTCCCATGGCTCCTGAACCAGCCCTCCACTCCGGCTACTCTCCGAAAAGGTCCCTGCACGTATCCTGCCAAGTCCTTCTGTATCTTTACTCACGCAGTTTTTTAAGCACAAAATGCCTTTTCATCTCTATCAACTCATTAGTATTCTCCTTTGACATTCCACTCATCTGTAAAATTGGGAAAGTAATAATGACTACCTCATACGGTTTCTGTAAGAATAAAATTAGAAATTGCCTGGAACAGAGACTGGCACAGAGTAAACGTTAGCTATTCATAGGGTTATTATTGTTCTGTTCATTGCCCTTCCAGTCTGAGCCCAAGCTCTACCTTCTCTATAGAGCACCATCTCCCTGACCTGCCCCCTCATGATCGCCATCCCCTTCTGGCATTTACCAGCTCAACACACTCCTGTTCAAACAATGTGCTGGGCATTCTCGTGATGCTAGACCCCACGCTAGGTAGCAGGGAGGAGATAGGGAAGAAGACAGTTACTGTCCTGCCCTCAAAAAGCTTACAGTCTGGAGAGAGCCAAATAAGCAAAAGGCAGTTACAAGAGGGCATGCGGATGCTGGGCTCAGACTACCTGCTCACAAGCACCATGGGAGCACTGCGGTAAGATTAGCACTGAAGATCAGGGAAGGCTTCTTGGAAGAGGTGATAAACAAGTGGGCTTCTGAAAGCTGAATAGGAGTTGACAGGGTGGAGGGGAGGAGAGGTATTGCAAACAGTAAGAACAGCACGAGGGAAGGAAGAGGGTGAGGGATTTAGAAACTGCAGTGAGCTCAGTAGGGTTAAGCATGGACCATGAGGAGGAAGGGTAAAAGCTGAGGCTAGAGGGGTTTGGCAGGAGTGAGATCTGGAAAGGCTGTGTAAGCTGAACTAGGACTCCGGGGCCGAAGCCTGTGGCAATGGGGAATCAGGGGAGGCCCTTAACATATGTGCCTGAAACTATTTTTAACTGTTTCATGTCTGTCAAACTTGTCTCTCAGGAGGTTTATACCCTGGCACCTTCTCACATGCCTTTTTTCAATGAAATAGAAGACAAATAAGTAAATAAGTAGATCTCAATTAGATGCTCTTTGAAGGCAGACTATGGACTCCATTGGGCTGTGCACAGAGCGGGAGCTCAGTGTGTGCCTGGGGCCAGGTGGTGTAGCAGGAGTGTCTGCATTCAAGGAGGGGAACCCTGACACCGGCAGCCTAGGGACAAGCCACTCAAACGCCCTAATGCTCAGTTTCTTCCTCTGTAAACTGAGAATCATGCCACCTGCCCACCTGCCCACCTGCCTATCACACACGGGCGTGCAGGTGAAAGCCTCCAGCCAGGGAGGAGGCAGGTGCTGAGACAGAGAGAGGGAGGCTGGACGCCACTGCGGGGCTGGCTCTGGAGGCTGAGGAAGGGAGCCCGTTCCAAGGACATTAAACAAATACGTGTCTCTCAGCAACTCCCACACCCCATCCACGGTGCCCTTTCTGCCCATTTCTCTCTCTCGAGCTTGTGGGAATCACTGTCAACGCTGCAAGCAGCATAGTTGCCCTTCCCTCAACACATATTGCAGTAATCAGGGACCTGAAGAAGTCAGGTTAGACGGCTCTGGGCTGTCCCTGTCCTGACCAGTTAGCACCTCCTCCAGGAAGCCTTCCCTGACCCCCAACTCACAGCACTCTCTCACTTCTCTGAGTTTTTGCACTAAAGCAGCACCACTCGTGAAGTACGTGACTGTGACTTTCCTCTAAGGGCTCTCAGACTTCACAGGGCCCCTCCCACCACCAAGACTCTAAGCTCCTTGAGGGCAGGATCCAGTTGTTGCCTCTCCAGCATCCTCCATTGTCCCCAGCATGGGCTTCACAAAGGCACTAGGTTGATGATTTCTGTTCCTTCCTCTTTGAAGCAGAGAAAGAAGATCTGAGGGTCTGAATGTCCAGAGCTGGGGCCCAGGGATGGAGAAGGAGAGAAGAGTGGCTCCTCCTGATGTACACCCACCCCACTTTCTCCAGGCAAGGGCCATAAACCACAGCAGAGGTCATGTGGCTGTCAGATAGAAAGACTAAAGCAGCTGGGCAGCAAGTGTCGAAATCCTAATAGGCAGGATGTGGAAGTTCCAGAAGACAAGGTGATGAGGCAAAGTGGGGAGGCCAGCAACTGCCAAGCAAGAAAATTAAATGCACTGTGGGTTCCAGTGCTGGACAGCAGGTCCAAGGCAAGGCCTGCTCCAGGCAGCTGCCCCCAACCCCGCTGCAGCGTCATGGTACAGTAGGTGTACCCAGGGAAGCACAGCGGAAAAACAGGCTACCATCTGGAGGAGATGACAGGGTCTGGAAGACAATGTCATCAAACGGGCTTCTCCCTGAGGCAATCAGGGCAGGCCTCATCAGCACTTTGAAATGAGCATCTGGTTAGTTCCAGATGTGGAACCAGATGTGAGAAAATGACATCCTGATATTGGCTGGTAGGCACGTTTGGGGTCCATCCTCCACCCTCCCAGCTGGCAGGGCCTTCTCCGGGTCTTTTGGCCCCTGCGCCTGCCTGTACACCTCCCTTGGCCTCATGTCCCCAACTGCAAGACTCTTGTGGTTTTCCAAGTGGCTCCTCATGTCTGTCTTTGGTGCACCCCAGAATCAATTTGTTCTCTTGTTCCGTGGAGATGGGAACTAGCTGGTCACCATCTCCCAGTCAAAAATCTCATGTGTATATGTCTGTATACGTGTATGTATACACGTGCGCATTCACACAAAGAATCCTGAGAACACAAGGCCAGGTCCTGGGCCCTGAAAGGGGCCTTGGAGAGGATGCAGCCCTCTTCACCTGCTCTTCATACAAGGGAGCCAAGGAGAAGAGAGATCTGCCTGGGGCAGGTAGGAAACAGGTTGTGGATCTAGTAGACCTAGATCTCAGGCATCAGGCTTCCAAAAGTTTCTGCACACTGCCAGCTTCCCCCTCCTCACCCCCTAAACACACCCAGCTCCAATCGCTGTGTCGATCTGCAGAGTGAAGGGGGCTTGTTTCCTGGGGTCGAGGCTCTCACTACTGAGAGCTCCTGGTGTTGATGTGCGGAAGCCAGAGGGAGAAGGAGCAACTGAAGGACGGCACGTCCTCTTCCAGGTTGAAGCAAGCAGGACTGAGAAGAGTTTGAAAGAAGTCAAGAGGGATTTGGGAGAGGGGGGCAGATGATAGAAGGGAGCCCCCAGACACTGGTTTCTAAGGGGTGTAGCCCAGGGGGTGTGGCCTGATGGGGGAGGATTCCCTTGTTCAGCCAAGGGAGAGCCTCTCATTTCCTCTGGACACTTGAGCCATCCTCACTTCGTTCCTCAGGGGCCAGCCCTCTGAATTCTCCCCCTAGTCCTGGGACTAGGACCTCAAACGTAAGCATTCCAAAGACCAGTTCACTTTGCCTTACAAAGCAGGGCAAGGCCTGACTCCAACTTTGCTCAGCCTCAGTCTCTCAGGCTGTGAAATGGGTAAAGACCACCCAGAGTGGGAAAGAAAACAGCATCTTCAGGCCGCAGGCATGCCAACCTCACTCCTGAATCACCCCACATGAGCTACAGTTTGAGACTGGGGGTCTGGGTTTCTTAGGAGGGGGCTGCTGTCGAGGGCTGAGGGCCAGCAAGCAGGAAAAGAATGCAGAGCTTTGTCAAGCATCAATGATTTTCTCAATCTGAAACCTCTTTTCCCAAACTTTGCAGAGCACATATTGTACAGTCCTCTTCATTAAGGATTAATTACTAGCCAAGTTTGAAGTCTTTGGAGTTGTTTGGGAGTTATTTGAGCTGAAAAAGAAAACATAACTATGTTGTTGTTTCTTCTAAATGGAAAAAGAATATTTTTTTGTGGGTGTTTGCAATGCTTACAAACAGCTGAAGGGGTTTTTACTCTATCTTTCCAAAAATCATTGCTCCAGGCCATGGCCAAATATGGAAAAAATGACCAGAAAAAAAAAATCCCCAAACCATGAACTTTGCGGAAAGTTACAAATAGTTGAAATAGAAACATGGAATAGAAATAGCCAATGGCCTTGCCTAGCATGATTCCCCAGAATTTCCTAGCCCACCCTCCTCCCCACCACCCACCCACCCACCACTCAAGTCGGCCAGGCCCTCAGGGATCTCTCAAGAGACTCTCCCTCCTAGGCAGCCAAGAACCAAGAAGCCAGGCACACAACTGAGAGCCAGGGAAGGGCTCAGCACTGGATTAACATCATTTCACAGGGGAGGAAACCGAGGCCCATCAAAGGGCATAAGTGACTTGCTCCAGGCCGGACAACAAGCTATGTCAGAACCAGATTCCCAGGCTGGCTTTTACCTAGCTGTCACCCCCATCTCCAGAAGTGTTGCAGAGAAGACCAGGGCAGGGTCTTCGGGCCTCTAGGAAGCCAGGACAAGAAGCCATCTGTGGCTAAGCTTGGGCCATGCATGTCACTGAGAATAAGGTGGGCATTACAGAAGAAAGGATGTGGGCTTGGAGACAAAGACCTCTTCCCTGTCTTGGAAGTAAGGGTGGTACACTGATCATACTAGGCACTGCCCCAGGTAGCTCCAGGACTCCCCACCCGACCCAAGTTCCTAGGCAGCTGGCACAGAGGGGACCGTGAGTAGGGGTTGGGGATGCTGCACCCTTTCCCTGGATCCCAGGCTCTGATTCATCAGAAATTATGTCAAATCAGGAATCTTTCCACAATGTCCTTATAACCAAGGTCCAGGCCAAAGCTCTTGGGATGTCATTCCCTGGACCTCTTTCCCCCAAGGAGGAAGAGAGAGGGGCCAGAGGCTCTCCTCTCTTCAGGGCTGAGGCTGGAGTTCTGCCTGGACACAGAGGGTCTGCCCTAGGCATGGTCCAGAATGGTAATATCATTTTGAGGTTAAGACTTTGGCACCAGACTTCTGGGGTGTGAATCCTGACGCTATCGCTTACCAGCTATCTGACCTGAAGGTTACCTAACTTCCCCGTGACTCAGTTTCCTCATCTGTAAATGGAAATCATACCAGCGCCGACATCCTCTGGTTCCCAGTAAGTGCCGTGTGAGGGGTAGCTATTATTACTGTTGTTATCTGCTCGATATTGGCAAGTTACTGGAGAAAGAATAAAGAATAGACACCCAAGAACCCAGAACCTACCAGAACTTACTTCCTAAGTTGGACAGAGCCTGCCCATTCCTAGCTCCTCCGTGAACCCTGAAAAAGTTGCCAGGCTCGTCTGGGCCTTGGTTTCCCCATTAGTAATACGGGGATAATAGAACCCTTTCCTGTTCTGTCAAGTTCTTTGAGAGGCTTGGATGAAAGGCACCAGCATCGGGATGAGATGCTGCTATTACAGCTAATGACAGAACCAACACGCTCGTAAGCTGCTGCCCAGCTCTGACTCAGGCTGTTTACGGTACTAGGCCTTGCTCGTCGAGGGGCTGAGTGGGTCTGTGGTGGGGGGAGGAGGGGGAGCCCCAGTCGGTACCCTCACTGCCCTACTATACCAGTGCGTCTGCCGTCAGCTGGCTTCCTGCAGGCTTCCTCTCCCTGGGTTGAATCCCTCCTGTCCTGTCTCCGTGAGAATCCTGGCACTCCTCTCCCCAATGCCTGTCCCCCTCCTCCCCTCCTGCCAGGGCTCAGGCTCCAGCCCCGCGTGTGACACATCACTCCAAAGGACAATCAAGCCTGTTTAGAAACATGTGGAAGCCATGGTCTTCAGCTGCAGCAGCCAGAAGAATAAGACGTTCCCCAAGGCCAGGCCCTCCGTCTCCCACCAGCCAGGGACCGTGACCCAGAAGGGGATGACCAGCATGGTGTGGACTCCCTCTGTGACCTCCACATCTGGTCAAAGGCTGCAGGTCCCTCCCTCCCCCGCGGAGCTTCTAATGGGAGGCTGACCAGGGAAGGGAGGTTTTGTAAATAAGACCCCTCCAGAAGGCCCTGCCAAGCCACGCCTGTTTTGTATCACCGGTTTAGTTTCCAGATTGTGGATGGCCCTCTGATCCCTTCTGAGAACTGGAAGCAGAAGGGGGGCTGGTAAAGCCAAAGAGCAGCTGACACCAGGCCATCTCCAGCCCCTCAAAGAAGAGCTCTTTTCTTGGCAGCTCAGTCCAGTTCCAGGAAGCCTCTGCAGTAGCCTCTGCCCTGACCTTGGCACTGGCCTGGGGACATGCACACTCATCCAACCTGGATCCCAGGATGACCTAGGGCCAAGGCAGCCCTGAGCAAGTGCACCTTGGCCTCCCAAAGTGCGTGCTCCTTGCCAAAGCTCTGGCTTTCCTGACCCATCCTAAAAGCAATGTCACTGGACAGATGGATGGCCAGACAGCAGGAGGCACTGGCAACAAGGGCCACCTGTATACCTGTTCCAATGTAGCTGTTCTCTCCAGCCCCAAGAACTAGTTCTTGACCTCCCAGCATCCTTTCCCCACTCCATGCTCCCTTAAGCTCCTGTTACTCATAGGTCCAGCCCCAATAGTTCTTCCTTCCACCAATGCTGCTAAGCACCTATGGCTGACCCTGAGGCAGACGCCGAGTGCCAGAACTGGGGACAGGTTAAAGCAAGCATAGAAAGAGGAACAACATGTGAGGCAAACTATGGAGGATGGAGAGGGGGAGAAAACTGAACCTCCAAGGAAAGGCCGGCCAGACCAGCAGGCTTGAAAGAGTCAGGACAGAATGGGATCCACTAGATGGGGGTTGGGGAGAGCATTCTAGGCAGGGATAATAGCGCCTGCAAGAAATGGAGGTGAGACGTCACTTGGCATCCCCAAAAGAATCACGTCCTACAGGGCACATGGTTGTGCAGGGAATGGAGAGCGACCCCAGATTCTGCTTTGGGAATCCTGGGCAGTGACGGAAGCACTGGGCTAGGGGTCGGATGCGGCTATGGCCAGGGAAGTCAGCTCGGAGTATCTTCACAGGAACTCCCTGGAGTTAAAAGATAGGGACCTCTTCTTCAGAAATCAAAGCAACCTTACAGAGGTGGGCTCCTTGACCTTCCCGAGCCCTGGAAGGCAGGGAGGAACTGACTAAATCCTCTCATCACTATTTAACAGAGAGGGAAACTGAGGCTCATTAGGGCTTAGTCATCTGCCCAAGGTCTTAGAGTAAGTCAGTATCCAAGCCAGTGGAATATTCTAGACGCCCGGGCGTGGATGGGTCCTCAGGAGGTCACCTACTCCACCGCTTGCCCCGGGCAGACAGATCCCAACAGGTGGGGCTTCTGACTGTGCCCAACCATGTCAGGAAACTTTTTTTTTTCCCAAACCATCAGTGCCAAACATTTGTCGAATTCTAATCTAGCCTAAATCCTTCCTGCTGCGGTTTAAACGTGCAGCTTCTCTGGTTCACAGGCAACATGAAGTCATATAAAAGCCCTCTCTAGACTTGAGGTTATCTGGGGGCTCCCCTCAGTTTTCTCTCCTCCAGGTCCAATCTCAACAGTTGCTTTATATATCGGCCCAAGCCTCCTGTCGTTGACATACATGTACACTGTGTGCCCCATAACTAACAAGTCATCAAATGGATGGGGAATAAATGAAGAGAGGAACCAGTGGTTTCCAGATAAGCTCAAGAACCTCCATGAAGTAGATCTCAGACAGAAGTCCCCCAAGACCCCTAAATTCATTTAACAATCTGACATGACACATACAGCCGCTGCCCAGGGTAGTCTGGAGAAGTTCTTAGACCATATTCTTACTTCAAAAACATGGGTATCTTCCCTCCTTCTCTACCATAGTGCTTGTCCACCTTCAGAGCCTTTGCTGGGCTAGGACAACATGTTTTCTCATCGCCTCCTAAGCCCCACAACACAGACGCGTGCCCACGTGTGCCTGTGTGTACAAAGCATAGGCGCCGCCCCTGTGGGCAAACCCAGCCCCGTCTTAACCAGGTTGGCTTCTCTGCTGGGGTCTTTGGATAAGGAGGGTTACTTTGGCAGACAGCTAAGACCCATGTCCCTGCAAATCCTCCTTACTGTCACCCGATCCTGATACACGGAAAGGACCGAGCCCTATCCACAGAAGTATCACTTATGCTCACCGTTGCCTGGCACCGTGCCCATAGCTATGTGTGTCTTTTCTTATTTGGTCCTCAGAGCACCCTATAGGTTATAGAAAAGGAAACCCAGACTCAGAGAGGTGAAGTCTGGCTAGAACACAACAGAGGCAGGCGTGGACCCCAGTCTGCCTGACCCCAGAGCCCCCTTGTACCTCGCCTGCTGCCCTGCCCCCACCTAGGCCTGGTGAGGAAGGGGAACTTGAACGTCCCCCTGGCACCTGCCCCGCCCCCACGTGCAGAGCCGCATCTAGGTAAGAACACTCCATCGCAGCAGTGGGTGGTGTTCACGTCCAGCAATTTGTCTTTGTTCAAACTGGTTCCTTTTCTGGTTGTTTCCTTCTCTCCTAATCTCAGATTGAAGACCTATTATTTCCAAGCCAGGAAAAGAACAAGAGAAAAAAAAAAAGAGAGCTCTGTTCCAGGAACTGTAACATCTCTCTCTCTGTGCTGCCCAGTCTCTCACTTCTCTGACTCTCGGACAAGCCCAGCCGTGCCTGGCCCCCAGATTTGGCGAGACCATTGGTCACAAAGCCTTTTTAGGGTCTTGTCTTCCTCCATATCCCTCCAGGACAAGGCCAGGGTGAGAGAACAGGAAGGAGGGGAAGAAAAGCAGGGCAGGGAAAGGCACTAGAAAGTGAGAGGAAGTTCCAGTTCCCCACCTGGCCCTCTGATGTGTTGCCTGCTCTCTCGGGACTCAAGTGTGTATCCCCTTCCTGGCCTAGAGAAGTAGCTCCAGCGGCGAGTCACACACAGACATGCACACACGTGGGTGCCCACACTGAATGGCAGACTATTATAAACACACACCTAGCCTGGTCTTATTCACAGAGGAACTCAGAGCCTCAAGGGACACAAACCCCCCTGAGGCGAAGACACATAATCATGAGCACATGTACTCTCAATCACATGTCTCCAGCACTGCCATAAACACGCCCTTTCTCCTAAGCACAAACATTGTCACATGCACGCTCGGGGAAGGCAGACTGGGTCTCATGGCACAGGCGTTTGTGGACGAACCCGAAGCACAAAGGGTACCCAAGCTGGACCCTTGAATCAGAGGGGTTCCCACAGTTCCTGGGGCCTCTCTTTCTCAGCCCTTCACTCCATTCAGTCTCTGAAGTTAACGAGCGGGCTGGGTCCCCGCCAGTCCAGGGAGCGGGGAGGGCCTTTCCCAACTCTGCCCGTGGCCCCCACCCCAAGCATGGCCCAACTGCCCTGAGCCGAAATAGGCCAAGCTTATGCCAGGAGGGATGGTTTGTGACAACGTCAGGAGACGCCACTGCCTCAGGCCAGCAGGAGTCTCCAACCTGCACTTGGTGTCCGCTCGCGCAGCTGAAGGGGAAACAAAGGTGCCTTGATGCGAGGGCTCTATGACACGTCAGCACCGCCTGGGGCAGGAGACTGCCGCCACCCTGTTAACCCCACAGGGCCAGGTGGGCCCTCCAGCCTCCCCACCTGGCTCCACAAAGCCGACCCCCCTCACCCTGGACACAAGTTGGCAATGCTCCCCTCTAAGCTCCTCAAGAGCCTGTATGAGTGACCTGGCGGGGAGCCAGGTAGGGGAGTTGGGAGAAGCCAGACAGCTCCCTGAATTCCAGGTGGGGTCAGGGGAGAGCACCCCGGGGGGGGGACACCCCAACTCTTTGAACATGAGTTCACCTAAACCGAAGCCGTGGGTTTTCCAACAAGGCAAACAGCTGGTCGGAGGAGAAAGCAGCCCAGGCCAGCACAGCTGCCAGCAGAGCTGAAGGCACTGGATCTCCCAGGCAGGGGAGCAGAGACACAGTCCTCCTGGGTGGGCCTGGCAGCCGCAGCGCCAGGGGCCACAGGAGGCCATGGCTTTCATGCCACCCCACACCAGTCCCGCGGACACTCCAGTGTGCCACCAGGAACCAAACATTTCCCTTAACCAGACCTGATAGCAGGACTCTGCCACTTCTGCTGATGAATCCAGGCCCTTCTGAAGGCCTCCCCAGCAGCAGCAAAGCAAGGAGCCACCCTTTCTGCCCAGACACAGCTCCTTCCCACCCCAGAGAACCCTCCAGCCCAGGTGCAGCCAGTGCTAAAAGGAAAAGCTCCCAGGAGTGCTCATCAGTACAACTCTTACCGAGGCTAGAATGTGACTCTGAAATAAACCAAGCAGAATTGGGAACATGGAACTTAAGGCTTCTGCAGAGAAAGAAGCAGGCTAGCCACAGCGGGAGAGAGGATTGTGGGCACAGCCCCTCCTCTTATTCTGTCATGGCACCCAAATCAGCCTATTCATTTCCTTTCTAGGACATATCACAATGTGTAATTGTGCTGTTGTCATATTTGCTTCTTTATTATTGGTTTCCTGCACTTGGATAGTTCCAGGAGGTGAGGGACCACGTCTGTCTTATTTACTGCTGTGTCCCAGTGTCAGCACGGTACTTGGTATACAGGAGGGACTCACGAATGAATGAATGAAGGAATGGTCTCTGCCCACAGAACCTTTGCACGCTGGGCTCCACCGCCCAGAAACACAGGGGTGAAGGACCTAATGATCCAGAGAATCCAGATCCAAAATGGCAGGAAGTGCTTCAGGGAAGGCCTGCCTGCTCCTCACCCCGCATCAGCTTGTACCTCATCCCACAAGTCTATCCCGAGCATCTGTTATGTGGAGCTGAGGACACGCCCGTGTAATTAAAACAACAGAAACAAAAAACAAAAACCCTGGCCCCTTCCCTTAAGGAGACGGTACCACTTTGGTCAGGAAGGCCTATGAGGAAACAACTATATCCTGGTCTGACAAGGACCATCAGAGAGGTTCTTCCAACAGAGGCCCTGCTCCAGTCTTTGGGAGCTGGAAGGTTTCCCACAGGAGGGACTGAGATGAGCTCTAAGGAGTGGGGTGAATTAGCCTGCAGCAGCTGGGGATGGGGGAAGCAGATTTCATAAAAATGGATCAGTACATGCAAGAGTCTAGAAGTGAGAGAGAGTGTGGCTTAAACAGGGAGTGAATGGAGTTCTGTGTGGCCAGGGATGATGAGGAGATGCCGAGAGAGCCTGGAAGCCTGTGGGGTGAGCCACAGAAGGGCTGTTAGCAGAAAAGGCAAAGACCCTAAGCTTGCAGTTTAGAAAATGCCCTAAGTATTCAGGAAGGGAAGCTCGGAGCACACCTGCTCAGGCAGAGGGTGGCAGGCCCTCCCTCCATCCCTAATGGATGGGCAGGAGAGGTGAGAGCTGCTCAAAAAGAGGCCTGGGAGGAGACAGGGTCGTGCAGGGCGAGCAGCATCCCCTAGTGGCTCTGTCAGTAGATCCTCCCTCACCCCCAGCTTTGGGAGGTAACCTCCCAGGGCAGGGCCGGAGACCTGACGTGCCGGACACGTGGGAGCTGTGTATGAGGGGCCCCTGTTGCGTGGCCCAGGGGACAGGGTGAAAGGAAGAGCCTGGAGAGAAAGAGGAGGCACAAAGTGGTGCTGGAGTCATGGGTCATGGCAGTCATGGGAGCTGTGAGGAGTCAACCTCCTCCCTAGCACCTTCAGAGACCATTGCCCCTGGCCTCATATCCTGCTCAGCCCTGGGCTCAAAGCAGAGGCGCAGGAAGTTTTCCTCCTGGGCAGAGGAATAGAATCCCCTAGCCCAGGCGCTCTCAGGATCCAGATCCCTCCCCTCCCCAAGAGTCTCCCTCCTGAAGATCGAGTCCCTCCTCGCACATCCCATAGCCCACAAAGACCACACGTGGCCAAATGTGCCCTCCCACCAGGGCAGAGAAGAAAAGCTGACAAAGATGCTGCTGCCATGTATGAGGTGGGCCTGGAAGAAGATGACTCGTGACCAGGTGTATAAGGAGAGGCTGGTAATTCAGGGCCCTTCAGAAGCAAGGCCACATCACAGACACAGAAGGCCTGAGCTCTAGTCAGAGATCGTCCACCCTATTGTGCAACTTTGGACATTTTTTTCAACTCTGAGCCTCAATTTTCTTACCTATAAAAGGAGAGCAGGGCTGTGTGGCCCCTCAAGTCCTTCCAGTGCTTTAATCCAGGGGAGAGGAGGCTGTGTGGACCCCCAAGGCCTCTGAGGGAAATGGCTTCTTGTTTCCCAGTGGGCGCTGGCAGCTTCCTGCTCTCTGATAGCCCCCACCACGACGAAATACCAAGGTGGGGCTCAGAATCTCCGCGTCTGTTACACTTGTGAGAAGGGGTTAGAGGGAGGATGTGGAATCAAGAAGCAAGAAGCAGCTGCTTACACAGAATACAAAAACAAAGAGATCCAGAAGCCTGGGCCTGAGCTGAGAGGCTATGGGGGTGTGGGAGCTGGGCTCCGGAGCCCCAAGAGTTTAGGCGCAGCCCGGGATTTGAACAACCTGCCCACAGAAAAGAGGCTCATAGAACTCATTTGTCTGAATCTGCAAGCCAGCCCCGAGGGGTGGAGGTGGGGGAAGTAGGGGTAGGCAGAGAGACAGCAGCAGCTTCCCTCCAACACCTGCAGGGATTTGGAAGGAGGAAGGAAGGCTGGAGAGGGCAGGAGGGGTAGCTTCCGAGCAGGAGCATCCCTCAGCCACCCCCATGGGCATCTCTGTTCCACTAACCTGCACTGAGGGCCTGCTCCCGTCAGGCTGTGTTCTAGACACACTGTGAGCAGCAAGGTAAATTTCCTGATAGGCTGCTCAGGACTCGGGCCACCAACCCCACAGGGCAGCAGAGGCACCAGCCCTAAATGAGGAGGGAAGCAGGTGGTCCCTGGGAGCATCTACAGCCAGGTTAAGCTTTGCAGGTAGTCTTGGCCGGGGAGGAGGGGCCCACGTCCAGAGGGCAGCGCAGCATCTGATACACAGCCTGCTCCGCCACCTGGTGGAGAGAGGAGGAAGGTGCTGGAGGCAGCGCTCAGACAGGTGGTGCCCTGCCACCTGGTGGAAAGCTGGGGCAGAGGGTTCTGGGGTGGCTGACCACCCGAAATCGCTCAGCCGCTTGGCAGCCTGCTGTCCCAGGCTGGAGCAGGAAGGGTGCAGCCTTCTGGGGCGTAAACCTGGTCCTTAAGCCATTTGGGAAGAGACCAGGGTCATTTATGAGAAAGATGAGAATACAATTATACATGGTTAATAATTCAGTTCAGGTCTTTCTCCTTCCATCCACCCATTCATCAGTCTAACCAGTCAACTACTTTAGAATCTCTTACTGGATGTAAGGTTCTGTGGAGATTATGCAGTGGAATAAGTTTCAAGACTTGATCCTGGCCCTCAGAGAGCTTAAGCTCTATTATCCTTATCCAAATAAGGCTTTTTTTCCCCCAGGGACTTTTTTTCCCAGAAACTTTCACATACTTCATCTCCCTTAATCTTTGCAAAATCCAGACACATACATATTTTTATTCCCATCTTACACATGGAAACACTCAAGCTCCAAGGAGTTAAATGATTTGTCCAAAAGACTCACAGCTGGTAGGTGGCAGAGTCTAAATACAAACCCAGAGCTTTTCATTTGTTAAACATTTCTCCAGTGCCTGATATATGCCAGGCACCGTGGCAACAAGGATGAATGAGAAATGGCCCTTTCCCAAGGGGTACTCACAGTCTGGCAAGTAACAAACACACCAAGAAATACACACAGGATATTGGGCAGGGATAAGGCAGAATTTTATACAAAATTCTCTCTACAGCATGAGCAAGAACAGCTACAATTTTTGTAACGATAATAATAACCAACGTTTATTTACTGATCACTACATGCAAAGCACTGTGGTCAGTGCTTTATTATGAGCTAACTCATTTAAGCCTCTATGAGGTGGGTGGGTGGGGTATTAACCCTATTTTGCAAATGAGGAAACTGAAAGAGAGAGAGAGAGGTTAAATAACTAGCTGACAGAGCCAAGATGCAAACCCAGGCATTCTGGCTCCAGAGCCTGCACCCTTGACCATCACACTCTTCAGCCCCAAGGTAACGGCAAATAATTAGTATGTGCTGCTCAGCTGATCTGGGGGAGGAGAAGGGGAAGCAGAGGCTCAGAGGCCATGTCACAGTCTTCTGACCCAGGGAGTCAACTCTGGCCCAGAAGCAGTGCTGGGTAAGGACCATTCTAATTCAGCCTCTGACACAGAGGCTCATCCAGCTTTTCTGAACTGAGTTCTAGATTTGGCAGAAGGAAGTAAGGAATGAGAAGTCTTCAAAAGGACTAACCGATGGCGGGAGGGAAAAAAAAAGACTAACCGATGGAAGTTAAGGGAAAGCAGGAAAGGCAGGAGCACTAGTTGGCAGAGACGCTAGAAGGGCAGTTTCTAGCGACACAGGGCTCTTAGTGTCACTTCCAACACTGAGATGCCACATCAGCTTACTTCTCTCTTCCTCCCTCCCTTTACAAACATGTATTGAATCCTACGCTAGGCAATTGAGATTTCAGAGGTGAATAAGACACAAAATTTGTCCTTGAAGATTTTAGAGTTTAGTGGGGGTAGTGAGCCTCTACACCCATCCTTAATGACATACGATGACCTTGGCTTACTACGTATACCTCTCAAACAGGAAGGGAGAGGGACATATGTGCCCATTCTCTCCTTAGTGGAACAATTCTATACCTCCAGTTAACTTCTGAACTTTAATACTGACCTAAGAATGGCAATATAAACAATAACACTAAAAACAACCAACATCATGTTACCTTGTGCAAGGCACTGTACCCCTCCCTTGAAAAGTATGCTTTTTACTTAGTTGTGCTGGCAAAAGTTCAAAGGCAAACTTACTAATCTCTCAAGTTCCTAAAGGGCTGTACCAAAAACAAGGGTGTCTGACTGTTCTCCACATTATCTAAGTCATGCCATGGGATAAGGGTTTGATAGTGCAATACTGGGCCAGCTGTAAAATAGAACATTTGGGGAATAAGATGGTCCAAAACACTGGAATAAAATACCGACTGAGGCTGTGGTGTTTCCTTCTTTGGAAGACTCGTAAAAAGACATGGATTTCCGTTTGGTTCTAGTGGTGAAAGGAAGGGAGTAGAGGAAATGACCCAGTTTGGATAAGGTCTGGGCACCCGGCCAGATCTTTAAGCCTTGGTTGATAAAAGTCTACATAATAAGGAAGTGGTCTTCATAGGACCACCAGGACTAGAGCTATGTCCCTTCCTCACGAGAAGGACACTCAGAGTGAGGCACCAGAAAATGCAAGCAAGGCTTATTTGGGCTCTTCCCTGAATAAGACCAACCACGGAGTTCTTGGTTCCCCACTCCAGCTTTCCCTGTCCCTGCCCATGGGCCCCCTGCGTCCCCTGTCCCTCCATGTCTCTCTCTAACTCTTCCAGCCCTGTGTCCCTCTGCTGGGCTGATCTTCTCTAGGGTACCTCTGAGGCCATCTTCTCCAGCATTCAACTCGTGCAGAAAAGATCAGAGAGCAAGGAAGAGATGGGGCGGCCACGGCCAGGAGCATAGGGAAGGTAGGAGGGTGGGCATCACTGGGAAGCAACCCCAAGTGCTAAAACGCAGAGAGAAATAGTTGTGCCCATCTGTTCATTCAACCAAAGTAGAGTGTGTAAAACCTGCTGGGACTCCTCAGTCAGCACCATCCACAACATCTTTCCTAATGGGTTTGCTTCAGACTTAACAAGGAAGCCAGTCTCCATAACTAGCTTTTCTTTTTGGCCCTGGAGTTTTGAAAGCTGATGAATCTCCATCCTTCTTAGGAGCACATGGCTGCAACACCACCATCCTGGAGTTTTGCCCGATCTCAGTTTCTCTAATGTGGGGAGAAAAGAAGCTGACGCAGCCCTGCCTTTGGGCCACGGTATGGCCCACCTCCGATGCCTTCGGCCACCCCAGATGCCAAGCATATGGCATTTAGATGGTTTCCTGAGAGTTCCCAGGGGCGGCCCCAGATTTAATCTAAACATTCTACATCCCCCGTGGTCCCTCTGCCTGACCCCGCTTTGGTGTACATATCTATTTTTTTTTTTTTTTTTACTGGATAGTAAGTCACTGTTCCCCAGCATCCAAATGGCTGGGGTTGGAGTAGGAAAAGAACCAGGTGGGCATCTGTTCCATGACATGTCCATCCTTAGGAGGCAGCTGACAAGGAGCAGACTGTGCCTGCCATTCTTTCCCCAAACTCCACGCTACAACCACAGGGGATGACAGGGAGGAGCTATGGCCCCGATCCAGAAGGAAATTAAATAGCCTCAAATTAGGTCAAACACGCCTTTGGCACCAAAGCAAGAACTGGAAGATAGCATGTTTCCCTTCAGTTACAAAATCAATGTATAAAAATCAAGTGCTTTCATGTATATGAACACTATATAATTAGAAAATGCAACGAAAAAACATTCCATTAACAATGTCAATAAAAACAAAATGACAGGAATAAAGTTAATAAAAATGTACCAGATCTCCCAATAGAAAACTATGCTCTAGTTCTACTAAAGGAAACAAACTAAAAGACATGAATTGATAGAAAAATGTATTACTTCCCAAGTTCAGCTCTAAATCTACCACCATTCCAATCAAAATCCCAAGAGCAAAACTGATTCTCAAATTCATCTGGAAGAATAAATATATGAGAACAGCCAAAACAAGAACAAAAAAACAGAAAAGCCACAAAAAAAGGGAACTTGGACCATCAGATATTAAAATGTACTATAAAGCTACAATAATTTAAAAAGTGTGGATCAAGGATCAGAATAGATTGATCAATACAATATATTATAAAGGCGATAAACAATTGCAATGTCTAACAAAAGCATCAGTAAGGGTGTGAGTGCTTATATAGAACGTAATATTATAAATACACATAGGATGTAAGTGACATTTCATATTATCCAATAACACTGCTGGAATAACAAGTTTACTAAAATTTTAAAATACCATACTTATAATACACAAAAATAAGTTGTGAATGGTTGAAAGAGTTAATGTTACATAAAACACTAGAGCATTTATGTGGATGCTTATATAACATGGGGGTAGAAAAGTCTTTCTAAGCTTAGATCAGAAGGCAGTCCAAAAATATATATTGATATGTTTACTACAGTAAAAAGTGGAAATCTTCTGTGTCAAAGAATGTCTCAAAACTAAAGGCAAATAATAAACTGGAAAAGTGATATGTAACATGCATCAAAAAAATAAACGTTAATACTCTTGATATAAAAAGAAACTTGTAAAACAGTAAGAAAAAGATAAATGCCTCAATAGAAGAATGGACAAAGCCATGAAACACAAAATGCTAATAAACACATTAAAGTGTTCAGCCTGAATAGTAACCAAAGTAAATTAAAATGAAATAACATTCTGCATATCAGATTTGTAACGATGGGAAAAGCACGCTGGTCAGGATGTGCAGAAATGGGCACTTAGATACTGGCGGTGAAGATACTTTGGCATAATCTTTCTGAATCATAATTTAGCAATAGGTATCAAAAGCCTTAAAATGTATGTATCTCTAGGCCCTACAGTTCCACTGGGAATTCATTCTAAGGAAGTTAGACTATGGGAAAAACTTTATCTAGAAGCACAGCTGGCATGACAAAAACATTGGAAACACATTCAATAAAAAAAGTTAAAAAAAAAACATTCGAAACATTAAATTTCTAATTATAAATAATTGATCAAAGCAATTATAGTTGTATTTATAAAATGAAATATCATGTGACTTTTTAAATGATGGCATAAGAATACAACTATTACACAGAGAGATGTCTGTAATATATTTTAAATGAGCAAAGGGGGCAAATTATGAAACAATAGGAATAGTATGGTCTCATTTTTAAATGATTTTTTATATATAGCAGGAAGGTCTGGAGAAGTTTACTCCAAAATGTTTAGTTTTGTTGCTGAGATGTAAGATTTTGAGTGTTCGTTTTTATTTTGTTCTTTTTGATCATCTATACTTTCTAACTTTCCTATACTAAGCACTTCTTGTGTAACTTTTAAAATAAAAAAAGAGAAAAATTAGGAGCCACTGGCAATTCCTAGATATCCAGATAAAAATGCTTCAATAAGGAGAAATGATCCTACAGCTTAGAAATATATGCCTCCCACCCCAAATAGTTTCATTCCACTTCCTCACTTGGGTTTCTCCTCCTCACCAAGAAAACTGCCGCAGAACGCTAGGACTCAGCTTTCCCCCTTATCCTCTTCCCCTCCCCCCTACTCCCAAAGGGTGGCACCTCTGTTCCTGGCAAACTGCGGACAGGTTCAGCTTTGGGGAAGGCAGCAAGGTATCCAAGAGGCATAAACCAAAGGGGTCACTGGGAGCCAGGGAACGGGTAGAAGACCCTGGGCCAGCAAAGGAGGGATCTGGGTTTGGTTGGCAGTGCACGAGTCTGAGTGTCATGAGCTGCCACCTCGATCGCAAAACAGCAAGGGGCGAGGTCACAGAGATCAGGGCTCCCTTACGGGCTGCGGGCGGAAGCAAGATAATCACACACTCAGCTAGGGTGATTATTATGTATTTTTAATAGAATAATTTATCAATAGATTTTTTTCTGTCAGCCAGAGCCTAAATTAAACATTAAAAAATCCAGGCTCCTCCTTTTCTCCTCCACACCAGCCTCAGAAATGGCCTAATCCCAAACCCAGACCTCAGGACCAACTGCACTCAGCACCAAGGCTGGGGACAGCGGCTCTCTAAATGGGCTGTCACTGGAAGCTCCTACCTTAGGGGGCCTCTGCTACCAGGCCACAGGTCCAGGCCTCTTCCTTCCCAAATCCAGAGGGGGACAGGCCCACGGACTGAGTCCTCAGATACGGTTAGTGTTCCCTGGATGTGGAAAACCCATTTCCTGGTCTGTATGTGGGCTATGGGCCTCCTCTGTGGGCTGGCAGCCAACCTGCCTCTGGAAAAGAGGTTTCTCGAATGCTGATACACAAGCGCCTCATGTGTGTGTTGCAAATGTCTATTTATCATGTGCACCACATAGGTATGAATGTCCAGGCCACCCTCAGTAATACAGTAATGTCCCTGCACTTCCCCATTCTTGAATCTCTTGGAGTCACTCAGCCAATTCTAGCCCCAGGCAGCACTGGACTTGGAATCAAAATCAAGTCCAGCCCCTCTGATGCTGTGCCTTCCGGTGAAAAGGCAAAAAAACAAGAAAGAAAGAGAAAGAAAAAAAATCCTGGTCTAAACACCTTTCCCAGCGCTGCGCGAACTCACAGTGAGATTCCTCTGCCTCTATTTTGCTAGTGCCTGGGGCCTGAGAGGCACAGATGGGAGCCTCCTGCTAGAGGAGTCGACCCATCTGTGTGGCCCAGCCAGGCCTAGCCTTCCGCCCGGGTCCCGATGGGGGCTGCTCTCACTCCCCACACTGAGCCTGGTGTCCAGGTCCCCAGGCCGGTATACAACACCCAAGCCTCTCTCTGGGAGGCGCCCTGCCGGAGGAACCCTGTGGACAGTCCTCCTCGCTTCATTACACAGGGGAGGTGGCCCTCCAGAGCCCAAGGGCCATCTGGGGAGTATCAGGCAGCACCAAGGCAGGCTGGCGGGGACACTCAGAGCTGGGCTGGGACTGTCCTGCCAAAGCTACAGGCCTCCCTTGCAGCTGGTGGAGAAGGAAACAGTTGGAGAGGCTCGGTACACACCCACCTCAGGACGCGGGAGCAAAGGGCTCTGTCTCCAGGGCCTGAACTGCTTCTCAACTGGTGCTTTCTGGCTACTTGGAACTCTCGCAGAGCAACAGACCTCAGAGTCAAAGAAAGAGTAATTTTTAGAGCTGGAATTAAAATTGGCCTATTATTCAAACACAGCCTAAAAATAACTACCATTTGGTTAAGTATTTATTTTGGGTTTAATGTTTACATGAATTACTACATTTAATCCTAAGAACAACCCCATGAGGTAGCTATCCTTCTGTTCTCCTTACACTACAGATACGGAAATGGAGACACAGTGGGGTTGCGAGACTTGTCCAAAGTCACCAGCTCTTAAGAGGCAGGCCAGGTCTAGACGACTCTCAAATCCATGTTCTTCCTCCCTTGGAGACACTGCCTCTGGGATCCTGACAAGTCACCCTTTATAAGAATAAATTCTTTGTGCAGTGCTTATATTCCTCAAAGAGTGGGTTTCTTTTATATTTCAGAAAAAAATATTGCTCAGAGTGGCTTCTCTAGAGGACTTATTTCTGAAGGTTCCTGGATCAGTTAAGGGCAAGAAGCTCAGATGCAGAGCCCACAGCCTAGGGTTCACTTCATGGGCAGCCAAGTGGTCTGATTTTATCTAATGACAGATCTGTCACACGTATCTGCAGGCTCATTCCCCAGATGCCAGTGACACTGTGCTGGGAAGCAGAACCCACCTCCTCCCCAGTTTTCCCACCAGCAGCCTCCAGATCCTCTGGACAAGGGCTCTAGGATGGACTGGGCTGCAGAAAGTCAGAAGCAGAAGTGACCCAGGGTCATTAATCTAATCCTATCATCCCACAGATGAGAAAGCCGAGGCTGAAGGAGGAGTCACTGAAACACTGTCAGTCTCCTGGCATCCTCTTATCTTTCCCATAAACTCAAGCTCAAGGAGCAAGGCCAGATGTTCATGCTTACGTGCGTAATTCCCTCCCTAGCAGCAGAAGTCGGAAGATGAAAGAGGAAGAGATGCATAAATAGTTGAGGGCACTGCATGGGGGTGAGGGAGACCACAGTTCAAATGCTCAGTTGGCTTCTGCACGGCTCTGCAATCCTGTCAAGTCACTTAATCTCCTTGTGCCTCACTTTCCTCTTTAGTTAAAAAAAAAAAAAGAGAGAGATATTAATAGTGCCAGCCTCCTAGGATTGGTCTGAGAATTAACTAAAATAATGTATAGCCTAGTGCCTAGCTCAATTACAAAGGAGTTATAAGGAAATCTGAATAAAGGACAGACTTGAGTTAATGATAATGTGTCAATATGGGATCATGAATTGAAACAAATGCACACACTAATGTAAGATCTTAATAATAGGGACAACTAGGTTGGGATTTACGGAAACTTTCTGGACTACTGTCACAATTTTTCTGTAAATCTGAAACTTCTCACTTAAAAATTTATTTTTTTAAAAAGGAAAGGAGTATAGTAGAAGTTGTGCTTATTATAGAAGGGAGGGATTATGAGCCATGTCCCTGAGAAGCTGGAAGGAGCCAGAAAGAATGAAGCAGCAAACCTGCCCACATCCAAGTCCCTAGCGCTCAGTCAGCTCACGTCTCCTCCTGCTCCCAACCGTGGGCAGTGGGTCCGATAGGCATGAAGGCAACAGAAAAAGACTGCTAGATCTGAAGTCAGATGGACACTGGGGTTCAGATTCTAATCTACCGCTCGGTAACTGTGATCCCGGGCAGGTTCCCTCCTCTCTCTAGAACTCCTTTTCCTCCTTACCTGAGGACTGTTTCTCCTTGTCTAGAGCACGGAGTTGTTGTCAGGCTGAGATGAGCAATGAGGCAGCCTCTAAGATGGCCCCCACTAATCCCCACCTCCTGGTGTTCACGCCCGTGTGTAAGCTTCTTCGCTTGGGTCTGGTCTGGACTTAACTGATGTGCATCTAACAAATCGACAATGGTGAATGACAGGATGTCGTGTCTGAGCTTAGGGTGTAATATCACTGTGGCTTCTCTCTTGGGTGGCTTGTCGTGGGGAAAGTGAGCTGCAGTATTGTCAGGGAGCCCTGGGAAGACATTCCTGTGAGTGAGGGGAAGCAGAGCTTCCGAAGCCTGCCAACAACATGTGAATGAGCTTAGGAGACCCTTCAGCCCCAGGTGGACCTCGCAATGACTGCTGTCCTGGATGACAGCTGCGCTGCAATCTCATGAGACACCTTGAGCCAGAAGCACTCAACTAAGAGAATCCACACTTGGATTCTCAATACACAGGAACTGTGGGAGAACAAATGTTTGTTGTTTTAAGCCACTAAGTTTTGAGGTCATTTTTTTTATGGAGTAATAGGTAACCAATAGAAGGACTATCTGTGAAAATACTTTGGAAACTAAGAAGTTTGGTAGAGCCAGAAACAAAACAAAACCCGAAGGCCCGTCAGATTCCACGGAAATTCCCTCCACACGTTGTCACATCCACGGCGTTTCAGCTGATGACCGCCTCTGCTTTCCCCTCTCCTGCTGAACATCTGGAGGCAGAAGGGTTTGGTGATGACAGCCCAAGAGGTTCTCTACCCACACTGGGAAGGACTCAGCTGTTCTGGGGGCCAGGAACGCTGAGGTGAAGCAGCCCAGCTCTCCCCTGACTCGAGGCGGAGGCCCAGCCTCAGATCAAGCCAAACAGTTGTCCCAAAGTTATTCAGCCCCAGCTCTTTGAGGGGAGTTCTCTCTCTAATTCACAGGATGCTCACTGCATCACCAAAAAGCCAGAATTCTGTCTGCCCTCTACCTTGTTTTGCTCCCTTTGAGACTGTCCTCAGGATAAAGAGGCACTCTGGAAATAAGAGTCCAACCCTTAGGTACACAGGGATGTGCAGGCAGACAAGTTCTGGTCCCAGGGCAGATCTGGTCCCAGTGCGTCCCTTCTGGGACAGACTCCCTACTCCCATGCCCACTCTTCAAGCGGGAGGAACAGGACGATCCTGTGCTTTCCAAGAAAAGTCCAAGTCCTCCAGGGGCTCTTTAGCACCCCAACTCCACTGAGCTCTGGGGAAAGGATGGCCTCGAACGGATGGTGCTGCTCTGGAGAGAGAACTGTCTGTGTGGACATGAGGGGCCTCCACCTGACGCTGACACCAATCTCCACGATCATTTGGCTCCAGCCCAGAATCCCCTCACCCAGTTTCTCTCCCAGTCCCTTCCTCCCACCATTACCAATCCTTCCCCCACCTCCAAACTTTTCTGAGCTCGCTGGGCTGCTCTTTCTCCCTGGGGAATCTCCCTCCTACCTTCCTTTCCCAAATGGCTGAAATCTACGCATCTCTTGACTTGATTACCTCCTACAAGGAGCCTGGGTGTGCAGAGGAGAGGCTTCTCTGAGGGGGGCAGGAGAGGCAGGGAGACCAAGTTGAAGCTCCTGGGGTGCAGCTGTGGCTGTGAAAAGCTGGCAAAAGCATCAACAGTGGCAGCAGCTCCCCACCGTGGGGCCCAGAAGGGCTCCCTGTGGTGTGACTGATCTAGAATCGAGGGCCCAGAATAGAGCTGGCAGGATTCAGGCTGGGTTCACTGTACATGCTCTGATGCCTGGTAGAGGGAGCTGCTGCTGAGCACAGGTGCCAGCCTGAGAGGCCTGCTGATCCTGGCCAGGGCCCGGCACCCTGCGATCCTGCTCTTCCAGCAGCCCCTTCTCCTGGAAGCGGCCTGCACTGTCCTTCCCACACTGAGGGCTGGGATTCAAGGCAGGAGACTGTAGCCTACCCACCCTGCACAGCCTCGGGGGAGACCTTTCCAGCAGCTGCTCCCCTCCCTGCTCTGGATCTCCTTCATCCATCATGCTGGCCAGTGCCAGCCATGCCTCTGCAGCCATCTTCCTTCCCTTCACCCAGGGGTGCTAATCTGGACAAAGAGTTGAGGTGGAGGGCCAGGCTTAAGTTCTACTTCTATCCCAGGTCCCTCAAGAACAAGTAAGTAGCAAAGGGGCAGGTCCCAGAACTCCGTCTATGGTTCCAGACTCTCTGCTTCCAGGATGCTGTGAGAGGTCCAAGTTCTGCGCTGGAGGCTCCAGAAAGCCTAAAGGGAGGCACCTGTCAAGCTCTGCGTGTGGTCCTGAATCTGGTGCTACCAGGCTGGAAGCCCCAAAGACAGAGCCTGGGTCCCATTCATGTTTGTGCCCCAGCTCAGAGAGCCTCGCCCCGAGCAAGCCCCCAGTCTGTCTGCCCTCCCCTCTGCCCCCAGTGTGGACAAGCCCTAGCCTGCCAACCTCCAGGAGACACGAGTGCAGAGGAGAATGGAGATGCAGCGGTATGCAGAGGTGCTACTGGAGAAGGAGGGCCTTGCAGTCATCCCCTCAGACTTGCCAGCCACAGAGTGTGCGTCAGGCACTACAGCTCAGCTCTTAGAAGATGCCTCTTACGGCTCAGGGGGTGGGGAGGCCTCACTGAGGGCAAAAGGAATTAATTCCGTGGGCATAATCAGCCAGGCATGGCTTCCTACACTTCCTCACAGTCAAGGTACTTTCTACTCTGTATTTGCTATAAAGTTAAGACTAAACTCCTCTGCCTGGAATTCTAAGCCATCTACAGTCTAGCTGCCTCCTCGCCCTCCTACTGCTCCTCTCCTCCCAGCATCCCCCCACAATCCTGGGCACCCAGCAGACTGGCCTTATTGCTGTCCTGGCATATTCCCATCCTCATTCACACGCTCCCATCCTCCTCCCTCCCTCTATAACAGGTCTGAACCTTTGAGCACTGGGTCCTGGCCCTGTTCTCTGTGAAGCCTGTTCTGATCACTTCAGCCCACACGAATCTCTGCCTTTTCTGAACTCCTACAGCATGCCTAGCCTGTAACATGTGACCAAGCCCGTTTATAGCATCTCCTGTTGTTCATTAGTTGCTTTTCTTGAAGTCATAGTCAACCAGAACACAGGAACTGCACAACGACCAGCAGAGTACCCTCCAGGACTGTACAGTGAGGTTTAAGTTCTTTGAGAGTCAGGACCCTACAGAATTGTTGTTTTGTGTCTCCCCTGGCTCAGGATGGGCTCAGTGAATACCAGGATGCTTCTTTTTAGTTTTTGGGTGCTATCCTCTCCCATACCCCTGCAAGGTGCCTGCTTTCCCCTGGGACACTGAGTGGGGACGGGCTCTGAAAACTAGCCCTTCCATCTCCAGACTCTAAGCTGGCTAGAAGCAGCCTCACCCAGGGTGACTTTCGTGATCTGCCTTACTAGGGGTACATACCACCCTCTCTTCCGCGGCTCCCCTTCATCTGGCTTTATCAGCCCCGCTCCCATCTCTACAGGCCAAGCCCTGACGTCTGGGGGATTAACTGGCCTGAGTGTTCAGTACCATGGCCTCTGTTTATGACACTCGGTATCTGGCCGCTGAGGGTGGGGTGCTGCACATTCCTGTGGACAGGGAGGAGCCGTTTCATACGAGAGATCCTGGGCCGATTCTCCCAGTTGCTGGGCGGGAGGTAAGCAGATGGATCAGAGTGGCCTCCCTGCCTCGTTCCCACAGCCCAGGACGCAGCCTATCTTAAGATTTGAGAGAAGGTGGCTGTGAGTTTGACCAGACAAGCCACTAAAACTGCCTTCCAGAGGGTGGAATCCTGAGGCACCCAGGGACAACTGAGAAAGGTCTCTGCTTCTTGGGGCCTCAGTATATTAGGCTGGGTGTGGTCCCTGGGACAGTGGTGACCCAGGGCAAGGCCCAGCCTGAAGGGTAGATGGCCCGTCCTGGGGCTGCTCCTCCTTGGGGTGTTTCTGTGCCAGCCCTTGGACACTCTCCTCAGGACACTTTCCAGCCTCACTTCTCCCTCAGTCCCTCAGACACTTGCCTTCATTGCCCGTTTCTCTGTCGTTTCTCCTCCTCCCACCATCCTGCAGTCTCATCCTGAGAGAGAGCAAAAGAACAACCTTTCCTACACTGCTACACTCTCAGTGAGTTCACACACACACAATTCCGCATCTTCACAACGTGCCTTCACGTCACAGAGGTTTGGCACCCCCCGAGCCCAGGAGAGAATGGGGCCTGATTGCGTTTTTAATGACTTGTATAGGGCGTGGACCAGAACTCAGAGTTTCAAACACTTAAGCGAGCACTTGTTTGTTTGCTCTTTTTAAATGATGCCTTGCCTAAACTCTCTGCCCTCTCATACTGAAAATCTTCTTACCATAAATTTCTTTTCCTGGCATAAGACAATTCTAAAGGAGAGAAAAAGGCACCAATTCTATTGCAAAATTCTATCCCCACCCTACCTCTCCTGCGGGATCACAGAGACGCCCACCTCACATACACAGAAATGCCCATTGCAGAGGGTATGTTGGGATGTGCGTTCATGACGAATGGACAGGTATCATCATTCTCATCAATGCCTTGCACTTTAATTACATACATAATAGATAGATAGATATAGATATATAATATCAGCTTTATACTTTGGCCCATTTCGAAGAATACTATAAGGAAAGAGAGATGAGTGCAAAGATTTAAATACAAGGCTGTTCAACATAGCATTCTTAATAATAATGACATATTTAGAAGCACTTTATAAATGGCCTGCACTTGGGGATTTGTTAAATAAAGTTTGGTTCTTTCAAGTGATGGAACATCAGCCATTAAAATCAGGTTTCTGAAGAACAATTAATGGCTTGGGTAAACAGTCACTTTATAATAATGGGGGAGAAAAGTAGTATATAAAGTTATATAAACATTAAACACCTATTAGATCTCCTTACTAAGGAGAAAAAATGTATGCATGGAAAAATGACTTGGTAGGAAAATTACCAAGACTTCATAAGAGGATGTATTTCGGCATGTGAAATTGTGAATGATTTTTCTTTCTTCATGGTATGTTTCTAGGTTTTCCATATTTCCTACAATGAGCATGTATTAACTTTTAAGAAAACGTAACAAATGCCAAATTTTGTCAAATTCCTTTTTATTTTTCAAAACAGCCACTGTCAGTGTTAGAACAGAAGTTAGCCCAGTTTACAGATGGCATTAATAATCACAGAGAAGCTAAGTGACAACCAGTGTCACAGAGTGAATGACTGAAGGTCAGTAACAGAATCAGGACCCAGGTGTCCGCAGACCCAGCCTAAGACCCCTTCTGCCTTCTACGGTGACTATTTTCGCAGGCACACGCAGTCCAGCCTTGCCTTCTGAGGTGTGCCCATACAGAGAAAAACCTCACGTGGGGCCAAACATCTGGGAGGATCAGGCCTCGGGGGTAGGGGATGGGAGACGTAAATGAGCCACAGAGCATTTCAGTTCCACCCCAGGGGCCTGACAGTGCTGGGCAGTTGGTACGGGCTCATGAAATACTTGCTTGCCAGGCCCTTCTGCGCAGGATGTTCTAAGAACTTCACTCGAAACAGCTGCCCTCTGACCTCCTGGGGAAGCCCGGTCCTCACTGGCCTTCCCCAGGCAGGAATGGCATCTCTCCTCAGCACCCAGCAGGGCCAGGGAGTCAGACCTCCAAAGGCACAGTAATCCAGAACCTTCTGATGGCTGCTTAACACTCTGAGAATCTGCTGAAAGCTATGGACCCTCCATAGACAAACACATGCAGGCTTAGACCCGCATATTCACGCTCATAATTCAAGGTTTAAGGACCTTCTGAAGCTAACCGATCCCAGGCTTCCAGGTCTCCACAGACAGTTTCCCAGGGCAGTGTGAAAGCCAGGCCCCGCCTCGGAGCCCTCTCTAGAGTTGCTCCTTCCACTGCCCTTTGAGTTTGCCACCTCTCTGCCTCAATGAGCCCTAATTAGCTCCTCTCTGAGAGGAGACTCAGGGCCATCATCCTTCTTCCACCCCAATGACCCACTGGGAGGAGAGGGGAAGTGACTTACATAGAGTCATACCATGAGTCAGGGCACAAGCCAAGACTAGACTGTGGCATTCCGGGCTCCCAGGGCTCTATTTAGGCCACTGGGAAGAGCTGCTTCTCACAGCAGGGTCTGGACATACACAGGGTCTGGATATAGGAAGACAGAACCTAGAATTTCATCACCCCTAAGCACTTCTTTCTTGCATCTTAGGATGCAGCTCCACCCTCATACTGCACAAGAAGAAACTGAGGTAACAGGAAGGAAGACATTTCTGGCCCCAGGCTGAGGTTCTCCCCTAGGATTGCCACAAGCCCTGGAGAAACCTGAGGCTGTCTGCCCGTCGGGCACGGCCCCCGGGATTTCCCTTCCAGGACCCTGCACTGGAGGAAAAGGGCTCTGGCCTAGTTTGGTCAATGTCATGAACTAGCCATCAGTCTTACCTTATAAAACAGACATACATACAGTTCTTAAGACATAACTGTCACAGAACTGGAGTTCCCTGCTCAAGGCCAGTGAGAAAAAGGTAAAAAGAACCTAGATTTGATAAGAACTGACTTCTGGACCAGCAAGGAGAAATCTAGCAAGTCACACTGGTTGCTACTGATAACTTCCACCCACCCTCACCGACCATCCCAACCCCACACCTAAAAGGACCCCTGGGAATATTTCCTGAGTAACCCAACATCTGCAATGCTGTTCAATATAACTTATTGTGATGATGCAAATGTTCCATATTTGTGTTGTCAACATGGTGGCCACTGGCCACATGTGGCTATTAGGCACTTGAAATGTGTTTATTGTAAATGAGACTCTGATTTTTCAAATTCTCTTTATTTTCAATTACTTTAAATCCCAACTTAAATTGCCTCTCACAGCTACTGTATTGGACTGTGTAGTTCTAGAGGCTCTGCGGGGACATGAACTTCAGTAATTAATTGATTAACTCTTTTACATGCCTGCTTAACCTTTACCCAACTGACACAGGAAAACTTCCAGGTTGGCTAGAAATCCCAAGGTTCTTTAAGGGGTGGCAGTGGGCAGAGGCTGAGTGGTAGACTCTGGCAGTAAAGAAGGGAAGGGATCTCTCTGGTCTGCGTGTTCCCAAGGAGACGGAGATTATGCCGTCTCATGCCCTGGACTGCGTGCTCCTGGAAAGGACTCATGCAGGAGTCCGAAGCTCTAAGGATGCCCACTGCAGGAAGCTGGGAATGCTCTCTGAATGATAAGGATCCTGGCCAGAGGGAGACTAAGCAAACACAAAAAAATCATTCCTGGGGAAATTACTAGAAAGATACACATGCCTTCAGCTGCCATGAGACTGTTCTGAACACAGAGCTCTTGATGGAGAAAAGCAGGATGGAACAAGGCTCACTGGTGGGGAGTGCCACATAGTGCTAGAGGAAACTGACACAGTACAACCTTCCAGGAAGGCAATCTGGTCATAGGTATCCAAAGCCTTATTAAACGCACATATCCTTTGGTAGAACAGTTTCACTTCTGGAAGACGAA
Organism: Camelus bactrianus; assembly: GCF_048773025.1. Taxonomy (NCBI): domain Eukaryota; kingdom Metazoa; phylum Chordata; class Mammalia; order Artiodactyla; family Camelidae; genus Camelus; species Camelus bactrianus. Next base: position 99,519,997 of record NC_133541.1, read on the forward strand.
GTTAAGAAATTAATTCAAGATGAAAAAAAAAAAGAAATGAATTCAAGATGCATGAAGATTAAGCTACAGGGATGTTCATTTTAGACCTTTTTATGGAGCAAAAAAAACACTGTAAACAACCCAGGCTGCAAGAGCAGATTGTTAAATAAATGACGGCAGCTGCATGTAATAGAATATGCCTTACCTCCCATATCTAAGCCATCAGGGCAAGTCCTCCCTTACCCCCAAATGTATTCTGATTCTGTCTATTACTCTCCAACACACGTGCCACCATCTGAGTACAAAGCACCCCCTTTCCCCTGGACTACTGTTTAGCCTCCTCACTGGTTACTGGCTTCTACTTTTACCCCCTTCAACCCATTCTCCACATAGCAGCCGGGGCTGGCTAGCTTGCTGATTGGTTACCTAGGTAACTGTTGGTTTTAACATAATAAGTACATAATAAACCCACCACCTAATGTGAAAGCTAGGAACTTGACAATCACCTGCATGTAGCCATTTGGCCCCCCAACCTATCCCATCTCCTTACCTCCTCCCAGGCCAGGCAGCCATCACATTAAATCCTCATTCCCTTTCTTTTTTATAGAGTGTTATTTTATATATTAGAATTCCTAACTATGCATATTTCATTAACGTCATTTTTAATGTAATAAAAAGAACAGGTGGCATCCACTATTTTTTGCACATCACTGTAGTTCATTCATTTAAACTGTGTTTATAGACATAGTTTATCCAGTCCCTCATTAATGTGCATTGAGGGTTTTTCCCTAGGCTTTTATTACTGTAAATATGCTGCCGTGAACATCCTAGTCCACCTACTGTATACGTGCAAGAATTTCTTTTGGATGTGTATCTAGGAACAGAATGTCTGCATTTTAGGGTATGTGAATGCTTAACTATTTTCCAAATTGTTCGCTAATTTACACTCCCATCAGCAATTTTGAAGAGCCTGTGGCTCTACCTCCTTTCCAACACTTAGCATTATACAACTTAAAAATTTTTACCAATCAAATGGGTGCTAAAAGTTATCTATCTGTAGTCTTAATTTGTGCTTCCCTGATCGCTAACAATGTTGAACTTCTCTTCATAGTTTTACTGTTCTTAAGTGTTTTCCCGTTTTGTGAAATACCTGTTACATCATTCACCCATTTCTTTTCCAACTGGGTTGTTTGTGCTTTTCTTAATTTGTAGGAGTTGTGTTTGTGTATTTCTAACACTAATCCTTCACTGTGCGTTTTGCCTGTTGTGTGTTTTGCAAAGATCTTTTCCCAGCCTGTAAATTGTCTTCTCAAGTTCCACTGATTATATAGTCCCTCATTTCCCTACTGATCTGACATCCTGCTTCGGTCATATACCAAAGTTCCATATCCCTGTGAGTCTGTTTCTGAACTATTTTATCGGTCAGTTGTCCATCTTTGTGCCAGTACCCCATACTGTCTTAATTACCTTCATTTCATAATAAGTCCTAACATCTGGCAGGGCGAATCTTCCCTCCTACTTTTCTTTTTCAGAATTTCAGAAATCCTGCCAAGTAACAGGAAAAACCCTGTTGGGATTTTAATTGGAATCTGTCAAATAGGGGAGAAATGGAGAATTGACAACTTTACATTAAAATTTCCCATCAATGTGCATATTATCTTCCTCTGTTTATTTAGTTATCCTTTTAATATCTTAATGAACTTGCATTTTTTTCCTGTAGAAGACTTGTACACCTTTTGTTAGATTTATGAAGTATTTCATTTTGTCTGATCATGTTTTGAATGTCTTTATGTTTTCTAGCTTGCTATTTGTGTACAGAATATAAAAATTACATATTAATCTTCTATCGTTATATTATTGTTTTGGGTTTTCTATGCAAAAAATGACTATTTCATTTCCTCCTTTCTAATTTTTATGCCTCTCATTTCCCTTTCTTGTGTATTTGCACCGGTGATAATGGGCACCTTTGTTTCATTCCTGGGTTTAAAGTGAATACTCCCCAAATTTCCCCATTTAAGAAATTGTTTGCTCTAGTATTTTTATAGTCACTCTTATCTGGTGAGGAAGTTCCCTTTCATTCCATTTTATCAGGAATCATGGATTTTTTAAAAACTTTTTGACAACTCAAGTAATACAAATATAGAAAATAGCACAAAACAAATATATAGCTTAATTATTATAAGACTAATACTGCAGGAAAGTCTTTCCTTGGTCCTGAAAAAGAGACAGAGAGAGAGAAAGAGACACTAACACCTCTGTAACCACCACCCATGAAAGGAGATAAAACCAGCCAGCCCAGAAGCCCCACATGTGTCCCTTCCCAATTATAAGCCCCCCTCCTCCCACCTAAGAGTAATTGTTCTCCTGACTTTCTGGTAATCACGTCTTTACTTTTTTGGGTAGTTTTATCACCCAAACATGAATCCCTAAACACTACAGTTTAGTTTTGCCTAATGTATTTTTTATTAAGACTACTTTTAGAGCAGTTTTTAGGTCCACAGCAAAACTGAGGGGAAGGTCCAGAGATTTCCCATATACGCTGTCCCAACATGTATAGCCGCCCCCATTACTGTCATCCCCCACAAGAGTGGTTGGTACATTTGTTACAGTTGATGGACCTATACTGACCCATCATAATCACCTAAAGTCCACAGCTTACATTACAGTTCACTTGGTGTTGTACATTCTGTGTGTCTGGACAAATGTATAATGGCATGTATCCATCAGTGGGGTATCACACAGCGTATCTGCACTGCCCTGAAATTCCTCTGTGCTCTGCCTATGCATTCCTGCCCCTGCTCCAGCCCCTGGCAACCACTGATATTTTTACTGTCTCCACAGATTTCCCTTTTCCAGAACGTCATAGAGTTGGATTCATGCAATATGTAGCTTTTCAGATTGGCTTCTTTCACTTGTAATATATATATTTGCCTGATTTTCAAATGTCTTTTGAGTCTCTTTTTTCCCCTCTTGCAATCTATTTGGTGATGACACCAGATTATTGGTGTGGTTCTTCCCACTGTTCGGTGTTGATTTTCATCAAGGTTTTCTTTGAATCTAATGAGACAGTTATGTGGGGGTTTTGTCTTTCTTTTAATGTGTTAATGAAGTGAATTACATTTATGGAGAGTAATCTTCCTAAAACAAATTCCTTCATCCCATTTTCCTCCAACAGCTCCAAAATCCAAAGTCTTACAATAATATCCAAAGTCTTGACCAGGGTCCACAACAACCAACAGGACCCACAAAAAGTCCCATTTATATCTACCTCTCTGACTTAATACACAATTTCCCCTCTTCCTCCCTCTCTTTTAACCACACTGGCTTTCTCATGGTTCCTCAGACATGCCAGGTTTACTCCCAAGCTTTGGTCCTTGTATTAGCTGTTCTTTTCTGGAATGTTCTTCCCTCTGATCTCTACATGGTAGCTTCCTAGCATCATTAAGTTCTCAGTTCAAAATCTCCTTCTTCAAAGAGACTTTCCTGGACCATGTGATCTAAAGTAACACCCCAGTTACTCCCACATCACTTGTTTTTGATAATCCTTATCAGTATGTGGAATTACTCTGTTCATTTATTTATTTTATTATCTCTCCCTCATCCCAACCCATAATGTAAGCTTTGAGCACGTTTTCGTTGCTTTATTTCTAATATCTAAATTGGTGCCTGGCACAGTGTAGGTCTTTAATAAACATTTGTTCTATCAAAATTATATTCTAGGAATTTATCTATTGTCAGGTAAAGACATATAAACCATATTAAACTGATAAAAAAAAGATGTATCCAGGATAGAATTTTAATTTTGTTAAAAAAATGCATCTGTATGTCTGTCTGAATCTGAAGAGTCAGTTATCTGGAAGGACAGAAACAGAGTAACAGCAGTCACCTCTGGGTGAGTGAGACGATGTCTCTGACTGGTACTTACGTTCTTTTGCTTGTCTGACTTCTGCTTTTTTACTTCTTTGATGAGCACGTATAGCGTTCATTATAAGACAAAATAATCAAAGCAACCTTGTTATGATAAAAGGACAGACAAGGTTCTTTCTTTTAAAAAATGCACAGTCTAGTTAGGAGCACACAAAAACCCTTCCAATAGCTCAAGAACACAGTTACATCAGCACATGCAGTTGGACACATAGTAAGTGGGTGCCCAGCTCTATCCTGGGTGTCACAGGGAGCACAAGGACTGTCTCTGCATTACTTAGTGTTCTGCCTTGTTCTAAAACAGGAGTTGTTGTGGCTCATGGGAAGATGCCTGTCATAGCATCCATTTAGGGAGATGAGACATACACAAATGACAAGGCAAACTCTTACTCAGTGACAACTGCCTGGTGGCTGTATCTCGTCTAGTTTCACGTTCCCCTAGAACCTACCAAGGACTTACCTGGAACACTGGTGCTCACTGAATGCTACTCGGAGTACACAGCTCAGCATTTGTGATATCACAATATGACCCTTGATCAAATGTCAAATGAGGTGAAATGGGGTATAGAGTTTCAGCTTTGCAAGATGAAAAACTTCCAGGGATCTGGGACACAACAGTGCGAATAGACTTAACCCTCCTGAGCTTCTGCACTTAAAAATGGTTAAGGTGGTAAATTTCATGCTGTGTGTTTTTTCACCACAATTTTTAAAGAGATGCCAAACAGAGTGGGTACAGATTGGTACAGACCATAGTGCTGAAAGTGGCTAGCCCAGGAGGGATCGCTGTGCACACAAGGGATCCGGGAAGACTTCAGGAGGAGAGACTTGAGCTAGCCTGGGAAAGAAGATTAGAACTGACTTCCACAAAACAAAGCAAGGCAGTTCAGAGAGAGGGGCACGTCGGAGCCAGCACGCAGGTGTATCTGGGGCCAGTGAATAAAAGGATGGGCTCTGATGAACTGCAAAGGGTTAAAGGAGGTCTGTCGTTGGAATAAGGGTGTGAAGGGGGTTGGGTGAGAACGTGGAAGGCCTTGGATGCCAGGCTGAGTCTGAACTCCAGCCTAGAGGCAATGAGGAGAGACGGAAGGTTTTAGATTTGGGAAATGATGTGATGAAAGGGGAATTTAAAAAATACTAATTAGCATTCAAATTAGAATACTGTACACATTAATCTCAAACCTGCTGGAAGGGAAGAGAATAAGCAAGCACCCAAATCTCCTAACGTGACATTCAGATGACAGCTATCGCTGAGGCAGACCCAGAGTCTAGACCAAATAGGTCATCTGATTGAGCTTTTCAGGGAACAGAGACCCCGTTCCCCGCCACTACTGCGAAAAGATGGATTCTATCACTCTTGTCTCATAAGCTCTTCCCAGAGGCTTGGAATCTCAAAAGCACCTTTTACTTTCCAGCACTGTAATTAGCTAGACAGTGGGCAGCAGTGATTCTCTGACTAAAATGCAAAGTACGAAGAAGGCTGGATTTAAAAAATGGGGCTCCCATACGTGCCAACAGGAGCAACTCGGCCCCAGGTGCCACGTGCCTAGGAAATACACAAATTCCCATAACTAGGAGGGGACTTGGAGGCCTCCTCCCAGGCACTGCCCGCTGGACCAGAAATGCGCAGGCTCTCCTGTACCTCCCATCCCTGCTAGATGACTTGTCCTTTCAGGAACTGGAGACCAGAGTGAGCCAAGGGCAATCATCCCCATAGAATAAGGGACAGGTGACTCCACTGGACCTGTCCACCCACAACTGTAATAGGACATTCCAATTCTTTTATTGCAAAACAAGGAAAACATCAGAAGTTATGTCATTGACTAGTTAACAGATCTGTAGCAAAAAAATCAGAAAAAGGATAAGCCAAAAAGATTAATAAAATAACATGCTAAAACATGACTATTATGTTAACAAATACAAACAGACTCACACTGGACATTCTATTTTGGAACCTGATTTTTTTTTAACCGAACAATCTATTGTGATTACTTTGATGTCAGTAAGTGAACTTCTGCAAAAATGATGTGTGGTGGTTGTATGGTTATTCCACAAATATGGGGAACAAGGGAGGTCACAGTCTAGTCAACCAACATCCCACCATTGGATATCGAGGTGGTTCCCAATCTTTGGCTGTTATAAACAATACTATGATGATCATCAAGGAACTAAATAACCTCACCCCCAGGATCCTAACATTGTTGGTGGTGGATGAGTTAAAAATGAGCGATAAAGTCCTACTTCAAAGGGAGACAGCTGTAATACCCACCACGAGAAAAGCTCCTGTCCCTTCAGATGAGGCAGGATGGAAGGGGGCAGGGAACAGCCATTCAAGGAATGACAGCAGTTAACACCAAAATGGTGGAAGATTCAACTCCCAGTTGGCCTTGAGGATTAAGATGGCAGGAGGTTCGACCTAGTACCTTGAGCTTCATTATATGCTCATTGTAACATATTAGCATGATAAATAACATGCCCGCGGGCCCCATAACAGTCCAAAGGCCAACGCAGAAGGCCAAAGAGTGGGCTGTGGCCCAGTTCCTGGGAATCCTAGCCCTTTCCCCAGGGTGGTTGGAATGGTCCCACCTGTAGGCATGTGAAGCTACAGAGCCCATAAAACCCAGCAACACCACGCCTGGCTGCCCTTTTTCGCTCCCTCCTCTTTGGAGAAGGCCTGCACTCTGTCTATGGAGTGTGTACCTACTTTTACTTTAACCTGAGCACCCAACTCCCACACCTCGTGGCCTTTCTCTTGCCTTTTGAAACAGCCTACACTCCATGCAGTCTCTCTAAATAAATCTACCTTTACTCAACTGTGGCTCGCACTTGAATTCTTTCCTGCGTGAAGCCAAGGACCCAGACTTGGCGGGCCACGTCCCAGGGACTCAGCTGAGACCTGGAACCCGGCCCTCCTCAGGCCCCACATCCGTTTTTCCAGCATCACAGGGACCTGACTCATATCTCATTTCTTCCAGGAAGGCTTCTTTTGACCAGATCTATCCAAAGTGCTTTCCCTCCCTCCCAAGTACTCTGATCTGCTTAACAGGCGCGCCTTTCCTCTGGCACTAAAACCTGCCTGGCTTGGCCTTTGCCACGTGTCCCTTGTCTCTCCAATTATACCAGACGCTGCTTAAAGACAGGGTTGAGTACATTCTTTGAAGTCCCAAAATAATGGCACATGTGATTAACACTCAATAAATATTTGTTAAATTATTTCGTTTCAAAGCCTGAGGGGAATCTGAAGGGAAATCCTTGAATTTTAATTAGGGCTTTTGGGTGATCACCGGGAATGAAGAACTAAAAAAAAAAAGTTCCCCCAAAGGCACTGCTAGAGCTCAGCCCGCACCCAATGCCCCCCTTTGACCGGCCTCACCTCCTGGGCCCTAAACACTGAAAACTCTGACAACTCAAAGAGCAGCAGGAATAAACGGAATGATCTTATCAAGACCATCAGACACACGGGCACACGGTCTGGCAACACCCCTCTAAGGGGTTAAGCAGTGAGCGTCCTCTGTCTCCAGCAGCACTTCCTGTGCTGCTCAGTGAGGGAGGGGGAAGAACAAAGGTCAACAAAACAGAGCTGCCCCAAAGGATAAGGGCAGACACCACGGCCTGATCCCTGGTGAAGGACAGACACAGCAGAGCTACTCTGCCGTATGGGGCGTCATCTGCCAAAGAGCAGAAAGAGATGGAAGCCAGCCCCAGAGCACGGGGCCCTAGGAGGGAGCAAAGCCCAGGAAAAGCCAGCAGATGAATCCTGCTTATCAGGAGGGCAGAACTTCAAGCCTGGCCTGTCACGCCCGGACCTGGGCTCCCTCTGAGTGGGCCTGGGGCCGGAGTTAATCCTTTCTGGCACTCAGCTGCTCTGAGCTCTGTCCGTCCAGGGAAATCGGGAAGCTTCTGCTGAACATCTGCTCTGCCTAAACCTGGGCTTAGAGCAGGGCGTGTGTGGGAAATAAAGCATGGGCCCTCTCTGTATCGAGCTATCATCTGGCGAGAGGGCTGAAGTTACAGATAGGATGAGGGGGAAAAAAAAACCCTGTTTTTGTGTTGGTGGGCGGGGTTGGGGAGCCGAGAGTCAGAAAGCCTGGGATCGGCACTCTCCGCCACCAGTGACAAATGACACAGCTTTGGGTAAATCATGTTAACGTCTTCGAGCCTCTAGTTTCCATGCTAGAAAAATGAGAGACCAATCCTAACACTGCCCACAGAAGAGCTACCAGGTCAGAACATGGTTCTGAAAAATCCTCAGAGGGCTGCATAAACGCCTTCATTGGGGTCAACACTTACATAGTTAGACCCAAAGCCAAGAGAGCCCTAGCACACATCTCAGCACGTAAGCCTGGGCTTGGGTCTCCTGGCAGACACACCCCAGGCCAGAGCCACACTGGATCTGCTCCACATCCAAACCGGGGCCCTACCCAGCCGGGGGACTGCCGCTTATGACAACCTGCCTCTCCTCTCCTCATCCCGCCATCGCCAAGGCTGTCTCTACTGGTGATGCAGTGGGAAGTGTCCCCCAAGGTGGACAATCTCAATTCACAAGAGGCCCAATGCCTGCTCCTGACAAGGCTGAAATCAGAATTATGAGCTAAGGGTTTCAGATCTGGGGAGATGGCTGAAAACAAACAAACACCATCTACTGTCCAGAGCCAAAGAGACGTACTGTCACTTGACATGTGGAGTAAGACCACAGAATTGTAGGAACGGGGGAAGCCAGGAAGAGGAGTTAAGACAGGAGAAAGAACTTGCTCAAATCTGCAACACCAAGAAGGGTTCTAAACTTTCTAAGTCACAGCGTGACCTGCGATGCCCCACATCACATCCCCCGGCCCCCTGCTGTTTCCACACAGCTCTTCTGCCTGAGTTCAGACCCATCACCTGCTGACAGGGTCACACCTCAAGCATCCAACCCCATGGGGCCTTTTCTGACACGTGAGGGCAACGCTCACCCTGTGGGGAATGGGAGCTGGTGGATGAATGCTCCAGCCTCGCATCCTGCCCACAGACAATTCCACAGGGCACTCTGCAATTCTCAGGAAGTCCTGGTGGAAATGAGTCCCCATTGCACACACCAGGAATCTTAATACTACCCTGTTGTGGGAGCTTCCCCTCCTCTCCTCATTCTTACTTTTACTGCTTCCTCATTTTTTTACCACTTCCTGGGATTTCATCACAAATAAACTGTACCCGAGTCCTCGTATCAGGTTCTGCTTTCAGGTGAACCCAAATCAAGAACATCACTAGAGAATTTGGAGCTTACAAGCTGGTTAGAGGGTTCTGTGGTGACATGGCATCTCGTTTTTCAAGGGATGCTGTGTTACCCTGAAAAGCTTTCTTGGTAATGCCCGTGGCTCTCTGCTCATCCGCCAGGTCCGATTACTCAGCTCGATGGCAAATCTAGCTTGTCACTGCCCTATCCAGCAAGGCTTGTGGGAAAAGGGAAGGGACTGAGAATTCTCAGCGGGTGCCCTGTGGCTCTTTGGAATCATTGTTTAAGAGGCAAGGTTATTACACAACCTCAGTTTCATCCTCCCCACTGCATCCTGTCCCATGCGGAGCTCCTCCAAACATCGCCCCCTCCTGGACGAACCAGCAATCTTTTGCCAGAAGCATGATTTCGTTTTCGAAAAAGGAGGAGAGTCCTAGGAGGGAGACCATCCAAACTACATGGGAAATACACTCCGTAAGAACACTTTGGAGCTGAGGGTGTGCGCAGCGCCATTCTGTACCCACCTGAGGGAGCCTGGGCAAAGGTGACACGCACGTGCAGCATACACAAGCCTCCACAGACCCAGGAAAATACACACACACACACACACACACACACACACACACACACAGAAGAAAAAACAATATGAAAGTACTAGCCAGAGTTCCCTCCGAGTAATGGGATTACAGGTCATCTTTATTCTTTTCATTATACTCTTGTGTATTTTCTACAATAAATGTGAGTACTCTTAAATTTTTAATTATGAAAGAATAACACTTGTCCTTCTACATTATATCTGCAGAGTCCTAAACATGACCTATACATGCCCACTGCTTTAGCCTGGACAACTGCAGGTCTTCTGTCGGGGGGTTCTTCGACAAGATGTGGAAACAAAAATGATTATTATCAAGCATGTTCTCCCTCAGTAACTTGATCTTTCAGGGGAAGTGAAGCGCAGAAACACAAGTCCATTGCCTACACACCTCTGTGTCTGAACCCTGACATTTCCCATCACCACCTCTCTTTGCTTCCAGCTTCTGTGCCACCTGCCCAGCTCCCCGTGCTGAAGAGCCTCAGGGAAGCTGGCTGAGCATCCCGGCCACCCCAGGGACTTGGGCATCTTGCTGAACAGCAAGGGGACTGAAAGGCAGCCGTCAGTGAGCTTGGGGGCCCGTGAACCAAGCCAGTAGTTAAGTAGGCGTGAGAAACCATCAGCTGGAAACACTGAAGGCGGGCAGGCAGGCAGAATGATTCTGGGTGAAGGAACATTGTAAATGTTGTCACCCAAAATAGAGCTGAGCTGAACTTGGCTCCCAGGCACTGCCAGCCTCCTTCCTGCTCCCTGTTGGCTCCCTTCCAAGCCCTCGGAGATGCTCCCCAGGCGCCACCTCCTCCTCCCTGCCACCAGGATTGGCTTGGTCTGCACTGCTACCCGATGCTGGAGGTGGACAGAGGAGCAGCTCTGACCTGGAGCTCCAGAAGTCAGCTCTGGGGACAGGCTCAGTCCCTCCTGGCCCAGCAACCATTCTTGCACTATAGCCAGATGTCAGGGAACTGAGTGGGGTCAAAGGCAGATCTACCAGGGTGATAACATGGACCTCCTGATCTCTACCATCACCTCTGGGCTCCGCCCTCACCTCTCCTGCCACCATGACCTCCAGCCTTATGCTTCTTTTTCTGTTCTATGAACCATCCCGTCATCCAAGTTAGAAATCGCAGCATTATCTTCAATAAATCCTCTCCTACCCCCAGAGTAATCATTCACCCAGACGGACTGACTCTCCCTTCAAACGTTCTCCAGTTCATCACCTTTCCTTTTCACAGCTTCTCTTGTACTTCAGGACTTTGTCATCTGTTCCCTGCGTTACTCCAGGAACTTCTGAACTGCTCTCTGTGACTCCAATCCTTTCTAATTCTATCATCAGATCTGATCCAACAGCACATGTGATCACTTCAATCCCCTCTTCAAAAACTTTTCAGCGGCCCCTCACCACCTACAGAGTGAAATCCAAACTCTTCAACATAGGACCCAAGGTCCCTCACTGTCTCACTGTGACCCACTTTGCTAGCCGTGTCTTTTGCCTCTTCCCTGCCCTCATGCCCTGTGTCCTAGCTACCTCAGACCTCTCTGAGTTCCCTGCATTTTCCAGACCCCACGTGTTCAGGTGAGACCTTGGACATGAACACTGTTGCTCCTGCTCTGCTGGGAACCCCTCCCTCCTGATCTCCCATCAGCATCCATGCCTTTTGTTTGGCACTTGCTCATGCAGTCGGGTAGAACTTGTTTTCCTTTGCATCATCGCAATCCTCTGCATGGCCTAGAAGAGCTTGAAAGAAAAAACTGTCTTCATATTTGTTTGTCCCTGGTACCTACCACTGTGCCTGCTACTTCACAGCTTATGGTGATCATCCCACTAGTTATCTTTTCATATGGGTGTCTTGTTACCCCAACCAAATGATAAGCAACTTGAAGATACAGGCCATGTCTTAAATTTCTTTTCACCTGCCTAAACATATAGCATAATGCCTTGTATACCTCCTAAAGCAATTGATAAATATATACCCCAATTATAAAAGCACACACTGATTCATTTCACAAATATTTATTGGGTACCTGCTATTTGCCAGGCACTATTTTAAATATAAGAAATGTGACAGAGAACACAAAGAACTAAAATTCATGTCCTCTTGGAGTCTATAATTCTTGTGGAAGAAAACTGACAACATTTATAAGATAAATCAGTAAAATACATAGTATTGTTAGATAATAATAAGAGTTAAGGCGAAAAATAAAACAGAAAGAGGGATACAGAGTAATAGGAGTTGCATTTTTAGATAGGATGGCCTGAGAAGTCCTCACTGAGGTCACACCAAGGAGGGGACATTTGAAGAGGTGAAGGCAGTAAGGGAACAAGACAAGCAGATTTGCAGGTGAAGCACATTCCAAGTAGAACAAACAAGAAATACAAAGGTCCAGAGGCAGGAGCACGTCTGACAGGTTCAGAGAAGAGCAAGGAGGGCCGTATAGGATCAAATGGGAGAAATGGGGGGAGAAGGTAGGAGCTGGGGTCAGAGGGGGAACAGACCAGAACATACAAGTGGACCTTGAGTCACCTTGCTTTGGGTAAGAAAGAAAGGTCGGTGAGGCTTTGGGCAGAATAGCCACCTGAGCTGACTTCTTTTTCTTTTTTTTTTTTTTTTTTTTTGGTTCAACTGGCTGCTGTGTTCAGAACAGACTGAAGAGGGGTAAGAGTGGAAGCAGAGAGATCAATTTGAAGGCTATTAAAACAACGAGACAAGAGCTAATGGTGGCTTGAATCAAGTGGATAATTGGGGAGATGATGAGAAAAGAGGAGTTTATCGTTGATGGACAAAATTGCCTGGATGTCTCTTGTAATCATCTCCAACTCAAAAAAAGGCAAGACCAGTTGTTCAGATCAAAATTTGTGGCACCATTCTGCACCCCCCCACACTCCACATCCAACCTTTCACAAATCCTGTACATTCTCCCTTTAAAAGAGATCCAGAACCCAACCACTTCTCCTCACCTCCCCAATTATCCACTTGCTCCACACCATCATTATCTCCTCCCTAGTTGTTGTAATAGCCTTCAAATAAACGAGGTAATTTCCTACTTTTGATAATCCTACCATGGTTATGTAACGTGTTGGTATTATAGGAAGCTGAGTGAGAGGTGTATGGGAACCCTCTGTATTATTTTTGCAAGTTTTCTGTGAGCATAAATAGGAAACCAATACACAGGTCTCAGGGCAAATATAGATCATACATCATACTTTGGAAAGAGCTACTGCTCTTAAATAAAGACTTGATTAAGGAGTAATTCATTTCATCAAGATTATGTCTCTAGCTCTACCTTACAGTAGATAAAATATCTGGAATTCATAAATGCAGAAGGCACAGAGGAAACAGAAATCGCCATCAGGCAAACACCACAAACAACTGTTGCAAACAGGATCCGCCCAGGGATGCTAGAACCAGCGGTCAAAAGTTAGAAGGGGAAACGGATTTACATAGTTTCAATGTATGTCCTCTGAGACAGTTATTAACTATAAAGGGAGGGACAGTAACTTTACAATGGGGCAATTCGGCAGACCCCACCTATCCAAGTCACCAAGGTTGTCATTGCCAGGAAGATTCCCTGAGAAGCACACAACCTCATTTCTGTGGCGGTTTTGTCAAAAAGGTATAACCTCGCTTCAATAATGAGAAAACATCAGACTAATCCAAACTGAGATTCACTCTTTAAAACAACTGAGCAACACTCTTCAAAAGTGTCAAGGTCGTGAAAGGCAAGGAAAGACTAAAAAACTGTTACCAATTATAGAGGAAATGAAAGCAGAAAAACAATGAAATGTAACATGAGATCCTAGGTAGGCCCGAGGATCAGGAAAGGGACGTGAGCGGAAAACTGATGAAATTCAAATGAGGCCTATGGTTTAGTTAATAGTAGTACTGTGCCAATGTTAATTTCCCGGTCTCGATCCTTTTACTATGGTTATGTAAGATGTTAACATTAGGGGAAGTTGGGTGAGGGGGGTATGGGAACTCTCTGTCCTATTTTTGCAAATTTTCTATGAGTCTAAAATTAGTTCAAAATTAAAAATGAAAGAAGAAAGACTATGTCTCTAGATTTACCATTGATTAAACATCACCCTACAACTCCAGGCACCTTTCCCTCAGTTCCACGTGTAAATCCTGCTATGCTCTAGGAAATGTACCACTGGGTGAGCTTCTCCAAAAAATATCTATTAGGCCTTGAGCTCCTTAGGGCCGGAAGTCAGGATTTGAAAGGAAAGACTAAAGGTTTAGATACCTTTCTTCTCATGGATGAGAATTCCTTCTGTGAACATCAAAGGACCTGATGATAGATCTGAAAATGCCATGAGTGAGCAGCAGTTAGCACTGGGGCCCTCCACCTTCAATTCCACTGGCCAGAGAAAGGCGGTCAGGAACTAGAAGCTGGTGCTCCCCAGACACAGTCACCGCACTAGTATGGCAAGGCCAACACTGATCATCCCCCCAAGTCTCTGCCTCCACAGGAAAGAAGCAAGCACCTGGTTCTCAAAATCTATTCCTCTGACCGCATCACTGCCTGCCTCTGTTTATCTCCCATTCCCCACAGTGACTGCATTCCTGGGCAGAGACAGCCATGGCAGGAATGCTTCTGGTCACCAAGACAAGAAGGGCCATCAAAGTCATTTCTACAACCACACAGACCCAACACCTCAGGTACCATGTACCCACTCCACTGCCCGGTCTGTCCCCAGCACCTCAGGCATCTTAGGCTCATGCCAAGGTGAGACGCTACGCCTTGGGCATGCTGCTTTCACCAAGGGTGCCTAGAATGCATCCAAGAACGGCGCAGGTGGTGGGGGGGTGGCGCGGAGCACTGACTCCAGCTAGACTCCTCGCCAACTCCACCCCCGATAGGACTCCAAGCCTTCCACACTGGCTTTAGGAGACCAGATGCCAAAGATGTCTAGGGCAAAGCCTCTGAAGACCAGTGGCCCCTTAAGAAAATCAGTTAGAAAAGGGCCATTAGCACACATTGCCCCATTCCTGGAGCCAGGCTAAAAGGAAAGAAATCTCCCAAAGCATGACCTGCTCAGGGCCCTTGAGTCTTGGATCTGAGTTCTGTCAATAAATCTAAAGTGTGTCTGTCACTCCTCCTGGTCAGTTCATGTTCTGCCCAGCTGTACCACGAGAGCAGACAACCACTGTGCTTTGCAGGGCTCTAATGCACTATTGCAAACAAAATGGGGGTTGATCAGCTTCAGGAGAAGCCAGGGGTGAGGAAGAAAACTTCTGAGTACAGATTGCCCCAATGTGGCTCTCTCATACACTGCTGGTATGAAATGGCACAGCCATTCTGGAAGGCAGCTTGATAATATGTGCCCAAAGCCTTAAAAATGTCCCCATCCTTTGACCCACCAATTCCACTTCTAGGTATTATCTGAAAGAAATCAGAGTTGCACACAAAGATTAATGGCCAAGGTTGCCATCCCGGTATTAACTCCAGTAGTAAGAAATTGGCTACAATAAATGTTGCACAACCCAAAGTTGGTTAAATAAAATATAGGATCTTTAGAAGATGGCCTTCTATGTATCCATTAACAATCATATTTTTGAAGAATAGTTTGCTATATATTATGATATGATCCTGATTTCGTGTGTATGCGCTATGGGGGAGGAGGGGTTATGCAATTTTAAAATGCAGGAAGAAAATACACCTAAATAGAAGTTATCTCTAGGTGGTTGAGATGCTGACAGATCTTTGGATTTCCTTCTTTAGGCTTTTCTGTTGCTTCTAAATTTTCTTCAACAAACATATATTACTATTTTAGTAAGGCAAAGAGCCCCCATTTTATAGGTGAATAAACAGAGATCTAGAGAGCCTCATTAACTTGCCCTGGGAGCGTCAGTGAGTCAGAAGTGAAACCAAAAATAAAGACTGTGGTTCTCAAAAGCCTTGCTCATCTCACAAGCTGCCAGCGTGTGTGTGCAGCGGTAGTTCGAGGACAGTGGTTCTTAACTGGGACGATTTTGCCCCCTAGGGGACAGTTGGCATGTCTAGAGACATTTTTGTTTGTTGTAACAGGGGGAGGGGGCGCTACTGCTGCTAAACATCTTACTGTGCGCCAGGCAGCACCCCGCCACAAAGCAGTATTTGGCTCAAAATGCCCAGAGTTAGAAGCCCTGCTCTGGGAGGAGGGAGTCTCAGATGGATCCCCCCACACTGGACTTTGAAAGAGCTCAGGTGGCTCAAAAGGACCTCAGGAACCTCCCACCGGCTTCACATCCTGTGTGAGCAGGACTGCCTTCTGCTGTAAATAGGGCCTACCTTGGCAGTTAACGGGCCCCAGGGTGTAAGCACCAAGAACTTTAGTACTTACATTAAGCAAGCTTTCTCTTCCAACGGGGGGAAAAGGAAATTGTTCATTGCATGCACAAGCCATAAAGGACACAAACAGAACTCAGCTTAGGATCAAGAACTCAAATAGAGGAGATACACCAAAGCCGGGAGAGGGAACGGCGTGCTGACGAGTCATGACACCAGCCAGACCGAGGGGCAGGAGGCCTGTCTGCACATCCTTCCCCTGCATTTTCACTTCTGGCCCCTCAAGAGTCCTGGGTGGCCATGTCAGACTTAGCTTCCTTCCAAGTACCTTTAGAGTAGGAGAAAAGGAAAGAGCCCCACTCAAACCCTGAGAAAGATGCTTTTCCCTCTCGAAAACTCTCTCCTCTATCAAAGGAGCCATCCGTTTGGACTTCTCCATGGGTTTCCAGGGGTGATGGATGTGATGCCAACATTTCTTGTGCCCTTGGCCTGACTTAAACTCCCAGGACTCAAGAGCTGGAAAGAACTTTGAAGCCCCCGGCCCCTTTACAGATTAGGAAACCAAGCCCAACAGCCACAACAGTTAGCACCTGAACCCAGGCCTTCCATTCTCTCGATTCCTTAACAGCATCTCAGTCACCAGGAAGTCCAGTGCAGTAGGACCACAGCCACCAGTCCTGTCGGAGGAAGCATCACTCTCGCCTGGTATTTCACATGAAAACATGTGTGGGGGACCCATCCAGAAATGCGTACTGTCATCTGTGTATCCCGCTTGGCTGCAGCCACTGAGGACAAGCTCAGAGTCTATGCACAAGACACAGGGGAAAGTCAGAGCTGTCCCACAACAGGTGTACATACCTTGGTAGGTGACACACCAGTAGTAGTGTTGCCATTGCCAGATCCTTCGAGTAGCATGATAAACCTTATTTTCAACAAAAGGGCTCTGTTCCTGCTGGGTTTGCCGCTGGCCCCTTTCACTGGATAGTTGACTACACAAGTAGGCCAGGACTGTCTCTCTCCCACTCACAAGGGGCCGTGTCTCACTCACGCTGGATCAGTGCAGCCAGAACCCTCAGTGATCTGGGTGGGGAACCCCAAAAGCATGATAGATTGGTGCTCTCCCAGGCGGTCCTCCAAGACTTGTTCATTGTTGTCTAAATAGCCCTTGAATCTGGCCCAGCTTCACAAGACCCACTGCCGCCGCCTTGGTTCAGGCCCTCCTATCCACTAGAGGGCACTCTCTGTCACCAGCCTCTCCCGCTCCCATTTGTCCCACACACAGCCATCACAGACCAAAAAACAAATCAAGTCACTTTGCTACATAAAAGCCTCCCAGGGATTTTCTCTTTACAAAGAATAAAGACCAAAACTTCTCATCACAGCACACCAGACCCTCTCCCAAGGGCCACAGCCTATCTGAGCAGCAGTAGCTTCCACCACTTTGGACACACATTATTGCCTGTGTTACTCCCTCTTCCTAAAATTCTTCTGCGCCGCCTTCTCTTAGTTGCTCCTCCTCTCACTCTGGCAAACTCCTTTTCCTCCTTCAGGGTTGTGGGAAGCAGCATCTGAGATGGCCCTCAGTGATCCTGCCTCCTTATATTCCTGCTCTTAAACAATGTCTGCCCCTTGAGTGTGGGTTGGGCCTACTGACTCACTTCTAATAAATATAATAGGGCAAAAGAGATGGGGAAAGGTGTTGGGGGCAAGGATTAATTAGGAGTTTGGGATTAGCAGATGCAAACTATAACATACAAAACAGATAAACAACAAGGTCCTACTGCATAGCACAAGGAACTATATTTAGTATCTTGTAATAATCTATAATGAAAAAGAATATATATGTGTATGTATGAATCACTATGCTGTACACCAGAAACTAACACAACATTGTAAATCAACTATATTTCAATTAAAAAAAATTAAAAATATCCAGAATCCAAGCTCTTCTCCTCCCCTCCTTTGCCCCTGCAATACACTGAGTCCATCATCTCTCAGCTGCAGTCACCTCCTGACTGGTTTCTCTGTTTTCACCCTTGCTCCTGAAAGTCTGTTCTCAACACAGCAGACTCTGATCCCTCTCAAATATAAGTCAGATTCTATTACTCCTCTACTCAGAACTCTCCAGTGGATCCTTTTTTCACTAAATGAAAAAGTCAAATCTTCACAGTGGCCTGCAAGGCCCTCCATGACTGACACCCATTGCTTCACTAAACGCAGCTTGTTCCACTCCAGACCTATCAGCCCTTTTGCTATTTCCCAAACATGCCAGGCATGCTTCCACCTTGGGGGAATTCCCTCTGTCTGAAATTCCTTTCACCAGGGCTTCCTCATGGCTTTCAAGTCTCTGCTCTAATGTCTATTTGTAAATTAGGTCCGTCATAACCAGCCTATATAAATCACAAACCACCCCCCTACACTCTCTTTACCCCTTCCCGTTCTTTCTTTCTTATCACAGTATTTACCACTTCTAAACACTATTTAATTTAATTATTTATTATGTACAGTCCATATTATTAGTCTCACCCATTAGAAAGCAAATTCCATCAGGGCAGAGATTCTGTTTGTTCAGTATTCCAAGCGCCTGGAGGAAGTCTTGGTCTATAGGAGGAACTCAAATGTTACTGACGGAATGAATGAATAAGCCCAGCACAATACCTGGCACATAACAGACACCTACCAAAAGTTTTATAAATGAGTGAATGAATAAATGAATGGTCCATTGATCACTAAGCTGTGGCTTCCCATGGGCAGGGATGTGACTTATTCATCTTTGTCTCCTCAGTACCCAGGACAGTCATGGAGATTCAATAAATGTTGGTTAAATTAAAAAAACAAACAAACAAACAAAAAACCGGAAAAACCCAACACCTGAACACGAGTGACATGAGGCTGGACACGCGAGGGGCCAGCATTCTAGGGTTCATATGCCAAGTGTCCTGTTTCCCTCCATGGCCACTCCCAGCCTGAGCTTTCCATTTCTTAATCTTTCAGGATGGAATTCTCAATGACTAGAATGAAGAGGTCAGGTAAACGTGATGGAGGAAGGGCCACCTTACTGCAGAAGGGCTTCCTGCCGGCCTTACTGCCGGACCAATAGGTAGTGTTTCCAGATGGGTGCACAGTGAGCCCATAAGTAACAGATGCAAACAAGGCTCCCTTAGGCTTTAGATTTAATGTCAGGCTTCCAGGCCCCAAATTCTGATAACCTAGAAACTGGAAAATCAAGTTACTTCAACAAACACCGTTGTGTTCTCCTTTCTCACATCTCAGTGGGTGAGGCTGGCATGGGCTCAGATGCCTTTGCAGCCCATCATTCATTTCTAACACTGGAGAAGGTGGGGGTGAGGAATGACTCCTTATGCTGCCGTTGCGGGGTCGGCTGCTCCTACCTGCCACATCCTCAAATCGGGGAGGGAGCAATCGGCCTTCCTGCCTCCAGAGCCCTGCCTGCAGCTGGGGGTCCCATGCAAGAGATGCAGGAACGGGGTGGTGCAGGAGAGATGGTGCCAACCTGGAAGTTGGGCAGGAGGAAGGAGAATTCTGCTACTAACTCCTTCTATGACCTTGGGCAAGCGATTTCATTCTCTGGGCCTTAGTTTCCTCGTGTTTAAAAGGAATATTTTGAACCAGATAATCTAACTATGTGATTGTTATCAAAAGTAAACTATTAAAAAGTTAAACTATTATAAGCTACTCTAATTTGACAATTTGAGAGGACAGCATTGCACGCATACACCTCCCTGCAAATTCATCTCACCCCACCTCCTCCCTGTCATTCATTCATACAAGAAAACAATCCTGGTGCCAACTAAGGGCCACGCATTGTGCTCGGACTGGTGTCCAGCTGTGACTATGGCAGACATAGTCTCTGCCCTCAAGAGCCTATGGTCTAGCAGGGAGACAGCCATCTGACATCCAACAATGTTTCAGTTAGGACCATGAACAATTCGACAGAGGGTGGTAGTGACACTGTGAGCAGATATAACACAGCTCTGGCCTAGTCTGGGGTTTCAAAAAGCCTTCCTGAAGGAAGTAACATCTGAGCTGAGCTCAGAAGAACAGATAGGAATAACCTAAGTGAGCAGAAAGGGCATCTGAGAGACCAAAAAGAGCACATACAAATGCCCGGGGGCAGGAATCATATCTTGTCACGGCCAGTGTGGCCCACATGCTGAGTGAGGACCAGGTGGGCAGAGAGGACACTGAGGAAGTCATCACAGGTGAGACCACACAGGGCCTTACAAGAGGGATGTGGTCTTAATGAAAGTTAAAGATAATGAAAGAGATTGGAGTGGAGTAGGGGTGGCAGCATGTGAAAAGTTCAGTATATGGAGAATGAATTCCAAGGGGCACAAGTCAATATGAAAAGGCCAGTAATGAAACTGCAGTGAAACAGGTGAAAGAAGATCAGTGTTTGACTGGGTGGTATCAGCGGACAAACAGATAAATTCAAGAGCGACTTAGGAGATAAAAGTGGTAAGATGAGGGGGGAGGGGGAGGGGTAAGAAAGAAGAAAGTACCAAAGTGGTTAAATTAGGGAGCACTGTCAGAGGACCAAGTCTGGAAAGGGGGTGATATTATTAGTTCAGTTTAGAACATGCTGAGTTGAAGAGAGCCGTGAGATACTAGGTGGAGAAGATGAGTAAGAAGGTGAATGTATAAATCTGGAGCTCAAAGGTCTCCAATGAAAGAACTAAAGGCATGGATTTGAGAGTTTTCATAGACACAGTGAATGAAGCCATGAAAACTACATACAGAGAGCGTGTAGAAGAAATAAAGAGAACCTAGGATGGAGATTCGAAGAAATCCCACATTTAAAAATTGAGTAGCTATAGCTGAATTGCTTTGCTGTACATGTGAAACTAACATTGTAAATCAACAACACTTTAATAAAAAAAATTTTCAAAGTTGAGTAGGGAGGAGAGAGCTAAAAAAGAGAGAATGTGAAGGACGGTCAGAGAGAAGGAGGAAAACTAAGAGTTTGACATAGTGGCAGCCAAGGGACCAACACAGTTCAAGAAGTCGGGATTAATCAATAGTATTAAAGTGCTGAGAGATGAAGTAAGATGGGGAGTGAAAGATGCACATGAGAATTAGGGGCTTGGAGCTCGCTTACAGTAGTTCTGCTGGAGGGGGAATCATGGAAGATGCCCACGGGGGTGTGAGAGGGGAGAGGTCATGAAACAGAGGCAAGGTGTATAGATGGTTCTTTCAAGAAGTTTGGGAAAGGGGAGAGATAGGTGGGTGGTGACTGAAGACGGGAGAAAATTGAGTATGTTGAGAAATGGATAGAAAGGATTTAGTAGAGATGAAGACAGAACAGGGACTAGAGAAGGAAAAGTCGATAGTATCAGGGTCCCAAGAAGGAGAGAAGGGAAGGGCCAGACTCCAGGGCAGAGCTTGAGGACAGGGCTCAGGCAGCAAGACAGCTCTCTGTGCATCAGAAGAGGCGGGGAGCACGAGAGGGAGAGCGTATAGTTCAGTGGTAGAGTGTGTGCTTAGCAAGAACAAGGTCCTGGGCTCAATCCCTAGTTCCCCATTAAAAATAAATAAATAAACCTAATTACCTCCCCCCACCAAAAGAAAACCCAAAACAAACAAACAAAAAAAGAACATACGAAGTCATAAAGCTCACTCCGCTAATGTTTTCCAGAGAAAACCTCAAAATCTACAGGCCCGTGTAGTCTTGGTGAGCAGTGTAGATCCCAGGAAGCAAACAGCCCCTGTGGGCCCCACCCTGTCACCAAGAACAAATCACATGGCCTCCTCTGCCTGGCTCCTAAGTCAGAACCTCCTGAAGTGGGAGCTGCTTCCAGCCCCACTGTCTGTAGATGATGGGATAGGATCTCAGGGAGAAGGCCCAAGCGTAACCAGGTCAAACCTGGGGACACGACTGAAAACAGCCACGAAGTAGAAGAGAAGTCACAAAGGGGCAGCAGGCAGACAAGGCATCAGCTGGGTGTGTTCAGAGGGATAAACAGCCCCACTCTTGCACGCAGTGACTGTGGAAGGGGACAGAGGCTGTCTCGCTGTCTAACAGACTAAGCTCTTATTTTACACGTTTCAGTCCTTCATGAGATGCCTCCCATGTCCCTGCCCAGGCACCTAACCCACAGCTCTCCCAAGCCTGGAATCTGAAAGCAGCCTCTCCAGTTCACCATCTCATAACCATGGCTGTGACTCTGGGGCCAGAACTCAATCAGCATCTTTCAGTCCAAGTGCCCGCCAAGGTCACAGGAAGCAGAAGACCAAAACACAGAGGCTGCCAAATCCCAGGTCATCACTTGACCCCTGCAGATCAAAACCAACACACCCCCACTCCCAGCAGTCCAGGCCCCACACCCCCCATTTGCTTTCTTGTCAACCCTTTGGGCACACCTTCCCTGGATGTAAGGAGGATACTCATTTATGGTGCCAGTGCTTCTAACAAAACTCATCCCTGAGGGAAAAATCAGCAGAATAGCTTGATTCCACATGAAGAACTGTAGAAGGAACCTATTTAAGAATGCTGCCTCCTGAGTCCCTGTCGCCTAGAGTCTCCAAAGCACTGGGAAAGATAGAAGGAGAAGAAAAGGCAGGGAATCACAGGGAGGTGATAACTGACACTTAGCAGACTGTCTATAATAAGCAAATGACATAATAGAAATAAACACAGCTTTGGGGAGAGGTGCTGCAAGCACTGCCCTCGGAGGCCCAGGGGCTCCGGGGAGTCATGCTGGGCTAGAAACCCCATTATTTCTAGGGCACCAAGTAGCACCTGACCTGAATCAGGAGCCTCTGCAAGCAGAGGCCAGAGGGCCAATCAGAGGCTGAGAAATACGGCACAGCTCCAGCCAGGGGCCTCAGTCACCGGCCTACTTCCGAGGTTGGGCAGGGGAAAAAACCACAGAGCTCTTCAAAGAACCCTGGCCAGTCATCTCTGGAGTCTCCACGTTAGCCTGGAAGGGATGCTGGGGTAATCAGTAAGAAGCTTATCACTTCTCTTTGTTTTCAGACGGGCTCTGCCTAGAAAGCATGGGTCCAAATGAGCCCCATCCCTTATAAGTAGTGTGGCCAGCTTGGAACTCACCTAATCGTTCGGAGCCTCAGGTTCCTAGGTGTAATGTGGGGAAGGGAAGGCCCCCGTGTCCTCAGTCATTGTGAGAACCAAATGAGGTAATGTCTGTAAAAGGACATGCTCAGTAAATGGTAGTGCCTCGTCCTTACCCTCCTTTACCTGAGGATTTACTTTCATAACTACAAGTTCTTAGTCAACAGTCCCTGACCCTACGGTGGGGATGGAGGGGAGTGGCGGGGAGGGGGATAGAGGGCGAGGGGGGAATGGAGGGCGGGCAGGGGGTGGGCTCAGAAGGCTCTTTACTATTCAAGGTGAAAAGTCCACACCCAGGTACTCAATAAGAGATTGAAACAAGAACTGGTCCTAGGAAAGAAGCTAGGAATTTGCAGTTGAATCTGAAGAGCTTTCGAAAGGTAAAAGAAAACAAGAACAGAATTCATCCTGAAGGGAAGCTTCTCTCCTGGTGTGGGTTGTCCTGTCACTTGGAGGGTTTATGTTAGGGGCTTACAGCAGAGGGATCGCAGACCTAGCTCCTCACCTTCTAACACCCGCCGGAGCCAAGACAGTCAAATCCAGGGTAATATGAACTATCCGTTAACCAAAATGCATCTTGCCTTCCACTTTTAGGTAGAAGCAAGAAATGATGACAAAACTGCCATTAGAGATTTTTTTTTTTTAAAAATCAACAGGCAGGATATGTCCCAAGATCAAGATGTATATATCAAACCAAAGTTCTGCTTCCAGAGATCTGTGCTAGGAGAAAAGATGACGGTGACACATGACAAGGTATTCAAGGACATACTGACTTCTACAATTACTGAGGCAGCAAAATACCCCCATGTGTTTTTAGCAAGATCTTCTCTCACAAAGGTTGAGATAAAAGAGCTTTTCATGTAGAGAAAAGAGAGTGTGTATATGTGGCCCAGCTAGCTCCAAGAAAAAAATCAGCTGATGTTATCACATCTACTATGCCATCCGTGGTAAGGCACAGCCGAATTTCAGAGCTGTTAATGTACAGCGTTGGGGGAAGGGCATCATGCAGCCAATGACAGAAGTACACCTGTCTGAGGAAACATTCTATGCCCCCTCTGTGGCCTTGCTTTGTAAGTCCTTGGCAGAGGGGCTAGGAAAAGGTTATGCAAAAGGTACTCTCAGAGCATTTATTTTTAAGAGTAAGCAAGCTGGTTAGTCATTGTTAGAATAACAGCGCACTCGGATAGCACACTTTGCAATCTCGAAGCACTTTCACAGACATGATTTCCTCTAAGCCTCACAATATCCCTGCTAGGTAAGAAAAGCAAATATCACTAACCTTCCGTTTCAGTTAAAAAACAAACAACAACAACAAACAAACAAACAAAAAGGCTTGCAAAGGTCAGTTGCCCTAAGGTCACAGAGCTAGTAGGCAGTAAATTGGAATTTAAAGCGACATCTCTCCCTTAGGACTATGTTCTCTGTTTTATGGGATGAAGTCTGATGTTAGGACCATTCCAGCATGTCCCCTGAAGAAGTCCAAGAGCAATGACCCTTAAAGGCTTGAGAGGTTATGGAATACTAGAATGCCCCGTGCTTTGCTTCTCCTCTGGAGGTCATTGCCCATGACCAAGAGAGCAGTCTCAACCACTCAAGCTTCACACCACACTAGGATTCCCTGAGTATCATCTCTGCACCCAAAACATGAGCATGGTCTCGTGTCTTGTTAATTTCTCCTTCCATCCGGGCAGAAGGGTCCTAGGACTCCTGTCTTCATCTACTTAGGGAACAAAGATGATGGGTTAACTTCATTTACCCCAGATGGCTGGGAAACCCTTGAAGAGCAAAGGCAGAGAACCAGAATGGTCTCCCTGTCTAGGAGAGGAACCACCACATCCTGTGAGCCAACAGGCTTTATTTTAGGATACATTTAGGCTCACCCCAAAGTAAGAAGAGCCTAGCTATTTGCATGCATAAAACAAAAAGCCCTCCACTGTCCCCTTCCTATAGTCAGCCCTTCAAGAGTCCTCTGCTGTTAAGGCATTCGCTGCCCCCATCTCATATGTACGCCATGAACTCACGAATCCACATCTCATTCGGATCCTCTCACATCGGCTTCAGCCCTCTACCAAGGGAATCTCAGCCTTCTCTCCTACTGCTTCTCCTTCATGCTTTATGTTGCAGCCTAACTAAACCACTTCCCAGCCTAGTTCAGGTCAAACATTCACTGAGCTAGGTACTGCACCATGTGCTGATTCCAAAATACGTTTTGAATTTTCTTTCTTCTGTGATTTTATTCAAGCTTTTATCTCTACCACGAATGACCTTTCCCTACCACCAACTACCAAAGTCCAACTTGACCCATCTTTCAAGGTCTATCTATAGTTCCATCTCCTTCTCCGTGCAGTCTTCTGATGTCTCTAACTGGATATGTATTTGTCCTCCCTCTCTCTTTCTTGAAGTGCTAGCCTCTCTCGTAGCACAAAATGCAGTACTCTTACCAACAATTTAATAATCTGCCATTCCCGAGCTAGAACTTTACAAGCTTCTTGGTGGTATATCCATTTATGTACTCATTTTTATCTTTCCTGCAAAGAGTTCTGCACAAAGGAAGCATCCTACAAATATTCGATTTCCTGTTGTCTACTATATGTTCTACTTGGGTCTCCCATGAGCCAGAGAAAGCCGAGAATAAGTGGCCTGGGTTCAGAATCCTGGTTCTGCCATTTATTTATAGCTTCATGACCTTGGGCAAGTTATTTCAGCTCTCTCTATGCTTGAGTTTCTCCCTTTGTAATAAGGAGGATAATAGCAGTATTTATTTCATATGGTTATTATAAGAACTAAACGAGTTAACATTTATAAAGCGGTTAGCACAGTGCCAAGTACATAATAGGTGTCATGTAAGTATTTGTTCAGTAAATAAAATCATTTCCAAACTCATCATTTTCTTCTTAAAATTCCTTTCCTTCACAACTTCTCCATTTTTGCTAACGGCCGTATTATTTTCCCCAGCTTTCCAAGATTAAACCTTGACCCCTTTATGCCTACTACCCAGCATGTTACCAAGTCTCACAGATTCTGAAAGAAACAGTATAGTTTACCTGCCTCTTCTCCCCGTCTCCCTGGCTTCAAAGGCTTTCTGATTCCCTCCTTGATCTCTCAAACATGGATCGTTCCCCAAATCCAGTCCACTCTGAATTGAGTCTACAAAGTACTTGCAAACATTCTTCTTTTTATATCCTATCTCTGCACCAGCACCTACAATGGCGCCATATCACCTCCAGAAGCAAGTCCAAGCCCCTCTGCCTGTCTCCGGAGACCCTCTTTAATCCGGTCCTGCCTGCCTTTCCTAATCTTATCTCCCCTGTTTCTCTACCCCAGGCACACTAATCTCCCCTTGGTTCTGTGAAGACATCTTGCTTGTCTCTACCTCTGCTCACATTGTTTTTTGACCCAGAAGCCTTTCCCTTATCCTCCTAAATCCCCCAAACCTATTCATTCTTCAAAACTAACCTTTAGCCTGAACTCTGTCCTAGAAAATTTCAGCCCTAATTGATCTTCCTCATCGCTGAATGCTGTAGTCCACTTTCTCTCTTGCAATTATTATATACCTTCTGCTTTACCTGCTATTGGTTCATGTTAATCTGATATCACCAACCAGACCGCAGACCTCTCAAGAACAAGGTACATGACTATAGCCCTCCCAGCATCCTTCAAAGAAAAGAACAATAAAGGAGCTAAAAGGGGGAGGTTATAGCTTAGTGGTAGAGCGCATGCCTAGCATGCATGAAGTCCTGGGTTCAATCCCAAGTACCTCCATTAAAAATAAATAAGCCTAATTACCTTCCCCCCCAAAAAAAGAAAAAAAAAGAAGCTAAAAATATATATCAATTAGCCAACATCTGATGATGATCTTGCCTCTCCCTATCTTTGGGAGGCAAGGAGTAGACAATGAGACTGCTTACCCATCTAGCTGATCCTATATGCTGTGTTCACAGATGGTGTGGGCAACCCTACCTGGGGGATTTGCTATAGCCAAGAAGCCTGCTCTCTCTGCTGACAAACGTCAACAGTCACTGTCATCTAGGCTGCCATATGGTTCACCCAGCCCTACAGGCAAAATCGGTTTCTCAGGGTTATGAAGGGACCAAGCAGGCCAATTCGCCTATCTTTGGAGTGCAGGGAGGTCATCTTGAGATTGCCTGACCACAAACAGGAAGGCACAGAGCCTCCAAGACAAGCCAAAGCTCAAGCAGCTGCAAAACCCACATCTCTAAGCCCCTGTCAACTGCTTCTACCCCTTCCCTGGAATCCTGCGACATGAGCCCCCTCCTTCAAGACTCTTGGAGACTTCCCTAGTGGAATCCACAGGCGGACGAGGGCAGAGAGGAGGTGGCACTGCCCTTACAGGGTAGAGAGAGCTGCCCAAAGTCGCAGTTTAATTTCTGTTTTCGCAGCATCTGGTCCTAAGGGCCATTAACAGAGTAAAACAATTTTATCCCTGAGCCAGCTGTCCTAATTTAGGAGGACACTCCCCATTTTTTGATCAACTATTCATCATTTTCCCAATTCTCCCTCCTTTGTGGATTTCAAAGGCAGGAAGAGGTCAGGCCCCCATCATCTTCCTAAATTGCCCCAACCCCTCCCATCCAATTATCACAATCACAGACTTGGGGAGTTTGATACTCAGAATGGAACACAGAGGAAGTCCAGCTTCGAGAAAGAAATTCAGCACTCCAGACATCCAGACTGTCCCTTAGCCCAGGATTTTGTGATAATTTTCAAAGTAAAACTATAAACCTATGCGGTTTGAATGCCATGCCACTTACCCAATTGGCTTGAAACACTCTCTCCACCCCAGTTCTCACAGCTGAAGAAGAAATCACCATTTGTCAGCTGAAAACAAAGCCCAAGGTGGAATGGCCTGCACAAGGTCGTACAGAAAGCTGTGGGCTGAGACTGAACCAGGGAAGCTGATTTCCAGGAAGGACTCTCATTATTTGAAAACAAAACAACAAAAAAACCTGACAAAGCCTAAATAATCTCCTCTTCCTTAAGTAAGGACAGCCCAGACTCTCCTCCTGGTCACCTATAAGCTCCTGTCACTTCTGTCTGCCTGATGCAGACTACAAATCTGCCATCCACTTGCCCCCAGTCATCCTGCCTACAGCCTAAGGCCCGAATATCTCCTACTCTCTGTGGCAAAGCAGAAAGCTCTGGGTACCAGGAGGACCCAGGGTAAATCACTTGTGATGAATAAGCCTTCTCTTAACTTGGGCTGGTTTTGAACCAGCTCTCCTGGCCTTGCTCCTTGGGTGTGGCACATGTAGTTTACCCTAGAATCACATAAGAGAAGAATTCATTCATTTCCCCCTCAGTTAATATTTATTGGATTCCTATAGCATGCCAGGAACCATGAAAGTGATAGGGATACCATAGTACCCAAAACAGCCAAATTCT
Source organism: Camelus bactrianus (assembly GCF_048773025.1). Taxonomy (NCBI): domain Eukaryota; kingdom Metazoa; phylum Chordata; class Mammalia; order Artiodactyla; family Camelidae; genus Camelus; species Camelus bactrianus. The sequence continues at coordinate 99,548,464 of NC_133541.1, forward strand.
CCTACCCTTGAATAATCTAAGGATCTTCCCATAGAGGCTAATAAAACACAGACTCCAAACCACACATAAGAGATTTGATATTTATTGTTATTTATTGCAAAAATGATGGTAAAGGGTCCATTGTAGCACTTTGTGACTAAACCAATGCCCCTCTTTTCATGTTAGGTAGATGCCTCCGTCTACCACTTTCATATCTTTCGTATCAACACATGACACATCTAGGCCAGTCTCCTTCCATGAACCAGTTGCTTATTTCCAACTGACAATTCTAATCCCAAGGTAAAATTCATTCCCTTTTCAAGTCACCCAGTAGTTGTTAGCTGTCTAACTTCTGTAAGGCAAAACAAACAAACAAACAAACAAAAACAAGATACATCCTTTGCTACAGTTCCATCCTACACTCAAGAAGCTCACTGGTTAGAGGACCATTCATACGTACCCTGCTTCCCCATTCAGCTATGCTAAGTGATAAAATAGACTATGATGATTACAGAAGAGCTATGAACTACTACAGAAACAGAGGATGCCATGATCATTTGGACTAAGGGGATCAGGAAAAGCACAGGAGAAGTGGGATTTGAGCTGAGCCTTGAAGGATGAGGAGGCTAGCAACCAACTGAGAAGGAAAGGAAGAGCATACCACACCAAGGAAACAGAATGTGCAAACGCACTAAGGGGAAAATGTAAAATATGTTTGAAATTTTCAAAGCAGTACATTTGGCTATCGTTAAGACTAAGTGTGAAAAAGAGGGCAGGTGGGAGTCAAATTGTGGAAGTCCTTGCATGTGAAGGAGTTCTCACTTTATTCTGTCGATAATAAAAAGCTATTGAAGATTTCTGGGTTGGGCAGAGAGAATTACTTTTAGAAAGCTCATTCTATCAATAGATGATTGATGGAAGAGAGAAGGGACTCTGAAAATTGGGAGATGGGAATTCCATTTAGCAGCCATCGTGGCAGTCTAAGTGAGATATAAATACCCAACTAGAGTCTCATGAATGAAAAGAATTAGATTGAAGATACTTTGCAGTAGTAAAAATTGTCATCACTTGACAATGTACTGTATGCAGGGGATGGAGGTGAGAAAGGAGCCAGAAATGATTTTGTGGTTTCTGATGGCTTGGAAGACTAGATGGATGTTGTTGTCTAGGATGGGCATGTCCCAGACAGAGTAGGATATAGTAAGGAGATGATAATGAGCTTAACTTGAGACATTTTGACTTGTATCCTTTGATAAGACTTCAGAAAGATCAAAGGCAATGCCTCCAAGAGTCTTTGAGACAGACAACAGACCTTCTAAAGTCTGTATCCCAGTAAAGAATAGGGATTCTATTAATCTGAAGAAAAAGGCAAGCCCACAGGGAGCTCAAGGTAGAGAACAGTAAATCTTGAGATTCGTAGGCTTTTGCCTAAGGTAGTGAAACCTGATAAGATTCATAGGCAAACCACAAATTTTTAAAAAGAAGTTATACTAGCAGGAACACCTCCAGTTTGGACTAAAAGGAGCTGAACAGTGCAAAAAGAAAAGATGCCTTTGGACCTCCAAACATCTATAAATAGGAAGCAGGCTAAATGTACTGAATAGAGTTTTTATTTTCTATATGTTATGATGTTTTGGCATCTTAAAAAACCATTTCTATTTAGGGACATTGGAAAATAAATCCAATGTATTGTTATAGATTATGTATGTAAACTTACAAAAGAGCATGTGGAATCTGATCTCAACGTTGTTTTTTTAAAGGCATATTGCACATGCATAAAAAAAGCTTGACACGCAATACACCATAATGTTAAAAAAAAATTTTTTTTTTCTGTCTGGGGAGGGACCACCCCTCCCAGGGCTAGCCAATTCTTAGAAATAACAAATGACTCAGCCAGAAGCAGGTCTTTGATATGCAAACTAACCAATCCAGAGCCACACCTCCTCTATCCTCCCTTTAATCATCCCAGGGCCAGGAACCAGGCAAAGGAGGACCACCCCTATAATTTAGAGCCCACCAAAATTATTCAAACTAGCCAGTCCTAAACTTTTCACCCTGCCATACCCTGCCCTCCCCAAGGAAACTCCAATAAGGTTTTGAACTATAAAGTTTTTCCCTTTTTCCTGTCTTCTGCCACCTGACCAAAACCTGGTGCTTCCCCTGTGACCCTGTGTGACATGCAGTGACCCCCACCCTCCCCAGGACCAGTGAATATAGTACGTTTGTGTGTGTGTGTGCCTCTTCTGTGTCTCCTCCTCTTGTGACCAAACTTGACTAGCCATCACCTAAAAGAACACATAACTGAGAAAACTACTCAGCTGCCAAAATAGGCTATATTTTATGGAAAAGGAAGAATAATTAGAGGGCAAAACCATGAGTCCATAGGGTAGAACCAAGAACAGTGGAGAATCATTCCCAGGCAGTAGACTGAGCCCTACTCATGAGCCAGGCTGGATTTAAGATCAGCTATGGACTAGAACTGCTGTTCCCCTCTTTCTAAATGGGAACATCTACCCTAGATAGAAGACTAAGGAGACAACAGCTGTACGTGATGTGGGATCCTAGACTGGATCCCGAACCACAAAAAGGCCATTAATAAGACAACTGGCAAAATTTGAATAAGATCTAAAGATCAGTTAATAGTATTGCACCAATACTATTAATTTCTTAGTTTTGATAATTTTATGTAGTTGTCTAATTTAGGGAAGCGGGGGAAAGGAGATTCTTTGTACTATTTTTGCAACTTTCTTATAGGTCACTTTATTTTAAATTTCAAATTTTAAAGTATTAAAAATAAAAAAACAGTCATTTAAAAATGTTCAAACATTACCAGTTTTTAAAAGGGAGCATCCGTAGCAGCTATCCTGTGTCTACTCCAGCATTGCACTGGGGGTGGGGAGGTGCGGGGAGCAGATAACTTGTCTCTCGAGTTGATAGTCTTCAGGTCAAGATGAAGAGCATTTGAGTTGCTGTCCCCAAGGAAATGCATGAGCGGAGCCTCATCTGCACCCAGACCTGATTTAGATGATACGACTTTGGTTTTTGAGCCCAAGCCTGACGCCATAGTAGATGAGACTTTTTTCATGTACAAGGAATACAAATAATTTGAGGCCAGAAGGCAGAGTGTAATGGTTTCAAAACATGTCCACAAATTCTTTGACAATCCTTCTTCCATCAAGAGGTAGAATCTAATTCTCCTCCCTTTGCATCTGGTCAAGGCTTAGTAACTCTCTTCTAATAAACAGAATGAAGTGGAAGTGATGCCAGTGACTTCTGAGGCTAGATTGTAAAAGACAATACAGCTTTTGCCTGGCTCTCTCTTGGGATGCTCTCTCATGGACCTTGCCACCATACTGTGAGGAAAGCCAGGCAAGGTCTCTGGCCCTCAGTCCCAGCTGAGCTCACAGATGAGAACCAGCCAGCATCAAATGCTAGACATGCCAGAGAGGAAACTTGGAAATGACCCAGTCTCAGCTACCGTTGGACTACTCAGCCATTACCTGACCAAAAACTACATGCAAGACACTCCTAGCTGAGCCCAGTCAATCCCTAGAACTGTGAGAGATAAAAACAAATAATGATTGCTATTTAAAGCCACTATATTTTGGGGTGGCTTATTTTGCAACAATGGATAATTGAAACAATGTGCCCTAGGCAATTGGAAACTGGAACTCAGAAAAATTAAGAAATTTTTCCCAAGTTCACACAGCTAGTGAGGAACAGAGTCAGGATTTTAATAAGGTCAGTCTGAATCTAAAGCTATTCTCTTTCAACTAGTAATAGACGTGACAATAACAGTAAGTGCAGCAAGTCTACACTGAATGTTTTCTATAGCCAGGCACTGCTCTAAGTACTTTACAAGGACTAACTCACTGAATCCTTATCATGATGCTATGAGGTAGGTATTATAATTTGCCCCATTTTATAATTGGGGAACCTGAGACACAAAATGGTTAATTAATTTGACCAAGGTTATACAGCTAGTAGGTCACAGAGCCAAGATCCACATTTCAAAGTTGGCTCCAGAGCATGAAGCCTTAACCACCATGCTACATACAGTTGAAACTTCAAAACAGATTATGTAAATTGGGAAGAGAACCAAGGACAAGTCCCTTAGTAAGTGTGCCCTTTACAAGGTGCTCAGAAGAGGGAGAGCCGGAGATGGAATGACCTGAGAAGGAAGGGGGAGGGGAAAGAACCAACACTTCATCTACAACATTAGTGGAGGAACCCATGGCAGGACCCACAGGCAACTTCTGTTTTTGGGGCTGAACAGGTCAACTGCAAACCAGCAATGAGCCCTCTCCCAACTCACAATTGTCAGTAACAAACTCTACCAGAGAAAGCAATCTTTGAACCATAGGACGGAGAGTAACATGCATTGGAGTACCCCGTGACTCACGTAGACTGGCCTTTTCTACTCTTCCTCTCAGAATGGCAACACTCATCCCAACTCTGGGATTATGGGGCTGTTATTTAACTTCAGAGATGAGAAAAGTAAACACATACTTCCTTTAAAAAAATATGATGCATGACGTTGGCCCAATGAAGACTACCAAGCCCACTGGGACCCTTTATTAACTTTTAGATAAAGCACTAAGGTTTCAGGCTGTCCCTTCACAGAACTAATCTAAAACCGATGCCTTAACTGTTACTTCTGTACAACAAGCTCTGGGCCTAATGCAGACCATCCACCAGCGATTCTGAGGCTGTGACGCCACATAGAAGAGGCATGAAGCCCACACTATGTGCCGGCAGAGGTAGAAGCCAGGGTGAAACCGGCAGAGGGGAAAACAGTATTCCCAACGGAACCAGTTTCAGCTCCAGCTCCCATTTGCCCTCTCAGTTAGCTGAGTGCTCACCATGCACAGTGAAAACCTACTCAGGTAATTTACATGAGAAGAAACAAAGACAGGAAGCTCCCAATATGGGGGCCACCCATGTAACTCCCTTCAACCTACAAACCAGATTCTTTCCCGGCTGCAAGACGTTTCTCTCAGAGGTGGTGATGTCTTGCTCTGACCAGAGTATGACACTACCTGGCTCCACATCCTAGATCTTCTCAGTACTGGCCAGAATCTCTTGGGCTGAACCCCGGAGGTGCCATCTGAAAGGGATTACTGTCAGTACTTCGCCAAGACAATTTACTGTACATGTTACTAAGAGGGCAGTGGATGTTACTAGCCTTTTTGGAGAAAGCATGTCCTTTTGAAAATGAGACTTAGAAATATGGGAGAAGCTTTCTTGGAAAAACCCCCTATTTTGTCCAAAAGAACCAGACATGAAAGAGGCTTAGACCGACTTGTTGGATATGGTTCCACCCATTTAGATATCTATTTCTTGTCTCGTTCCTGTCTACCCATTAGGCCTATCATACCTAAAGTCCAAGGGAGGATTGGGAACTTTGTGCTAGAAATCTCTGGAAACGACTCTGGTTCTTGGGTACAGGGGCTGAGGAATGGCTGTTATATTTATGACAGAAGCAGGTATGACAGGAGGCCTAAGTCGAAAGGTAGCAGTAAGATGGGATGACGTGGGGGGGTGGAGCCCCAACTAAGAAGGTCTCAGAGGTAAACCGATATGAACAGACTGTGAAAAGGACACCATCTAAGAGTAAGCAGTCAGGCCGGCTGCCTTTGGAAGCACCAGTGTCCTTCGAAAGAAACTCTGCGCCTGTGGGCCTTGGTTTTACTATATGACAAATGGACCATATGGTCTGAGACTCCTTTCTTAAATAAAAAAAATTCTTCTTTTCATTACTTTTTTCTCTGAAATCCAATCAACAAACGACCGTGCTGGGAACATTGCACTAAAGGCAGCCCTGCTGTTATTTCTCACTCAGAGATAGGAATTCAGACACGACAGATCATCTCCTTAATCTACCTGTTCCATCCTGACTGGTATGTAAACTCTCCTCTCTAAAGCCATGTAAAGTTACTCCAGAAGAGAGTCATCAGTTGGGCAGCATTTGTGAAATTCATTACTGGCCTAAGCAACATGCTGAGCTGCTGTACGGAGATTATACTTATGGCCACAGGCACCAGTGAAAGGGACTTGAGGAAGCTGAGTGTCATAGCCTTCTGCAAGGTGACGTCTTAGGAGCCCTGAGCTAGAAGAGAACTCCCTCTGGAGAGGCCCTCCTATCCCCACCCAATAATTTATACAAGCAGACATGGCAAAAAATGCCTCATTTCAAGGAAATGGTCACAGAATGAACATGCCAAAAGAGAGACGTGGAGAAACACTGGTTTCCTGTTCCCTACCCTTTTAGAAAAACAGAATGATCTAAGAACCAGTACTGGCCTCTGGAAGCCCCCAAGCCGCCCACTAGGCAAAAAGGTACAACCACTCCTAATTTGTGATCTGAGCTTACTACAGGAGACGCCTCACCATAGCTCTTACCTCTTTCAGATATTCAGCCTGAAGCATGAACAGGCCAGAGTCACAGAGTCCAGTGAGACATTCCAGTGAGAGGCCAGAATGGGGAATAGCCAAAAAGCTTACATGGCAAGTGAAACTGGAGAGTTTTGCAGAATGCCAACCAGCTATAAGACAGAAGTGAAACACAAGCCAAAATACTGGCATGCGTGAGGAAAACTGCCTAGAGATAATTCAAAAACTTGAGAGAAGAGGAGAATTGCTTGCAAGGAAATGAAGAAACACTGGACTGTCAAGAAAAAAAAAAAAAAGAAAGTAAAACATAACTGAAAAGCAAAATTCTGCCATTTATCAAAATATCTAAAGACATTTTCCATGGTTGGTCTAGTCCCTTCGCCTGGGCTGTCGTTTGAAGAATCTTGAAATGTGTCTAGGACAAAGTGATCTTTCAAGAACGCAAAGGTCTCACTGCTCCCTTACTTGGCTCTAGCCAGTAATCAGATATTTTAAGTTTCAGGCCCCAAAGATCTTACAATCCGGTGAAGGATCTAAAATGCTGACCCATCAAAGGATAATTAACAGTGCATGGCTTTAAATGATGTGTCCTGTAGGCTTACACATTTATGTAATCCATAAATATTACAAGTCCAAGAATAAAAAAAAATGAAGAGTACTTCTTGAGGTCAAGGATGTGGGGCCAGTCCAGGATCTGAGGGGTCCTAATACCCAACAAATATTTGGAGAAAGAACCCAAAGCAAAGAGTGTTTGTCCTAGAAACTTCTAAGGAGCAAAGCTTCATACTTCCAACAGGTACCACACACCAATTAACTCCCACAAACTCCCAAAATGCCCACGCCTGTACCACTCTGCTCCTGGGAAGCCAGCAGGTCCATCCCAACGAGTACAGAAACAAGGAAAGTGAGAGCATGAATGATTAAGTGTGAACCCATCCCCAACTCTGGAAACCCCCAAAACAAAGCAAGATGAGTCAAGGACCTGCTTTCTTTGGGAAAAAAGGACGCATTCAGCCATTTTCCAGGGACTTTCAGCAACTCCTCCTAATAACTATACAATGTGAGATAAGACCTGCCGAAGTTAAACAGCAGGCCTGGCAGGACTCCAGAACGTGCGGGCCCTTGGTTGACCCCACAAGCATGATGACATTTTTAAAGGGACACTTTGGAGTTTGAGTCTTAGTCCTACCATTTGTGAAACAGAGAAAAGCAGTTTCTATCTGTGGACTTCTCAAAAAGTTGGCTACCACAGACCCATGGACACACCAAGATTTGTAGCCTATTTGGGACATCCATGGGGCCAGCATTCATTCCCTGGACTCATTCATACCCTCCAGTGGGATCACATACATAACCCATTCTCTGCTCCTCACCACCTGCACCAGCCCAGCCCAGCCCAGTGACTCTAAAGATGAGATAAATAGGAACATCTGGGTGAAAACTATCATTTTTGGTGAAAATTTCTCCCCTTGTCTGCTACTGTCTGCTTTCAGAACTTAAAATTTTCACTTATTAATTTTCCTGCTCACATTGGCCTAAGTTAATGAGATTTTGTTTATAATTAACATTTATCAAGCAGGTGCTATGTTAATATTTTACATGCATTATCTCATTTAATACTCAAAGCAATCCTATTAAGTGCTATCACTATCCTCATTTATAGGAAACTAAAACATAGAAAGTTATTTTCCACAGCAAGGTCCTACTGTATAGCACAGGGAACTATATTCAATACCTTGTAATAGCCTATAATGAAAAAGAATATGAAAAGGAATATATATATATGTATAACTGAAGCACTGTGCTGTACACTAGAAATTAACACATCGTAAACTGACTATACTTCAGTTAGAAAAAATAAAAGTAACAAAAAGAAAAAAAAAAAGTAACTTGCCCAACATTACTCAGTTGGAAAATGCAGAAGATGGTTTTACAGAAGATGGTTTCCAAACTCAGGTTCATCTGTCTGTAGAGCCCAAACTCTGTTATTACACTATACTCAGCAGACTTTTGTTGTTGTTGTTGTTGTTTTAAGAAGGCCATTTGTTGAAAACCTTCAGCTAACATCATACTTAACGGTGCAAGTCTGAATGCTTTCCCCCATGAATAGAACAAGAATGTCCATTCTCACTGCTCTCACTCAACATTGTACTTGGCAGTTGCAGCTAGTGGAATTAGGCAAGAAAAAGACATTAAGGCAAACAGAATAGAAAGGAAAAAGTACAACTGCCTTTTTTCACTGACAATAGAGTTATGTACATAGAAAAAAAATCCTTAAGAAATCTACTCCCCCAAAAAGTTACTAAAACTATTAAGTGAATTTATTAAGGTCACAGGTTACAAAGCCAACATTTCAAAAATTATCTTTCTATATACTAGCAATGAATAACTGGAAAACAAAGTTAAACAAAAATACCATTCACAAAAGCATCTGGAAAACATGAAAGGAACAGTTATACTGAGGGATAAATTTAACAAAATATGTGGAAGACCTATTCACTGATAACTGCAAAACATTTACTGAGTTGCTTTTAACCCAAGTCTTCAAATACTAGTTACATAATTATGAATAAACTCATCAGCCTCGGACTCAAGACCAGTGAAAACTATCTTCCTAATCTACCTCTCCAGACTCTTTGCCCACTTCTCCCTTTCTTCCTGGTTATTTTGTAACTACAGACATGCCCCTCTGCTACTGAGAAGGCTGCTCTGTCTGCATGGAATTGATTTAATCAACCAGTCCACCTCTATCCCTAAACCACTTCCACCTCTTCGATCTCTTGACTATTAAAATCCCATGTCAATTCTTCTCCAAGGAACTTTCTTTACTCCTCTAACCAGGCTGATCTTTCTTCCCTTTATGACTCTTCCCCTCTTCCCCAAAGCATTATGTTGGTATAACTTATGGCATTTATCATACTCTAGATTGAATTACTGTTACGTCTGTACTTCTAGATTGTAATCTCCTTGATGACAGGGACTGTGTCTGATGCAATTCCCCTAAAGTAGCTAGTTCTTTACACAGAGCACACATTCAGATATTTGTTGAAGCAAACATTTGAAAGACAGAATTGAAAGAAAGCTCTTTTAGTAATACAACCAATACCAAATTGCATCACTGTCACAGTCGAATGAATGATGTCCTGACTTTCCCATGGGCTGGACGGGGTATTTAGCCTTGTGGTAACCTTCCTCCCATTCACTTCTGAGGAATGTTAGTACAGCTTGGCTTCTGTTAGTTGGACCAACGTCAAGATCAAGACCAAGTAAAACATCCCAGCCTAAAGGACAAAGACAGAGCCTCAGTCTGCAAAAACAGATGAGGGAGGGAAAGAGGAGGGGAAACCAATGTCCTCAGGCACAGGGCAGGACATCTGTGAAAGCAAAAGAGAACCATCAGGGATTCTGTTTCTGAAGAGAGAATGAAAAGTAACCTGAACATCACATCTTGGGGGTCTGTGTTGCTGGTAGATAAGGAAACTCTCTAGGGTACCAGTGCCTCTGCTACTCTGGAAACATCTGCAAGGCTAAGTGGAATGTTAACTACCTCCAGCCCCACCCCAGGAGGCAAGCAGCGCAGTCAGGTTCAAAGCAGAGACACAGAGAAGGGCTAACAGGCTCTGTCCCAGAAAAGGTCCCTGGGGAGGCTATTTGGATCTCATTGTATGTACAAAGCAGGAAGGGGAATGTTACGGTAGAATCCAGCTTGCATGCCACACTCTGCCAGCAGCAACTAGCCTGAGCAAATAAGTCTCCTTAACTTAACCTCATTTCATAATTATCCAAAACATCATAACTGATTAGCAGCAAATGATCCCAGTCAGTGCAAATCTCTGTCTTTTGACCGCAGATTGGCAAAAGTTTCCCAGCTCTTTGCCGGGGTATGGCATGATCTCTTTCATGTCATCTTAAAGCTTTTTTTTTTTTTTAAGTTTTTTTGGGGGGGAGTGATTAGGTTTATTTATTTTTCTTTATTTATTTATGGAGGCACTGGGGATTGAACCTGGGACCCTGTGCATGCCAAGCATGTACTCTCTCACTGAGCCATACCTTCCCCGCTCCCTGCCCTACAAAGCTTCTTAATCATCCTGCAGGTTTGTTTCCATTCCTACAGGCTTGCATGAAGCACTACTCATCAAGATTCATCTGTGTGTACCGTTATTTTTAAAGAAGCCTACTCGAACTTCACATATGACAGTCACTGTTTCATACTTGTCATAATTTATCACATGCCCTGATCAATTCATCTACTTTCCCCAGTTTTCTAAAGAGTTCCCTATATCATCTCTTGAAATTCACAGGCTGGATTTATTTCTATGTACAAAATCCACTAAGTTAAGTGGGGAGGGTTAATTCACTGCAGACAAGTAAGACAAAAATCCCCATTTCACATACATGCATCCAAACTCAAAATCTGGGGAGACATTTCTTTTACCTGTGGTGTAAATTATACTAATGACACTTCAGACCTTGAAAAGAAAGACCCAAGAACAAGTGTCAAAGACTGCATAGGGGAAACTCCACTCATAGTGAGATCATCATTCCTTCTCCAAGTCAACATTCAAAATTGCCAAATGCCACTAACCCATCACGATTTAGAGGGTTAAGACTTCCTACTGTTTAGATGTGCATGTTTGCTTTTTCCCTACTTAGCCTCTGAAATTTTAACACTACGTTCAAATCAGTTACATAAAACGTATGTCAAAATAGTATTGGAGTGGCTAATTCCCCCTGGAGTCATATCAACTGTACATGAATATGGTCAAAATCAAATTCTTCATCAGCAACTGGGGTCTTTGGCTTCTAAATGAAAATGAGAGCAATTATGCACTGTGGAGTTTTCTCTTTCCTTACACTGGATCATGTGAGTTCCCACATGGATGCTATTGTAAGATTACCTACCAAGAGTGTGAAACAGGAGGAACTGCTGTCTGGGCAGAGCTGCAGCCCTAAAGCTCAGTGACAAACATTTGGGTCTCTCCTTTGAGCATCCCAATTAAGACTCACTCACAAAATTCACCGTCATAGGAAACTTCTTAAAGGCAAAGCATCTGAAAAATCAGTGGGTATTTTCATTCCTAACTCTAGGGTTATATTTATAAGGCAGGGTACTGGTTAAGATCTTGGATTAGGTTTTTAAAAAAATGTACTACTTGGGAAGAATTTACCACAATATTGGCTTAATGGCAAAATTAACATTCTCCATCTGTTAAGAGAAAACTATGACTACTTTGAAAAAAACATTTTGCTTTTAGAGAAATACACATTTCAAGAATATGTTATTTTACAATTGCCTAAGAGCTGGGTAGCTAAGGACAGGGGTGAGAAGGCGACTTTTCACCACATTGTTTCTTATGTACTTTCTAAGTTTTGAGCCATATGAAGGTGTTATATATTCAAAAATATAAATACAATTTTATAAAGAAAAAACTGTCAGGAAACGAAATGAAAATATCCTAGATAGTAAAAGATGGCAAAGAGCATTGGGACCAAGAAGAAGTTAGTCACCAAATTAGTTAATATACCATCCCCTCTCTAGCTCCCAAGCCATTTGTTAATTCAAGTTGGTAGTTATCTTACTTTTGTTAAAGATGGAAATTGGGGGTAAGAATCTGCCCTCCCCCGCAAAAAAGAGGGTGTTCTCTCCAGCAAGATCTTGATTCTCCACTACTTAAATCCCATTAACACTATCAGTGCAATGATTAAGCACATTGTGGTTAAGTACTCTAGTTGATAATGACTCCTCCTTCGGGGGAAAAAAGGTTCCCATAGCGACAGGTAAGGGCTATCATCGGAACTCAGCTTTTTGGCACAGGACTTGATGTCACAGATGGGAGAGTTAAGATTGTTTTAGTATTAATCTGGAGGCTTGCTTTTTGAACTTCACTTGACTTCATCCATTCAAAATACACTTATTAGAATCCTTCTGTAAGCCAGAGGCAGTACCAAACACGGAAGGGCAGGAGAGCTAGGAGGAAGACCTGAAAGATGAGATGTGGTTCCTGCCCCCAAGAATCCCAGTCTGCTGAGGAAAGCAGCCACTGAAAGAAATAATGACATTACAAAGGCAATTCTACCCCAAAATCTCTAACCTCACTACTAGGACTGGTCAGTTTCTAATCCAGTTTCACTTTCCCATCTTGAAGCTGCAGCACAGCTGGGTTTCCAGCTGGCTGGGGAAGAAAAGATTCTTTAAATAAACAGCATTTTAAAAATATGCAGTCGCTTTTGCGATACTGAATTTTGTGAACCACCTTCCTCTAATATGTGAATCTGGGTGCCACATTAATTAAAAACTATTCTAAAGAAGGTAATGTCCCCCAGGAATACACCTTTTTCATCTTCAACTACAAAGTACACTATACATTGGAAGAAAATCACGAAGTCCCCAAGAAGAATGATCTTTCTTTTTTAAAAAAATGATACCTACTGTTTTTATTCAGTAAGGATATAGCTTAGTAACATATATGTAGAGGAAAGCAACAAGATAGCATGTGATTAAACCAAAATATATGGAACCATCATTAAAAATGCAGGACTATTTGCAGAACAGGATGCTTTTCTAGCACTGTACAGTTGCTAGTCCCTGAGAGTCCTTTCCGACTCTTTCTCCTTTCTTTTCCACAGAACGCACAGAAAACACCTCCATGTACCTAATCTTCTGAGAAATGCAAAGATTTTACTCCACACTTTACCACCAGAGATAGTAATTCTGGATGAATGATACCCATTAGATCTATAAAATGCCCTTCTGGCAGAGACTGCTGTCCCAGGAGGACTTCACGGGCTTCAAGTCACCATTTCATAATTATGGTAAAAGCCATTTATGAAGACTTTTAGAAGGGGTCCAGTATGAACTTTGCATTGATGCTACTAAGGCAAATGCCAGTGTTTAAGCACAGTAAATCCCCCTGTATGGTACATTTACCCCAAAGACCTGGCCCACCAAAACACAGCTTCCTGGATGATCTCCCTAGGAACCATGCCTCTCAGAACCCAGACACACTCAAAGCTGAAACTGGCTAAACAAAGTAACAATTCAAACACAGTTGCTCAATATAACAGCCATGATGACAGTTTCCAAGTGCCAGTTTCCCTATTTTGCAACGGGCAAATCTGCTCCAAGGAGAAAATGTTCCCGATGACCCTGTGGCCCAGAGGGCTTTCTTTAGAGATAGAAAACAGAAAATGAATTTGTTAGTTATTTCCTGCTGAGCACAAGGAAGGTGTTGTGGTTAGTTAGGAAGATTTGTTTCCTTATTTAATATACCATTACCAGCACATGTTTTCTTTAACCACATTGTAGAAAAAAAGAAAATGTAGTTTATGTTCTTCTGTCTTATCAGTTTCCTCTCATAAATATGTCCTTTAATTTCTAATTCCCTTATGTAAAGCACCCCCCTGAACTGACCTGTATCTACATACCATCAATTCAAAGAAAAATTTTTGCAGTCTAAAATGTTTACGCCCATACATGTTCCTGCCTCCTGATAGTTTGTGATGTGTGAGGGTCTTCTCTTTAGCAGTGACTGCAGTCCTAAATTTATCTTCTTGAGAACTGTACTACACATGCTACTTTAATAATATGAGATGACCATAACCTAAAAGCAGACTATATTTCTGACCCCCAAATCTTTCATGATCTCCATATTCAACTATTAAGCTGTTAAACGCTCACTAAAACAAGCAAGATATAATTGATGGGGGAAGGGAAAAAAGAGGAGGACAGGGGGACATCAGGGCTCAGTGGACCAGACTAGGGATTACGTGGCGATGTGCGCTGTGCACATTCAGGAGCCACTCACCGAAAACCAAAACAGAAGCTGTCCTTGGACAGGGTTCAATAAATGTTTTTACTATCTATTTCCACTACACAATGCAACTCCACAGCTCCCCAAGGGATCTCAGATTAAAACAGTTTACAGAATAAAAAATTAGAAATTCTTAACTGGTTTCAACTTGTCATAAAACATTTCAGAGCATAAAACCAACATTAAAGAGCAGCCAACAATATTCCTCAGAACAATGGCAGAGAGAGAAACTGCTGTTATCACAAAGTTTCTTTCCTCCTAAGACACTGCAAGATTCTTCTGATTAAAATGATCACAGTTTAACATAATACCTAGATATACTCCCACCACTAAACTAAAATTTGTCTCTTGAAGGACAGGGGCGGGGAGGGGGCGGGGGATGTGCGGCAGAAGGGAAGCTTCCAAAAGTCAAAGGCATTGATCTAGAAAGGATGAGGGCAGCAAAACTTCCGACAAGCTGTTACACATCCTTTGCTACTCAATGCCTGTTTATGCTACCCAGATTCAGTTGGTAAACTGGTGAACACATCAACTTCTACGACAGACCAAGGCATCTATCACAATTCAGTGATTACACAGCTCAGAGTCACACTGCAAGCACCAAATTCAACCTTAGTTGGGACAGAATGAAACCTCATATGAATAAGCACAAGACAAGCCAGCACCAAACACTCCAGTAAGGGGACAATTTGGTTTGAAATATCTTACTGAGAAGTAAGTGCTGGATTCAGGGACAAGAAGAAAAAGATCTTAAACCAATATTTCTTTGACTTTTGACGTGGGAAATCTCCATTCCCAGCTGCACAGATCTTACAGATTTCAGTATTTTGTTTCTAATCACCTGCATTCCTGTGCAGCACCCAACACCATGAAGACGAGAGATGCAGTCAACACATTCTGCCAGTAAGATGTCAGAGCTGAACTTACAGCATTCAGCAGAAGTAAGTTACTCTATTTCATCGTCATCGCCATCAACAGTCCTAGGAAGATGTCCGAGAAACAGTCAAAAGAGGTGGCTGCTCACTAGTCCTGGAGGTTGAGAGGGCTGTGCTACTAGCTTAGCAAAAACAGGCATTCACGCTGAATTAAAAAAAAAAACAACCCGAGCCACATGGAGGACAGAAAACAGTAGCAGAAAAAGTCCAACTCTGCCTGCGCCAGCGGTGTGGATGAGCTGAGCCTGGAGCCCAGGAGAGGAAGGAGGGGGCGGGGGCCATCATTCCCTAGGAGAACTTGTAAGCGGAGGCCTTCACAGCCTGGGAGTCTGCCCAACTGCTCCTGCAGACCCTGCCAGCCTAGGCAAGGCAGGCCCGTGGGAGCAGAGCGGGCAAGGCCTCCGAGGGTCACTCCTGACTCACTGAGCCTCGGGCCAACACGGCTCGGACCTCTCCGTTTTTCCTGCCGCTACTGGGCTATGATGGCAGCTTTCCAGCGCCAAATGCCATACATCAGCCGCAGATCCCTACTGGCACAGGCCAGCGCGTCCGTCCCCCGCCCCCCACCCCTGGCACACTTTGGGCCCCATTCTGCTTCTCCCCAACCCCCTCACTCACCGCGCCAAGCGCCCTGCCCAGGGGCGGCCCCACCCCCCAGCGGCTGGGCGCTGCCAGGCCTGGGCACCTGCAGCACCTCCCGCCCCACCCCCATTCTCCACCACCTCGCCCCTCCCCCCCTTCTCCAGCAGAGGGAGGGGGCGACTCACCGCAGTCAGTGCACAGGATCTTGCCCACCTCTTTCTTGAGGTTTTTGCCGTTGGTGTCGAGGGGGGCAAAGGCTGTCTTAAAGACTAAGGGCTGCTCCGTGGGCTCCAGGAAAAAGATGTAGCGCTGGTTCCTTTCGAGCGGCGCACAGGAGCCCACGCTGATCACCTGCTCTCGCTGCAGTCCCCCGCTCCGGAGCGGCCACTTGTCCAACACCTTCACCAGCGCCACCCGACCCGAAGCGGGCGGCTCGCGAGTGCTGTTGGAGCTGGAGCCGCTAGCCGGGGCCAGCCCCTGTACCTTGCCCTCCACCACCACCGGTGCCTTGTACGCCTGGTCCTGCACCGACTTGAGGCTAGGCGAGTAGCAGGCGAGCGACACACCGAAGAGCAGCATAGAGAAGCCGGGGGCCGGGTCGCGCCTCATGCCGCCGGCGGCTGCGGCTCCCGAGCGGGCGTCGGCTCTCCGGGCTGCGGGGCTGCGGGGCTGCGGCTGTTGCGGCCGCCGCAGCTCTGGGGGCGCAGCGGGACGGGAGATGCTGCTGTTGCTGTTGCTGTTGCTGTTGCTGTTGCTGCTGCTCCTGCTGCTGCTGCTCTCGCTGCTGCTGCTGCTGCTGCTGCTGCTGCTGCTCCTCTCGCTGCTGCTGCTGCTGCTGTCGCTGTAGCTGCTGCACCGAGCCTTCTCCAGTGGCGGCGGCGGCAGCGCTGAGCAGCAAACCTGCCGCATCTGGCCAGGCCATTTGGGGGGCTCCGCCGCTCCGCCGCCGCCGCCGCCGCCGCCGCCGCCGCCGCCTTGGGAGGGGAAGCAAAACCCGCTGGAAAACCGGAAACAGCGTAACGTTAGCGCCTCGTAGCCCTCCACCCGCAGCCCGGGGAGGTGGCCCAGCTAGGGCAGGGGGCAGGGGGCAGGGGGCAGGCGGTAGGCGGCAGGCGGGCCGCGATGCGCAGCGCGGAGCCGCGCAGCGCTCCCACCCTGCGCGCCAGGACCTGGAGGTGGATGCGGAGGATGGGACGTCCGCCCACTTGCTCTCTCGCGCCCCCTCTACCTCCGAACCGAGTGGGGAGCGCGGCTTCTGCAGGGGAAGCTTGGGACTGCACTGCTTTAGTGCCCGGCCTCAGGGCCCGCAGGGACGCGGGAAAATGGTGCTACCCTTTGCTCTTGGGATTTATGGGCATGACAGTGGGGTAGTGCGTAAACAGAGGGCGGAGTAGAGATAACGGATTCTGGCACTGTCCTATGAACGTGGGAGTGGGACACAGGGTGTGCCCCTGCCTTTGGCCATCAGCTGTAGGAGCCAGGGAGATTGCCACGGCCGGGTGACTGGTCCCCTTCCGGCCTCCTGGGTTGTATGTACCCTTCCCTGGACCCTAGAGGCCAGCCTCTAATCGAGCCCACGTGCTCGGCCCTGCCACCGCCTGGTGAGCGCTGGAGATTGAGTTGAGGTGGGGGAGGGTCCCATCCTCCTCATTTTGGGAAGAGTTGGGGCTACATGTAGTCTTGCTTCGGCATTGAGGACGCCAAGCCAGGGGTGGTGATTGAGAGAGTGTCCGGTCCCCAAGCGTCCAGACTTTCTCCAGCATAAAGGCGGAACCAGGTAGTGCTGCACGCTACACAACCTTATCTTCTTTTTAAAAAAGCCGCTCCCTAAAGGAGGTGGGGGCTTCTTGGGAGCCAACCTGAGAGCCAGAGCCTGTCAGGGCCAGAGCTGCCCCATAGGAAATGGTTTCTTTTTGAAACTGTGGCACTTCCAAGAAGCAGAGTTTGCTCCACTGAAACCAGCATCTGACTTTAAAAAGCACGTTCGGGATCCATTCTCTTTCTATCAATAAGGATCCAGGGAGTTTTCAATACCCAGGTTATGTCCTTGAAGGATATGGAGCTCAGGAATTCCAGTGAGGTCTTGGAGAGTCTTATCCCTGATTGGAGACCACAGGAAACTGGCCCAAGGATGTCTCACTTTGGCTAAGACTGCTATTCTACAAAGAGAGAAGGGACCTTTCCTCCTGGCTAAGAGACATTTCAAACTCAACATATTCAAAACCAACAGTATTATTTCTCCCACCCAACTCCAAATTCCAGATAGTTATTTATGGCACCGTTTTATACTTGGGCATGCTTATCTGTTCCAGTAAGCCCCTCGGTCTCATTTTATTCTTCCTCATCCAACCAACCACCATGCCCTTTGCCTCCACCTTTTAAAAAATCCCCGATTTATCTACTTCCTCTCCAACTCTGCAACAATGCCTTAGGTCCAGGTACTCCTCACCTCTCACCTGGACTGCTGCAAAGCCTTCTAACTCGTCTCCACACCTTTCACCTCATCACCCTTCTTCAGTCCTACGACTGCCAGAGTGATCTTTCTAAAACTAAAATATAAATACGATTTGGCCATGCCGCTGCTCTCAGAAGCAAAGCCCAAAATCTTCAGCATGGCTCTTCATGGGCTCCCTCTCCTTAGCCAGCTCCGTCCTCTGGGAGCTAAGCCCCTCTCCAAGCAATCCTCAGCCCGTTGTGCTGTTTCCTGGTATGCTTCTGCACACAATGTCTCTGGTGTCCAGGAAGCCTCTCCTCTGCTTTGTCCACCTGGAAAACTATTCTCTCCCCAATTCCTACCTCAGCAGTATGCCTCATCCCTCCCTGCCTACAGATCCACCACCACACACAAACATATGGAATTAGTCCCTTCCTCTTCTGTGTTACCATGTGCCCCATACGTATTACTGTCATGGCTAAGACCTGTATTGTACTTCACGCAGCTACTAATGGGTTTGCATTAGACCCATTAAACCAAGCACCTTAATGGCAGGGATCACATCCTATTAGTCTTTGGATGCCTATCCAAAAGGACACCCAACACAGAGCCTGGGGTAGAATAAGGATATAAATCCTCAGTGAAGAAAGGAAGGTAGGAATTAAAGACTAGAAACAGCTTTCCTAAAGACATCAAGCCACTCTTGGCCCCTTCAATGTCTCCTTTTTCATTCTTATCAGTCACAACTCTAAGGAAGGTTACTAACTCCACCTACTCATTTTTCAATGGAAGAAACAGTCCCAGAGAGGAAAAGGGATGTATTCAAGATCATACACAGCCAAGCTTTGACTCAATCTTCTGTTTCTGAGACCAGAGTAGTGCCAAAGAGCGTGTGCTCTGGAGTCAAGCAGTACTGGGTTTCAAACCAATTTTGTAACTTACTAATTCAGGGATGAGTCTATTTCCCTCTCTAGGCCTTAGCTTCCTCATTCGTATAATGGAGAACAGAGTCTGCCTTGTAAAATTGGTTTTTGCTCATTATGTACGTATTCAATAAATATCCAATTAAATGGCCCTTCTGTGCCAAGCACCAAGGCGTGGGACTAGTCACTGGGTAGACTGCAGTGAACCAAACTGACGCTGTCCCTGCTCTCAAAGCTCTTACTCTACTTGGGGAAACAGCAGTCAACAAATAGACAACAAACAAATGGGTAACTGCCCTGAAGAAAATAAACAGGATGAAATGATAGGAAATAATGGAAAGGGAGAGGGTAGGTCTACTTGGATAAGGGAAGGCTTCTCTGAGGAGATAACATTTAAACTGGGATTAGAAGGATTTGAAGGATGTGGATTATGTGAGATAATAAGTGTAAAGTTCTTACGCAGAGTCAGGGCCAAAATTCATGTTGAATGTTATTGATATTTTACTCATACCAGTGGTTCCCAGTCTAGGAGCTGAGACTCCCTAAGTGGTATGTAGTTATTAAACACTAGGATTTTCTGTATATTGAAAATGCGATGCAGTTTTCCAATACCAGCTGCCAATGTGATGAATAAAAATACATAATTCTATCTCTTTTTTCACGTAATCATTTTAAAGTGTAACAAGACATTGTTAAGTATGAAGTAGCGTGAAACAGGTGAAGAAAAGTGGTAAGATATGCTACCATTTGGTCTTTTTTTAAAGGATAAATATAGAAATATGTGTAGAGCAGAGATCATCGTTGAAAGGATGCAGCAGAAATCAAACTGATAGTTGGTAGCTGGCTCTAGGGGAGGGCCCTGGGTGGCTGAGGGCTGGTGTGCAAGAATACTTTTCATGGTGTTTGTTCCCTTTAGTACCTTGTGAATTTTTTTTTATTAAGTTCACATACTACCTATCCAAAAATGTTTGAGAAGATTCTCTAATGTTTTTACTGTTGCTGATTTTTTTTAAATCATGTATTTTCTCAATCAAAAGCTACTTAAAGTAGAACTCTTATTATATGGGATTCCCTGAAATTTTTTTTACTTTAAAATGAGATTCTCATGCTTAAAAAAAGGGTTGGGAATCATTGCGCTGTATCTTTATCTTCTTTAGAGCGCAAAGATAAGTTTTGAGATCCCAACAGTCCACAGGAATTCTTGTGGCCACAGAGGGTGAGGACTTAGGCAGAGACTTCTAAAAGAAAGAGAGGTACCTGTCCAGATTTCCCCAAGATGTGATGTGTCTGAGGCTAAGCTTTCAGAATTAACCTCAGCCATTTAGTATAGAAGACTGGGGTATTTGGTTTCCTAGAACAGCCCAGTTCTCTTCTGGCTTTTCCCCTAGGGAAAAGAAAGCTTGATATTCTGAACCTGCAAACTCTTTACTTTAAGTCAATAATTGATAATCAAAATAATAATAGCTATCATTTTTTAATAACCTTGTGTGTCAGGAGCTTCATGTTTATATTCCCGTGCCTCAACGACTTTGCGTTTTACAAACTGAAGAGACTTACAGAGGTTTAGTAACTTGCCCAAGTGGCAGGCAGCGTTGGGACTCCCACTCAGGCTTGCCCGTTGCCAGACCGCTTGCTTTGTGCACAACATCAGTATCTCTCTGAGGGAGACTCATCTCTTAACCACACTTTCATTGTCACCTAAGAGATCCCCAATCTCTCCAAACTACTTCCACCAATGTCAGACTGTTTGAAATGTATAACACTGGAGAGCAAGTGGTAGAAGCATCATTTTGTAAAAAGATGAGGAAAACTGAGACACTGAAAGAATTTAAGTGCCTTTCTCAAGATCTCAAAGCTATTGAAAGAACGAAGGTTTGTAACAAACTCAAGCTAACACTTTTGGGGTTTTTTTTTTTTTTTTTTTGGTCTTCCTTTATTCTTTCTCTTTTAGTTATTTTTTCAGATTTATTGATGTGTAACTGACACAACTGTAATATATTTAAAGGTGATAATTTGATATATGTATACCTTGTGAAAGGATTCCTACAACTGAGTTAATTAACAGATCCATCACCTCATATATTTACCTTTTTTTTTTTGATGTGAACACTTAAGTTCTACTCTCTGAGTAATTTTTAACTATACAGTTATCATCTATAGTCACCATGTTATACATTACATCCTAAGAGCATATTCATTTTATAACTGAAAGTTTATACCCTTTCACCAACCTCTCTCCCTTCCCCCACTGGCAGCCACCATTCTATTCTCTCATTCTAGGACTCTTTTTTTTTTTCCTTTGGATTTCATATGTAAATGATACCATGCAGTATTTGCCTTTCTCTGGCTTATTTCACTTAGCATAATGTCCTCCATTTTCATCCACGTTGTTGCAAATGGCAGGGTTTCCTTCTTTCTTTCAAGCTGAATAATATTCCATTATATATATATATATATATATATATATATATATATATATATATATATATATAATATATATATATTTACCACATTTATCCATTCATCCACTGATGGGCACTTAGGTTGTTTCCATACCTTGGCTATTGTGAGTAATGCTGCAATGAACACGGGAGTACTGGTTATCTCTTTGAGATAGTGACTTCGTTTCCTTTGGATCATGCTAATGCTTTTGAACAGAACCAGACGGAGAAATGGAAGGCAGACCTGTTCACTATACTGTGGCTCCCCACAGGGTTGTGAAAAAAAACAGTTCATGGTAGCAGTGGGCTGTGTCACTACATAATAATCACTGAGAACAAAAACAGAAGTAGACAGAATGGTATAGACATACTGAATTCAAGATAGAACACCCACATGAAGAGCTTGGCTTCTCCTCCCAGATCCCTCCCACACGAGATGGGCTTCTTCCAGCTTTAGCCAATTCAGTGGCCAAAAATGGCCAGTGAACCAGGTTACATGGCTTATTACATCCAGGAGAACTGGCCAGGCAGGGGGATGTGTATGTCCTTTACGTAGTCACCAGGTCTCACAAATCAAGCAAAACGCTTTGCAGGATGGTCTCATTTTCTAAATAAAGACGTTTTGTAAACTTTTTTTCTCCTTTGGAGATCTGTTTTCTAAATTTGGCTTCCAGAGTCACTCTCAGGTTCTGTGTGGTTAATTTCTTTTCCTCCAAGGATTTTCAAACAAGGGACTAAATAGAAAACAGATACTGAGAATCTGAGAATATTAGCACGGGGAAGGACTCTGCAGCTATGTATCCCGGTGGCCTCCTTTCACGGAGGAAGACACAGAAACCATGAAGACTTGGATTTGCTCAAGGTCACATAGCCTCGTTAGTGGCAGAAACAGCACTGACACCCTGACTCCTTGCCTAGTGTTCTTTTGTCTGTGTTTCAAAATCCTGGCTCCGCCTCTACTAGAACGAGCTTGGGCAAGTCACTTCGCCTTACTAATCCTTAGTGTCCTCCCCAAATAAATTGGGATAATAATATACCTACTTCTAGGGGTTTTGTGAGGATTGGGTAACATAATTCATGCAAAATGCTTCACAGGAGCTGGCATGGAGTAACTGGCTAAGAGTATGGGCGGTGGACTCAGTCAGCCACTTCACTGACATCTTGGCCTAGTTAATTAACTTCTCGGGCTCTCTGTTTCCTCAATTGTAAAATGGATAAAGAGATCATAGTTCCTACTTCATTAAAATTGCTGCGAGTCTTATAGTAAAAAATATTGTATTGCAAATTTGAAAGTAGCTAAGAAAGTAAATCTTTCTTAAGTTCTTTTAAATTTTTATTTATTTGTTTTTCCCACTTAACAGAGGCACTGGTGATTGAACCCAGAACCCTGTGCATGTCAAGCACACTCTACCACTGAGCTCTACCCCTGAAACCCCATCCCCCAAGAAAGTAAATCTTAACAGTTCTCATCCCAAGAAAAATGCGTAACTTTGTATGATAACAGATGGTAACTAGACTTATTGTGGTGATCATTTCTCAGTTTACACAAATGTCGAATTATATCATACACCTGAAACTAATATAATGCCACGTAATGATTATACTTCAATTAGAAAGTTGTAGCCAGTATTAAATAAAAGAATATATATAGCACTCTTCGAATAATGCTTAGCACGTGTTAACTAGTACTAGTCTGACTAGAATAACCATTTTATTCTTTTCAGTAGCCATAATTTACCCCCAAATGCAGCAATTTTAAAACCACCCATTTTTATACATTTTGAACACATGCTAAAATTCTTAAGCATAGAGCCTGATGTTCTACTTTATATATATTTTTTAAAGTCACAGCATTGGTAGTCCCTGCTCCCAATCAAGAGAGGACACGATTCAATCATTTATAGCCTAGGGCTGCATCAGGAGTCCAAGGGCTTCTGCTCTCCCCTTTGCTGAAGAGGGCAGCAGCCCCTCTGTCTCGGTTGTTCCATCTGGGATAGTAATGCTTTTGTCTTTGTCAAGTGCTTTGAGACCTTTGGATGAAAAGCATTATGTGAGCACAAATCATTATCTCTTTTCCAGATATCACTCTTAGATTCAAACCCAGAAGTTCCTGAAAATAGACCACAGCAGAAGCACAATCTGGACACAGATGTCTCTGTCCTGTATTATTGTGATCAGATAATACAGTCGTGTTTCACACCAGCATTTGCTTTTCTTTTACATGTCGTAGTGTATCTAATTTGGATTGGGGAATAAAAGGAGATGTCTTTCAAGCTGGATGTTTTTGCTGTTTAACATTCAAAGATTTTCCTCTCTCTGTTTTCCTGATTTGTGTATTTGGCATCCTTTCCTGAGGTCAACAGGAACTCTGAAGTTGATTCAACTCTGGGGGCGTGAAGCAGGATGAGAAGAAGAAATTATTCTCTTGCTCCTGACTCCTCAGGCTTATGTACCTTTGAGTGTCCAAACAAGGTAGAAACCTTGTTTCTACCTCCTAATTTCCAGCTCATGTGCATTCTTTTTCATTTGCTCCCCAGATACTTCCAAGGTCAGAAATTTTAAGACTTCACTTTTCCTGCGTTTTCTTTAAAATTCATAAATGTATTTATACATTCTACCAAAAAGCATTTATTGAAAACCTACTATGCATACTGACCTAGATGCTAAAGAAATAATAGCCATGGTTCCTGCTAGAGCTAAAGTCTAGGCAATATTAGAGCTATTATCTGTTGAGCTAGCACCTGCCCTGGGTACCCCCTCCCCACCCTGCCCCCACCACACTTTTCTTCTTTAATGTCATCCCTCCTCTTTGTCTCTTGGGCTTTGTGTCCCACTGTTCTCTCAGCTCTCCCAATTCTGAGGGCAGAGACAGTATGCTCTGCAAATACTAGGCCCTCAATACTTGCTGAACGTAACAAACACAACCACACTGAGGGATTAAGATCTATTAAGGCCGAAGGCAGAACTCCTTAAGTTATGCCTTAGGTTCTAAGACATTCCATGTTATTCATTCCAAAATGAAATCATTTATTCCCCAAAACATTTTCTTCATTCTTGCTTTTCAAAAATCCATTTGATTAATATTAAGCAATGTATCACTCAAAACTATTTTTAGTGTCTACTCTGGACCACACTTCATAGCAGATGCTGAGAAGACAGGTGCAAACAAGGCACACAAAGTCCCTGCTCGTGAAGAGCTTATACTCTTAAACGGAAACAGACACTAAAAAGGATGCAAATACATAAAACAGCTCAGTAAGAGAAAAAAAAGAGGAAGGAAGGAAGAGAGAGTGTGTGAGGATGATTAGACAGAAAGTGACTAGGACAGAATACCACTTGCAAGGATGGTCTCTCTAAGGAGGCAACATTTGTGCTGAGATCTGAAGGATGAAGAGGGGTCCTCCATGGAAAACTCTGGGAGCAGAGCATTGGAGGGAAGAATACCACACGAAGAGCCTGAGGCAATAGCAAACCTGGCATGACGGAATTAGAGAAGGAAGGCCAGTGAGGACGGAGATGGCTATGAGAAGGGGAAAGAGAGGCAAGGCAAGGACTAATGTCAGGGAGATAAGTAGGGATCAGACTTACGCTGGGCCTTGCAAGCTATGGTAGGTTTGGGTTTCATTCTAAGTGCAATCAGAAGTCAGGAAAAGTTTAAGGAGAGGTATGTCATGATCTGGTTTATATTCAGAAGAGACCATTCTGAGATATAGAGCAGAGAATGTATTGGGGAAAGAGTGGAAGTAAAGAGAGCAGTTAGGAAGCTGTTACAGTAGTTTGGGTGGGAGGTGACTGGGCTTACATCGGGGCAGGGGCAGGGGAGATGAAGGAAAGTGGATGGAATTCAAAATATGATTTGAAGGTGGAACCAACAAGACTGGCTGTTGAGACTATACTTTCTGGTGTAAGCAAGTGGACAGATGACGACACCATTGACTGACATGGGAAACCTAGCAGGCAACACAACAGGGCTGGAGAATACAGAAAATTCCCTTTTTGATGCGGTAATACTGAGATACCTGTAGACATCCAAATGGAAATTCAAGTACCAGTTGGATATGTAAGTCTGGACTTCAAGTGAGAGGTTTAAATTTGGGAGTCAACAGACAGATAGTGTTTAAAGCTATGGCCCTAGATAAGATGATGAAAAGAGAAAGCTGACAGAGAAGAGAATCTAGAAGAGCACCGTCCAATAAAATATATGTGAGCCACATAAGGAATTTTGAGTTTTCTAGTAGCCAGAGTAAAAAAGTAAAAAGAAATTCATTTGAATAGTCCAATATATCTAAAATATTATTTCAATATGTACTTATATAAAATTTTTAATGAGATATTTTATATATTTTTCATACCGAGTATTTGAAATTTAGAGTGTATTTTATGCTTACAGCATATCTCATTTCACAAGAGCCACATTTCACACACGCAGTAGCCCCATGTGGATAGTGCAAGTCTAGAACTTAGCCCTGGGGCAACCCAACATTTAGAGGCTGAACAGAGGGGCAGGAGTCAGGAAAAGAGACTGAGAGAATGATGTCATGGAAGCCAAGAAAGTATTTTTAAAAAGAGACTGGTCAGCTGTGTCCAGTGTTTCTAAGAGACTGAGTAAGACAAGAAAGAGCAATAGAATTCAGCCACATGAAGGTGACTGATGACCTTGACTACAGCTGTTTCAGTGGAGTGATGGCTTCCTGGAAGGAAGCCAGAATGGAGTCACTGAAAGGTAAGGGAATGGTGACAGACAGTATAAACAATCTTTTCAAAAAGTTCTGCTGGGCAGACAAGCAGAGAAATGAAGAACTAGTTGAAGGAGGATGTGAGGTTGAGGGAGGGTTTTTGCCAAACCAGGAGATGGCAGAGCACGCTTGTAAGCTGATAGGGATGTTCCATTAAGAAGGAAGAAATTGCTGTGGAGGAAAGGGGATAATTGAAGAGGGAAGCCCTTTAGAAGACAAGAGAGGATGGACAGAAGAGCACAAGGAGAGGGGCTGCTCTTGGACAGAAAAAGTGATCCTTGTGTTATAACAAGAAGGAAGACAGAATAGGGACTCAGTATCATAGATATAGATTAGTTTACAGATCTGGGTAACAGGAATCTTCATAGTAATACAGGGCTGAAGCCATAAGCAAAAAAAAAAAAAAAAAAATTATCTTTGAGAAATGCAAGCCAAAAAGAAAAAGGATAGTACTAATGTGGATGGGGAAAAATGGGGAACTGCATTCTTTTTTCCCTGTCTTTAAAAATATCATTTGACTAATGTAAGACAGCCTATACTTTTTCAGGTGTGGAATATTGGTGTCCACCCTCTAGGGTACCCCTTTCTCTGGATCAAGTTACCTAGGAAACCAATTTAGTAATCACAAGGTTTCTTGATGCTCAGAGTCCCAGGGCAAAGGGAATGAATAACCTCGAGGTCATTTTATTCAAGCTATAAAAAAGTCTGATGAACTATCTCTGATACACATAGCAAGGTACACATATTCAGAGTCTGTCCAGAATAATCTTGGAAACAGTGATAAAAATCTCTTGATCCAATATGTGGGACAATCTACCTGAGGCCGATTTAATCTTATCCCTATTTGGAAGTCTAGGCCTCTTCCACGCCTTTAAGAATTTTGAAAGTCTTCTAAAGGGGAAATATACCAGGCAGTGTCCCAAGCAGAAAATAATATTCTACTCAAAAGACTTTACTGAAAATGATTTATTAAAGGGACTATTTACAAAGATGTGGATAGTTCAGGAAACAGAAGGTATGTAGACGTACCCAGGGACCAGCAAGAATTTCCTAAAAACCTTCTTTTCCCTAGACACGCAGGGGCAAAGTAAAGGCAGAGCGTGAGAGCCCACCGAATGGTGGAGCCTTATAGGAGGGGCTGTCGGGCAGCTACTGCAAGAACATGGCATCAAAGTAGAGAGAAAAATACCCCCATCTCTCTTTCTTCCTGCTCTTCTTCCTATTCCTGTGCCAAGCTTCTGCTGAACCTGTTAAAAGCCAGAGGGTAGGAGAACCCAGGTGATGTAACCCATAGAGTTCAGTGCTCCATGGTTCAGAGCAGGACAGGGAAGGATGGAGAGTGAATCTGGGGTTAGGAATGGGGCGGCAGGGCAAGCAGTGTGTAATTATCACAGGAAGATCAGATATCCTTACATGAAACGAATAGAAAAACGTACCAACTGTTAGGAATATCAACTAAATAGGACTATGTACAGAGCACTAAATATGTAATAGAGATGAAGGGAGAGAGGGAAAGCTAATTCACAATAAGACTATAGCAACGTTTAGCTTTCATTAACCTTTCTTCCTAGACCAGAGATTTGGAGGAGAAGGGGGGACTGATTATTCTGTGTTTCATTTTATTAGAGAAAACTCTTTATTTTCCCTTTATTATATATAAGGTAGAAAATCCTATAGGCAAAAATATTTGTTTGACTTTTGGAGAAAAGGATCCTGTGTAGATTTTCGTACCCTCTTATCCCCGTCTCCCTTCACCTGCACCACTAGAAAGAGGCCTAAACCTTCAGGAGACAGTGGCTTACTAAAGCTTAAATTTAGACAAAAGCCTTATGCAGACACCTGAAGTCACTAAGCTTCTGTCATCATATGGGCACCATCACGCAGAAAGCAATATAGCATTGTGGTTGAGCAGGTAGCTCTGAAGTCAGACTGCCTGGATTTAAAGCCTTGCTCTGTTACTTACTAGCCCTATGACCTTGGGCAAGTTGCTCCTCGTTTCCTCCCTCCATCTATAAAATGGGGATAATAATAGTACTTATTCCCCAGAGCCATTTTATGAGGATAAAACACTTCACTTAAAGTTCTTAGGAAGCTGTCTGGCATAGAGTGAGTGCTTAATAAGAGTCTTATTATTAATAAAGCCAAGCCTCTGATTCCAGAGTATTCTGCAACCACTTCTATTTGTCTTTAAGAACCTGGTCTCAGTCCACATCTTTAGAATTGTCTCTGGAAACCTCTCTCTCTCTCTCTCTCTCTCTCTGTCTCACACACCCCGACCCTGCCCCAACACATAGTAGATAGTGGAGTCCTCATTTATACCAAAGGTATGTGGACACTTCTTAATTCATTCAGGTACTCATATGTTTATTGAATACTATTATGTTCTTGATACTGGACTAGGTGCTGAGCACAATATAAAAGTGAGGAAAAATAAAGACAGACCTTACCCCTGAGGAGCTTATGATCCAATGAGGGAAAAAGGCACTAACCAAATCACTACAAATAAAAACTGTATGATAAAGCAGTGATACAGCCATTAGTGAATTATGTATCACAGCTCAGGTTTTTCAGCTTCCAGAGGAAAGGAGGTGAGCGAACTTCTGTGAGCTACAAGTGAGACATCAGGCAGTGGTGTCCAATATGGTAGCCGCTACCCACATGTGATTATTTAAATTTTAATTGTAAGCAATTAAAACTAAATAAAATTTAAAATTCTGTCCCTTATTTGTACTTGCCACATTTCACATTTCAAGTGGTCAATTACCAGAAGCTACTGTATTAAATAGTAAAAATAGAGATTTCCTATAGAAAATAGGCAAAAGGCACAAACAGACAATTCACAAAGAGATTTAGCAAGATGGTTTTTTAAATACAGAAAAGCATATCCAACTTCATTCATAATAAGAGCAATGTAAATTATTAAAGCATATTGAGATATCATTTTTTTCACTTATTAGATTCTCAAAACAATCAAAAGCTTGACCATACACTCTGTTGGTGAGGCTGTATTAAAACAGATACTCTCATACGTTGCTGGAGGGAATACATCAAAACTATATACAAATTTACTCTTCAACACAGCAATTCCATTTGCAGAAATTTATCCTGAAGTTATACATCCAATAATATAAAAATACACATGAACAAGATTATATATTTGTAGCAATATTTGTAATGTCAAAATAGTGGAAACTAACTAAGTGAAGGAAGTGTTTGAATAAACTACAGTGTACCCATGCAATGGAGTACCATGCACCTGCAAAGAAGAATGAAGAAGATCTCCATGAACTGATATGAAATGATTTCCCAGAGATATTAAATGAAAAAGGCACAGTGCAAAAGAGCATATATAACATGGTACCTTTTGTGTAAGAAAAAAGGGAAAACAAGAAAATATGCATTATCATTACAAAAAGAAATACATGAAGGATAAACCAGAAAACAACGAAACGTGCTTCCTACAAGGAGTAGGGGTTGGGGGAATAAATAAAAGGGGCATAGAAGGAAGTGACCTTTCTCTGCGTGTAAATTTTTATATAGTTTTGACTTTTGAGAGTATGTTTGTATCTTACATACTTAAAAATAGATCAGTGATAAGGGAGGAAAAAACCGAAAGCCAGTTGAACAAATGGACACAATTTATTTCCAATGAACACCATGACCACACTAAAGGGGAATAAAATAAAGAAGAGAATTAATCCAAGGAATTTATGGACTCAGTATAGCCTCAGTTTTGGAGAGGAGACGGAGAGAAAAGTGCAAACAAATGCTGAACTCTTTTTAGTAGGGTTGTGAATTATAGTGGTGTGGGCAAAACAATTCTGAAAGTATTTCAGATGTAATCCAGGATTGAGCAAATTGTTAAGAACCAAGTTTCTCACTGTGGAAGAAGGGATACGTAAGTACAGGACGAGGAAAGGCAAGAAAGAATCCTGTAGAGATAGGCTGGAATTAGAGAAACTGGTGTGAACTCATGATTTCTAAAATATGAATAAGTACACATATATAAATGTTCATGTATGTGCCGGGTATGTACAGATGTACGCATGTGTATGTGTATATACACGTCTATATTTCCTAGCCCTGGCTATTCAAAGGCAAGAATAGCTAAAGAAGCAAATACACCCAACAGAAATGAGTGTGTCTAGTGCCTAGATCTTGGTTTCTAACACCATTCCCCACTAAAAGGAACCTGGGCTCCTTCGATGAAGGGAGAATATTGCAAGGATATGGGAGCCAGCTTGAAGAGGCTCCCACTGGCCAAATTGGAGACAATTTGAGCATCAAACTAAGTGAAAACAATACTGAATTACAGACTATTGGAAAAAAAAAGCAACCCAGGAGTCCATAGGCATAGATAGATAGATAGATAGTCAGATAGATACATGGGGGAGAAGGGAGGTCTCTTTCTTATAATGGAACACTGAGCCCAGAGCCTAATTACCTATTGGTACAGCACCTAAAGCTCATGACACTTTTAAAGACCGAGGAGAATGTTTCAATTTGTATTTCTTTTGTAAGAAACCAAAAGAAAAATAAATGTAATGACAATAAATCCAGCTTGGATTATATTAATCTTTATACCAATAGTCATAAAAATTTAAAAAGTTCTTATACAGTAAGGGATGCATAAAAGCAAAAGAGCATAAGTCCCATGAAAGTCATAATGCAATCCTGTGAGGAACAACTTGTAAATGTGGACAGGGTGCTAGTTGGAAAACCATCATATCGGAACGTTCTTGGTAAAGACAGGATCAAGCAAGAGCTATCCTAAAGTACACCACAAGGTGGCAGCGTAACCAATTAATTGGCAATATTAATTTAGGTAAATTTCAAACTCAAATTTACATAACCTCCAAATAGAAAGAGGGTTCTTTGAAAAGAAATGTGTTCACAGCAGATGTGTTAAATCTATGGCTAGTGATCAGTTGAGGTACATCTGTCCCAATACCTCACTAGGTATTATGTTGGCCAGACATCTCTGAACTAATTCATCTTTCCTCTGACCCTATTTCCACCCAACTTAAAAACCTTTTCCTCGTTCAGACTTTCCCATCTCGGTAAATGATAGTATTACTATCTACCCATGTGCTGAAGGCAGAAACTAAAAGTCGCTCTATTGTGGGGTGTACTTCTAGTTTTGTTATAGTGTGATAAAAAAGAATATGGTCTGTATGAAATCAATTCTTTTGCTATTTGAGACTGGCTTTGCAGGAAAATATAAGTTTTCCACATGAACTTAAAAAGCACATGTACTGTCTGTTAGGTGAAGGATTCTGGCTGTGTCCATGAAATTGATCTTGCCAACTGTGTTGTTTGTATCTTCTATATCCTTATTAATATTTTGTCTGCCTTATCTGTTTCTGTAGGAAATGTGGTTAAAAAACCTTTCCCACTGTAATTTAAAATTTGTTATTTCTTGCTATGCTGTTGACATTTTTGCATTATATCTGAAGATGATATATTATAATTTACATATAGATTCATAATTGCTGTATCTCCTAGGTAAATTATTCCTTTATTATTTATTTTTAAAAATATTTGTTCCTAACAGCGCTTTTCACCTTACAGTCTACTTCGGCATTGATATCACTATACTAGCATTCTTTGGGGTAATATTTGCCCATCATATGTTTTTCCATTCATTTACTTTCAACTTTTCTATGCCTTTATGTTTTGGCTATGTCTATGGCAAACACTTATAGATACATTTTTTTCCTTATTATATAAGAGAAGCAATTCTGATGTTAATTGACAAGCTTAATATATTTATGTATTTAAATTACTGACATATTTGGACTTATTTCTACAATTCTATGATGTGTTTTTTATTTATAATGCCATTTTTAATTCTTTTTTTTCCTTCTTGCATGTCTTGATAAGATTCTATGTTTCTATCCTTTTGGTAATGATCCTTATATTTTTAACATGTACATTAGAAAGTCTAAAGTCAAT
Source organism: Camelus bactrianus (assembly GCF_048773025.1). Classification (NCBI taxonomy): domain Eukaryota; kingdom Metazoa; phylum Chordata; class Mammalia; order Artiodactyla; family Camelidae; genus Camelus; species Camelus bactrianus. The sequence goes on from NC_133541.1 coordinate 99,580,653, forward strand.
AAATATATCAATTCTCTTTCTGAATAATCAAGGGCCTTAAAAAGCTTTATCTCCAATCGCCTTCCCTCTCATCTTGCTTGTTGTTCTCTAGTATTTCAGTTTTTACATCTTCTCAATCTATACTTGATATCATGGTTGACACTGTTTATAATAAATGTTTATACATGCTCACATGTTTAGCAATTCTCTTGCTCATCATTTCTTCTTGCATTATGTTATTCCATTGATGAAAATCCTTCAATAGCTTCACATTAGAAAGAATAATATCCAAACCTCTGCTATCGTATACAGCACTTCACATGGTCGGGTCCCTGCCTGCTTCTCCCATCTCTTCAATATCACTCTTCCCCAATGCTCACTGCCCTCCAGCTGTAATCATCTTTTTTCAGTTCCTGGAACACGCTACAATGGAACACCAAATTTTTCCCCACCTCAAGTCCTATGCAAGTTCTTTCCCTTCAATTCAGTACGGTTTTCTTTCTACTCTCCCTATTGCTCGCTCACTCTCATTCTTCTCAGCTTAAATTTGGTTTTCTCAAAGAAGTTTTCTTTGCCACTCTCTATAGATTAGGTCTTCCTTGCCCCATGCTTCTCTGTCACAGCACTCTGTTTATTTCTTCTGTGTACTTACCACAAGTTATAATTACAAATTTGAATGTGTGTTCCCTGGTTTGGGGTCTGCCTCTCTGACCATAGTTGGTGCTATAAGAACAGCGGTGGGAATAAAAAAGTCAAGTATGAAACATTTTAAAGGAAGGATTTACAAATTTTTATATCAAATAGATGAGAAGGCAAACAGAAGGAAAAAATGTAGTTAGATTTCTCCTTTGGAAGTATATAGAGAATCCACTTGACAGAAATAGAATAATTGGGAAAATAGTTCAATTTGAATGAAATTGAGGAGGGGAAAATTATTTCTGCTTGGAAATATCAAAGCTAAGGTAATAGTGGGACGTCTATGTGACAATATCACATAGACAATCTACACATAGACAATTATGAGAGTAGAACAGAGGTATGAGGTCAGAACTGCAGATGCAGTTTTGGGAATAACTTACATATTTTTGTCCCTTATCAATTTAATTTTCAGTTACTCCTTGAGCCATTCCAAACCTTCTGATTTATATATTTAACAAATAGTCTTCCTGGCTGTGTGCTAAACACAAAGGTCCAATAATTAACTAAGATAGGTGCTATTCCTGCTCTCAGGGAGATTACAGCACAAAAGGGGAGAAACAATTTTAAAAGTAATTGCAATAGAGTATAATACACCCCGCCACAGGGATTAGATAAGAATGCTATCAGGAGCACGTAACAGGAAAATTAACCTAGTCTACGTGGTCAGGGAAAACTTTCTACAGGAAAGTAATGCTTTACTGAAACCTAAAGAAGAATAAGGAGTTATTCAAGAAAAAAGGAAAGGAGGAGACCCCTCAAGCAAAGGAAACATGTATGCAAAACTTTCAAGCAAGAATAGACATGCATGCTCAAATGTCCCTACTCCTGCGTGGGAACTATTCTTTACCTAGTCCTCTAAAATTGCTTTGCAAGTTGATCGAGGTATAATTTATATATAGTAAAATTAATCCTGTTATGTTATAAGGTTCTATGAATTTTGACAAACACAGTCATACGACCATTACAACAATCAAGATGCATAGTATTTCTATCACCCTAAAAATTCCCTCCTACTTCTTTGTACTTCCCCCACCCCCAGCCACGCCCCGGCAACTGCTGACTGGATTTCTGTTCCTACAGTTTTTCCCAAATGTCATACAACTGGAATCATACAGGAGGTAGTCTTTTGAATCTGGCTTCTTTTACTGAGTAGAAAGCTTTTGAGAGGCATTTATGATGTTGCATGTATCAGTAGACTGTTCCTTTTCATTGCTGTACAGTATTTTGTTGTACAGGGGTACCACTATTTGTTTCATGTGTATGGACATTTGGCATGTTTCCAGTTTTTGAAAAATATGGACAAAGCTGCTGTAAATATCCCCATGGAGCTTTTTGTGTGGGTATAAGCCTTCATTTCTCCAGAGTAGATACCTAGGAGTGGGATTGTTAGATCAGAGAATAAATGCATGTTTGACTTTATAGGAAATGACCAAACTGCCCCTCAAGGTGGTTATACCATTTTGCATTCCCACCACCAATGTATGAGAGTTCCAGTTTCCTGCATCCTCACCAGCATTTGACATTATCAGTTGTTGGTGACTTTTTTTTTTTTTTTTGAGTCATTCTACTAGATACTTAGTGACGGTTCATCGGCATTTTAACTTGCACTTTCCTAATGCCTAATAGTGTCGAGCACCTTTTCCTGTACTTTGTTGCCATCTGTATATCTTCTTTTGTGAAGTGTCTGTTCAAATCTTTGCCAATTTTTTTCTCTTTTGGATTGTTTTCTTATTATTCAGGTTAGTGAGTCTTTTACATATTCAGGTTACCAATAGTTTATCAGACATGTGTTTTGCAAATGCTTCTTTCCTGTGTGTGGTTTGTCTTCTCATTTTCTTAGACTGTTTTTCAAAGAGCAACCTTTTTTCTATTTTGTAACACACAATCCGAGTCACGGCACAAAAAGTAATGTTACCGGGAGGAGGGAAATAAGAATTATCTCGGTTCTTAAGTCACCTGAAAAAAAAGAATTTTTAACGAGAGATAGAAAGTGTGATATAAATAAGATTTTATTAGTAAAGTAAAAAGGTAGTAAAATATAGTACATTCCCAAGAACTGGGAGCAGGCCAGTCCAAGAGAGGGAAAATGGCCCTACCCAGCTTTTTAATCCCATTCCTTTCCATCCCTTTCTAGAATAGTCTTCATTTTCTGCCTCTCATCATGCAGAAGTTTCCCACTTTTTGCAAAACTCTTCACTTGCACTTACTGCTTTTCCCTCCTTTTTCTCCTTCATTTCCCTTCAAATATTCCTTCAAATATTTGGAATGATTATTCTCTAGAAGCTTCTATTTCCTTACTACTTAAGTCATTCCTAAAATCGCTGAAAATTTGCTTCCATTCACACCACACTACCAAAACCAACCTCTGGATGTCACCAAAAAGCCTCTTACGTGTTGATTCCAATAGTAATTTCTAGATCCTAATTCTCTACTTCCTTTTAGCATAACCCTTCCTCCAAAAATTATTTTTTAACCTCTTTTAACGTTCCCCAAAAGCTGATCTAAGACTGTATAAATAGTACCTTAAGGATTAAGTCAGTTGTCTCATGTCATGTAAACAAGTTTCTTTACTGAGTAATTTCAACTTTTTTTTGCTCCGAATTCAGACTGAAGCAATACATATGAAATAGATGTTAAATTACTTACAGATAATTAATTTCCTTGAATGAATTGAATATCACGACTTGTTTTTTCAATGATTTCATTGTCTTTTTTAAAATCTATACTACCAATAAGATAAATTTCAGCATAACCTATGACTGATTTTTATTATAATTTCTAAGTTACTTGAGTCCAAATGAGTGAAATTTTACCTTAGCTATTTCATTATATTATATATGTTGATCTGCATTATGTTATATATTTGGAAGAAATACAATCCAGGAACAATTTTCAAGAACAGGGAAAGAAGTATTTCTTAGAATTATTAGAATTACAAAGTTGTTTCTAATATTTATTAGGGACAGAAACTGAAATACAGTAAAATAGATTTTCCCCCTCAAGTAGAATCATGAAGAGGCACAGCAAAGAAGTTTCAGTTTTGATTTTGCCTCACTGGAACCATAAATAGCAAGCAGTTTATTTCTCTCAGGTATTCCCCCTAACCACCACCCTTTCCTTTCCTCTGCCTTCTCTTTCTTTTTTAGTTCCTCTAATTAGCGTAATGACCAGAGACTATGGCTAAGTTAAATCATTCCATTTCTCTCAACTCTAGGTCAAAGTAATCACTTCTGGTTACCCCATCTCTTCTGCTGGCTTCCCTTTACCTGCTGAAAAGTCTACTTTCAGATGGACAGCTCCTGCTTCTTTGCTCTTGGACAGAGCACACCAGAGCAGAGGCTAAATTTTCCTAAATGTTATGAGTGTCATAAGACCAGGCTAGGGAAATCAGTGCCCTGAGGTCTTGTATGTCTCTAGCGTGAGACTATCAATACATTCTGAGCATACTGGGAGGCAGCATAACATAGTAGAGATTTGGAGTTAGAAGGACCCCAATTCAAATCAATCTTGACTGATCAGTAAATAAAGTCAATAAATCCTAAGCATTTTTCCTCATCTGTGAAAGAGACATAATAATATCTTCTTTAGTAGGAAGCGTGAGTAAAGACTCTGACACTTAGTAGGTACTCAATACATCTTGGTCCCTTCCTCCCCTCTCCCACAAATTCTTTTAATGGAGAATGACTTTCTTAAATGTTGCCCTTTCTTGGTCCACTGATGCAAGGCCAATCCTTTGGCACTTTCCATAGGATACACTGACATGATGGTGAGATAAGGGGATATTATGCCTCCTGAATATATTTGTGTTTTAACAAGGACTTTCAGGATAGGGATTTTTGGTGTGGCAAGGGCAGTGCTAGTGGTGCTTTCTGTCTTATGTTCTGGAAAATCTAAAAGTTCTACAAGACATCTCAAGAAGTTTCTGAAAACATGGTAACAGGAGACATATATCATTTCTGCCTACTCTTTGACCTACAGACACCACCTTGACAATAGGTCATCACCATTTAATTGTACTACTTTGCATAGAAAGTGCTTACAGGGTTCTAGGAAGATCACAAAGGAAATGCAAATCTATAAATAAAGTTCAAGTCACCTTATACATCTTCATTTTGTCCTGAAATATTGTACATTTATTATATGGAATAAATGACACATAAACATTAATTTGAAACTCTTTTTATCAGATTAAAAGTACACATGATCTTTGACTTAATAATTATACTTTTAGGAATCTCTCCTATAATCTACTCACATGTGTACAAATATATATGCAGAATCACACTTGTTGCAGCTTATTTCTACCAACAAAGACTAGACACAATTGGCTAAGCATTATAGAAGAGTCATACAACAGAATACTATGAACCCATTAAATAATAAATAATTGCTAATTAAATAGCAACTACATACTCAGAACCTTAATAGGTGTTGAAGGAGAATAAAAAGAAGTGTAACTCATGGTTCTTGTCCTGGAGGAGCTTATGACATGGTTAAGAAAGGTCAAAGAGGCACAGATCTTTGGCTTAAGTTAAGTCTTCTATGTGAGTCAGTTTTTGATTTGTGTTCTTGAAGAATTGTCTGAATTAGGGGTTGGCAAACTACAGCCCCTGGGCCAAATCTAACTCATTGCCTATTTTAATTTTTTTAATTGAAATTTTATTTATTTTTATTTTTTAATCAATCTTTCTGTGGGTGGCAGTAATTAGGTTTTTATTTATTTTATTTATTTATTTTAATGGAGGTACTGGGAATGGAACCCAGGACCTCATGCATACTAAGCACATATTCTACCATGGAACTATACCCTACCCCCTATTTTTGTAAATAAAATTTAATTGGAACACAGCCATGCCCATTCATTTACCTATTGTCTAGGCTACTTTCCTGATAGAGTTGAGAAGCTGCAACAGAGACCATATGACCCACAAAGCCAAAAATATCTACTCACCAGTCCTTAACTGAAAAAGTTTTTAAATTCGTCTTATAGGCCTTTGAAAAAAAAAAAACTCTCTGAAAATGGTTTGGAATTTAGGTTGGTGGTTTGAAAATTTCCATAAATTCTTTACTACACTTTCCTTTAAAAGATGAAGCGTAAGTCTTGGGGTACCCGTGTCTGAGCGGTTTGTGCGTGCTGGTGGTGGCTGCTTTCCCGTAGAGCTGTGGAGTTGGTGGCTGCGGGCTCTGGGCTGCCAGGAGCCTCACTCCCCATGGAGGCAGGGGAGCTGAGCTGGAGCCACAGTCAGGGCAGTGGTAGCAGCTGGACTGACCATTGCTGCTGCAGGATTTGCAGGTCCTTTTGTTTTGCAAGCCATGAAGCATATGGAGCCTCGAGTACAACAAGTTTTTCCTAGTCTATCAAATTCTGCTTTCAATAGTGGCTATTACAGAGATGAGCTTGAACCCAAAATGACAAAATAGGAAGCAGCATTAATACTAGTTGTAAACCCTACTACCAATAAAGGAAAAATAAGAGAAGCTCATCAATGAATTATGATTTTCTATCACCCAGACAAGGGAGGATCTCCTTATATAGCAGTCAAAATCAGTGAAGCTAAAGATTCACTAGAAGGTCAAGCAAGAAAATGAAGTAAATGTGTGATGAATTTTAGTTCTTATTCATTTATGTGTATGAGTACCAGCTTCTTATAAGAAAATGCCTCAAAGCTACAAAAAATAAATAAATAGAAATAAAAGATGAAGCGTAATTCTCCTCTCCATGAGTGTAGACCGAATTGAGTAACTTCCTTCTAATAAACAGAGTAATATGCAAGTAAGGGTGTGTGACTTTCAAGACTAGATCATAAAAGATGTTACAGGCTACTCCTTGCTCTCTCTTAGATCACTTGCTGGAGGGAAGCCAATTGCTAGTTGGTAAGGAGACTCAAGTAGCCCTGTGAAGAAATCCACATGGCAAGGAACTGACACCTCCTGCTAATAGCTAGCAAGGAAACAGGCCTTTTACTACCAGCAATGTGAGTGAACCATCTTGGAAGTGGAATCTTCAGCTCCAGTCAAGCCTTCAGATAGCTGGAGTCCTGGCCGATGTCTTGGCTGCAACTTCATGAGAAACTCCGAATTTAACCCAGTTAAACCACTCCTGAATTCTTGACCCACAGGAAATGAGAAACAATATTAATTGTCTTAAGCAGCCAAATTTGGGGATAATTTGTTATTTACCAATAGATAACTAATACAGAGCTGTAAGCTATAGAGGCTCTAGAGCAGTGGGTCTGTAAACTTTCTCTCAAAGGGATAAACAGTCAATATTTTAGGCTTTTAGGCCAGATGGTCTCCATGGCAACCACCTAACTCTGCTGTTGTAGCAGGAGCCCAGCCACACACAATAGGTAAACAAATGGGCATGGCTCTCTTCCAATAAAACTTTATTTACAAATACAGGCATCAGACCTGTGGGTCATAGTTTGCCAACCTCTGCTCTAGAGAAACCAATTTTAATGATATTAAGTGATGATTAAAAAGAAGCAATAGAAGCTGGGGGATTTCACGGGTTAAGGCTGCAAAGCAAACTACCAAGGAAACCCTGACTGGAAAAGGATATGTGCACAGTAAGGTCACGATTCTTTTCCCCTCTTTCCCTGTAAATTTTTGCAAAGAGAAGAGAAATAAAATAATTGGAAGAGTGCTGAGATTTTTTTTTCTCCTAAGAAACCATAGAATGAGGACTGAGTACCCACCAGGCAAGAGAATGAGAAAACTGGAAATAGGAGCAAACTGCTCTCATGATCTTTTTGCCAAGCTCTAAGACCTTTGAGCACCAGGGCCAAAGCTGGTATTTTAAACACGCAAAGCAAGTTTGTTAGTGATGGGAGGAAGATTATCTCCCATTAACACCTGAAAATAGGACAGGGCACTCAAAAGTAGTTGAAAACTGTTAGTGAAAATTAAAAAGGGATCCAAACTTCAGTTCATTTTGTACCATTTTACTGTAAATGTATCACATTTTCTTTGTAGTCCTCAGAAGTTAGTAATTATTCAGATCTGTAAACTTACTAAACTTATTACTGTGAAAAAAAACCCCTCAAAACTAACTGGAATTACATGCTGACTAGCTGTCTGTTGGAAGGAAGCCTGACTGGATCTTACCATCACAGTCAGAAGTCACAATTTTCAGTGGCAACTCCTCAAACTGCAGACTTATCGTGCAGCCATGCAACCTCACCTATTATAATCATAGCTAAGAGTTACTGAATACCTACTAACCACCAGGTGCTGGATGAAGCATGTTACATGCATTATTTCATTTAATCCTTCCAATACCCTTGCGAGGTCAGTATCAGCATCATCCCCATCTTGCAGATGAGAAAAAACCTGAGACTTAGTAACTTAAGGTCACTCAGCAAATACATGGCAGAGCTAGAATATGAACCTGGGAATTCAACCTGTGGAGACCAGAATCTTGACCTGACACCTGGTTGCAAACCCTGAGGAGACAAGGTTAAGTGCAACATTGTGTGATAGCTAAGACCTCATATTTTCTTTCAAAGGCAGTCAATTTAGTTGGGTGAAGAGAATTCAAATGCATTAAACAATTGAAAAACACTCTTACAAAACATAATAGCAGCAATCATTCATTGCTATCTGGTTGCTATCTGGTCATAGCATCTAATGTGGGGGTTGGTTTCTAAATCAATATAAGGAAAAAATTAAATATAGACAAATTACTCTAAAATTCCTTAAAATTGTTCATTAAGTACAGTTCTATAGACACAACTTTGTAAGGAGACAGCAAGTTCACATCTCCCTTCTCATGCTCACTCTGGATACAGGCACATTTAGTGGAATGCCTGAGATTTACCTTCAAAATTTAAGTTCTCTCTTTTTCTCCCTTTCTCTCCTTTTCTCCCTGTCTCTCATTGTGTATATTTGAATGTACATAATTTAAAAATACTTATGATGTTACTCCACTGCAATATGAACCCAGCATGGAACATAAAGGCTAACACAGCCCAAAGTAAAGTAATAATTTTTTATAAACACAGCACAGGAGTGTTTATATTCTGACATGCCTCTGTCATGGCATATATACAATGTCCATTCTTCTAAGCAAGCCATTTAGCCTACCCTATGCCCAGACATGGTCAGGTAGAAGAGCCTCTGTCACAAGCAGAACAAATTTCTCTTCCCTCCTAGTTTTCTAAAATCAGTATAAGAATTGAGGGGCTTTTGAAATGATAAATGACTGAACTTGGATAGGTGGGATCAAGAAATTCAGGAGATGTTGCTTGGAAAAAGAAAAGTGAAGCAAATAAAAGGACAAGAAAGGACAATTAAGAATGCTCTGCCAGGGAACTGATTTCAGAGAAAGAACGCAGAGAGGGAAGGTGGAATGAGAAAAGCTCTCTGCAAAAACCAGTAAGTTCTGTATCTTCCTAGTCTCATTATATTGAGCCAAGTCCAGGAGGGAGCTTGTTTACAAACAGAACCGTTATAAGGTTAAAAAAGAAAAAAAGGAAGGATTGAAACATGGTTAAAATTAGGATAGGGTGAGTGATACACTCCCCTTGGCACCAAATTTAAGAGGCGTCAAAAAACTCAATCAGCAAGATAAATAATATTTTATTGTAATAGTTTTAAAAAAGCAAAATGGCAAGCTACATCCAGCTACCTGCTTTGCAAATAAAGTTTTATTGGAACCAAGTTCAGGTTCAGGGTGATATGACTGCGGCAGGGTCATAAAAGTGCACGACAGTATTCTGTCTTCACTTAAAATTTGGTGTTTTGCTCAACATGGATTTTTTGCACTAATTTTGAAATTAAAAATTATTACACTAAAACATTATCTTGATTACTGATTTGGGGGGGGTGCTCCCTTTAAATTTTGTGCCTCACTCCTGCAACCTGGTCCTGGCCTGGGCTGTAAAAGAGAGTAAGGAGGCAGGAAGAGATAGTGAGTGGTTTAAGGACTTATGCAGAGATTTGGGGTCAAGACCTAAAGCAGAAAAGTTGGAGATTCCATTTTATCCCGCTGTGTGCATTCTGTGCCTTGGGCGCCCTCACACCAGTGAAGGCCGTTCTTTCATTGAGCTCCTTCTCTTGCCTTGGCAGCTGCACTCACTTTTATATGCAGGTTCTGGAATGCTGGGAGCTGTATGGCAGCCAACATCTCTCCTCTCCCTTCTCAAACATGACGTTCTCTGTAATTCAGTTACAGACACCTCTTTCCTTAGCCTTCTCACCCAGGGAGCCTGATCAAGGAATCTAAGAACTAAGCCTCATTTGCCTTCTCTGGGTATGCAAGTGAATTTGCATATATCTTGTGTCCATTTGCATTCCCCTCACATGGGGCATTTAGAATAAAAACAACATTCATGAATCAAAATGAAGCTTGTTCCATTCTTCCTCTGTCAAAGTATGGTGTAAGTAAAAGGATACCGCAGTGTGAGAAAAGAGCTGAAATTATATTTGCCAGGGTTATGTGTTGTGTTAAAAGCAATCCAATTTGGTGGCATTTACCACCACAAAATTGGCGTTTAATATTTATAGGTTTAGCCTAGGAGAACATAACCATTCATGACTGAAATAGCCACCTCCTTCCTCTACCATTCTTGTTGAAATTTGAGCCAAAGTTCTCTAGAAACTGAAAATGCCCTCTTTTCCTCCTCCAGGTCACCACCTAAAGGGTGGGAAGCCTGATGGGTCTAGTTAACTAATTTCTCCATGTGAGATGAATTGGATGAAGAACCTACCAAAAAGGAGGAGAGGAAGAAGGAGTGATGCTCCTTATCCTCCTTTGGGAGCTAAAAGAAATAAGGGAAAGAAAAGAGTAGTCTTCTACCAGTGATGAAAACTGATGTGATAAACAAACAAACAAACAAACAAACAAGGGCAAGTTCATTATAGAGTTGTTTTAAAAAGGAGAACTGTTAAGTAAGAATACAACAAAGTGCTTCCATCACTAAAAGAAAAGGTACCGAGCCTGAGGGTGTGAGCCTTGCAATCTGTGTGACAGGTAGATAGTTCATTGAGGAAGGATGACTCAACCCTTCACAGCTTGAGAAAAATGCCTTTAGTGCATTTAACCTCATCTTAACAATACCCAGTTCTTGTTTTCATACCTATTCTTCAGAACTTGATATATCCAAGTCCAGAGTCTCTCTAGTTCAGTTTCTCCAGAGATGACAGCTTCTGTCTCCTGCACTGTGAAGGAGGGAAAAGCAACTAGCTACTTGGGGTAGGAATGGGGAGTGAGGATCTGGGTTCTACCTGATCCTCACATAGACTTTTAAATAATCCACCCCTTTTTAGCCCCTTCCCTTCCAGCACATATTCTTTGCCCCTCCAATTCTGGTGGCTTTCTGAGCATCTTTGGGGAAAATCTGTGTGTTTTTCACAGAAAAATCATATACTGTGCCCTAGGGTTAAAGTTGTTTCCTAATGTCACTTAATATGGGGTTCATGTTTTTATTTTTTGTTCTCCTCCAATAGGTGCATTTAAACATATTAAATGTGCCTGATATCACTCATAATAGGAAACTACAAATTAAAACTTCAATAAGATACTATTTTCCACCTATAGGATTAGCAAAGATTATTCACAAAGTTATTGGCAGGGCTCAGTTTCTTGCTGACTGTTGGCTGGAAATCTCATAAGCCTTTCCACAGGTAGGTTGTCTGTCTTTGAGACATAGCAGCTGGTTTCCTCCAGAACAAGTGATAGGAGAGAGAGAAAGCCCAACATAGAAACAACAGTCTTTTTAAAACAGCTTTATTGAGATATATGTAAAGTTACATGTGGATTTTTGACCGTGTTGGGTGGGGGCAGGGGTCAACGCCCCTAACCCCTCACGTTGTTCAAGGGTCAACTGTAATTCATATACCATACAAGTCATCCATTCAAAGGGTACAATTCAATGGCTCTATTATATTTACAGAGTTTTGCAATCATCACCACAATCAATATTAGAACATTTTCATTACTTCCAAACGAAACCCCCAAATCCCCCACCCCAACCTTCCAGTCCTGGGCAACTATCAGTCTATTTTCTGTCTCTATTGATTTGCCAATTCTGGATGTTACATGTAAATGGACTCATACAATATGTGATCTTTTGTGACTTGCTTCTTTCATTTAGCATGTTTTTAAGGTTCAACCATGCTGTAGCATGTAACAGTATTTAATTTCCTTTTATTAGGTGCTCTCTTCTTTTCACTATATTTCAGTGAAATTCCTACTTATTTCTATTTACGTATCCAGGTTTTTTTCTCTCTCTTTTTTTTAGACTCAATAAAGCCTGCATCTTCTTGGCTCAAGATCTAGGTTAACACTTTCCAACCTCAGAAACGGTTCCCTTCAGAACTAGCTGAGGTTCTAATTTGGCCTGCGGTCCCTGGGTCCTTGCAGTCTTTTATAACCTAATCTTGCAAGCGACATACTACTACTTCCACAACATTCTGTTGGTCAGACAGATCAATCCTCAAACAGCGGGGGACAGGACTACACAAGGGTGTGACAACCAGAAGGCAGGAGTCAGGGCCTTCTCAGAGGCTGCCTTCTACAGTGAGCATGTTGTCATGTTGCAATCCATGTTAGAAGTAAAGGCTTAAACCTCTAGCTTTGCCTTGTCTTATAGATGACCACTTACAAAGTAACAAAATCAAACAAACAAAAAGCTCACTTACACTACGTGATATAAAAGAAAAGCCCCCATCAAGAGAGAGTTTTGGCAGGAATCAGTCTTACTTCAGCAGCACCTGATGTCCCTTGATCAGTACTGAAGTGAATATCCAGCATTATGGGATTGAGGAAATGAGGCTTAATGCTTGTTTTTTTTTAATTAAAAAAATTTAAAATCTTTTTTTGGGGGATAATTTGGTTTGTTTGTTTGTTTGTTTATTAATGGAAGAACTGGGGATTGTATCTAGGACCTTATACATGCTAAGCACACACTCTACCTCTGAGCTATATCCTCCCCTCCCCACCTCGCCCCAATCTGGTTTTAAAAGAGAGCACTGAAAGAAGTCAATGGCTGATAGCAACTTGACTAAACACAGTAACAGCTATATAAATAAAGCTGAAAAACACTCACCTGGCATAAATGTATTCACTCTGATGGATGATTATTTCCAAAAATAGCTACAGTACAATAAAGAAGAAAGTTACTGCAGCTTTCTTATGGTTTGATCATGAATATTAACTCGGTCATTTTGTCAGTCAACAAATATTAATGGTACAGAGGGGACTTTTGCACTTAATTAATATTCTCCAAGTTCCCCTTTGGGATATTATATTTAACAATATAATTAAGAAACATAAAACAAATGCACAGTCCCTTTCTTCAAAAATCTTTCCTTTGAAGGCAAGAAAAAATAAGCAAATGACAAACTGATATTTGTTTTTAAAGACAATAAACACAAGGAGGTATAAAAGTTCTTCTTAAAAATATACATATATTGTCATTTTTCTTGGATTCTCTTTTTCTATATTCATGTGTTTTTAGTTATTGACAAAAACTGTTTATATACAAGATGGCTTTTTCAATTAAAACACACACATTTTAGGGTACCATCAGTTTGGACTTACTTTCCTGGTTATTGTTTGGGGGTCAATTCAGTGAATAACAGAAGTACGATGAACATTTGGAGTTTTGAAATTTATTTGAGAGATTAATTTGCATTACATTATGTAACCATATCAAAAGAGGGCAAGTTGAATGTCTGGTAAGTTAAAATACAAAGAAATATACAAAGATATCTTTACTAAACTTGATTCAGTGAAAATATTCCAGATCAGCAGATTGCAGGAGCCTTTTACTTAAAATAGCTTTTCAGATATAAACTCAAGACTAGATTAATTTATGATGGGCTAATAGTAAAGAATGCAATTCCGCATGTTTCTGCAGAGCATTAGCAAGAAGTTTTAGTTTGTGTATAATCTGGTATTTATGCAAATTCAACTTAAAAGCAACATTCAAACAATCCAGTTAGCAGCCTCCACCCTATCTCAGTTTTTATACCCTTAGAAACTATCACACAAATAAATAACTTTCTCTCAAAGGAACTCCCAGGCACAGTGATGTCAAATGAGGCTGTGAGCTCTTAATATAGTAAAGAAGAGGAAGTTTAAAAAGCTTTGGGTAAGGATGACTTTCTTCTATCCTATAAAAGGTGTATACCATTTTATCACTACTAGACTGGCAAAAAATTGTGTAACAATACCACATATTGAAGAATAAGTAGAATTCTTATAAACTGTGGGAGAGTGGAAAACTGTGTGGCATTAATTATCTCACAAAGTTGAATATTTGCATACTCTACAACCAAGCAACCCTACTTCTACATATAATCAAGAAATATACTTGCATGTGTGACCAGGAGGCATGCATAAAATTTTTACAGTAGCAATGGTTATAATTTTTTAAAAAGACTAGAAATAACCCAACTATGTATCACTAGAAGAATACATTTAGATATATTCACAGAATAGAATGTTATATGGTAGTAAAAATCAACAATCATCATATACAACATCAATGAATCTTGGAACCATAATGTTGAGTTAAAAAGGCAAATCCCAGAAGACTATATATTGTATGACAGCATTTTTATAATGCTCAAAAACACAAATTAAATAATATATTGTTTTAGCACATACACATTTGAGATAAAACTAAATTAAAAAAATAGCAATAGAATGATGAAAAAATTTAGGATACTTGTTACCTCTGACAGGGGAAAATATAAAGGAGAAACAAAAATGTAGATGCAATTTACTGGGAAATAGGCTAGTTCTTGGGTTGGGTAGTTCATTATATTATTGAGCTTTATACATAATATATGTATTACATATACCTTTTATACATTAAAAAGAAAAAAATTTAAGAGATTGATCTAATTCATATTCATCCCCTCCAAGTGAGAGAACTGATTCATATTTTCCATGTAAAGAGATTGAGGGTGATGATATCACTTATATGTAGAATCTAAAAAAGTTAAATTTGTATTAAAAAAAAGAGAGAGAGAGAGTTAAAATGGTGGCTATCAGGGGATTGGTAGGGGTGGATAATAAGAGTGATGGTGTTTAAGGGTACAAACTTGTAAGAGTAGTAAATAAGCCATAGAGATCTAATGCACAGTATAGTGAATGCAGAAAATAATATTGTACTATAATTACATAATGTGATAAATATTGCTACAGTGGTAATCATATTACAACATATAAATGTATCAAAGTAACACACTGTATACCTTAAACTTACACTATGTTACATGTCAAATTTATTAAAAGAAAGAAATATAGGGTGGTATGGCAGTATCTTCAAATAAGGAATGAGAGAGAGTTCTGCAAAATGGACTCCCTCTCAAAGATACTGATAGATTTTAAAGAGAATATCAGTCTAGCTGGAGCCAAGAAAATATAAGTGAAATTAAGTTCCAAGTGAAATAAATGGGAATTTTTTTTCCTAACATGAATGGATTGTGTGGTAAACTGAACCTCTTACCTGCCAGCCAGAAAATTGTGATGATCCAAGATGGGGTCTCAGCATCACCAGGTGAAGCTAAAACTTCCAGAGATAAAAGGAACAAGAAAATTTTCAGGAAAACTGGAGGTTCAGAATAGAATACCCAGGATTAAATGAGCAAAAAACACAAAGCCTAAATGGATTAATTCATTTATTCAACAAACTTCCTTAGCATAGACTGTGTAGCAGGGATGGGGAGGGAAGGCAAATAATAGAGATAATTAAGACACAGTCCCTACTCTCAAGGAACACATACTTCAGTGATCAGGGGAGAACCTTTCAATGTATAAATGGAAGAGATACTACTCTAAATGTGTGTATGGAAGAGATCCTACTCTGAACACCCATGAAAAGATGTTCAGATAGAAAGTAAAATGACCCAAAACCTAGAAGAGGTAAGCGTACTTGGCCGTTTCCAAGAACAACGCAGTTGAAGCTAGTAATGAGGAAGAGGACAGTTTTAACCTTAGGCCAATGCCCAAGAGCCTGAAGTTGGAAGAAAGAAAAAAAGAGAACTTGGCTTGGGCCTTGAGAGGAGGGCAGGTAAAGTTGGTGTCCAGTGAGTGGGAGTTCACATTTATGGAATACTTACTATGTACCAGATCGTCTTCTAAACGCTTTTTAATTTACTAATTTAACCCTCATAATATACCTATGTGGCACTTGGTATTATCCTCATTTTTAAATGAGGGAACTGGGGCCTATAAAGATTAAATAATTTGCCCAAAGTCGCATGGTTAGGAATTTGAAAGCAGAGTTTTGAACCTAGGAGATTTGATTACCCAGTCCACATTCTTGACCACCACACGGAATAGAGGAGGGGTCACCTAACTAAAAAGTAGGGAAAACAGAAGAGCTAAAAAGTTGTCCATCACATGAATTCATTAAAATTTGTTTATATACAGTGGAGGTAAATTGCAAGTATTAGATTCCCCCCCAAAAGATTATTACATCTTGGTAAATATTAATGGTGTGCCCCAAAAGTTTTGTACTGGGCACTATGAATATGGAATATTTCAGAACTAGTGGAGAAAAGCTGTGTCTCCAGGGCATGGTCTTAAGGGAAAAGCTCATCTTTTTGACCCCACAGAAGACAAAAAGTTACTCAAGCTAAGCCTTGGCAAAGCCCTCAATTCCTCATTTATCAACTGATGTTCTTTACAGTCAATCTCAACACACACATGTATTTATTCAGTCTCTCTTTTTTCCTTTCTCAGCAATTTAGTGAGTGATTTGTGGGCTCATTTGGTTCAGCAGTATGCTAATAAGGTAAAATTGATGGGTTTAATTCTTCTTTAGCTCTAGTGGCCATGAACTGCACCCCTAAACTTAGCAAACATGAGCTGTGGAGTGACCCCAGAGAAACTGTGTTTGGCTCAGAACAACTCTGTCAACATTACACAAAAGATAATGCTTTACCGAGTGTGTGTCAGAACCTTCATCTTTGTATTCAAGGACAATACATTAATTTTCACAGGGAACAACTAAAGTGATTTATTTAATGTCTCACAATGGGATCTCAAGAATAGATTCTTGGAAAGTTCAATGTAATATACTTACTCAAATTGACCCTACCTAGATAGTACAGTCATAATAGAGTCTTTGCCCAACCTTATGACATATGCTCAATTAATCTTGATTTTAGATAGCCAATAAATAATAAGTAAATAAATAAAAGCAGAAACAATCTCAGTTTCTAATTACTTATGGAAGAACTCTTACCTGAGGATAAACTAATGAAAAAAAAATCCAACTCAAAAACACAGATTTAATATGCCTAGAATAAAGTGAGCTGATGTAATTCATTGAGTGAGAGGAAACTTTCAAATTAATGACAGAAGTTGATCTGGCAGATGCCTACTGCTCAGTAAACTAGATCCAAATTTTTAATGTGAACTGACATCTGACAAGACTACAATAATAAGGGAGGTACCTCATTATTATCCAAATATATCCAAAGAAAATGATGGTGAAAGATGAGGTTAACGTGAAAACTTATTAGACTGGAGATTTACTTATTCTCATTCTCAATGTCAGTTGGAAATGGAAATGGCTGAAATCATAACAGGAGAAAATAAAATAAGAAAACATTACTGAGATATTTGTTTGTAAAGAATATGTAAAGTTTTGATGTCTGATACTTCGGAGTAGAAGAAAAAAACATGCTCTTAGAAAGGGCTTATATTCAAAACTTTTCCAAAGTAGAAGGGAGTATGAAAGGGATGGGGAGAAGGGGAGTTAGTTAAGTGGCAAACAGCACAGATAATAAAGGAAAATAGTCTAGGGTCAATTCTTAGCTCTGTCACTTAATAGCTGTGTGACTTTTAGCAGGTTTCTTCATCTCTCTGTGGCTCAGCTTTCTCATCTGTGAAAGAGTATTTACACAGTGCCAGGTACATAATAAAAACACTATATAAACCTTATTCCTTGAATAAAATATATCCAAAGATTAACATTAATGATAATACTTCATAATATCATTAATATAAATATAACTATAAACGATACATATCATTAACATCAGGGATAATATTTAATCAGAAAATCAAGGATAAATCTGGTACAGGTCTGCAATCTTTTATCTGAAATCTCTGAGGCCAGATGTGTTTCTGAATTAAAATTCTTTTCATATTTTAGGAATGTAATATATTATGCTACCTATATTTTACTTATCATGTGTTGTCCAGGGCAGCATACCTTAATCAAACATATTTCTGTATTGAAATACGTCAATAGTCACACCAAATGGAATAAATGAAGACTTTAAACAGAGTTATGTCAGTTCAGTTTTTGCCACAAAATAAATTAAGGAAAAAGTTTTTGGATTTTGGAATTGCACATAAAGGACTGTAGAGCTTTGTCTGTAGAGCCATAAATCTTATTGTATTAAATAATGGAATAATCATCATGAGAAATAGAGCAATGTGAACAATGCTGATATTAAATGAAAAACTTTTCTGAAAACCTAATGAGTTTCTTTTTCTCTTAAGGAAAAAAAAATACATAGTTCCATGTATATTTGGATTATACATGAGATGGTATCTGGATTATACTTGAGTGACTTTATGCAGCATAAATTGTTCACAACACTTGGAACATCTCCCCAGATTTTCCCATGACTATTTCAAATCTCTGCTCAAATGTTACCTCTTCAGAGAGGCATCCTTGATCACTCTATTTAAAATATCAGGTAGGAGACATGCACACACACATTCACACACAATCACAGAAAACTCTTTCCCCTTACCTGCTTTCTTTTTCTTTTTAGTATTTATCGCTATCCAGCATATTAGTATATCTTTCTTTATTATATTATGTCTTACTAGACTGGAAACTCTATGAGATCAGGGACTTTTGTTTTGTTCAAGCACCTAAAACAATGTCTGGCAAACAGGCATTTGATAGATACTATTCAATAAATGACTCAAGAAAATAAGGCTGATTGATGAACAGTGGTGGGTCCCAAGAACCAGTCCTGAAATAGCAGGTAATATTCACTTTCCAAAAGGAAGTTCAAGGTGAAAAAAAAAAAAGCCATCTAAACCAATTATCAGCTGTAATATTGTTTATGTGATATATATATTAATAGGATTCCAAAGTGGTAATTAAAAAACATTTCTTCTGTATACACATAATTATGAAGTAAATATTGATTTACTATCTAGCAAGTAAAAACTAATCATTACAATTACATAATATTTACATTTAATAATTAATTTTGAGTATTTAAGTAGACAAGAAGAAAAAAGTATACTTGAAAGATAAAAATTCTATAGCACAAAATATTAAAGAACTTCCTTCGTATTTTTCCATGATGTATTATCTTGATTTTTCCTCTGACACATTTCACTCACCATAGAAAGAAACACAACTGATCTTCATCTAATTGCAAAGTGCTACTGCTCTGGAATGTAAAAATTTCCTAAATTAGCCTGAGAGTAGCAGTATATGATTGTATGTGCATATCTACTTATGAATCTATGTATTTAGTCTTGCTCCAGGTAGTAAAGTGGCAATACATTGATACTCTAAAGCAAGCAAGCAAAGGAGTTTTGGGGTCACCATAAAATGTGCAGCAAATTTCAATGGTAATTTCCAGTCCAGATAGATCCACTCTTCGGAAAGGCCCAGCTTTCCTCTCCTTCTCTGACTCCATCCATATGTTAGTTTTGACTTGGGAACTACTTTTTAAAAGAAGGGTAGAGAAGGAAAAAGTGAAAATAAGAATTTAGGTCACATTCTCTTGGCAAGTATCCAGAATAACTACCATTTTCAAATGACCATACTTGTATACAAATTGACATTCCATTGATCATGGTTAAAGGTACGATAATAGTATCATTTCAACGTTTGTTACTTTTACGTTTGTCTTTTTTTCCCATTATTCTTAAACCAGGAAGGAAAAAAAAAAGAATACTCCAACAGCACTCTATTATGGCTTTAAAATTGTGTTACCCCAGATTATGCAAGGATTTTTCTATTAAAATTACTTGAAAAATTAATGGAAATTGAAACTGTTTATATATATTTCTGACAAGACAAGGGACCTCTGAAATAAGACAAATTAGCACACACATCTGGACCTGTGTTGTTAACCAATGACGCCAGGATGGGAGGAGGTAGGTGAAACTGATGAAGTCAGACAACTGATACAAAAAAAGATCAGAGGCTCAGAGTTATATTTAATTTGACAATGAGATCAAGTTTAAATAATTACTGGCCCTTTTGCTCTCAAGCTGTATATTATTATTTAGTATGTTTCATCTGGATAAACATATTTTGGTGGTATTATGGGTAAGAGGATGAGGAGTGATTTTCCATAGCTCTATACCCTCAACAAAGAGGATCTTGCTTACGTGCTTCTGAGATCTGGTTGAATATTATGTTAGCACCTAGGGAGTAAGCTGAAGGGTCCACTTCAGTAACTCAGATACCAACAAAGAAAAACCTATCCTTGTTTAAGTGAAAATTCAAGATTACTAGCATAGTCTGTTTCAGGGCACATATGAACTATATAAATCTTGTGTTTCTGACCCTTGTCTTCAAGTCCCTAAACTGGAATAAAATCAATAAATGCCTGAGGAACCACTTCACACCCCAAACACGTGCAAACTTTGTTCAACAGAACACTTTACTGCCAAAATGGAGTTGGCAGAAGCTTGGAGCTAAGGCCCCCAGGCTGCATGATTTGCTGGCACAAGAGAGCTTAAAAATCTTAACATAATACTAGGGAGTTTGAGTTCTACCAATTTGCTTGAGACTCCTTCTCCAAGTATGACCTGAGAAAAATGGAAGCTGCCATCAAGAAAGACTTCATTAACACTTCATCCTCTATTCAGAAATGATTTTCCACTGCTGATGATCATACCTCTATATTCCTTAGTGGTTGTATTTATACTGTAAATCTAATGCAGTCTATTTTGAAATGCATGTAAATTCAATTTTGCTTGGCTGCTTGGACAAAGGGGTACAGGGAGAACTACTGTAAATATACAAAATTAATTACCACAAAGTTCTACTTAGAAAACACTTGATCCAAATAACCCTTACATATCACATTCATTACCCTCAAAAAAATGTGGGGGAAATTAAGATATAGAATATTTATATAGTTATTTTATATTTATTTTAGCTTGTCTTCTCACTTCTCTGAGTTTGAGTAATGGCAGTTTACTTTTTACATGAAAAATGTAAGCAGCAAGGAAGGGAGCCCAGATGAGTCCTTCTTTTCCACAAGGGTCAACGATAAGGTCTTATTTGGGATCTTCATAAGTTTGTGCAGTTTAATAAAGAAAACTGCACCTGAATTTTAAAACTGTAGTGAATACTGGCAGCTATGTATACAACTAGCAACTTTAAACTTGTAAATGCTTGATACACGTACACTATTGAGAAGTTATACTTTGCTTTGGAAGGTTATCTTCTGTTTCAGTAAGAGAGCTTTAAAGATGCTATTTGCTCCTTACATAGCTAAAAAAAAATAAAAATAAAAAAGCTTAAAAAAAACTTCCTAAGCTTTTCCCTCAGTAGCTCCATGTATTTTATTAATTTCTCTGCAAGCCCATTTTTCCTCTGCTAGAACCCTCCTAAGTATTCTCATTTTCAGCTATGATTCCATATTTTCACCAGCTTCTAATCTCCACAATATAGTTGGAAGCATTTAGGACAAAACATTCTTTAGGATATCAAGTTGCAGAAGACTGTAGTTTCAAAGATATTTATATAGTAGTGCTGCCACCTAAAGATGAGGTGAATAAAGAAACAATTCAAAGGAAATGACCCATCATTCTAGAGGCATTCTTAATGCAAAAGTTTTCTCACATTGAACTAGGGATTAATAAATATTTTGTTTTGTTAGTATGGAAGTTTGATTCACAACAAATTATTTCTGAGCTATAATTTTCTATTGCAGAAAAATGCCCTTTTAGAATAATCTGTGACTTGAGGTCTCCAGGAATACCTTTCTCTCAGACATTAGGCATTGCCTACAATACATAAGAGGGGGAAGGGAGCATCAAAAGATACCAGGAAGTAAACTATTGAGGAATCTCTGGCTTAGTGGATAAAGCAGGTAGTAATAGACCTGTGGTGTTTCTCTCGCTCTCTCGGTGACACACTATTTGCAACTCTCAACAACTGATGTATTTTTGTAGCTCAATTTTCTTATTTATCAAATGGGGTTAATTTCACCTGTCCTACTGCCTCTAAGGCTTAGCTAGAAAAACTTCTTGGAAAAGGTCCTATAATAAGTGAGTTTAAAAGTCTATTGCCTAATAAGAGTATCTCAAGATGTACTGCAGAGCAACCTCAAAATAAAATATACTCAGTTAAATAAGTTAAAACAGTGACTAAGTTTTCTTAAATCACAGATTGAGTTCTCTGCGGTATATTTAAATAATTAAAGATGGTGAAGGCATTTTTAAGTGATCCATCTTCTATGCACGCAGTGTTGCAGAATGGAGATATGACAGTACACAAAGCGAGGGTAAAAGTTAACGTGTACCAAAAATCTTGTCAAACTTGGTAAGATTTCAAGAAAACTCTTAAAGGACAGTTTATAGTTCTGTATTTTGCCCTTACGTAGCAATTTATAAAAATTAACTCGTCCCTTTTACTCTCTCCCACTCGGCCCAACGACGCATAAGTAATATTTATCAGGGTTTTGTCCTTAGTCACAGTCCCTCAAAGGGGCCCAGTTTCACCTACACTGCGTGGGAGGCTGGGTAGCAACCCCACGCTTCCTGTCAAGGATTCTTGGGGCCAGAGCCTGAACGTGGTCTAGCCCCTTTCTTCTTTATGCTAATTCTGCCCTTCTAACCCCTCCCGGCAGGAGTCTGAAGGCCAAGGTGAGACCCTCCCGGGAGATGAAAGGCCTATCGCCCCCTGAGAGATGCGGGCGAAACAGGGACGGGGGGAGGCTAGGGTGACGGGGTGGTAGCGGCACGGACTACGGCGCTGAGGGCCCTAAGTTGGAGCTGACGCAGGCCCTATAGGGTTCTGTCCCCGCCTGAGCCTGGCTTCCGTCCTCAAAGCCTAACCAGGAATAAGTCCTCCTGGTGGCGCTACGGGAGGCGGATGGAGGAAGAACGGGCAAAGAGGCCGCAGGCAGCCCCCTTCTCAAACGCGCCTCAAGGCCTGGGCCGCGGGCTGTTGACGCGCCAACAGCAGAGAGGGCGCGCGCACGCGCGAGATGGGGGGGCGGAGGGAGCGCGCTCGGCGGCCGCCGCCGCGGCAACTGAAACGGAGGGACGCGAGGGCGGAGGGCGCGAGCCACGGGAGGAGGGTGGGGGGGGAATGGTGGGTAGCGGGGAGCGCGCGCTGACGTCGCCCGGAGTCACGCACAGAGCGCCGGGTTACGCGCCGACGTCTGGCTGCCACGACTTGCCGTCTGCGGCGGCGGCGGCGGCGGCGAGCGGATCCCGCAGGGGAAGGAGGAGGAGGAGGGAGAGCCAAGGGGGCTGTGAGTGAGCGGGAGAAGCAGGGTGTGAGCCGGACTTGCTAGCGGGAGGGAGAACGAGCGAGAGCCGAGCCAGCCATCCGAGCCGCCTCCTCCTCCTCCCCTCGGCGTCCCGCCCCCGCCTGCCAGCCCGCCCTTCTCCCTCCTCAGCCGGCTGAGCCCGAGTGAGGCGCAGCTCGGCTCGCGCCGCTGTCCAAGACAGGTGTGCGCGCGCGCGCCCTCCTCCCCTCCCCCTTTCCTCGCGCCTGCCTAGCGCCTGCCTCGCGCGCGCCCTCCCTCCCTCCAGCCCGCGCCCTCCCTCACCTGCGGCAGGACAGCGCCCGCCCGCCCGGGTAAGCCCCTTGCGACCGTCTTTGCTGCCACTGCCACAGCTTGAGGTGCCTCCCACCTTTTCCCCTCTAATTGCCCTCTTATGCCCCAGGAATAATTACTGTAGCATTGTAGACATCCCCGCACCCTCCCTCCGGGGACCCGGGCAGTGCAGCAGCGCACCCCCCTCCCCCCGGAGCGCACGAACGTACGAACTCCCTCCCATCTCCAAAAAAGAATAAAGTCACACGCCCCTTAAAAAAAAAAAAAAAAGAAAGAAAGAAAAGAAGGCAAT
Source organism: Camelus bactrianus (assembly GCF_048773025.1). Taxonomy (NCBI): domain Eukaryota; kingdom Metazoa; phylum Chordata; class Mammalia; order Artiodactyla; family Camelidae; genus Camelus; species Camelus bactrianus. The sequence goes on from NC_133541.1 coordinate 99,604,375, forward strand.
CCTACCTCTACAGGCGCTGGAGACCACCAATGGTGCCGTTTGCTTAGCAATCTCTAAGACCCATTTCCCCTGGCCGCCTTCGCCCGGGACCTGGGACAGTGCGCCAAACCTGGCCGACACTCCCTGCACAGCAGCCCTGGCAGGAGGGGAGAGGAAAGAGGGTTCTAGGCTCCACTACCAACCCCTCCTTTCCTCTGTTCACCCCCACCACCCCCGCAATGCATACACCCGCCCTGTATGCGTTGTAAAAATAAAAAAGAATACATTGGTGCTGACATCGCAGATGCAGCCAGGCCCAGGGATGGGTGGCCCGAACAAGCATTTTTGCTGCCCCACAGAGCTAGATCAGCTCCGTAGTTTGATCTGCCTTTGTCCGAGGGCGAAAGGAATGGATATGAAGTTGGAGGGTCTTACCTTTGAGCGACTGTGGACCCTGGCAGCGGTTGAGATGCCTGTAGGGGAAGGGACCCCCGCAAATATATCTGCTTTGAGCCTGAACTTGAATAGAGAAAGGCCCAAGAGTCCGGTTGGGGAAACTTCCTTTAATTTGTTGCTGTTTACTCCTGAATAAATGCTATTTTAATTTCCGTCGTCTCTGCGGGACCCTATTGAGGCTTCTGATTCGTTCTTTTCTGGGCCCCTTGTTTTATTGTCGGGCCAGGAGCTTTTGGACAGCTTTGTGCAGTGGTGTCTGTGTTTGTGTCCCGTGTCCTTGGAAGGGAGGTCCCAGTGCTTTACAATAGACTGAATTTGGTTTGACATCTGTTGGTAGACTGTCAGAGGAGAAAAGGAATTTTTTGATTATTTGAAGACCCCCACTGCTCCCCGCCCAAACTGACGTTTGCGAATTGTGGCTTTGAAAATTGGAGTGTTGATGAGAGTGTGGAGAAAGTTGCTGATTTCATTCCTTTGGGTACTGGTAAAAATCATTTAAGAATCAGTAGCAAGAGAGAGAGCTATTGACACTTGCATCGGTTCTGTTTGGACCTTTTTGGTACATAAAATGTCGGGTTTTCTGAAATTTTTATTGAATCTAGAATGTGTGCTACGTTTATTTAACTCTTCTGCAAATGCTTAAAATAAAATTTTGTGAAATGCGAGGATTTTATCACATGGATTATTCTCTCAGATTTTAAATGTTTAATTCCTATCTTTAACCCTAAACATTGAAATAGCATTGGAGAGGTATAGTTTTAAAGATTAAGTGAGCTATAGAAAGGGGATAGGCTTTTAAAAAATGATTAGTGAAATACTGTTAGTCGTTGTTGCTAAATGTTAAGATTTACTTGAGAGTTTTCCTGGTAGATAGCTGAGAGAAGAAATGGGTAATTCCTTCACTTTGAACGCTTACAGTACAAGTTAGTTTTAATGATTTGATTATTGAAGATAATTGTCTGATTTAAGACAGGCATTTAACCTAAGTAACACTTGAAAGCACAAGGTCTAATGTTCTTGCTTCTCTTTTATTTGGGAAATCTGTGGTTTTGTGAAATATCAATCAGCATATTGTTTTTGTTGGGAACTCCATAATCAAAAGAGTTTATTACCCAGAGATAGATACCCTCTCTCCAAGTTATTCTGTAAATGTGTGTGTTAATTTTTACTTTTAAAAACCAAAGCTGAATTATATTATTTCAGACCCACCCGTAGTTCAGGCTGAGGAAAATGAGGCTTTTTTCCTTTCTTGTCCAGCCTAATGTCTGTTTCACTTGTGAACAATTTTTTTGTTAGAGTTTGTTAAAGATACAGAGATAGAGGGATTAAAAATAAAGCAATCTCTGTTCTCTTAAAAACGTGTGTGTAGTGTTAATAAAAGAGCACACTAAATCTGAAGACGTTTATCAGCTTTTAAAAATATAAGCAAACTTTGAGGAGAAAGGGAATATTTTTGACGTTTTTTTAATTAACATGGATATTTTGCTTCATATTAATGTATTTCGTTTTCCCTTTGTCTCTACTACCTCGTATTGAAATTATAATTTTATTTCTACAACTATTTGTTTTAAAATAACAATTCAAACAGCTAGACACTAGAACTGGCTTTTCATTTACCAAATTAGTACATTGTTTAGGTAATTAACAAATGGCTAGGAATGTTTTTAAATCCACAAATTTGCTAATGGATTTTCAATGTCAGGATGCAAATCTAACTTTGAAACTCTATTTAAGGTTCTAAACTCTTTGTTTTAAGACTTTTCTCTGAGTCAATATTCATTCTTCCCAGGCTACCTGTTAAGAATACTGTATTCTATAGCCCAAGGAAAGCCGCCTTTCACCATCCCCTTCCATTCTTACCAAAAGCCCACTCTTACAGACTTATCATGAAACTAACTTTCTTGTTTCAGTAGTGAAAATGTGCTAAATATCGTATTTATCTTTGTATTATTTTGGAAAAGGCATTATTAACCTTGTTTGCTTTTTAGATACATTTATAAAGTAGGCGAGAAGCTGGATAATGGCAAATTTTTATACGTATATAATACATAACAGAATAAGTAAGCACATATTTATGTGGAGAGATTCAGGTCTCGGTTTGCTGATTTGAGCTTAAAATTTCCAGTTTCTGCGTGCAAATGATATTTAACTTGTGTTTTACCTAGAAACTTCATCAGTTGCCTCTGCGCTGGGGAACTAAGAACTTGGTTCCTGGTGACAGTCAGTTTTGCAGAAAATCAGGGCATTTCCAAACTTAAAGCGCTTCAGAACCCCGGACATAAACGTTTGGGACAGAGGGCAAGAAATTTAAACTCCAAAGTTGGTTGAAGAAGGCGGGCAGTTTTGAGCCTTTTTTTTTTTTTTTTTTGGTCGTGGGGAAAGTGATCATTAGAATGGTAGGATGGCAGGAACTGGCAGGCGCATGCCCGCTCTCCGCAATCCCCGCAATCCCGTTGGCCTTGCTGCTTTGAGTTCTCCCGACGGAGCAAGGGCTTGGTTCAGCGCAAGGTAAACCCTTGAGGAAGAACAGCGGCTCTTCCAGATCGGTGTTAAGCAGATCTTAGTCTCAGTTTACAGGTGGGAGTGTAATGCCCCTCCCAGTTCTGTGCGGAGACCCTGCCACTCAGCCTTTGCGTCCCTGTTTGGGGCCGGGGTCTATCCAGGGTCCTGATCTCTACCTTGCGAACCTGGAGGAGCCGCCGCTTCTTCACCCGTGTATTTCTGGGTGGTGGGAAGTACGCCAACAGTTCCTATGTCCCCTTCCCGACAGACTTGGGGACAGGGGAGGGAGTGCAGAAAAATCAGCATTGAAAGGGTACTAGGCGGTGCTGGAGGATGCTTCCAAACTGAGGGAAAGTTCTTTGTGGGGCCAGAAGCCTGGATTTCTATCTCTCAGAATGGACCTCCCCTTTAGGGAGCCACTTCAGGGACAACTGGACAGGTGGGTGGTTCTGGGGCTCCTCCACAGGACTACTCCGGTTTGCTCTTTGGGAGCCAGGGTGCTTTGCCCTATTTCTTCCTCTTTAGCGGGAAGTAGTGAAGGTCAGTCCAGAGCTGAAGTAGCTAATGTTGGGTTGAATGGGGCCCTTGCTAAGAGAAAAAGGAAGCTGTGAATACTCAGCAGGAGAGTTTGCCCAGGAGATGGAGGGATATATCAGGGGGCTTTAAGGTCTCAGGCATTGACAAAGCTTACGCTCTGGACTGGTCTGGGCTTCTTGATTAGTCCTCTCTTTACCCCTCTTTTCCTTAGGAAGCTTGGGCAGCCAGATGCTCAGCTGTCTCTGAGGCTAAGAGTGAGGGAGGCAAGTCTCTTTATTCTGGGGTGGGGGGGTTGTTCAATGGGAATGGACAGCATAGATGTGATAGACACACTCTTTTCAGGATGAAGGCAGCAATCCATGCTTGAGAAAGCCAGGAGTAAGGCTGTGAGGTCTGTATCCTCTAAGCCCCCTGTAGAAGGTGATGGGGAAAGTGTAGGGGGTCATAGGCAGAAGTTCCCCTGGAAATAGGCCTTAGCTTTCCCACAGATGCTAGGACTGCAGACTGCAGTGAGGGAGTATAAGCATTCTCTATCTATCCGTGAGAAGGAAAACAGGCCCTAGATTATGCCTCAGAATTTAGGAAGAGAAATCAATTATTTCTGAGCCCCTTATTGAGATCAGAGTAGACCCCCTTTAGCTGTCACTGGTTTAGCTGTCATTGGTTAATTAATGGTCGGTAACCTAGATGTCTGCCTAAAAACCAGCGATCATTTAATGTTTTACTTTTTGAGAGATAGGGGCTCTCCTTGACACTTTGGAGTTTCTGAGAGGAGGAGTAAAAGGGGCGAGCGAACCTGCGTTGATGAATCCCGTAAGGAACTGCGTTTCCCAGGAAATTCCTGACATTTTTAGCTCGTGAATTTCCTAAAGTCTGCTTGGTTTCTCCTCCATTCTGGGTCCCTCCAGAGAGGAAGAAGAGTGGGCTAGGGGTGAAGGCTCGTCAGGGCCTGGTTCATCCGCAGAGCTGGCCGGCAACCCAGGCTGGGCTCAGCCCTAAATAGGGTGCCCCCCTTCCCCAAATCTCGGAAGGAGGAGGGGGAGGCAAGCAGTCAGTCGTGGTCCCCAGAGAGGCTGGTTGAAGGTTTTTGGGTGAGTGTGGGGTTTCTTTTTGATTGTTACTTGAGGGGAAGGGCAGAGCCAACGGGAACAGGCACTGCGGGCACCCGGGCCCTGGTGCGCCTGCCGTCCTCTGCTTGGCTCCCCCCCGCCGGTGAGTGCGCCCGCCCGCCCGCCTGCCCGACTGTGCGGGGCTGCGGTTGGGGGGAGGGGGGAGCGGGATCATCTGAGGCCAAAGCCACTGCCGTGCGCGGGGAGGGGGAGCGGCGGGAGCGAGGGGAGGGAGAGGGGAGGGACGGGCTAGGTGTCTGCTGCTCCGCGCCACTCCTGCCGGCGCCCCGTCCTCATCCCTGGCAGCCCCTTCTGCAGCTAAGGGTTACCGCCGCACCACCTCTCCTCTTCCTCGCCCGCCTCTGCGGCCAGGGCTCTGCGGTAGGAGACAGTCCAGCCAGGCGACGGGTGGGCCTGTCTGGGTTTGGGTCTGGATCTAGCTGGGGCCCGCAGG